>NC_141696.1:1014224994-1014824994 GCF_964263255.1 Lissotriton vulgaris | reverse complement strand
GGGGAATAATCTGAGTCAGGACCATGCACCACAGGGACTGTAGTGGGAAGGGTAGGTGTTGTGGGTGCAGGGGGAGGAATCTTCTTCAGTGGCTTGTGCAGTGCCAAAGGTGGAAATCAATTCAGCGCTGCACACTGCTGCCAGTTCAGCCTGACCACACCTTGCAGACTTTGTCTCTGGCTGGGTGTCGGCGTTCTGGCCCCAGTTCCTGTGGGTGTGCCTGCAGCTCTGTGAGATTTGGTGCCAGGAGATGTGCGCATGGACTTCTGTGGTGGTGTGCTGTTTGGGTCTGTTTGTGTGTGTGATTGTGCTCGCCTGTGTGTGCTCTAGACAGGTATGGAAGGGGGGGTGTGGATGGGTCCGAAGGAGGGGTTGATGGACCGCTGCAGGAGAATCCGACGTTGGTAAGACATGCCCTCCAGGAATGACAACAACTGTGTCAAGATTTGAGTCTGGCCATGGAGGACAGTCAGCATTGATGCCTGACCAACCTGAATCTGTCGGAGTAGGTCCACAGACTCCGCACTGAGGGCAGCAGGGGAGACAAGGGCAGGGGCTGCGGTGCCGGGGACAAAGGAGACATGGGGGGCAGCACGGACAGAAGGGACCCTAGCAACTGTGAGGGTGGAGATGGTTCTGGAGGAGGTGGGGACAGACACAGTGATGGTAGATGCTGTCGCAGCGTATTCCCCCTCCTCCTGGTAGTCAGAAGCGGACCCGTCAGCATGGTATGAAGTGCCACCTTCCAACAGTTCCGCTGCCTGACTCCCCTCACCCTCTGTGTCACTGGCTCCCTCAGACTTCTCAGCTGTGGTGGCACTGTGGCTGGGTCCCTCCTCTTGGTCCGTGCATGTATCTCCTTCTGTCTCTGTTGATGATGCTGTGGGCAAGTAGAAGAAACACAAATGCATCAGACACCTGTACACATCTGATACATGAGCACAAAATCAGTAGGTCACACTGCAAATCATGGTATGCATTATGAGTAATAGCCAGATAGCTCAGCACATATTTGATACTTGTACTGCCCAGTCGGTATAGACACAATGCTACTTGGACACAAGGATGCAAAAAACACACCAGGCCACAACTTGAATGAGAATTACACTATGAAGCTTCTGTTTATTTACAGGAGAGCAGATCAATACAATGAAGTAATGCCACCTCAAGTTCACCAAGAAATAAACAGTAGTAGTGCCCCTCAGGGCGAACTAACCCACATCAGTCCCCAAGGTGACACCACACTCAGAGCCCTGTAAGTACAGTTTGGCGAAAAATAATGAAATGAATTGTTGGCATCTTGGGACTCACCATACTTTACACATTCGACATGTATTGAATGTGTTAATTCGCCATCTTGTGAAGAGAACACATATGTGCCTGCATGAAAGATGTCTCACAATGAAATGCACACTGAAAACATTTACCTATTCATTGATACAGCTGGCCCCCTTTAAGATAAAACACTGTTAGAAACAAATGGAGTTGCAGATTTGCCATATACATGGTCCAACGTAGGTCTTGAAGTTCCTCACTCATTAGTTTGTACAATTGACAACAAAGGAGTCTCAAAACCTCAAGACCACTGTGGGGACATGTATATGGAGATCAAGGCACAACATCAATCACTCACACTGGCCTCATTCAAAAGCTGTCTGCTTCTTTCAAAATATTGCAAATGTCGTTTTGAGTGCACTACCTTGTGAGACAACTATCATGCAGGCACAACTTACACAATTCGTCATATTTACACATTCAAAACATTAACAACTGTTAACAAGTGTTGGGAGTGGCAAGGTACAATCATCAATGTGAGACAACTTGAAATATGTCAGTCCTCACAGGGGCATCCATTACCTGATTATACAGTTGCTAGCACATAGGACCTACTGGCTGTCATGTGAAGTGGCCCACATGTAACAATTCAGGACAATACTTAAGCTAAAGGGCCTGCAATTGTGATGAACAAAATCATTGCTGCATTGTGGACACACCCTTATCCCCAGGCAAAATGTCAAAACAGTGGTGTGCACACTGAGAAAAAACAGCGTTGCACCAGAACTACATACATGTGGCAAAAATGAATGAGGCACAATCATGTCTGGAAACAAATGACATAGGCTGTCAAGCCCCAAATGAAAGCACTGGCCACCATCACAGGGGAAGTGCATGCTGAGAATATTGACCATCCAATTCTCACCCACAGGTCACACCTGGCAAGGACAAATCAGGCAGGCCCATTAGACCTCTCTTGCACAACACTCCTATCCCTCAGTCAATGTGAGTGATACAGCTCAAGAATTGAGACCTTAGAATCTGTGTAACAAAAACTGTGCAGCAACAATTCCTAAAGTAACCCAAGCTCACCTTGTGGGGCTGGCAATACATATTAGTCACAAACAAACAACAACAGATTATTGAGAATAGGCACACAGGCACTGCCCAGTGTAAGTATGCACAAGCCAAATCTTGTATCCATATCCAGTGGGCACATGTAACAGACACAGGAAAAATTCTAACTATGCCAGGGACCAATGCCACAGAGGCAGAACCATGATAAACACACATAGAATGGGCACAGTGTTGGATGACACGCATGAACAGGAGGACAGGGTGTCTCTGGGAACTGTAGTGGGCACACTGATCCATGGTCCTGGAATGAGCTGACTGTACCATGAGTAACCGTCATGGTACTATGCAAATCTCCCAACTGATGTACATCATGTCTGAGAACACAACATGGGTCATGCATGCTGCAAGGGTGTGAAGTTGAAACCTCACACAAGAGGATCATCATCAGAAAAAGCTAAAATATCCTCACACACAAACAACAGGTATCAAACTGCCAGCAGCATCTAAGCTTATTTGAGGCGCCTAATACCCAGTGTAAATAATACAGGTGGGAGAGCCACTAAAGGCTAGTGCCATGTGATATGTTCTGGTTTAGCTCCATGTGCTATTGAGCACTCAAGCCCAAAATGAACTAGGCATTCCTGGGGCTTTTCTTTTTGTGCTGAATGCCTTCTTCCTTGCCAAGCTATGTACTGAGTGGCGCACGATTTTGTGAAACATATTTATATGTGTACTTGTGAAGGTGTGTGATTGTGTGCGTGCATGCTAGTTATCCATGTTCTATTTCTTCTCTATGCCTCCTCTTTCCTTTACAAGCAATGTACTTATGCATCTTTGTGTGTGGGCCTACGCAACTGGTTGTTTCTTACTGCAAGATAGTTTATTGTTCACCATTTTCACCTACATTTAAAATATTTCTGGTATGAGCATAATGTAGTAATGCCTTTTTTTATTTCTGTGCACATGTTTCAGTTTTTATAACAAAATTGGTTGATTTTGCACTTGAGGCTAGGTTGTAGCCTGTATGCTATGATTATTTTGATTTAATATTTATTTGTTTTCCGTATTTTAAATGTTTTTGACAGCCTCCCTGATGCTCTTCTATGGGTTCCATTGCCCCCAAAGGAACTGCAAAAAATACTGTTAATTTTACAGGTGTTTTTGTAAATATTTCTGCCAATGTGATTCGAGCTGGTGGGCCATAGCTGTTGGCTTTTAATTGAGTTTATTGATTCTGCAAGCCTACCTAATGCTCTTAAAGGGTTTTCATGTATCCCAGCTAGTGGACAGATGCTAAAACTCAATTTTCAGTATTCCTTCCAACCTTTCTGCTTTTATGATTGGGTATATTGAGCCAAGTAGATGGTATTAAAAGGCAAAGTACATTGTATAGAAAGGGAGTAAATGATGGAGGGACGTTAGTACAGAGACAACGTATTACGGGGAAGCAGGGTGAAAAAGAACTTCAGTAAAGTATCACATCAGGCGATGTGTATATAAAGCTCCTCACTCTCATAAACTCCTTGAGGGAACTTGCTACCAAGCAGAACGATATATTCAGATTCTTTCTTTTGTAGTTGTCTCTCCCTGTTGCCACATCTGATATTTCTCTTGATCCTGTCAATGGCACAAAATGCGAGAAAGTCTGCATTTTGTTGGTGCCCAATGTCTTGAAATAGGGTAAGAAACATCTAGATTCATTATGGCTCTATAGTGTTCGAGGATTCCCTTTTTACTGGACTAATTGTGTTGCCAACCTACCTGATACCATACGGACATGTAAGTTCATAAATGCAAAAATCACTCACACAAGTGGTAAATATGTTAATTTGTCTCCATTTACCTGTGGCTATGTCAAATGTTTTGATGTTGCTGCTTTTTCTGTAGGACTTTCATCTACTGCACTTATAGAAGCCCTTTTGGTCCTGTATCCAACCCTATCTTCTATTGAGTGTTCCTGTGTAACTGTGTACCAAGATGTCATGCACGGATTTAGGTTTACGACATATGATATGTGGAAATCAGCTAACCTTCTTGACTACTACATGATCACCTTTGACAAGAAGCCAATGGTGGGCGACTACCTTTCTTACGGCCTGGCTCTCACTGTTGTATGGCGTAATGAGCAAGACTGAATCTTGGCCTTTTGCCTTCTTCTTCATTTTAGTGAGTAGGGTGACCCATGTGACTCGTGATGCTTTCAGACTGGCTGCTCTCAGAACCCTTGCAGGATAACCTCTAGCTCGGAACCTGTGAAACATCCTGCTCTTTTCCTCTTCATATATGAGTCGATAGCTCGTAGCAATTCCCCGTAGTGGATGCTCCATTTAAGGTTCTTTGGGTGATGTCTTCTTGCGTGTGAGATACTGTTACCTGTTTCTTTACGAAACAGTCTTGTGTGCAATTGGCCTTTACAGATCTCAACGGAAACATTCAAAAATACAATGTATCTTATGTGTACAGGACAGATTAAGATTGCTCTGTGCAATATGTGTCAGAAACTCCTCCAATTTATGCTTTGCACTCTTCCAGATAATAAACAGGTTGTCAATGTACCTAGCTTGATTGGAGCTCAGGCGCGGTGCTCAGGTAGATGCCTATGCTGTTAAAAAGAGAACAGAAGTTCACATTATGAGGAAGGCAAAACTGAGGAGAATGTAGGAAGCCAAAAGCTTCTTTAATGACAATTAAGTAATACAACTGACTTTTTTGAAACAGGGGCATGAGAGACTTCAGGCACAGCCAAACCCTTAGCCCAACAGCTAAATCTATATGAGAACATGTTGAAAAAAAGAAATCAACAGATACTGGAAGGTGATGTCATTAGAAAACTACATTGAAGTGGGACGGGTCCCTCTGGGCCTCAGGATATTGATCAGCCCCACTTATCAAAATCCCAATATGCACAATTAATCTCAATTAGTCCATTGCTAGCATTTTTAATTTTAAAAAGTAATATTTTAATTCACACACAACTAAATGGTAAACATACCAATACAAATGTACACAATAGCATCAAGACTATTGACCATCTGAACAAGAGATATATTTAAAAATGTTTCTAAGTATAAACACCTTCACAATTTGTTTGTCAAGGAGTTGCCAGCAAAACGATTTTCCTATTCCAGTTGTCACATGATTCTCAAAGCAGTCCTAGCCTGACTGAGGGAATTGCTATGAGCTAGAAACTTATAATTGAGCAAAATAAAAATAACACAAAACAAATCAGTGTCCAGCAAATGTTTTTTCATTATAAAGGAAAAGTATGTTAATGTACACACAACTAAATTCATATTCACTATGAAAAATGATTTATTCTTTAGTCAATCATTGTAAAAGGGGATCACAAGAGACGCAATTACTTATATAAAAACACCAATAACAATATTAAAAACCCTAAAATAACAGTATCTATCATAAATATTGTTATTAGAATGTCAATATTTCATACATGCATTAGCTACCAAAAAACCATAGAAAATAGGTGTGAGTGTCAGTTAAGACCAATCAGCAGATTAAAAAATCATCCGATTATGTGAGCGTCCAGGAGACATTAAAAATAGACCTACAGCAGAATATACTTCACGACAATCAAATTGATACAAATATAGCAGTCCCCCTCTGCACTTAAGAAATGTGTGCTTTTAAAAGATAGGCATGAAACAAAATTTAGTGTAAGATAGATCAAATTTACAAAAGAAGACATAGTGCAACAAAGTCTGAGGGAAGCCCTCGTCACAAGAACAGATACATATGCTAAGTCTGGAATTGACCCTGAGGAAAACAACGTATCCATCAGATGAAACCCAAACTCAACAAGGTTAGCAACATATGCTACTATGATTCCAGACCAAATCCAAATCCAAATAGGGAGCTACCCCCATCAATGTTGTTCCAAACAACATTCTTTACCAGAGGTCTTCATTATTTCTCTGCCTCCCTCTGAGCCCTCCAAAAAGATGTAACACATTCTCTTAGATATCCTTTATCCCCCTTGCAAAGATCAGAGGGTCTCTCAAAAATGGCGAGGCTGCCAAGAGCAACAGCTGCGTCTTTAATGTAGTTCAGCAAATGTATTTTGTTCCCATGAGCACATGAGATACAATCTAATATCATCCTTTTTATGTTTACACGAAATTAGCACCATAAAAGTGTGTGGGGGGTGTTTGATCAGGTCCTTGACATATTCCAGCCCCAGTTCTTGGTGAAAAACAAATTAGATGTGGTCAGGTGAAACCCAGGGACACGTTGGCACACTTGGGTCTCTTCAACTTGGATGCAGCCCACATTCTTACATTCCCATACACCTGCTCCAGAGATTAGAATAGGAATACATTTCCTCTTATAGATCCCAAGTAAAGGGGACATAGGCTTATTCTCTATAGAAGAAATAATAACAAATAGTTGCAAGATTTCAGGTGGAATTACAAATTGGAACTACTCCTACATAGAATTTACAGATTAATCACGGTGTAAATCCCATACCCTAAGGAAATCTCTCAGGGTCAACTAACCCAGCAACGGTAGCCTGCTCTCATTATCTGTGAGGTAGCATCTGACAATTTGAACACCAGCAACAATTTCCTACATGGGCCTATTGCAAACAGAAGGTTTTTCACAATCATGATGGTTATGTCTACAGTTGTGTAAGACATTTACAATATAAAAAGAATATCCTTGTGCTAAAATTTTAAAAAAATCAGTTTAGTAAGCCTTTTGACTTTAATATGAACATAGGCACGTGGTGTTTGACTACAGAGAACAATCAAACAATTTATGCTGACCCAAAGTATATATCAACATGAATGTTATTCTCTTTCTAGAGACACCAACCGTTTACTGTGGCCGGACCTAAAAAGGTATATCCTTACTATGCCCCTTTCACAATGCAAAACCCATTCATATGGTATTTTTTCAAATAGTGTAAATATAAACCCTCTTCCAATTTTTTTTGTGAGGGAATTCACAATATGAAACCCTTTATTGGTGCATTTGTCGGAGAGATCACTGTGCAAAAGCCTTTACAATTGCATTTGTTATTGGGATCACAATTTAAAACTATAAACCATGGTGTTTAGCAAAGGAATTCACAGTGAATACCCCTTGATTTTTTTTGTCAAACAGTTTCATAATGGATTTAACATTTGTATGTTTTTCACAATAAATAATTCCATCCTACTGCCTTTGACATAACTTTTCATCTTATATAGATCAGACCTTTGTGAACTGATATAACGTTTCCCAATGAACCAATCAAGAGTACAGCCTTAATTTTTTTATTTTCAGCATAACCAACCCAGACCTACCATATTGAGGATATTCTGTGCAATACAAACACTCTTTTTCAGAGGAAGTACAAAACAGCTGCCTGATAAAATCCCATACAGTTGATGATCAACTGGTGGATGAAGCCACAGCCGCTCTTTTGGAAAGGTTTAATAAAGCCTTATTGAGAGATGGTCTTTTTTCCGTTTCTCACATGAAATTTGGTGTCAGCAGCGCTTCCTTCCAGGCCTAAAAATTATGTGGCAACATATAGTAACAGAGGATACGTATCGTGTATAGATTGTATACCCTATTCCAGTGAAGATCATATTGCACACAAATTGGTTTTATGTGATATAAGATATGTTACAGTTACATACCTTAGAAACACATGCTATCAGCCACTTGCATTGGGCCCACTGGAAATACTTCAACAACTTAGGAGATATGTGTACATAAGTGTACGTTTTATAGCCATTTTATTCTTCTTAGAGAAAAAAGAGAGGAGACTATGGGGCAGATTTATTATACTTTCATCGTGTGCAACGAAGCAAGCCACCTTGCTGTGCAATGTGAAAAGGCAGGAATGGGCTGTGTTTAACGTTATATAGCGCATTTCTGCCGTTTCCTAGAGTTGCCATATTTTTGGCTGCCTAGCGCCAATACAGGCACCCTTGTGTCATGTTGCAAGAGTGCCTGCTCTGTTGGCAGGATTGTTTATGTGGGGGAAAGGTCAACTTGCCATGCAGGGCCTCACAAAGTGGCCTTGCGTGGCTTGAAATATCTCACTTAGGTTATGCGTTGCCCTTGCACCCATTACAAGTGTGGCACAAAATCTTGATAAATCTGACCTTAAATGTTTTCATGGATTGCAAAAAAACTAAAAAGTTGACTTTTGGGAGGAGGAGAGCTCATTGTAGAGCAGTTGATTGGATCAGATCAACAGCACCTAAGACTCACTAGCTGAGCAGTAGATTCCAGACATACAGACTAACATCGATGTGAATTTCGACCACGTTTCAGGATAGTATAGTTATGAATTAACTATTTTTCATACGACATAGCCGCCTTTGTAATTTAATGACATTATGATTGTGAACATTTTTGTAGCATACACACAATAAAACACTAGCATGCGTCTAGATGTAAACACCTCTTGTGTAATAAAACCCTGAACAACTGAATAGGAAAAAACAAAGCCGTAGATGTATCTGATTGGAGTTAAAAACATTGGAACGTTGAGTTATTTGACACTCTGGTGCAAACATTACAGTCTGCATTAGCAGCCACCAGCCTACCTGCCAAGAAAACAAGAACATCTCGTAATCTATTCAGGGCTTGCAGCTAACTGTCCCTGAAGACACCTGATCTACAAGAAACTATTGATTTGTGCTATTAGCTCCAGCGTCGTTATCACAAACCATTTTGGCATTCGATTTCGGTGAATGACTCTCATAGAAGGAAGCATTGATTTTTTTTACTGTCACACTAGATATTTCAAGAGCTTCTTTTTTATTTTTCCTCAGAGGGCGTAGTTACCAGGATGAACACATGTAAATCATTTGTACTCACGAATTGTTTGTTTACATGCCGCCGTTTAAATATCGAGCCAGGTGTGTCCGGATGCATTAGAAATTATTGCTTAATTTACAGAAGGAGAACATATACTTGTTATAACAAACAATAAGTCAATATACGTCGAATAGTTCAGCATATTCCTTGAGCCAGACACACAAAAGAAGAACAAACTCTTATTTACACCAAGAGATTTTACTAAGTAGGAGCAAAGAATCAGTTCCTCCTCATGTCGACAAAACAGAAGTTTCGAAGAAATAAACTGCCACTTCGGGATCCTTATGAGGAAGAAGCAAGGTGAATGTATGAGACAGGATCCGGGTAGTGCTGGTCTAAATGAGGAAAGACCTTAAGACATCCTGAAGTAGTCCCTCAGGGTGACACTCAATGTGCACGAAATGATTTGGAGCACAGCATTACGTTATGTATTAGGAATTCTCTCTTACATTGACACATCAGATTAAAGTTTACTGGGACTGTGTTTAACTGTTTAGCTTCTAGATCAGTGATGCTCAAAGTTCCGCCTCGGGGCCACAACATGTGGCAACCAGTTGAACAGCAGCACTAGGCTGCTGTATACTTTACCAAGGACTAACTTTTATAAAGATATCACATAAATGGCAAGTATTTATTTAGAGATGAACTGAAGTAAAAAAGAAAAAAAAATACACAGAACGTGTCCTGTACCACTTTACTTCAAGAACACCTTCATTTTAAAACAATTTTGCAACAAACGTGTACAATTATGACACACCCTTCAAAGTTCTAAAAATGTATTTCATTAACATGCTAAAGTGTTTCACCTTAGTACATCAGGTGTAAATGACTTCATTGCGAAGATTTTAGTTTTTTTTTTAAATTGACAGTTATCAAACATGAATTTAGAAACGTTCATGCCTCCCCCCATCCTGACAAGATGCCAATAGCGAACTAAGAGGCAACTCAGTTGTTATGTGCACTGTCTGGCTGGCCTGGTTTGCTATTATATATGGACAACGTTCTCTGCAGAAAGAAATTGGCGCTGTGTGGACTCCTAGCTGGCTGTGTATCGAACTGCTGCCGCTGATTTCGGTGCCTTCGACCTCCCACCTCCCGCTGCCGACCCCTGCTCAACTCCTGGGTCTGGCAGCCGTGTGAAGCGCGGTGGAGGTCTGTAAAAACTACAGTACCCAGCAGCACTAGCGGCGCTAATCGCGCCAAACGCGCGCCAGGAGGCGCTCAAATACAGAGTCACCCCCGTCTCGCGGGACGCGAGCGGGACGCCGGGCTAAGCCCGGGCAAAGGGCGGGCCCTCTGTGGCCCTCAGAGGCCGAGGTAGGCTGGGCTGGGCCCTGTTATTTTAGTTTTATTTTTGATTCGCTGCTCTGATATTGCAGCAAACTTGCATATATCAATATACGGACGATCTCTTGACTATCTTCTTGCTAACTGTTTATTGTGATCTCCTTGGCTTCGGCTATCTTCCGTAACCGATTATTTATCTTTTTATAATTTAACGGAAGGACTATATTTTAAAGATTAATCATGTCTACCAAGATATTACGTTCTGGGAAAGTACTAAAGGATAAAGAAGAGGTGATATCTGAACCTATACGCCTGAAGAAAAAATCAGAAAATAGTGTGTTATTGAAAGGTCAGATGCAACTGGAACATATTTGGGGCAAATCAGGAAACAAACTTGCAAAAGACCCAATCATCTCTAAGTCTGGTTTATTGCCTCACTCCCAATCACAAATTAAGTTAGAAATAGACTCAAATACTGGTGTACCGATTGAATTAAAACAATCTATTTCCACTCAAAAGATGGATAGTATTCTCTTGGCACATGATTCGGATATTTTTACTGAGAGAGAAAAGGAAGGTGAAGATTTTGCTGCTACATCCATTTCCACTAGTATTGATCTTGAACTTTGTGGTCGATACATGGATAATAAATCTTCTGCCCAGGTTATGGACAGTAATATTCCAATTAGAGCAACACCATCTGGAATGCTTCTTTATAGTAGCACACCAACAAACAAATCTCGAGATGACTATTTAACAAACAGTGATTTGAAATCTCCTCACCTTAATATATCAGGGATTTGTTCTTTTGTTCAATCTAGCTATCCAAAAAATGAGAAACCAATATCAGAATCGTTGATTGCGCTTGAACAAATATTGTCATCTATACTGTTGCTCCTTGGTAAATTTTCTGTGAGCTCTGATTGTATTCTATCATCCGTGTCTGAGATTTTGAAGGAAATGTTGGCGAAAAAGGGTGCTAATGTCCAAGCACCTACCTCTGAACCTGTAGTAGAAAAGATTAAATTACCTTCTACAGAATCCGCAATTCAGAGCCTGTCAACTTGTACTAATCTTTTGCAGGGCAATATTCCTTCGAAACTAATTGTTAAAGTAGACACCCATCCATCCCCGAAGAGCTCTGTCCTATCTGGAGACAGTAAATCTATAAAATGCACTGACAAAGATGATAGTCTAATAGAGATGGTGCAAACGACGGGAAATGATCTCTTCCCAATCTTTGTCAATGGAAAAAAGGGCCAAGATGGAGTGCAGGCTCAGACTAAAACTAAAACTAAAACTATAAAAGAAAGAATAAAAGGAAAAAATAGGAAGTTACTACGTAAATATAAGAAAAAAAGACCAAGGCAAATTATTTTTCAAAGCATATGTGCTGATGCACTAGAGGAGCCAGGACATGGGGAAAATCCACTATTGAATGTAACAAAAAATAAAGTAGTGGCCGATGAACTCAATGATGTATTAGATGATAGTACGAATAAGAGCTGTACAAATGAGCAGTCTTCTGCTCGTGTGGTACTAGTTCCGGAACCTCTATCTGTGTTGACTGATGTTATAGATATTCCGCCACAAACAGTAAAAGTATTAAACCCAACTGCATTTACTTTCCGACCCCAACTTAATACTATTAGTGGCCCAACTCCTCAACCAGTAAAATGTGAAATGAAAACAGTAGATACATTAATACTGGATTTTCTCCCGTTATTTGACCAAGATGTAAAAATGAATAGATCTCGGCTCCTAAACTGCTTTAAAGAAACAGAAAATTTAAAACTGATTTTGTCGAATGATATTGACCTGGTTTTCCCAGTAAAGTCAAGTATTGGACAGCGAACAAGAGTAATATTTTATTCAAAAATAATTTCTAATCTTGTTTTACAACAAGCTGAATTTTTCCAATGCAGAGGAATTGATATATTGCCATTCTATAATAGATCCACATCTATTGCCCTTAGAGAAAGTATTAGTAATCCAGCATCTATATATAATGATGGTTATTTAGGTAATAAAGATCTGAAAATCTGGATCTCAAAAGGCAAAAGAATGGTATCTCAGGCCTTGCCATTGCCTGAATATGCAGATGTTCCTTTAATAGAAGACAATCAGAGATGGAACTGGCTGCCGGGGGTTCTCTCTACTAATTGTGTGAACAACCCAAGACTTTTCCAACATCTTTAGCAATAACTTAAAAATTGTCTCTTGGAATGCTGCTGGCATGTTTAATTCCTCTGAGAAATTTGACTTTCTATCTAAATTAAATGCTGATGTAATATGTTTGCAGGAGACGTGGTGTAAAAAGCTACCCTATATAGGGAATGAGTTCTATGTTCTAGAGGCCCCTGCAAAATCCTCAAAAAAAGGTCATGCGAAAGGAGGAATCGCTTGTTTGTTATCTACCTCTTTTCAATGGCATTACACGCATTATTCTGATTCTAGTAATCTTTTTCAATCTGTAACTATCACTAACCTGGGCAAAGTTGGAACGCGGTCTTCGTTTGTTATCTTAAATGCATATATCCCCCCTGAGGAATGTTTTAATTGTGTCATGAAGCGAATGTTTTCCTATGTAGCGAATCTAATGAATGCTGAATATCCCCCCTTTATACTAATGGTTGGAGATTTAAACAGTAAAATATCCCACTCTACTCTAGTTAAGTTTAGAAATAAACAGAAGGAAGAAGTATATAATATACCCCAAATGTCCTGGCCTCCTAATATAAAAACTAGTAAAAGAGGTAAGATCCTGTTGGAGGAACTAAGCCTTTTAGAAGGGCTTATTATTAATGGCAGAATGCCCTCTGATAGCCCTGCCCATTTCACACATGGCTCGTATAGGGGAGAGTCTATCTTGGACTATGCCATTACGGATTTTGAGTCATTCCATTTGATTGAGGATATGGAGGTCACTCATTCTATACTGAGTGATCACAAAATAATAAATCTGACTCTTTTATTAACCCCTTCTGAAACTGATACTTGGTCCTTAAAGCATAGAGATCTCACTATTGATCGAAGATCAGGTAGATGTTTTTGGGGTTCCTCTCCCATGAAGGAAGTACAAAGCCTTTTGGCTCAAACCCTATTAGAACTTGACCAGTGGGAGGGAATAGAATTCCTGCAATTTGAAACTTTTATTAAAAAAGTCATTGGATTTGCCAAGAAAAAGGGAGATCCAAAAAAACCTTACTTCTCACCTAGTCCACTATTTTTTCTGAATAGGGAGATAAATGCACTAATCAGGAACCAGTATCTTAATAGAACGGTAGAAAATGAGTCCCTACTAGCATTATTAAAACGCAGAAGAGTTAGATTGAGATTGAAACTGAAAAAAGAAAAAGAGGATCTTCTTTGGATTAGCCTGAGGGAGGCAATAACCTTTAATCGAACCAGAGAATTCTGGTCTATAATAAGAAAAGGTTGTGGTACCATAATATCTCCCCGTCCTATATCCATAAGCGAAAAAGTATGGACAGTATTTGTAACCGCATTATATGCCCCAAATGAAGTATTGGAGGATACTGGTATGATGGAATCTAATGATTTACAAAAATGCAATTTACCTACAGAAAAAATAATAGTGTCGGCAATAAAGAGTATGCGCTCTACCGGAGCCATGGGTCCAGACGAACTCCCTATGACAATCATTAAGCAAGATATTTCTAGTTGGAGTCGGATTCTTCTCCCCTTATTTCAGGCCTGCTTTTTAACTAAAACTGTCCCTGACTCCTGGAGGGGCAGTATACTAATTCCTATATTTAAAAAGGGGGATCGGGAGCTGCCATCTAATTACCGCCTAATAGCGTTACTAGATGCCATAGGGAAAATTTTCGCTAAATGTGTATTATTGTTAATTATGGAATGGGCAGAAACTAATAAGATTTTACCAATGGAACAAACTGGTTTCCGTGAAGATCACGGAACGCTTGATAATTTGACGATGCTACAGGTGATCAGTGACAAGTATGCACGTATCCGTGATGGTGGCTTGTATGCCGCATTTATTGATTTCTCCGCGGCGTTTGACAGAGTGGACCGCCCAGCGCTGTGGAGAAAACTGGCGACATTGGGTATGCCAGGATACTTACTTGCGTTGGTCCGTTCTTTGCATATGAATACATGGTGTAAGGTTCTGCAAGGTGGTAAAGAGGGTATTACAACATCCATTCCCTCTCAGAACGGCCTTAAACAAGGGTGCATGTTAGCACCTATATTGTTTTCCTTGTATATAGCTGACCTCCCAATTTATATCTCATCTTGTGAGGGTGCTGCCCCGAAAATTGGAGGATCAGCTATATCCATCCTAATGTACGCGGACGATATTCTTATTTTGGACTTGACCCCGAAGGGTCTATCTAATCGCCTGCTGGCATTGCATGAATTTGCTGTACTGCACCATATGAAAATTAATTCGACAAAAAGTAAAATCATGTGCATTTTTGGTAAAAGAAAATGTAGATCAAGCAATTACGGGTGGTCTATAGGGGGGCAAAGGTTAGACGTGGTTAATACATATCCGTTCTTGGGTAAAATAATATCATCTAATCTTAGCGAGACACCTCATATCGAACATAACTCTCGTAAAGCTTTGACCCATGGAATGGGGTTATGTTCGTTATATAAAGCTACGGGGAAGAGACATTTCTCTCTTTTTCTGGAAGTCTTTAAAGCAAAAGTGCCAGCTACTCTCCTGTATGGAATTGAATTACTAGAAATGAAATATTGGGGATTCCTCCAAAAAATGGAAGGACGGGTGCTTCGGAAAATTATGTCCCTAAGCAATGCATGTTCTACATCTTCATGCAGACTAGAACTTGGACTTCGCAGCTGTTGGACACAGGCATTGGTGGCATTAGTAAGATGGGTAGCATGCTTGGCTAGAGGAAAACCAGGTACATTAAGAGAGCTTGTAAAAAAGGAATTACTGGGTAATCTTAATGATTTTTCCTCTTTACTAAAAAATTTTAGGAAAGCCGTGGCCCTGTTGGAGGTGGATGAGGATACCCTATTTTCACTCTCTCCTTCTGAGCTTAAAATTTCGCTAAAAAAGGCCTCATGGGAGCTATGTTATAGGTTGGATACCCTTGTCCAACCCAAATTATATAATAGGGAATCTTTGTTGGAGACATACTCCCCCAAGCTGACCCAACAATATTTGACTTGGAATGTTCCCCATGGAGTGCGTAGGTTATGGTATCTCCTACGACATGATCTACTCCCACTTAACTCACTCCTAGCAAAATGGCACGGAAGCTCCCCGATATGTAATTTTTGTAATGTCACCGTTCAAGATCGTAACCACGTCCTGTTTGTTTGCCCTGCCCTACGTTCCCTGCGACTTAAATGGATTAAGCCTATTTGTCTACAATTGGGAATCTTAAATGCTAAATTGTTTATACATGCACTTTACTGTCCTCCTAATGAATTGTTTTGCTGTAGGATTTTTAAATTTTTTAAAGGGTTCTTAAATATTTATTAGGTTGCTGTAATGATGCCGTGGCTCACTTTAAAACTGATATATTCTTGTGCTTTGTCCTGTATTATTGATTATGCAAGCTCATATATTTATATTATTTGTCATTTTTGTACTATGTAATGTCTATTTCTTTTTTATGTGGCCCTCATTGAGAGCCAAAACATAATAAACTTGAAACTTGAGAAAACTTGGACAACGTTCTAGTTTGCTAAATGTAACAAAAGAGAAGGTTTTGCACAGGCACATCCTCAAGTCATATATTTCGAGATACTTATATGCAATTATTAGGGAAATAGAAACAAAGTGAAATAAAACAATTGGTTAGGATCACACAATTTGATCAAGTGGGTAAGCCAGGATTAATTCCATGTACAATTGAACCACTAGATGTACAAGTGCTGGTTCCTCTATGGCCACCTTGCACCTCCCGTGGCTCCTGACCGCTACGTTGCTGGTATCAATGTGGCCCTTGGTACACCTCACACCAAACTTTTTTGCCCTTCAGATAATGTTTGAGACTACTCACGTTCTAGATAAACATTCAGTTATTTTTAAATGATAACTAATCCCTAATGGCGTGGTCTTTAGTATAAATTAACTTATGCCAGCAAAATACTTCATTTTTGTTTATTGTTTTTGTGTTCTGCAATATTTCTTGAAATTTTTCATAATTTTCTTGTATGCAGTTTACATAATTTTCAACATCTGGAAACTGCCTAATAAGAAATGTCTCTTAGTGTCTGTTTTGACTTTTTACCCAAGGTAAGCCCCTGTATGAAAAAAGTCACCTGAGATAGCAATAAACTACATTTGCACTTAAACCGTTATTATTATGTAATTTCACAAAATCTCTTCGAAATTGTGTCAAATTTCACAAACAATATACAATTTAGAATAGTCTTTAGATCAAGGGTAAGTTAAGGAAGGCTATCCCTGCTGCTGGTTATATAAGGAGTAAAGTACTCCTTGTGTACATTATCAGGATATTGTCACGATTGTCAGTTCCAGTTCCACATCAAAGATGGCCGCCACGCACAGCGCATGTGCGAGGAGGTCAGGCAGTCTTAAAAGCCTGACTTCCCCTGTTTGATGCGCTTCGCGTTCTAGTGCTTGACTCTTCTTCGCGTCACTTCCGCCTCGCCGCGTCACCCTCTGTTCAGTCTTCGTTGGATTACCTTCGTACCTGAGGGACCCTTGGACTTTTTGTCTTTTCTGCGTCTCCTAGTGTTTCCCTGACGGCCCTTGGCCTTCCCCGGAGACACAACCTCTGCATCTGTGAAACGCACTGGAAGCATTTCTGTTTTTCCTCTCATCGCGGCAGCTTTGAACTCAACCCCTTTTTTTTCCCTTGAGCCAGCTTTCTTCTCCTCTGTCCTGCGGGCTGACCGGACTGTTTCTGCTGAGTTCCGCCTGTCGGCCAGACTTGTTGTTCCGTCGGCCGGCTGGATTTAGTCAGTTCAGTTCCGTTGGCCTTACCGGGGCATTGTGGTCGTTGAAGTCCGCTTTACATTATTTTCATATCTCCCCTATTTTTGCCCTCCTTTAGATTCCATTTAAGTCTCGGCACCAGGCACCCTTCACAGCAGTGAACTCCTAAAAACTGGTAACGGCGCACTGCGCTACTTTAATATTACTTACACCAGATTGTTATGTACCTGTATGCTTACAAACGCCTTGTATATTTCAGAATACATATGGTAAACTGATAGATTCCATGGTTCCTCAAGACCTACGCCAACTGCCGATCAGCCAGATAGGGTGAACCTTTTTTAGACACTGGTGTAACACTGTATATATTGAGCAGGTTCACATATACTTACATATCTTTTCTTTTTATCATTAGGCTGCTTAGAGTAGTGGTAGTCTCTGGTCCAATCTATTGTGGGATACTGTGAGAAAACTTTAGTAACCTGTGTTCTGGGAACCTGTAAGAAGAACTTAGGTAAACTTATGAAGGAATAACCAGTTTGTGTTTCTCTCTCTGTTGTTGTCTATTGATCTCTACCCTTCTTTTTTCAGTAACCTGTGTCCTACACGCCTGTTTGAAGACTCAACCATTCCAAGGAATCTCTCCCCTTTTCCTTTCCTTCTTTTGTTCCCTCATTTCCCACCATATCACCATTGTGGTCTACAGTTTGATAGACGCAATAGTTGTAGGTGGGAGTGGTTGGGTCTGACTTTGGTTCCGGGACACTCCTGCAGAAACAACAGTTGGATCCTTACAGATATTGCACGTCACAGAGGAGCTCCATAACAATAGAGAGGAACAAAGTTGAAGGCTGAGTTCCTTTATAAAGTAATGGAAATCCGAGGTGACTGTCAATATCCTTATCATCTATAACAGAGGGTAATTTATCCCATATAATACAGACATACCATCACATTTACCACATACCACTTAAAACCTTTGCGTGTAGCTCTTTCAAAAAGAGAGAGCATATTTGTTAACATGATGAATACAAATATAACATCTAATGCAAAATTAAACACACCAAAAACCTTAGATATTTGCTGCAAAAAGATATTAGTTCGATACAAGTCAGTTTAAAACAAATATTCAAATAATGCAGTAATTCAAAATGTGTTGAAATGTGCAGAAGGATTCTAATTATTGTATAATTATCTAATGAATGGTAAAAATATTCATGTTCTTTCTGCTAGTCGTTGTAAGCTATAAAAATTGAGCAGGAGAAAGAAAAGCAACGTTTCATATTCAGGCATAGGCATCAATACCCATCTCCAAATTCAGCAGGAAATGCGCTTTGAGACCTTTTAGTAACCTGCCCATCAGCTAATGACTTTGGCTACATTCTTGGGGGTCCCCCATCTCTTTGGCCCTCAAGGACCTCAGGGGACTAACTCACCAACATTCACCATGAATGGAGGCGCAGGAGCAGCAGCTTCCTAGAAAAGATAGGGCCTCCCTTCCTCCCAATATACAGTGCTCTACATCCCGCAGCATAGGTGACTTTAGCTGCATTCTTGGGGATCCACCATTTCTTTGGCCCCTAAGGACCACAGGGACTCACTTCCCCAATGTTCATTGTGCCAGGAGGCATAGCAGAAACAACAGCTTGCTTGAGAGGGTGGGGTATCTCTTCCTCCCATATACAGCACTCTGCAATCCTGCAGAGGGGGTATTTTTGGCTGCATTTTTGGAGGTCCACTATCTCTTTGGCCCCCAAGTACCTCAAAGGACTCACTCCCCCAATGTTGATCGAGCCAGGAGGCACAGGAGCAGCAGCTTGCTAGAGGGTGTGGGGCCTCCCTTCCTCCTGATATAGAGCACTCTGAAATACAACGGTGCAGGTGAATTTGGCTGCATTCTTTGGGTCCACCATCTCTTTGCCCTCCAAAGACCTCAGGGGATTCACCCATCAACGTTCATTAGGTCAGGAGGCCCATGAGCAGCAGTTTGTTTGAGGGAGTAGGGGCTGGGCCTCCCTTCCTCCTCTGTACAGCACTTAACAATCCCACAGTGAAGGTGAGATTGTCTGCATTCTTGGGGGTCCACCATCTTTTTGGGCCCAGGAACCTCCCTGGACTCAATCCCCCAATGTTCACCTCACCAGGGGACACAGGAGCAGCATATCGCTGGAGGGTGCAGGGCCTCCCTCCCTCCCATATACAGCACTCTGCAATCCCTTAAAGAGGGTTACTTTGGCTGCATTCTAGGGGTTCATCATGTCTTTGGCCTCCAAGGACAACAGAGGAATCACTCCCCAGCTGTTATCATGCCAGAAGGTGCAGGTACAGCAGCCTGCTAAAGGGGGTGGGGCATTCCTACCTCCCGCTATACAGCGCTCTGCAATCCCACAGCGCAGATGACTTTGGCTGCATTCTTAAGGTCAACCGTCTCTTTGGGCTCCAAGGACCTCAGACGAATCACTCCCCCAACGTTCATTGTGCGAGGAAGTGCAGGAACAGCAGCTTGCTAGAGGGGGTGAGGCCTCCCTTCCTCCCATATACAGCACTCTGCAATCCCACAGAGGGGGTGAATTTGGTTTCATTCTTGGGGTTCCACCTATTCTTTGGCCCCCAAGTACCTCAGTGGACTCATTTCCCCCCTGTTCACCTCACCAGGAGGCGCAGGTGCAATAGCTTGCTAAAGAGGGTGGGGCCTCCTTTCCCCCTGACATATAGCACTCTACAATCCCACAGCGCAGGTAACTTTGACTGCATTCTTTGGGTTCAACCATCTCTTTGACCCGTCCCCAAAGACCTCAGGGGACTCACTCCCCTAACGATCATTGTGCCAGGAAGTGCATGAGTAGCAGCTTGCTAGAGGGGGTGGGGGCAGGGCATCCCTTCTTTCTTTTTACAGCCCTCTGCAATCCCACAGAGAGGATGACTTTGGCTGCATTCATGGGGGTCCACCATCTCTTTAGCCCCCAAGTATGTCAGAGAAATCACTCCCTCAACGTTCATTGTGCCAGGAGGCGCAGGAGCGATTCAGAAAAGGGGGTGGTGATGAACAGAGTGTCTGAATTAAGCAGACCACTCTTACCCAGTCCAAAGATCAGGGCTTGATCCATCACCGTTATTTATCTCACTGCACCATCCCAGCTCAGAACCTGGCTATATGCAAATCAGTCTGTCCCTGGCCCAGTGCATCATGGGAACAGGGCAGACTTAACTACCAAGACAATTCTTCACCAGAAAGGAGACAAGCTACCGGGGACCGGTTTCTGGCATTTCAGCCTTCTTCGGCCCGGCTTGCTTGAATCCTGATGGTACACTGAGAAAGGGACTCATGTCTGAGTATACCCTGCCACACCTATAGTGGCCAAAAACGATTCAGAAAAGGGGGTGGTGATGAACAGAGTGTCTGAATTAAGCAGACCACTCTTACCCAGTCCAAAGATCAGGGCTTGATCCATCACCGTTATTTATCTCACTGCACCATCCCAGCTCAGAACCTGGCTATATGCAAATCAGTCTGTCCCTGGCCCAGTGCATCATGGGAACAGGGCGGACTAAATTACCAAGCCAATTCTTCACCAGAAAGGAGACAAGCTACCGGGGACCGGTTTCTGGCATTTCAGCCTTCTTCGGCCCGGCTTGCTTGAATCCTGATGGTGCAGTGAGAAAGGGACTCATGTCTGAGTATACCCTGCCACACCTATAGTGGCCAAAAGCGATCCAGAAAAGGGGGTGGTGATGAACAGAGTGTCTGAATTAAGCAGACCACTCTTACCCAGTCCAAAGATCAGGGCTTGATCCATCACCGTTATTTATCTCACTGCACCATCCCAGCTCAGAACCTGGCTATATGCAAATCAGTCTGTCCCTGGCCCAGTGCATCATGGGAACAGGGCAGACTAAACTACCAAGCCAATTCTTCACCAGAAAGGAGACAAGCTACCGGGGACCGGTTTCTGGCATTTCAGCCTTCTTCGGCCCGGCTTGCTTGAATCCTGATGGTGCAGTGAGAAAGGGACTCATGTCTGAGTATACCCTGCCACACCTACAGTGGCCAAAAACGATTCAGAAAAGGGGGTGGTGATGAACAGAGTGTCTGAATTAAGCAGACCACTCTTACCCAGTCCAAAGATCAGGGCTTGATCCATCACCGTTATTTATTTCACTGCACCATCCCAGCTCAGAACCTGGCTATATGCAAATCAGTCTGTCCCTGGCCCAGTGCATCATGGGAACAGGGCAGACTAAACTACCAAGCCAATTCTTCACCAGAAAGGAGACAAGCTACCGGGGACCGGTTTCTGGCATTTCAGCCTTCTTCGGCCCGGCTTGCTTGAATCCTGATGGTGCAGTGAGAAAGGGACTCATGTCTGAGTATACCCTGCCACACCTATAGTGGCCAAAAACGATTCAGAAAAGGGGGTGGTGATGAACAGAGTGTCTGAATTAAGCAGACCACTCTTACCCAGTCCAAAGATCAGGGCTTGATCCATCACCGTTATTTATCTCACTGCACCATCCCAGCTCAGAACCTGGCTATATGCAAATCAGTCTGTCCCTGGCCCAGTGCATCATGGGAACAGGGCAGGCTAAACTACCAAGCCAATTCTTCACCAGAAAGGAGACAAGCTACCGGGGACCGGTTTCTGGCATTTCAGCCTTCTTCGGCCCGGCTTGCTTGAATCCTGATGGTGCAGTGAGAAAGGGACTCATGTCTGAGTATACCCTGCCACACCTATAGTGGCCAAAAACGATTCAGAAAAGGGGGTGGTGATGAACAGAGTGTCTGAATTAAGCAGACCACTCTTACCCAGTCCAAAGATCAGGGCTTGATCCATCACTGTTATTTATCTCACTGCACCATCCCAGCTCAGAACCTGGCTATATGCAAATCAATCTGTCTCTGGCCCAGTGCATCATGGGAACAGGGCAGACTAAACTACCAAGCCAATTCTTCACCAGAAAGGAGACAAGCTACCGGGGACCGATTTCTGGCATTTCAGCCTTCTTCGGCCCGGCTTGCTTGAATCCTGATGGTGCAGTGAGAAAGGGACTCATGTCTGAGTATACCCTGCCACACCTATAGTGGCCAAAAACGATTCAGAAAAGGGGGTGGTGATGAACAGAGTGTCTGAATTAAGCAGACCACTCTTACCCAGTCCAAAGATCAGGGCTTGATCCATCACCGTTATTTATCTCACTGCACCATCCCAGCTCAGAACCTGGCTATATGCAAATCAGTCTGTCCCTGGCCCAGTGCATCATGGGAACAGGGCAGACTAAACTACCAAGCCAATTCTTCACCAGAAAGGAGACAAGCTACCGGGGACCGGTTTCTGGCATTTCAGCCTTCTTCGGCCCGGCTTGCTTGAATCCTGATGGTGCAGTGAGAAAGGGACTCATGTCTGAGTATACCCTGCCACACCTGTAGTGGCCAAAAAAGATTCAGAAAAGGGGGTGGTGATGAACAGAATGTCTGAATTAAGCAGACCACTCTTACCCAGTCCAAAGATCAGGGCTTGATCCATCACCGTTATTTATCTCACTGCACCATCCCAGCTCAGAACCTGGCTATATGCAAATCAGTCTGTCCCTGGCCCAGAGGCGCAGGAGCAGCAGCTTGCTAGAAGAATGTGGCCTCCCATAATACAGCACTCTTCAATCCTGCAGTGGGGGTGCCTTTGGCTGTTTTATTGGGAGACCTCCATCTCTTTGGCCCCCTCAGGGGACTTATGACCCCAACGTTCATCATGTCAGGACCTGCAGGAGCATCAGCATGCTAGAGGGATAGGAGCTCCCTTTTCCCCGATATACAGTGCTCTGTAACCCCAGATGCACCAGGAAAGCAAGGACCAAGACGGCCTGTCCATTTTTAAATTAATCCCTGCATGCCCCTGGGACCTGGCCAACCCTGGGGTAAATTGTAGTAAAGCAGTGGAGCCTGGGATTCTTCTTATTCTGTCTGCGGGAGCTGTGAATCCAATGCAGGTTCTGCTGAAAAATAAACAGAACAACGCTTTTTTGGCCCTGCAGTTTCCCTGTGGGACCCCTCATAGAGGCCTAGGGGGGTCAGGGTCTTCCAACCCTGTCCACTTTCCTTTTTGGTAATATATTTTCTGGGAATTGTCTCCAGCCCAAACCCTGAATGGCTGCCAAAACTTCCTGGTTTAAAGTGTTGGTGGCCAATCAGATCTCAGCACAAGATCAGGAAGGTTTGTGAAGCCTTAACTCCAACAAAGCATAAGCAAACACTCAGCTTCCAGCAAGAGGGAGCTGTAAAACCACTCCCACTTGCTCGAAACTAAGTTTTCATCTATTTCTCTGCCCTCTGAAATCCGGGCAGGGAAAGAGATGAAAGATTGTTCCGTGAGTGTGAAAGCAATTGTGGATCCCGCAAGAGGCAGTGACCTGGCTGGGACCATGTGGGCCTTGAGGCTCTCATCGCAATACCCATCCTGCATGTGTGGGTTCCCTAGGTGGACTCCAAGGCACCCAGGAGACATGGGTGAGTCCCAGGGGATGGAGTCCCTGGAGTTGAAATCGGCCTGCAGGGTGTCCACGCAGCCCCCACCCGTTTAGATTATTTCCGGGCCCTGGGGGATGGGTTCCCTGCAGCTGAAATTGGTCCGTGATGGGGGGCTGTGTAGCCCCCCATTAGTTTGTGGCTGGCCCCAGGAGATGGGGTCTCTGTGACTGTTCTGGGCTCTGATGTTTATTTCACAATAATTAGACCTCAACAGGAAGCACATACACAGGTAAACATAGCAGGTGCCCCATTGAAGCTCCACTTTGTAAAGGACAAATGATCGTAAGTCCTGAGTTGTCAACGGCAAAGCAAGAATGTTTTCTTGACGATTCCATATTGAAAAAGATCTAAAATCCTTCGTGGAGTGGACTGCATCAGTGATCTGTCGAATTGCAATCTGTATGTGACTTTTACAAGTGGATTCTTTCTTGGCCTCTATTGGTGAGAGCAGAGTCCATGGTTTCCATTTAAATTGCTAGAAGTATGTAAATGTGGAACTCACTTGGATGCTTCCCCATTTGGCAATGGCCACGTTAGTAGTTTCCAAAGTTTCCCTACATTTTGTCAGGATGATGGACAGCTTGATGAGCAGCCCACCAGCACTTTTCTTGCCAAGTTTTAGTGAGGAGTTCTTGATGCCAAGGAATATGAGGACATCTCTACCAAGCAAAGAAACACCTAGTTCATATAGTTAGGAGGATTGACCTTTTGTAGTCATGTCATTTTCTCTGTAAGAGGATTCGTGTTATCACATAATTCTGGATAAAGACGCACCAGGTAGAATCACATTGCCAAAATACACATGAGGTCACTGGTGACATTTTCTCATGCTCAATTATGCAGCTGCAGTGTAGAATGCAAACTGGACATTTACCAAAGCAGGTAGAACTTAGTAATTAACCAGTAGAAAAACTCCAGCTATGTAGATATTTTGTACAAAACCCGGTCTCTTTTTGGTTAAAAGGTAAGTTGCAGTTTCTTTGTGCCTGAGTAACTCACTCACCAAGCGACAAACCAATTGAAACACTCACACAACAACGCACAGATGTACTCATGCACACACTCACAGACCCATACAGCTACTCATAGACCCATCCAGATACGCATTCACCCTCTCACAGACCCACTCAGACATGCACCCACTCACAGACCCACTCATACCCACTGACACGCATGCATCCACGCACAGTTCCATATATTTACCCACACAAGAGACACTCAGACACTAAAGGACCCACTCAGACACTCAAGCATCAAGTCACACACCCACTCAGACCCTCACACAACCAGTAATACTCATAGACCCATGCAGACACTCACTCATATACTCACACACCCAATGGAACACTCACACCCTCCCACACACACACACACTGAGAAACTCACACATTCACTCTCAAAGGTCACAGGTTACAGTTAGCAAATACATTTTTAAAAAACATAGACGTTCACTCTTAAAAATCTTAGGTTGCAGGGACGTTATAGATAAGGAACATCATTTAAAAAGCCTTAGAAATTTACTGAAAATATCCAAGCTTAGAAGGATGCTATAGTTAGGAGAAAAAAACAAAGGTTACAGGGATGTAATAGTTAGGCTCATGTGTCACTCAAACAAAACCATAACAATTCAGCAGTTATAGTTATCTGAGCTAACTATAACGTATGCCCTTGCAATGCACAGCTTATGACCTCACATATTGCATCCACCACTCATGAATTGTTGTGTAGTTTCCCATTTCCTAGTAGGGACACCATGTTTGTTGGACAATATAAACGTTCATTTACCTTTTGTTTCAAAGTGAATTTCTACATTTTTCTATTTCTAAACTCTAACATCCCTGTAACATTTTTTGAGTGAATTTGTACGTTTTTAAACATTTTTATTTCCTAACTGTAACCACTAGCGTTTGATACTGGGGGGGATATGTACAATAGAAGCAGCTGAGTGAGGCGTTCACTGTCATGGCTTAACACTTCACTCCGCCACTTCAGAAACTCATGGCAACACCATATGTACAAAATTATGGTGCAGCCTTGCATTTCCCCCTGTGCTGGTGCTACACTTAGCAGTGTAGAGCCAAGGCAGGCACCCTTGCGCCATAGTGGAGGCGTGTCTGCATGCAGGGGAAAGATTGTTTATGTAAAGGAAGGTCCCTCTTCCTGTACATAAACAATCTTGTAATGCCATTTTGTTACTTTTATGTGTGCCGCTTAATGCAGCACACATGGAAGTCACAACATGTAATTTTTTTTAAGATTGTTTATGTGCAGGAAGAGGGGCCTTTCGGTACATAAACAATAAAAGGATTTTTGCTTTTTCCATGTGTGATGCATAAGACAGCACACATGGAAAAAGCAAAAAGTAGGAGAAATATAGCATTTCTTCACATTTTTGCCTGGTTTTCCATGGTCTTAATTTTGGCACTACCACCTATTTATGCTGCCCTTGTAAATAGGGGGCAGCCTCAAAATCAATGGGTGTTGCAGTGAAACGCCCACCGCAACACACACTGCCCGCCCTTTCATGCTAAGCATAGCGTGAAAGGGGGCCTTCTTTACATGGTAGCATTCAGCCATGTTAAGTGGCTTAACGTTGCCTTGTAAATAAGACGAAGTCCCTATCGCTACGAAAACTTCACAAAAAGTGACATTCCTGTGGTGATAGGGGCTTGTACATATGGACCTGAGTGTGTGAGTGCATGCATGTCTCAATGGGTGTATGAGTAGGATTTTAAGTGGGCGTGAGAAGGTGTAAGTGGGGCTGTAAGTCAGTATATGAGCGCCTGAGTGAGTCTCTGAGAGGGTCTGTGAGTTGGTGCATGAGTCTTTGAGTATATCGGTGAGTGGGTAAGAGAGAGTATGGATGATAATGTATATGGGTGTCTGTATCTGTGAGTGGTTGTATGTGTCTGAGTTCATCTGTGAGATGATGTATGAGTAAACAGGTCTGAGCCTGACTGAGTTATTCTGTGAGTAGGTGCATGAGTGCCTCAGTGGTTCTGCTAATTTTCTGCTTCTTTTCTGCCTTTCTTCTGCAAATGTACCTTCTGTCTCACTCCCGGTTGGGGGACTAACTCTTCTTGACTGCTGAGGGTCTTTGGGGCCCAGAAACCACTATTTTTGCCACAAGTGAGTACCTCACATCATTATTGCTGTGACCTCTTCCTTATTGCTGCAACCTCTCTGGAGGTCCACACCCTTTCCCAACCACTCTGTAAACGCTCCTCCTGGCACACTACTGGTTGGGGGATGAAGTCTAGTGGTGAGATAAAATAAAGTTCAGAAGTGAGCAGAAAAAAGGGAAAAAACGTGGGTTTAGGTGGTAAACTCTACTTTGACGGCAGTTGGCAGAGTTTTTGCCGAACTCCGCACTCCAGGCGGGGCACAGAGTGGCAAAACAGCACAACGTCTACCTTCAGAGAGCAGTTTATTGCCCAACTATAGCTTTTTGTCTTTTTCTGCTCACTTTTTACCTTTATTTTGCTTCTTTCTGCTTGTTGCTGACCTTTATTTTTCCTCTTTCTGTTTGTTTCTGACCTGTGCTTTCTTCCTCTCTTTGCTCGTTTCTGATCTCTGTTTTGCCTCTTTCTGCTAGATCCTGACCTTTATTTTGCCTCTTTCTGCTCATTTCTGGAAGCTATTTTACCTCTGTCTGCTCATTTCTGGTCTCTATATTGACTCTACTGCTCATTTCCGACCTCATTGTGCCTCTTTCTGCTTGTTTCTGACTTTTATTTTGCATCTTGCTGCTCATTTCAGTCCATTATTGTGTTCATTTGGGATCATTTCTGACCTTTATTTTGCCTCTATCTGCTTGTTTCTCATCTCCATTTTGCCTCTTTCTGCTCATTTCTGACCTTTATTTTGCCTCTTTCTGCTTGTTCCTGACCTTTGTTTTGCTTCTTTCTGCGTGTTTCTGATCTCTATCTTGCTCTTTACTGCTCATTTGTGACCTTTATTTAGCCTCTGCTTGCTCATGTCTGACCTTTATTTTGCCTCTTTCTGCTCATCTCTGATTTTTATTTTGCCTCTTGCTGCTCATTTCTGTCCTTTATTGTGCCTCCTTGTGCTAATTTCTGACCTTTATGTTGACTCTTTCTGCTCGTTTATGATCTCTAGTTTGCCTCTTTCTTCTTGTTTGTAACCTTTATTCTGCCTCTTGCTGCTCAATTTTGATCTCTATTCTGCCTCTTTCTGCTTGTTTCTGAACTTAATTCTTCCTCTTTCTGCCATTTATCACCTTTCTCTTGACTTTTTCTGCTTGTTGTTGGCCTTTATTCTGCCTCTCTGCTCCTGTCTCACCTTTATTTTGCCTCTCTCTGCTGGTTGCTGACCTCTATTCTGCCTCTTTCTGCTAGTTTTTCACTTTTATTCTGTCTCTTGCTGCTCATTTCTGATCTCCATTCTGCCTCTTTCTGCTTGGTTCTGACCTGTATTCTGCTTCTTTCTGTTAATTTCTCACCTTTATCATGCCTTTTTTCTGCTTGTTACTGACTTTTATTCTACCTTTCTTCTCATTTCCCACCTTTATTTGGCTTCTTTCTGCTCGTTGATGACTTTTATTCTGCCTCTTTCTGTTCATTTCTCAGCTTCATTTTGCCTCTTTCTGCTCTCTGTTGACCTTTATTCTTCCTCTTTCTGTGTATCTAACCTTTATTTTTCCTTTTTGCTCTATCCTGAACTTTATTCTGCCTCATTTGACTTGTTTCTCACCTTTATTTTGCCTATTTCTGCTCTTTGCTGACCTTTATACTGCCTCTTTTTGCTCGTTTCTCACATCTATTTTGCCTTTTTCTGCTCGGTGCTTACCTTTATTTTGCCTCTTTCTGCTTGTTTCTGACCTTTACTCTGCCTCTTTCTGCTTGATTCTGACCTTTATCTTTCCTCTTTTTGCAAGTTTCTGACCTTTATTCTGCTTCTTTCTGATCGATCAGACCTTTCTTTTTGTCTCTTTGTTGTCTTTTACCTCTGAAACCGCAGGGGGAACCTGAAGGATCCTGAGGTCCCAGCTAGTTCCCCGCCTCCCGTGGAGCCGGCATTACTCTCACAGATAGGGAAGTTCTAAACATGCAGCTTCCAGTCTGTGAGAGCAATCCTTTTGTCTGTTTCGCTATCTGCTTGAAAGCGGGCAGGAAAACAGACACAAATTTTGCTCTGAGCAAATGGGAGTGGTTTCACAGCTATTACTTGCAGAGTGTGGAGTTTGTGTTTGCTCCAATTTGGTGGGAGCCGTCAAAGCTCCCGCAAAGACAGATCAAACATCTATAATAAAAATAATAAAGAAATGTAAAAAGTGCATGGTTACGCCATCTCGGTGTGTCCCCACGCTGAGTGAGAGGGAGGTGACAATAACCGCAACTGAGGACCACTTCGTACTAACCGGAGAACAGATATGTTTTAGGCATCTTTCGAAATTTAGCTTCAGAGCTTTCCAACCTGAGTTTAAGAGGGAGCTTATTCCAGTTCTGAGCAGCCCGGAACCTTAAAGAATGCCCCCCCCCCCCTTGTTGGCCTTCTTTACCTTTGGAATTTCCAGCAACCCAGTCCCACTGGATCTAAGAGACCTCCTTGGAACATATCTGGTGACCAAGTCACTCAGATATGAAGGGCCAACATTCTGGGAAATACGATGACAGGTGCATAATGTCTTAAACATAACTCTTTCCTTGACTGGGAGCCACTGCAATGAATCAAGGGCTATTTTTGAAGCCGCCTTCCTAGAGTGCATAAGAACCTGCCGTGCGGCAGCATTCTGCAAGACCTGTAACCTCCCAAGACCCTTTGCCATGGCACCAAGATAAAGTATGTTGCCATAGTCAAGGCGAGATGTGCTAAGAGCATGTACCATCGTCTTCCTACCCCCTAACGGGAGTAGATCCAAAGTTTTACGTAGATTTTGTAGGACTCCAAAACATTTCCCGACTACCCATCTAATATGTCCGTCATAGGAAAGAGTGGAGTCCACCCAGATCCCCAAATGTTTTGCCTCAGTGCTGGGTATCGGGGTAGGACTTAAACTCGGAGGCCACCATTCCGACGTCCAGCTCTATGTATCACCTCCCACCACCAGCACCTCGGTCATGCTGCCAATCAGTTTCAGGCAGTTCTTATCCATCCAGGAGGCAAGCTCCTGCATGCAAGCCCTGATAATAGAGGCCGCAATCTCCGGTGCCTGGGATAGGGAGATCCACAGCTGGGTGTCATCAGCATAGGAGACAACCTCCACTCCAAAGCCCTGTACTGTCTCCACCAAAGGAGACATGTATAAGTTAAACAGGGTAGGACTGAGGGCAGAGCTCTGAGGTACTCCCTGCTCCAACTTAATGTCATTGGAGTAGTGTACACCCTGTCTGACCTGAAAACTGCGATCAACTAGGAAGGATTTCAGCCACTTCAGGCCAGGGCCCAAAACACCTTCTCTATTCAGACACTGCAGCAGGGTGTAGTGTGCTAGAGTGTCGAAGGCGGCACTGAGATATAACATGATCAGAGCCATAGTGTGCTCAGCCCCCTGTCTAATGGTTTCCGTGGCACGTAGTAGAGCAGTTTCCGTAGAATACCCTGTCCGACATCCCGATTGCGACGGATGAAAGAGACTCACGTCTTCCAAATGAGTCATGAGTTGGCGATTAGCCTCCTTCTCCGCCACCTTTTGCCAAGAATGGCAAAAGCGAGATGGGACGCACATTTTCTAATTTGTCTTGACTGGCGTTCAGCTCCTTCTTGACTGGGAGAGCATTGGCTCATTTCCAGTTCCCTGGCAGTGTGTGTAGACTATGTCAATGTAAACTTCTTATGATTGGTCTACACCTGTTTGGCATATTTAATTTACCTGTAAGTCCCTTCTACAGTGGTATACCATATACCCAGGGCCGGTAAATCAAATGCTACTAGAGGGCCTGCAGAGCTGCATTGACACCCACAGAAGTAGCCTTTCAAATCTGTCTCAGGCCTCTGCCACGGCAGGACCTGCATGAGCAACTTACTGCCACAGTGACTTGGCATTTAAAGTTACTTACCAAGTCTGGAACTCCCCTTTTACTACATGTTGGCCACCCCTAAGGCAGGCCCTGGGTACTCCTATGAGCATGGTGCTGTGTAAGTAAAAGCTAGGACATGTGTCTTTGTTGTGTTGCATGTCCTGGTAGTGACAAATATCATATTTGTTTTCTCACTGCTGTAAGGTTGCTCCCCTCTTACGTTTGTATTGGAATTTCCTGATATGTGTTTCAGTGGTAATTTCTTACCTGGAAGGAGCAGGATTGCTATGTTTGGTATGTTTGGAACAAAAGTCATACATTCTGCTTATTGGTTAAAGTGGATTTTTTATTACTATTTTAGAAGGACCACTTTTAGAAAATTTTAACTTCTATGTGCTAATGACTCTTTGTGTTTTGAAGCCTGATTGCAATCAACATCTGGTTTAGACCAACAGGGGCCGGTTTTGTGGATTTACTCTAGACAGTCACAAAGGAAGCAGACATGTGACCTACATGTCCTGATGGGTCTTCTTGAGCTAAAGTGGTGGGAAGTGTTGTCACCTGGACATGAATAGGGTTGTACCTGCCTCTCACAATGCTGTCTCCACTCAGCTGTAGTGTATTTGGAGCCAGGGCTGGGATTGACAGGAGGTGCAGTAGACTTCTAGAGTTTATTTTAAATTACCTCCTGATCAAAGACATTTTGAGTATAAGTGCAGGGGTTCTGCCCCTGTGATGTTAGACACTGTGTGAGACTTTTATCCAGACGCTGCTGACTCTAAAGATTGTACCTTGCCAGAAGAAACTGTTATGCTGCCAGGAGGAACAGCCATTGGACTCCCTTGTTTAGTGTGCTGACCAGTGGCCTTCTGGGCTGCAAGAAGTACTGCCTATACCCCTATAAGGACTATGTGTGCTGGTCTACTGTATCTATTCTTGCTTGGTGCCCCAAGTGATCTCCCAGGGCTTAGTGGCACACCTTATGTTTTTGAATGCTAAGCGTCTGGTGAGCACTTTATTCCTTTGGTTCTTGCCCACAAGAGAAGTGTGGGAGAGCACTTTCCTGCTGCTCTCTGCTCGAAGTAGGTAACATGTCCCTTGACTCCAAACTCACTGAAGACATAGGCCCCCATTAGGATGGCGTTCGGACTTTGCCTGCCCGCCATCCCCGTGGAAAGCGGAACCGCCCACGATCAGAGTGGCGGTCTTGTCATGCCCATTATGATGCACCCGCCACACTGGCAGGCGCATCATGGATTCATAACATTGTGGTGGGGGTGTTCACACCAGCACCCGCCGCAATGTTAGGAATGCATGGTATGCATTTTCATGCACAAAGCGGCAGGCACCAGGCAGTGCCTGCCGCATTGTGTATGCAAACGCAGGGGGGTACCACAGGTACCCCCCATGTGAACCTCCTACTTCGCCTTCGCCATGGGGGCCCGCAGGGGGCCCTCAAAGTAAAGACTGCATGCCTTTCTGTGACAAGGCATCTGAATGAGCCCATCATAATATGGCTTGCGGTGTCTGATAGAAACCGCCAGCATATAATCCCTTTTCCGCCCCGGTCGCAAGGTGGCCGGGGCGGAAAAGCAGCGGACGGTGTTTCCGTCTACTGCGGTCCCCCCCGGCCATTGTAATATGGCGGGGGGAATGGGTAGCGGGCAGACAAGGATGTTGGGCGGATCGCCACCGCCCGCATGGCGGTGGCGATCCACCCGACATCCTAATGGGCCCCATAGTGTGTGGCCCTGCAGAGCATGAGGAGAGCCCTGGAATCTTTGCCATGTGTGCCGGGCACTTCACAATAGTAACCCTGCGCCACACTCTCTGAAGTGAGCGAGGGGCACTGCAGTCACCAGAGAAGCCCGAGCTCACAGGTGAGAAGTCCATTTAGCAGAGCAGGGGCATCCAGTGACTTCATGGGTGGGCCGGGACTGACCCGCGAGGAAATATCACACTCCAGGCTGCCTCAGCCTGTCTGTACCATGCGGAGGAACAACAAAGCTTGGAAGCTGATCCCCCCAGGAGGACCATCTCCATTGCCAACTGACACATGCTGCCTGACTTCCTTTGCCAGGGCTTTCCGGATTAACCATCTACCTCTTTGCCGCCGTTTGGTGGGGAAATCGTCCTCCCTCACAGAGACTCAGACAGTACTGCAGACCTGTGGTCATCGAGAGCTACGTAGCCTGCGTTGTTTCTTCTCAACGAAGTTACCCTAAAAGGCCTAATAACAGCGCATGGGCACTGTGGCCTGTGCTTTCGACAGCTGCACTGAATGTTCGTGGGTAGCTGTATGAGGTTGTTTCTTACCCGGGAGACCCAGCAAGGTTTTCCTGCTGCTACTTGCAGTGTGTGGGTGCCCCCTCTTTCTTGGTAAATTGTATCCGGGGGGGACACCTGCCACTTGATTAGGCAGTACAGAGTGAAACTTTGACCGGGTTCTCCTGCTTCAGGTAGGAAAACCAGAATTATTTAAACCCTTATAGTAAGCACACAGAGGCTTCTGCACCCTACACCTTGCATGGAAATGGCTGTAAACTGATTAATAGGAATGCAAGGGAGCTGCACCCTGTTTCTGGCATTATGGTGATCTCGTTATGATTAACGTCTTTGCATCTAACCTAACTGCTTCATATTTATGCCCTGATGTATGTTTTGTTTCCCTCTCTTTGCCAGGATTTGCATAGTATGCCCAGCAGCTATGATGTCTTGATGATATATCCTGCATTTCAAGCCCTGATGCATTCTAATGTATGTTGACTATGCCTTGCCATGATGGATAAAGAGCATTATTTCAGGATTCTCCTGGTGTGAACAGTGATGGTGTTTTGATAAAGTCTTCACTTTATTGCACTAACTATGACAATTGCCTAGTTGGCAAAGTGATTTATGGTTTATGTGATTTGGCCTATGTGTTTATGCAATATATAAAATATTTTATATAATATTATGTGGAGTCTTTTTTGAGGTGTATTTATTGTGTTACTGATGTGTGCCTCAGGGTTCTGCTGGTCTTCCAAACAGGGGAGCAGGTGCCGCTAGTGTGTTAGATTCTCCACCACCAATTGGGCATTTCAAGCCTTGTTGTGATTCAGAGGCATGCATTGAAATAGAAGAAGGGTTGTACGGTCTCACGCTAAATAGAGAGGACCACCGTACAAATGTTTAGTTTACAGTTGAGTATTGATTAATTTATTCCACTGGCGCAATGGTGGATTTTATTACTAATTCTGAATTACGGGAGTAACACAGAATTACTAAATTCTTCCAACTCTGCAAAAGGAACTAAAAAATGTTAAATGTCTCACGCCCGTTTTTATGACATGCAAGAGCACAATGTGTGCCTGTGCTCTGCTCCACAATGAAAATGTTGCATTGCATTGTCTCATCACTGCATCATACTTGCACCATGATGCATTGTTCAGTAAATATGGTTCAAACATGAGGCTGAAAAGCAACATGACACAGCGTAAAAAGTTATGATGTAATGCTTTGTAATGCATCACTGCATGACTTTTAGTAAATATACCCCATAATTTCAAGGGCTTACACTGATCATCAAAGGTTGTAAATACACCAGGGTGATCATTCCAAGAACATATCCCAAATGCTGCTGCAGAGCCAAGTACTATCAATGTTTCTGCTTTACTCTTCATTCCTCTGGGAATATGGTATTGTCTCCAGTCTCATGACCTGCACATAACACAAGAGCCAAGTGGAGGGTCAGCATATAGTGCAGTGGTGGCTGCTACCAGCCTGAGAGGGTGGGGCAGGTGGGGGAGGACGGAGGGACGGCAAAAAATAAAAACACTTACCTGAAACAGCTGGGCGCCGCCTCTCCCCCGTCCTTCGTCAGCTCCCTTTTTTTTGTACAGTCCAAGCCGGCATCAGGAAGCACCCAGGCTCCCAAGTTCCACTGAGCCAATCTCAACACTGAAATGCAGCATTGTGATTGGTCTGAGCACCATGGTTTGGCGCTCAGAAGGAGAATGAGAGGCTATGCATTTTCCGCACCATGCTGTGTAATGCAGACTATTGGGGAAGATGCAAAGGGCGCAGAACTGTTTGCCACTCCTTCCCCTGCTCTGGCCAGGCCCGCCCCTCCCCGAGCACCATTGACGAAATAGGAAAACTAAAATGATAATACAGATCTTTATTATCATTTTATTTTTCCTTTTTTTCAGTGGGGCGATGCTCCTCTGCCTTAGCGGAGGAGCCACCACTGATATAGTGCAGAACAGTGGTGGCTGGCCATTTTATCACTAACTGCTTTCCCAATCCCAATGTAAAAATGACGCCATTTAAAGGCAACATGCTCTCATTTCAAGTAGAAGGCACCTTGAAGCGACATTGCTGACCCATGTGTAGATCTAAATATGAGTGACACTGTGAAGAAAGTAAAGGAGCAGGGTTTTCCCGAAATAAAACCTGCTCATATTAAACCCTTCTGGGTGTCAAGTACTAATCAAGAAACATGTGAAACTAATAAAATAAGACTAAAGGGGAAAGATGAAAACTGCGCAAGCATGTGCTGGGACTGTTAAGAGTAGGTGGCAAATGCTCACAGCTAATGTAGAAAATAAGTCAATGGTCAGTGTGCAGTGCGTAAAGAAAAGGAAAGCAAATGAAAAGCACTCAAAGTGCGCTTGCTAGTAGAATTTTCATAAAGTGATGATTAATGCATGTATTCGTCTTTCCTAGAAGTATAGTCTGCTGCCCTGCAAGAAAGACCTGAGAGACATTTTAGAGTTAACATGAAAATACTAGAAATGTAGAAAGGCGCGAAAGAACACTGGGAGCTGTCCTTCGCAAGCTCCTGATGAATGGCCAAGGTTGCGCAGAGAAGAAAACAATAGGACAGAATTTCCTTGCCGAGCGGAGCATGAAAATATTTGTCATAATACAATGTTCCATGAGTGAGATGGAGAGACATACAAACATGAAAGCTCAATATTAGAGCTTCCTCCGTTGGAAGTGATTACAGTGTGCGTAGTTAGAACAATAGGGATATTATGGAGTTAGGCACATCAAGAGTTATGTTATGTTATGTTATGTTATGTGGTTTTTATTTGGCGCACAGATGCTCCAGCTAAGGATTGTCCTGGCGCCCGACAAGGCAGCTACACAACACAACTAAAATAAAACAGCACAAGCAAATGACTAAGGGAATAAAAATGTTTTCACGGAGCGACGAAAAGAAAGCAAATCGCTCATAGCGCGAATTGCCGGGGGTAAGGAGTTCCACAAGGCACCGGCCCGCACTCGAAATGAGCGTCCACCGGCCCTGCTTCGTTTAAAGCGCGGTACCACGGCCAATTCGAGGTCTGCCGATCTTAAGGGTCGTGCTGGAATGTAGTTGGCCATGAGGGTCGTAAGGATCGTTGCCGGGGACCCCTTCAAAATCTTATAGGCGACGCAGAGGACCTTAAACTGAATCCGCTGCGCCACCGGAAGCCAATGCAGCGCTCGTATGGTGCTGGAGGTAGGACAGAATCTTGGAAGGCCTACCACCGCTCTCGCTGCGGCATTCTGGATCCGTTGCAGGCGCCCGATCTCAGCAACGTTCAACCCGGCCAGCAAAGAACTCGCATAATCCAGCCTGGAGATGACGGTAGCTTGGATCATGAGTTGCCGGGTAGGGGCATCGAAGAACTTTAGCACAGGACGGAGCCCACGCAAGATGCCGAAGCAACACGCAGCCGTGCGTTTAGTGTGGCATGCAAACGTAAGGGAAGGGTCCAACCAGACCCCGAGGTTCTTAAGCTCGGCGACTGGGATGGGAACAGAACCCAACTCCTCCGGCCACCAACTCTCTCCCCACAGTTCCGGTTGTCTACCAAATACCATCACCTCGGTCTTACTAGCGTTTAGCTGGAGACAATTGAGCGTCATCCAGCTAGCGACCGCCCTCAGTCCTTGTTGAAACCTGGGAGCGTCGACTTCAGCATCCCCGCTGATCGTGACCGCTAGCTGGGTGTCATCGGCATATGACACCATGGTCATACCCCATTGTTTGACAACCTCAGCTAGCGGCCTTACGTACAGATTGAACAACGTAGGACTCAGCGAGGAGCCTTGGGGGACGCCCAGGTTCAACGGATGGAATTTTGACTGATAAGGTGGGACGGTCACGCTAAAGGCCCGGTTGGTTAAGAACGACCGGAACCAGTCGAGAGCAGTGCCGGTAACACCAGCCTCCTCTAAACGCTGCAGAAGGATAGGGTGCGAGACGGTGTCAAAGGCAGCGCTTAGATCTAATAGCACCAGCGCTGCCGTTTGTCCCGCGTCAAGCACGGAGCGAAGGTGCTCCACCATATAAAGCAGAGCCGTCTCCGTGCTATGACCTGCCCTAAACCCATTCTGCGTGGCGTCGAGTATATCAGCTCGACTGAGATGTTCCGAGAGAGCGGCATTTACGTGTGCCTCCATCACCTTAGCCGGCCACGGCAAGAGTGAAATAGGCCGATAGCTCTTCGGCTTGCTCCCATCCAGGCTAGGTTTCTTCAGGATCGGACGAACCATGGCTCGCTTCCACTTCAGTGGAACTACGCCAGATGTAAGTGACGCATTGACCAAGGAACAAAGCGGAGAGATGTCATGTGCCGCCAGGTCCTTGAACACTTCAGGGCAAAGTGGATCCTCAGGGGACCCAGACTTCACTCTGCGGGCCAAAGTGCCTAGGCTATCAGAGTTTAACAAAGGTAGAGAACATAGTCCCTCAGATGGTGGTGGCTTAGAAGATGTAATCGCCGAGGGAACGACCACAGGAAAGGCTCGATAGATGGCATTCACCTTTTCCAGGAAAAACTCTGCCAACTTTTCACAGTGCTCCACAGAGCTCTGGTGTGAAGTTGTAACTTTTTTGGCAGTGAGGTCTTTCAATACCTTAAAGATAGCCTTTGCCGGGTTCGAACTGTTCCTGAATTGTGTCGCATAAAAAGCGGCACGAGTTCTACACACCGCCCGATGGTACACCTTCACTGTTGACTGATATAGGACTTTCTTAGAGCTGGAATAGGCTTTGCGCCATGCCCGCTCTGCGCGCCTGCAAGAAACCTTCAAAGCCCGCAGAGAGTCGTCGTACCAGGGGCTGGCCTTGCCAGATCCAGTTTTGCAGGTCACCAAGGGGATGAGGGTGTCCAAGGCCCTGGAGACCCAGTCGCTAAACCTGTCGTACATCTGATCAGGCGGGCCTGAGACGTCGAGCGGGTCAGCTGATAAGAGATGAAAGAACTCATCCAGCTTAAGTTTGTTCCAGCGTCTTCTTGGAACAGAACACACCACTGGCTTAGATGGACTAGCCACGATAGGGCAGTGGAACTGTATCAAATAGTGATCAGTCCATGCCAGAGGTGTGTAGCTGGTGACACAGACTTCCGTCAGATTGGTGAAAAACGGGTCAAGGGTGTGACCCCCTGAGTGTGTGGGCTGCGTCACCAACTGATTCAGCTGTAACGCCTCAAGGTCTGCCAGGAAACTGGATACTGAGGGACTACTGGAGTTGTTGAAGTGCAGATTTAAATCTCCAATGATGGTAAAATTGGAGCACCCCGTAGCCAGATTGCTAATAACCTCAGGTAACGCTGCTCTAAAGGCCACTTCACTCCCCGGGGGCCGATAGATTACAAGTCCCGACAGGGTGAAGTTGGATGTAATAGCGACCTTGAACAGGGCGCTTTCGCACCCCGGGATCTTTTGCCCATGCCATGTAGTAGGGTAACAGGACTTAACGGCAAGAGCAATACCCCCGCCTCTTGAGGTCCTATTCAAGGTGAATACCGAGTATTCCGGCGGGAAGGCCAGATTGACAATGGCTGTGTCAGCATCCTGCAGCCAGGTCTCTGTTACACAAAATAGGTCAGGCAACTCCCTGCCTAGCAGATCATTAATGTCAAGATGGTGCTTGACAAGCGACCTAGCGTTAAGATTCCAAATGCTGATACCTGGCGACGGGCTTCGGGGCGTGCGCAGGACGTCCCCGCAGCTCCTGCTTACGGGGGCAGCCAGCGTAAAGCATCCGCAGCCACACGATAACGGGCTGCATAAGGGATCCACCCTAGGTGTAGAGCAGGTTGGCCGCGACTTCTCAATGGCAACCAGACTATCTCTGGTGTAGCACCGCATGATGTAAAATAGACCGACCAGGAGGGGGGCCAGAGCCCAGCCACGTCCAGCGCGTCCTGTCGCGGACGGGCGCAGACGGGCAGGACTCTGGCACGACTCCGGCATGCGACGGCGTCCCAGCTGCGCGTTCCCGCTGCGCGGGAAAGAGCGACTTTAAATAGGCGCCGGAATGAAGGGAGGAGCGCGTGGACGCTCCAAGATGGCGCCCGCCGAAAAAAGAGTGGTGTGATTGAGCACCCTGTGTTTTTGACTAATCATAGAGTGCGAAATGATGTGACATGACACAATGAGGGTTGGATTTTTAGTGAATTTGGGGTATAACTAAATGTACTAAGGGGTTTTTTTTAGGCGTTTTCCTACTTTGAGAATGGAGAGAGCTGTGATGCTGTTTCCTATATGCTATGGGCTGGCTGTTGTTCTGCTGATCATGACTCCTTGACTTTGGTCCTTAATTCGTCTTGAGGGGCCTAGCTTACTCTCATGGCTAGAGGGTAGCTTTCAGATTTTTGTGAATCTTGTATGATCGGTTAGTATGATATTCTGAATTTGTATAACTTATTTGCAAATGATTTATTCCTTATTCTTTTGTCTCTACGCCGATCCACTCACTCATTGCGCTGACAGTTGAGATGTATAACTGCCATTATATTTCCTAATGATTTTCTCTTATATGATGATCTATGATTTGAACTGCATTGTACTTGATGAGCAGTCAAAATATTTGTATTGAGAATTGTAACTTATAAATGAGTTTGTCTTTATTAGAGTCATTTATGATGATTTTTCAATGGTGATATTGTTTTAAGATTCCGATATTATTTTCCCAAACCCTGATTGACTTGTAAAGATTTCATAGCCAAAGAAAGGATAAACAAAGATGAACCAATTGGTAAGTTTGGTTTAAACTGATCCAGCGTGAAAAAGGGGACTGTAGGGTATTGAATTTTGGTCCAGATGATAAAATTGTAAGTTCCTGAAATGCAGGATCAAAAGAAACTGGATAAAGAGTAGATAGCCTTTTCCCCTATTATGTGTAAAATATTCTCTGGGCTGATTCAACCCGGAGGCATTCCAATGCTGTTCACAGCTACCGAATAATGAGCCTGGTTTGACACTAGTCCTCAAATAGCCAGTTCTTCAAGGTTTGCGGAATAGAAGTTCCTGCTCCAGATGATGTAACTGCTGAGGGAGAGAGTTCCAGAGTTTGGGTGCCAGATAGGACATAGAGTGTTCACTTCATCATGATCTCAAAATCCGGGGGACCTTTAGTATGTGGGCAGAGGCTGATCTGAGGTGCCTGTTGGGTACATAAGGAGAGACCAATGAGCATAGTAGTGGAGGACCTCTGCTAAAGATTGCCCTGTGGGTGATCAATAGGGACTTGAAAATCACTCTAGGCTCCATCGCAAGCCAGTGGAGATCCCTAAGAGCTGTAGTGGCTGGCTGGTACCTAGGTGTGTCCGTGAGAAGGCAAGACACCACATTCTGTACAGTCTGCACCCTCTTTACCACATAGGATGGTGAGCCGAGACATGGGGCATTGCCATAATATAGGCGTCCTAGTACCAGAGTCTGGACAATAAATCTACTGGCTGAGACAGGAAGGAGCTTACAAACTTTTCTCAGCACCCTCAAGGTGCCATAACAGCTGGCTGATGTTTTCCTGGCCTGGTGTTCCATCATGAGTTTGAGGTCTAGCCATACTCCTAGCTCTTTAATGGGTTGGTGGGGGTGTGTATCTTGCTGAGGCAGTCTGGGATGACTCTCAGGAGATTGCCCAAAATGTTATTGTCCAATACCATGACTTTAGTTTTTTCTTCATTGAGTTTTAGTTTGCAGCTGGCCATCCACCTGGCTTCTTCTTGAAGGCATGGGGTGAGGGCTAGGTGGTTGATTGCCTGATCCGGTGAAATAGACAAGACCAGCTGGGTGTCATCAGCATAGGACACCAGTGACAGTCCAAATAATTGCAAAAACAACAGTTGATGGACAGAATGCAGAACAATGTCATACAGTACAGACATCTGGGCCTAAATCCATCGTTTTGTTGCACTCCACACCACCCCAGTTCAGACATGGCCATATGCAAATCAGCCTTGACCCTGTGCCTCATGGGAACAGTCCAGCCCGAACTGCCAAGCCATGTCTTTCCTGGACCGGAATCTGGCATCCTATGACCGGTTTCTGGCTATCGGCCGTCTTCAGCCAGTATAGCTTGACTCAGTGGTGTGGAGAGCATGGAACTCACGTCTGAGCATACCCATCCCACTCGGGGTGACAAATGCAAAAACAACAATTGATGGACAGAATGCAGAACAATGTCATACATTCACCCCAGTACAGAGATCTGGGCCTAAATCCATCGTTTTTTTGCACTCCACACCACCCCAGTTCAAACATGGCCATATGCAAATCAGCCTTGACCCTGTGCCACATGGGAACAGTCCAGCCCGAACTGCCAAGCCATGTCTTTTCTGGACCGGAATAAAGCATACTAGGACCGGTTTCTGGCTATCAGCCGTCTTCAGCCAGGATAGCTTGACTCCAGTGGTGTGGAGAGCATGGGACTCACGTCTGAGCATACCCATCCCACTCGGGGTGACAAATGCAAAAACAACAATTGATGGACAGAATGCAGAACAATGTCATACATTCACCCCAGTACAGAGATCTGGGCCTAAATCCATCGTTTTTTTGCACTCCACACCACCCCAGTTCAAACATGGCCATATGCAAATCAGCCTTGACCCTGTGCCACATGGGAACAGTCCAGCCCGAACTGCCAAGCCATGTCTTTTCTGGACCGGAATCAAGCATCCTAGGACCGGTTTCTGGCTATCAGCCATCTTCAGCCAAGATAGCTTGACTCCAGTGGTGTGGAGAACATGGGACTCACGTCTGAGCATACCCATCCCACTCGGGGTGACAAATGCAAAAACAACAATTGATGGACAGAATGCAGAACAATTTCATACATTCACCCCAGTACAGAGATCTGGGCCTAAATCCATTGTTTTTTTGCATTCCAAACCACCCCAGTTCAGACATGGCCATATGCAAATCAGCCTTGACCCTGTGCCACATGGGAACAGTCCAGCCCGAACTGCCAAGCCATGTCTTTTCTGGACCGGAATCAAGCATCCTAGGACCGGTTTCTGGCTATCAGCCATCTTCAGCCAAGATAGCTTGACTCCAGTGGTGTGGAGAGCATGGGACTCACGTCTGAGCATACCCATCCCACTCAGGGTGACAAATGCAAAAACAACAATTGATGGACAGAATGCAGAACAATTTCATACATTCACCCCAGTACAGAGATCTGGGCCTGAATACATCGTTTTTTTGCATTCCAAACCACCCCAGTTCAGACATGGCCATATGCAAATCAGCCTTGACCCTGTGCCTCATGGGAAGAGTCCAGCCCGAAATGCCAAGCCATATCTTTCCTGGACCGGAATCAAGCATCCTAGGACCGGTTTCTGGCTATCAGCCGTCTTCAGCCCGGATAGCTTGACTTCAGTGGTGTGTAGAGAATGGGACTCACGTCTGAGCATACACATCCCACTCGGGGTGACAAATGCAAAAACAACAATTGATAAACAGAATGCAGAACAATGTCATACATTCACGCCAGTACAGAGATCTGTGCCTAAATCCATCATTTTTTTGCACTCCACACCACCCCTGTTCAGACATGGCCATATGGAAATCAGCCTTGACCCTGTGCCTCATGGGAACAGTCCAGCCCGAACTGCCAAGCCATGTCTTTCCTGGACCGGAATCAAGCATCCTAGGAACGGTTTCTGACTATCAGCTGTCTTCAGCCAGGATAGCTTGACTCCAGTGGTGTGGAGAGCATGGGACTCACATCTGAGCATACCCATCCCACTCGGGGTGACAAATGCAAAAACAACAATTGATGGACAGAATGCAGAACAATGTCATACATTCACCCCAGTACAGAGATCTGGGCCTAAATCCATCGTTTTTTTGCACTCCACACCACCCCAGTTCAGACATGGCCATATCTAACGTTTGACCACAAAGTTTGAGGCTACATCAGGACCCCAAAAGAGAGTCATTCATTACTGTGGAGACCCTCTCAGCTAAATATGTATTTAGAATCTCCAAAAATGTTCTACATTCCAATGTAAATCTGTACACTGAGACGAAGCAGTAACTTACAACCAACAATGCTTAACATTTAGTATGGATCCATAATGAGCCAGCTTGGTTTTTGGTCTACATCACAAATAGAATTACTTTGATTTTTGATTTCCAATAGTTTTTATAAAACATTATTTGAAGAAGTTTTGTGTTTGTAAACATTCTGTATCCTAACATCAACTTTTCTTGTTTTGTGTGTCATTACGATTATAAATGTGACCTTTCCTTCTTAAACAGTACTATCGTATTCCTGTTGTGGCATATGTAACAAATGTACTTCTCTGAGAAAAGCCTTGCTATTTGAGTAAAACTGCAAACTGTGAGGCAGGCATTTAGGAGCAATGTAGTTGTGGCTTTGTGGAAGTTCAGTATCATTTCACACCAAAACTGTATGTTTTGGTGTGAAAATATAATTAAGTTTCAAACATAATGTTTCCGGCAGACAAACATCTATAGTTTGTTCCAAGAGAGTGACCTCATAGTCAGTGCAATGAATAACAATGATGCTAGCCAGTTGTTTTAACAAGTTTCTCGATGAGTTTGTTAGGCGGGGGCACTACTTTGTACTCTTATTTTTACTGGTGATTAGTCGTACACGAACTCTGATTTTGAAAAACATTGGTGTCATAAGCAAGAAGAAGCCGTTCAAGGAATAGCATTACTGAGTTATGCAGGTGCTTGGGTGTAAAGCAGCAAGTCAGGTTGGCGGCTAAAGTCTCTGAGGTTGGTCGGCACAATGGAGGAAAACATAGTGAACGCAAAAAGCAAAGCAGTAGAATAAGCAATCTAAATAGGAAACATAAAGGATAGGATGCTGCATTAAGACTCGAGGAAGAGTAAAAAGGTGAAGGAAACCGCATCAGGAAGGGCGGTACGGGAGCTAAAACAACGCACAGGGCCTCATTACAACTGGCCAGATAATCAAAAAAGGGGCTTGTACATAAGCCCTTATGTTTCTCAACTCCTGGAGAGGTGGGTACATTAAAAGTTAACTGTGTGGTCCCCTAAGGAATGGGGATATTGAAGTAATCAAAAGAAAGCTGGAACAGTAGGTTCTTTATGTTACTTTATTAAGATGTTAAGTTAAGATGATAACCCCATCAGGAGCAGCTGTCCTGCTGCTCAGCCCTCATCCAACTGACATTCATAACACACTCACATTCCAAACATCCAACATTCCACATCTCATGCATACAAGCACAGATATCCTGCGTAACTCATTCATTCTGGGTTCGATTTTCTAGCTAAGTACTTGTTGTTCGCATCCTGCAGATTCCAGAATTCCAAGTGGGACTGTCCCATTGGAACTACTAGGCCACTCATAATGAGGGACAAAGAATGTAAAATGTACTATAGTTCTAAGCTCATTTACTATCATGCACAGATCTGTGTGAATTATAAAAACACCATGGCCTGATTTACAGAGGTAAACTTACACTTTTGGGTAAGTTTACGATTGTTTGATATTCATAAAGCTATTAAAATAATAGTATATTTACGACTGTGGAGTCTTCACACTTAAAAAGATAGGACTGTTCTATCTTTGTATGTGTTGAGACCCTGCCGTCGTAAATATGCTACTAGTAAAATACCTTTGAGAACAGCGAACAATTGTAAACTTAAACAACCGTGCAAGTTTACCTCTGTTAATCAGTACCCTTATTCTATCCTTTTACAGAAAACAGCAGGAGATTTGACTGCTTATTTTGTAAGATGAAATGCCAATCGAGATGGTGCAACAGAAAAAATATATCATGACATAAGAAGTAGTGCGGCGGGAAAGAAGCCAGACTGATCAGAACGAGTAATAAGTGTTATGACAAGAAGGCAATGAGCATGGCAAAGATTTTATTGTCCGTATTAATAAGGGGCAAAGAACGGTAGGAATTGCGATATTCAGGGTGCTTGTCCAGCTTCAGAAAAAGAGTTAGCATAGCCGCGCGTAGTGGCGGTGTGAGGTGACAGCTCTCGAGAGAATCATTATACATGGCAGCCAGGTGCGGTACCAAAATTGGAGCAAATCTTTTGTAGAAAGAGAAGGGCAAGCTATCCAAACCAGGGGCTTTATCGCCAAGCATGCAATTGATGGAGGAAAGTATTTCCTCTTTCAAGAAAGGCTCGTCGTGGAATTCTCGGTGATAGTTTTTGAGCCATAAGAGGTCGAGGGTATCAAAGTACTGGGCAAAGACCTTGCTCGAGGGGGTGGAACCCACAGTGTATAATTGCGCATAGTACTCCCTAAAGCGTGCCTTGATTTCGTCAGGGGAGGTAGTCCGAGTAGGACCACCATCTTGAAGCGGTGTGATATAGTGTAGTGTAGTTCCTATATTCCCAATAGGCTCTGCGCATTGGAATAACATAAACAACAGTTTAGACGTAGTACTGAGGTCAACTAGGTCTCTATTAAATATGTTAGATTTAATTATGAAATGCCAGCTAGCTCAGAGGTCACTAGAAACTTTCTCGAGTAAACAAGAAGGTGTTAACTCTCTTGAATAGACAAGAAGGGATTAGTTTCAGACAACCGCATAAACATGACAACTTTTCTCCCCCAGAATAAGGAGTATATTTCCAGAGTCGCGGAAACAATAGATAGCTATTTCACTCAGTTAATCGTGCATGCTTAGTTTCAACAGGAGTGCTGAGAAATAGAGAGACGGGCGTTTTCAATAAAAGTGGTTATTTATTGAGCAGTCTACTTTCTCATGCAAGAGAAGTGAATTGCCACAATTGCAATACTTGTCATAAAGTAAAGCGCGTACAGTAAAATGAGTATCATGAAATAATACTGTAAAAGCATTTATATGTTTTCTAAGCATAATATACTTAAAATGGATAAAATACATACAATGATAAAATAATGACTAAACGTACTCAACTGGTGTTTCTAAAATACGCCTACCCCAATGTACCTAACCTAAGCCTAGTACAGTGAAGGAGTAGATGAGTTACAGTTTTTGCCAAGAATCTAAATCAAGATTTCTCTGTGGGTCTAATCAGCTCCGTACCTTGGTTATAGAATGAAGGAGGTCTTGTATCTCTTTCTCAGGACTCGATCTCCCAGCAACCCGCAAGGGTGACAGGGAAACACTGAAGCTGGATTTCTCTGCAGGAGAAAGGACAGCGTCTCTCTCAGTGCGTCAACAGGGAGGGCCGGCTTCCTTCCGCACTCGCCTCAGCAGGGTGTCGGGCAAGTAGATAGCCGATCTGCTCCAAACCATCGTGTGTTGCTTAAGGCAGATGCTGGTATATTTATACCTGGAAGGTGCCGAGTTTGACGTAAGGTTGGACATAAGACGTCACCAAGAATTCGCAGTTCTTTCAGGACTCCAGGAGTTCTAGGACAAATCAATACAGAAGCAGGGGGAATTCCCAGGCTGCTGGAGGCTTGGTTTGTTTAAGAACGCGTTGTGCTTTCTAGGAGTCTATGGGAGTAGCCTTGCCGTATTTGGACTGCATTGGTTATGTCTTAATATGGGTATGATTCTTATGCCTGTATAAGGGTATGATTTGATATAACCACATAAGGGCATGAAATTGGGAATATTTACTAGAGTCCTAGAATCATCTACAACAATAGGATGCGGCACGGGGTGGGTGAAGTAAGTTGGCCAGGGTTTTACCAGGCCGATCGCCCTAAGCGAAGCGGCGTGCCCGGGCCTCCCTGCCAAGAAATGAGATCTCTCTGTCGGCCTCCTCTGCAAATTCAGTGTGTTTCTAGCGAAGCACTGTGGCAGTGCGAAGACTGTGTGTGATGGTGTTGTGATACAAGCAAAATGTCAATAAAATAGCCAAATAAAAAACAGGAGGTTCCAACTAAAACAAACACACCTCGGAAGGAGTCAGCAAATCCCGAAAACCAACCCCCCACCCACCACCAACACCAACCCCCCAATCAGGCTGAGATACCGCCCGCACCCCGACAGGGCCCCACAGCTAGGAAGGGAAAAGTCAATGTTCAAAGTGGGAATCATCCTGTGGAGGCACGGTGTCGCCTAGCGTACAACCCTGGCACAGGCAGGCACCCAAAACAAAAAGATTACAAAAACACCATAACTGTAGGCCCAGTATGAATATTTGACAATGAAAATCCCAGAGAATCTTCAAAAACCTAAGAGGGCTGTAAAGGAGCCAGAGCAACAGCCTCATGATATGCAAGTAGCAGCCATACAAAAGAGGGTAACAATAGACCAAAAGAATAAACAATCCAAAGGATACAGAGATAAGGCTCAAAGTATAAGTCAGTCATTGTCACTATGGTTTTCAGCTACACCAACTTGGGAGTTAGCAGGCGTAAGAACAATGAGACTTGTTAAGTTTTTTAGCAAATGTCAGCGCCTCTCTTGGATCTGGGAAAGTGGGAGTGTTTGTGCCTTGTTTTATCCGCAGTTTGGCCGGATAAGCTAGCGAGTAGGAGATCTGGGGCTTCTGTAGGATCTGTTTGGTCGGTAGGAACTCACGGCACACTGCCTGAACTGCAGAGGTGTAGTTCGGGTAGAATAAGAGGTTGCTGCCCTGGTGGCGAATGTCCCCCTTTTCCCTGGCTGCCCGGAGGATGGCATCGCGGTACCTGAAGTTCAATATTTTGGCTATGATGGGACGGGCTGGCAGGCCAGGGGCCGGACGTGGGCCAAGGGAATGATGGGCCCGCTCAACAATAAAAACCTGTTATAGGATGTCACCAAAGAGCTCACGGGCCAACTGTTCCACATAGTCCTCCATGTGAGAGATGTTGGTAGACTCTGGCACTCCAGTGATATGAAGATTGGTTCTATGTGAGCGCACTTCCAAATCTTCATTTTTGTCATGGATAACTGCTAGCAACTTGTCCATCTGTAATAGTTTTTGGCGGTCCTGGGTAGCAGCGTCCTCTGAGTCAGACACTCTGGTCTCAACATGAAGGAGTCGGGAATCATGGGAGTAAACCGGGCCTTCACTGTGTCCAAGCGGACCGACAGTTGATCCAGCTGCGTTGCTATAGGGGTGACCGTAGATTTGACATCAAGCATGATGGCCTTCAGGTCATCCTCAAGGGATTGCACCATTTCAGATGTAGCCAGAGGGTCACCTCCGCCCCTGCCAGCACCCTCCTGTTGTGTATGGCATCACTGGCCGAAGGCGATCTTGGGCTGCTTGGGATCAGTTCTTTCCCTGGCCAGAGGTCAAAGGAGAGTGGAGTAGCCAGACAGCAGAGGAGAGGCCCCACATAAAAGGTGGAGATCAGTGCACTTGAGGTGCTGCCAGCCAGCAGTCAAAAGGCGCCAGAATGGGCCCGGTGAGCAGCTTAAATACAATACATAGATGGGATGGAAGTGGGAGAGGAGGAAATCTAATGGGCAAGAGTCTCGCAACTACAATGTGTTCTCACAATAAGGTACAATGACCGATAAGAATAAAAGTACAGAAGCAGATTCTTTAGTGTGTTTCTTCTTGTCACAGCAAGATGTAGGTTTTATTTTCTCCAGACTTGAGGAATGTCACAATCGCCGACACGTGTTTCGTCGTGTACGGTTGAGTCAACACGACTCTTCAGGGCTTAAAGTTCAACTCCAAATGTATGGGTTGAAAAGAGTCTGGACCTTGTTGTTGCAATCACTATACTGTTAATTCAGAGTCAGAGTTATCAATGGTATCGAGGCGTATATCCAATAGTGTCACGTGTGGTGAACACTTAAATTTGTTGGGTCCCGCCTTATTGGTCGGTGATGAATCTTGAGTGTAGGCACTCTGAGTACGTCTGCGTCTCAGGCAGAAGCCGGGAGGGGATCCTTAGGTTGTGCTGATTCGAAGGAAACGGGTGCGTCTCCTCTTCGGCGGTGTACCGTTGTCAGGTATCCCTCCTCTGGTGGTTCCCGGCGGTTGTCTCTCGTGTACAAACCAAGTTTTGTACACGAGAGACAACCGCCGGGAACCACCAGAGGAGGGATACCTGACAACGGTACACCGCCGAAGAGGAGACGCACCCGTTTCCTTCGAATCAGCACAACCTAAGGATCCCCTCCCGGCTTTTGCCTGAGACGCAGACGTACTCAGAGTGCCTACACTCAAGATTCATCACCGACCAATAAGGCGGGACCCAACAAATTTAAGTGTTCACCACACGTGACACTATTGGATATACGCCTCGATACCATTGATAACTCTGACTCTGAATTAACAGTATAGTGATTGCAACAACAAGGTCCAGACTCTTTTCAACCCATACATTTGGAGTTGAACTTTAAGCCCTGAAGAGTCGTGTTGACTCAACCGTACACGACAAAACACGTGTCGGCGATTGTGACATTCCTCAAGTCTGGAGAAAATAAAACCTACATCTTGCTGTGACAAGAAGAAACACACTAAAGAATCTGCTTCTGTACTTTTATTCTTATCGGTCATTGTACCTTATTGTGAGAACACATTGTAGTTGCGAGAGCTTTGCCTTGGAATTTTGCTTAGTCTCTTGACTTTTCTGGACGGTTAAGGGTGTTTTCCGTCTGCTCTATACGCACTACACGGCAACATTTCACTTCACACACTGTAACGTATAAACTTAGGCAGTGCGCCCTTGAGTTCTGAATCTCCTAAAAACCCCCTTCCAGTTCATCTAATGGGCAAGAGGTCCGGCACCAGGCGGCCACCGCAAACAGTCAGTCAATTAGCCAAAGTAAAGGAGAAGCAGCAGAGTCCAGCTCTGGATGGGCTGGCTAGAGTGATTCGCCCAAGGCAGCAGAGATAGCTGCCGAAGCCGGTGCCAACACAACCGTGAAAGTGGCCAGAGATATTTAAGGCAGTGGTCTCCAAACCGGTCCTGGAGGGCCGGATCTATGCCAGATTTTTGGGATATCCCCATTGAGATACATGTAGTAATTTTAAAAATCTGGCATGGATCGGTCCCTCCAGGACCAGTTTGGGGACCCCTGATTTAAGGGAACGACAGCACCGAAGAAGTGGGAGGCATCAGCAAAGGGCAGGCGGCTGGGCCCACTGGAGGAGAAGAGGTCAGGCCAGTCGGGCTCGAGCCAGAGAGACAGTGAAGGGCAGCTCTATATCAGGCCAGAGGGCCCATTATGAATTCAGCCAGTGCGATGTGGTGGGCCGTGCCTCGGCCCGGTACAGAGAAAGGGCAAACTGATGGCACTGGTATTGTACTCTGATCTGCCTATGAAGGGCCGGCGGGTATTGGCATCCACCGCCTATGGCTACAGGGGACAAGCCGAAGGGCAGCCAGAGGGACCACAGCACTCGGCTGTCTCCGGGGAGGCACTCTGCCCGGCAAGCCAAGAACCTCAGCAGGGGAGCCCAAAAGCCTGCAGGGCCGAGACAACAGCCGCCAATTGCTGTTGCTGGGGAGCCAGAGGAGGCAGCAAGCAGGGGGCTGCGCAGAGCGAGGGAGTCGAGGAGAGCGCGCTGCCAGCCTCACCCAGCCTAATGTCAGAGGCCTGAGCCACGGGTGGCAGAGGAGGAGAGAAGGCGCCCGGGGGAGTGTAAGTTGGGCCGGGCGGTACGACAAGCTCACCCCCAGCCCTGCCGCGAAGCACACCCACAGCAGTGCCACATACGGGCTACGATGTCTGTGGAGTGGGGGTGCTGCGTTGGAAGAGGATACAGTCCCAGTCAGGACCTCGCTGTTGGCTACAGGAGGGCAGGGAATGCCACGTGCACCACAGGACCAAGGCCCGGGGCCGGCAACAGAGGCAAAGCTTGACAAAGCAGCAACTCAGGTAGGCGGAAAACGTCTCGGAGCACGACACAAGAGCCGGTGAGTGGCGATGCAGCAAGTACGAAGTGGCGATGTGCTGGATGCCTGCAGGATTTTGAAGGATATTAGGGTTGGCCGGCAGAGCCCACTCAAGGTGCGGCCATTTTGCAGCCAGCTAAGCCATGCCCCAAGCAGTAGCTGTAACTTGTGTGAGTTTGGAACAGAGTGAATCAATTGTGATGGGACATCCCATAAATGTATATATGCCACATTCAGTCGAGATCCTTCTAACAAGGACTCAAACTCAGCGCTTGAACCCTAGTCTACTGACTAAGTATGAATGAGTGATTCTGGGTGCTGAAATGTAAGTGTGATAAGATGCACCACAGTGAATCCAGCAACCTTGTTACCTGATCCATACTGTGAAGAAGTAACAGAGGGGGTTGATCATGATTGTATGTATGTAACAGAAATGTGAACGAAGCCCAGAACCCAGACCTGATATTTTTGATGTCCCATTAGAAGAATCAGATTGTGTGATGTTTGTTGTTGGATCCTGTCTGAGAAAGTAAAATGGATAATTGAGTTCTGCATATGCTGTATGTACTGTGGCCTCTATCCGGGAAGCATCCTGTTTCAAAGGAGTCAAGTCTGCACAAATAGCCAAATCGGTTGCTTTGACAAAAGCATGCAAAATTGGGACGAAATTGAGAGTAACCATAATTACGGATAGTCAATATAGGTTTGGGGTTGTGCACGACTTTGGCCAATTATGGATGCATCGTGGATTTCTGACTTCTTCAGGTTCTCCTATCAAGAATAGTAAACATGTAAAAGAACTATTGGAAGCACTACAATTGCCAAAATAAATTGTAATGGTCAAATGTGCTGTACATAATTCAGGAAATGATTATGTGACACAGGGCAACAGATATGCTGACCAAATTCCACAATTTGTGCTCAAAATATAATATCTTTGAACAGAGGGTTGGAAAAAAGAAGATACCAATTGCCATCTAATGTTTTTTTTGCTTTTGAAACATGGGATGAAGTTGGGCAGTGGAAGGATGAGACAGATGCAGATGCAAAAGAAAAGGAACTCAGGATTAAATCAGGTTGCACAAGAAGAACAGGTGATGAGGTATGGGTGTGTCCAGATGGTAGACCAATAATGCCAGATTGTTCGTTATAACAGATGGCGAGGGTATATCATGGAGCTACACACATTGGGAGGGATTACATGGTTAGACACTTCAGGCAGACATGGTATAATCCCAAATTCAAGGATAATTGCAGAGAGTCTCTGCCAGAGGTGCTTGACATGTCAACAGAAAATCCAGGATGAAAGACGGTTGTCAGTTGGGCAAAAATTGGAAAGGCAGAAGGACCATTTACAAGACTGCAGCTTGGCGTAATCGTATTGCCACAGTGCAATGGTTTGCAGTGTGTCCTTGTCATTGTGTGTCTGATTTCTCAATGGGTAGAGGCTTATCCCACAAGAAGGAATGAGAGTCTCACAATTGCTAAACTACTGTTGAGAGAACGTATTCCTAGATTCGGATTTCCAGTCACTTTGGAATCAGATAGAGGACCTCATTTTAACAATGAGATAATTTGTCTAATTTGTGCAGCTTTCTTAATTGAGCAGAAGTTATTTACATGCGCCTATCAACCAGAAACCTCTGGAGTGGTTGAGCAGCTTAATGGCACAATAAAATATGGTAGGCTAGGAAAAGTGTGTGCATCCACAACTCTGAATTGGCCTGATGATTTGCCCCTTGCATTAACGAGTCTTAGAAGCATTCCTGAGAGAAGGACAGGATTGAGTCCACTTGAAATTCTCATGGAAAGAGCAATGAGACACGAATTTGTACTGGAAACAAACTGATGATTATAACTGATCATCTAGTAATAGACTATTGTAAAGGACTAGCTAATCTGGTACATTCTGTCTCTCATCAGGTTGGAGAAGGCGCAACCACAGTACAGCCAAATCAAGCCCATGGTTTATGTCCAGGAAACAGAGTCGTGGTTGCAATCCACCAACTTCTCTATTTTAGGTGACCTAAACCTCCACTTTGACCAAACACAGGACCACGCTATCTGTAATCTGATAGCTGACCTAGCAGCTTTCCAACTGGGCTTACTGGTACGGGATGCCACTTATGTCGCAGGACATATATTGGGTCCTGTTTTTTCCAACATTCCAGCTGTTCAGGTTGATCAACCTCTTCCTATGGCCTGGACTGATCATTATCTGATCAAAGTTAGTTGGAAGATAGCACAACTCTCAAAGTCTAATAGGACAGCTTTGACGTTTAAAAGGCCTTCGCATAAATTAAATTTAGATGATTTCCACACCTACTTGAGAGAGACCTTTGGCGAAGATTTGGCTGGCCCTGAGATCGCATATACTACCTTTTGCGACTGGATTGGCGGGGGGCTTGATGCTCTGATTCTAGCTAGATGGGTCAGGGGGCAGAACTCGATCACCAACCCTTGGTTCTCTGACTCTCTTAGAATACTCAGGAAGAAGTGTAAAAGAGCTGAGCGATTGTGGAGAAGGGACTATGACAAAGACCTTAAATCTGTGTACTTGGCTAAATTAAAACACTACCATAAAACGATATGCTCCACACGCGCCAATTTTTACGCGGAAAAAATCAGGGATCGCTCGAATCCCATGAAATACATTTTCAAGATTGTCCGGGAGCTAAAAAACACCAAAACTTCAGTTTCACATGTAAATTCAGTGCAGCAATGCGAGGACCTTGCTCATTTCTTTCTGAACAAAGTACAGAAAATCTATGCCACCTTTTCTCAGCATTCCTCTGCTCCAGGTCCTGTCACGGTCAGAGAGGGGACATCCACATTGACCATGATACCTGAGCTCTCGTGTGACAAACTTGTGAGACTCTGTAGAAAGGTTAAATAGAGGTTTCCATCTGATCCTATGAGGCCGGCACAGTTTTTGGATTTCAATGGTCCTTGTTCTGAAACCTCTACTGCAGATACTTAACTTGTCTTTTACCACAGCGATAGTACCTTTGGCCTGGAAACAGGCTTTGGTCTCTCCTATCATTAAAAAGTCCACACTTGATCCCTCTCTGCCTGAGAATTTTAGGCCGATCTCTCTGCTTCCATGGGTTGCTAAAATGGCTGAGGCTCATGTGAACGAGATGCTGGCTCGACATATGACCCTTAACAACATTCTGGACCCATCTCAAAACGGCTTCAGATCGGGTGATAGTACTGAGTCAGCCTTGCTGGCCTCCACGGAGTACTTAAGATCTACTCTCGACGCCGGTCAGAGTGCAGCGCTTATATTATTAGATCTTAGTGCTGCCTTTGATACAGTGTCTCATGACATCTTGTTGTACCGTTTGGAGGCAATTGGGATCATGGATCAGGCCCTGGAATGGTTCCGTGCATTCTTGACGGATAGATCCTTCCGGGTCTCGTCACCACCTTTTTGGTCTCAAGCCCATCCCATCTGCCAAGGGGTTCCGCAGGGCTCTGCGTTGAGCCCGACGGTGTTCAACCTTTATGTTCAACCTCTCGCGGCTGTGGCTAGAGAGTGGGGCCTAACGTTAGTTTCGTATGCTGACGATGCTCAGCTGATTGTCACCTTGGCTGAAGGTCCCTCTGCCGCTGCCTCTAGGTTCAGAGATGGGATGACCGCAGTTGCCCAATTGATGGCTGAAAATTGTCTTCAATTGAATGCCACTAAAACCGAGGTGATGCTGGTAGGGAAAAACACCTCCCTTTGGAACGAACATTGGTGGCCAGCTTCCTTAGGCATTATGTCTGCAGCCAAGCCAGTGGTCAAGAACTTGGGAGTGTGGCTGGACGCAGATCTCAATTTTCAGTGCCACACGGAGAAGGTGGCAGCGACATGTGTGGGCTTGTTGAGGGGCCTTTGCCCTATTCTGAAGTTTGTTAGTGCGCCTGTTCGGCAGTTTATCATCCAGGCTACAATTCTATCGCGCTTGGATTACGCTAGCGCGCTACTTTTGGGCGCAAATAAAGCTGAGATTCTGCATCTACAGCAAGTTCAGAACTCGGCAGCCCGAGCTCTTGTCGGACTACCTCGCAGATGTTCTGCTAGAGCCACTACCAGAGCCTTACACTGGCTACCGATTCAAGCTAGAATCCAGTTTAAGACACTCTGTTTAGCTTTAAAATCTTGAAAGGTACCAGCCCGGAGCTACTCCGCCCACTGTTAACTTCGTACACTCCTCAGCGTAACTTGCGCTCCTTAGGTCAACATCTGGTAAACATACCCAAGTTCAGACTCTGCCGTGTTGGAGGACGTTCCTTTCGACTGTTGGCAGCCAAACTGTGGAACTCCTTGCCTGTATCTATTCGTAGCATCAATGAGCTTCTCCCTTTTCGGAAAGCCATTAAGACCTATCTTTCCCCTTTGACTTAGGTTTTTCTCTCTCTCAGTTTTCTTTTCCGGTACAATGATACGGTCAGCGCCAGGACGCTCCTTAGCTGGGGCAGCTGTGCGCTCAAAAAAAAAAAAAAAAAAGAAACATGCATGGAAAACGTGTTTAGAAACAAGATGGAATGGACCAGATCAAGTTATATTGGTCACGATGACAGCAGTGAAGTGTGCTGGCTTACAAAATTGGATACATGCCAATCATACTCAAAGAGTCCCAAGTCCACCTGAACGACAAGAGCAGCAACTGGTAGAACAAAGAGAAGTGTTCCGTTACATACAGGCTTATGGGACAGTGCTGACCCAGAGAACGATTGTGTTCTTAGGGAGACCCTCCTGGCGGACACCTGGTCGGGCTCGTGAAATACATAAACTCGTAAAAGTTTTTCCCGCACTATTGGGTTCAGTCTCCACTTTTGAATGAGAAAGACTTGGAAGAGTATGGATACGACTAACCTACTCTCCTCCGAGGGGCCTTTTACCGGATTACGGAAAGGCCCACAGTGGTACTGATTGCGATAGTCCTGACGAAGACCGAAGTGACCGTTAGAGGCGCAATTTCAGCGGTTGAAACATGTTGACCTCAGCAGTGGTAGGAGGGAAGTCTTGAGGAACCTTAATTTCTCAACAAGACATTTCCCATCCTTTTCTTATTTTTACTCCTGGTATGGGTACCTAATTGTGTTAAATAAAGTAATTCCTTTCAGTGGCACCCCTAACGAATTTTCATCACTTTCCCATACTGCACTTATTTGTCGCACCATCAGTACCAGTCACTGGGTGTTTTGCACATGCTTTTCACCTCATTTGTGTTACTCGTATGTGTTGATATTATGTGGTTGTACGTCTTGTAGTGTGAAATGTATTATTTTTTCGCCCTCCCTAATGCTCCGCCCTGGGTGTGGCTACACCAGTGCGTTTGTAGCAGGCCCTATGATGAAGCATGTCACATACTTCGGTATGTGAGTGAGGGCAGTTTTTCAAAACTGAGAAATTTTTCTTGGTTATGTCTATTGTGTACTCTACATACCCCTCTAGTGTGAACATTTGAACTGGTTTTGGGGCCTGGGGTATTGGAGTTTGAACAGGAACGGTCCTCTCCCCTTTTTTGTGTTAAGAACAAAGAGAAGAACCAGAAGCTGAAAGTAAAGAAGTCAAAGAAGACAGAATAACAGACTCTGAAGAGCACATCGACGATGAACAACCAAGTACAAGTCAAGTAGAGTGGGCACAAAATACTGGGTCTTGTGAGACTGCTGTTGAAACAGAAGAAAGACAAGAATTTGAAAGACTGGAACAAGTTGAGCAAAGAATAGAGGAACTAACTACAGAATATCCAGATCAAACTCAGCAAGAAGAAAAAGGAAGGCTAGAAGATTCAGAACAAATTAAGTCAACAGAAAGAGAAAGATCAGAAAGTCCAGAACAAGTTCAACAAAAAGATGAAGAAAATAAAAGAGCATTTGAAATAGGCGAAAAAGGTGAAAAGGCAGTACAAACTAAAAGGGTCAGAAAAGGTGAACATTGGCCAAGTGGAGTGAAAAGACTGAGACATTTTCTGAAAAAGTAAAACAGGGATAGAACAAGAGCAAATAAATTAGGTTTCAAATCAAACTGAGCAAGAACCCCTAAGAAACAAACAAATACAAAAGTCAAAAAGAGTGAGAGTTCCAAGCAGAAAATAAAAAGCTCATGAATGGGCGTACATATTACTAGAATACTTTGAGAATCTAGATCTGAATGAAGAACAAGGAAGTGTTGCTGTTGAAAGAATTGAGGAAAGCAAAATGAGACCACCTTAAAAGGAAAAGACTTTGACACTAAGGGTGGAAAATTATCGAATAAATAAAGAAGAGAATAAAGAAATTAAAGAAGAAAAAAAGAAAACAGAAAAAGTGTCAAGGATGAAAAGCGTTGAAAGTGTGGGATCACAAAGAGATTTAAAATTAGTTTCTATTTAAAGTACTAAAAATGGCAAAAACTGAAGTGTCTTAACATCTAAAATCTAGTCTAAAACAAAGATGTGTTAAAGTTTGTTTGTGTAGTATCTTAATATTTATGTGGCTGTTGTTAACTGTTGTAATACCGGTTCTAATGGTAACAAATAACCAAAATAACACAAATACTAATGAACGAGAGAATGAAGTTACTAAAGGAACTACTACTACTATTTCAAAGCAAATGCATGAGAGCATGTATCATCATGACAAATCAAACAGTGATTTGTCAATAATTTGTGTTTACAAAACTCATTTATGAATATGTTAACATCATGGATGTGAGTGATTGTTATGTTTGCATGAAGTTACCTTTGTCTGTCAGGGAGGGGGTGACATATCACCATCTGCCATATGGGGTGTCATGTAGTGTTGTATCCAGTGTGTTTTACATAACAGGAAAGCTGCTTACCATTCGAATATAGATTTAGTGTTTTCAGAAATCCCTATTCGAAGAAACATGAACCCATTGCTTAGTAGTAAAGAAGCAGAGTTCATGGGCGAGTTCTTTTCAACAACAAGCCCAATAGATATAACATTTGCTCACCAGAACTATTTAACACACATTTTACCTGATGAAGAGAAAGATTTTCTATATTTAATGGAAGAGAGGAGGCAGGATTTTTAAAATAAAGCTGTTGAACAGAAGTCACATGCACCGCCATGGGCTAATCAGGAGGGGGACCATAAGAAAGACAAGACTCATGTTGCAATGTCCCTGGGCTTGTCAAAAATGGTGAAATTTTGTCTGCATAGACTGAAAACAGATTATAATAACATTTTCATTGGTTCTAGCGAATGTGAACATACCATCCTAATAATGGGGGGATGGGACTAAAAGGTGGAACTGATCCTGTTTTTCCAAGTATTTATTATGTGTATGTTAAAAAAATGCCTATTATTGGTTGCTTACACAATGGTATGGTAGTTGTTACTTTGGAATAGTATTTCCAATGGTATATCATGTAACTAAGAACAATGAAATCAATTAAGTAAGTCAAGGACAAAAAAGAAGTAGAGGAGCAAGTTTTTCAGAAATAGTAGGTGATATATTTGGAGCACTGATACAGTCAGTTGGAGTTGTACTGAATTCACATAAAATACGCAAATTGTCAATAGTAGTTGATCGTTTATCAACAGACACTGCTGGAGGATTCTTGATGATTAACACCAAAATAGATGCAATTAGATCTATAGTTTTGCAATACCGACTTGCCCTTGATATTTTATTGCTAAAAGATTGTGGAGTCTGTGGCATGTTGAAAATTCAACACTGCTGTACATATATCCCAGACAAAAGAAAATGTATTGAGGGATACTTAATGAATATTACAAAGATTCATGAAGATTTGACCCACCCAGGTTGCAATTGTTTGGGAAAGACTAATTAAAAGTATTTCCTCTATAGGTTGTGGGTTTTCTACCTTTGGAAGTAGTTTACTAAGAAAAATACTAATACCAGTAATATCAGTAGCAATAGTAACACTGATTATATTGATGAGATATATAGGAGTTGCAAGGGTAAAACCAGGAACAGAATGATGACTGGAACAAACAATAATAGTATGGGAAGAAACATAAACAGGGATGACATTGAATTAGAAGAAATGAAAGGAAGTCTACATGATGAAATGAAAGATTTAGATATAAAAGAGATGAGTGAAGAACTTGTAGAAGAAGAAGAAGACACTGAATTCAGATAATGAAGCTGGCACTTGGTAATGATGGGCATTTTATAATGGCTCAAAAATGCCATCAGAGGGGGAATTGATGAAGCAAGGATTCAAGAAAACGAAAATTAATCAACACAAACCCTCCATTTACTCTAGTAACCATTAAAATTTCTAGATGAGATGGAACAAATTTTTACGAAACACCGACATGGGAAAAGAAAAGCTTACGCATTCTTAATTAATGTGGAATAAAGTGTGACACGACTAAACAGCTTTTAATTTGTAAAAACGATTTGCACATGCGCAAGCTAGAATTACGTAGAGATAACGTGACTAACTTGGTTTTGGAGGGAAATCTTCGCACCTGCGCAAGAAGGACTAACGTGGTTTTGCGGAACCGCATGCCCGGCACCTGCTTGCCTGAACTAAAAGGAAAGTCATTACGTTAATGCTTTGCCCAGAAAAATAATAATACCATGGGATAGAGTAGAAGTGGGTGGTGAACAGTGTGAATTAAATATTTGAGAAAATAATATCTGCTTATGATTCTTTTATCATTAGTGTGCATTTGGGCTTGTTTTGCATATGATAGGGAGAGAAAATGGAGTCGAATCACAATGAGTTGTGCATGCTCAATAGACTCGGAATATGACTCAAGATCCAGAATAAATTAACTACTGCCAAATATCAAGGACATAGACCTGGGAAATTGAAGACGTGTATGCCTCATCTATGAAGCCTGCATTGAAATTGTTATTAAAAGTTGCAACAATATGAATGTGAAAGGAAGCATGAATGAGCTGAAGGGGAAGGGTTTGCGAAACAATAGTACCTTAATAAAGATGAGTATGTGAGCATAATGGGATGTAAAGTCCCCCAGTCCTGTCCAATCATATTCTGTATTTATCAATATTTGCAACTATTGAGGATGGTACATGTACAAATGAAGACTATAACTAGAGTGACTTTAGAATGTTGTTGAGCAAGCCGCAAGAAGCTTGCTACTGCTCGGTCAAAGGAAAGAAACTGGGTCGAGCAAGATCAAGAAATAAGAGAGTAGAGAGCAGTCTGGGAAGATTCATATCCGAATGACAAGCTGATTAGATTAGAAGATTCCTGAAGAACCTCGAAGATGGAGAGAGAGCGTAAGGGAGGGATGCGCCGTGGTACGTCAGGTTTCTAGAGAAGTCTGGTAAGTATCTGTTGTGTCCTAATAGTCTTTTTCTCCTGATTCTAACTCAGGGGACCCCACCATTCCTTTGGCCTGAGGGGTGTTTTCAGTATTTCAAATAGGTAAATATTTTTCTCACTCATAATTTACATATTTCTTTGCAAATTTTTTTTGCCTCTGAACTCTTTTGTCTCTTCATCTTTCCACTCCTTTGCATTGATCTATTGAATTAGTTTGTGTCATTCACGGTATCTGTGTGGCGGTTCAAAAGAGGGACACGGAGACCAGAGTGGGGTAACTGAGGTTTTATTTTAATGAAAGTCTTTTTCTTTCTTTGGGTTCGTCTTTCTCGGGCTAGCGCGGTGGGGTCCAAGGTGGCAGCTAGGTCGCGTGATCTTCGGGGACTCGTCCGTCTTTCTCCTCTCTCTGGAGAGACCCGTTTTCTTTCTCTGGTGGGGTTCCAGCGCCACATGCAGGAGAGAGAGAAAGCCTCTGAGTGGGTTGCTCACAGTAGCGTTCTCCCAATGGGAAACCAGGGGGGAGTGAGGACACCGGTGCTCGTGTACTATCTTCTACAGAGTGGTACAAGTGGAGGGAAATCGTGGAGGTAAGAAGGTACGGGGATGTAGGGAATGAAAGGGAGGGTAGGCTGGAGACGATATATACACTATTCACACTGCGGCTCCCCGCCTCCTCAACCAGCCTAACACCTGGTCACGCACCTGAGTGAGCCACACTCCTCCTCCTTTGTGTGTGGCTGGGCTCTGTGCGGTATCGTGGGCCTCCTGGCACAGCTCCTCTCATCCTCCTCTCCTCTGCTATATCCGAACTCCGTCCTCCTCCGCTCACCACGCTCTCAACTCGCTCTCCTCTCTTCTCCTCCAAGGTGCCGGGACACGCCGTTTCTTCTGCTTCCTGCATTTTTACCACTCCCATGGACCGCGCGTTATCAAGGGGCATGCCTGTTCCCTCGAGGCTGTCCATTCCGCATAGTAACGCGTCACAGGGGGAGGTGCTTTCTTCCTAATGTTCGGCCCCGTTAAAGGAATATCCCGCGGTTACCAAAGCCTGCCGACTCCACCAATCTTCGAACTCCATTTCCCAGGTATCCTGAGGTGGGGACAGAGAGGAGGTGGAAGGTAGGTCAGTACACCACCAGTCTTTGAGCGAGATATCGTCCGTATCCTTACCCGCCTCCGCCTCCCTGCTACAATCTGCTAAATGTTTTATCTATCCCTTATGAGAATGATGGTGTTTGCACTGTGAATTTGTATTAAAAGAGCGTTCACATTTAAGACTGAAATTCAGATAAACTTATGCATCTTACCCAGAGTCTGTGGTTATTTCACTAAGATATATGAATTAGTTAGAAGACAGTTAATATCACCATCAACTAACTCAACTAATTTTCCATCAACCAGAGGAAAGAATGTTGATTTGTGAAAGATTAGTTAGACTATATATTTTGATTTTGAAAAATTCAAGACTACTGGAAAGTAACTAATCGACATCTAAGTGAACTATAAAACTTGACCCCCAGCGGGTACCAGGAAAAAGTGTTGGGAATTTGGGTAAAGGTGTATGGGCCTTATTGAATTGTGTGGAGTATTTTATCCTGGGCATACCCGCTGAATCTTATGCACCTCTGCCCACTGAAAAAGCTGAATAGCTATCAGGTACAAGGATTAGAACCTGGTTCCCGCTTGATTATCATGTAAGCAACAGACATTGTGTCAGTTTTTACTACCAGATGGAACTCCCTAATCCACCGCTGAAAATGTAGAACTGCCCTGATAATAGCAGTGAGTTCCCACCAGTTGGTGGAACAGTGTCTCTTCTGGAAATACAATTTTTCTTGAAAAGTCATAGAATCCAGTGTAACCCACCCAACACAGGGTACTGGTATCCATTGTCAGAACCGTTGGAAGTTCTGGGTGAAGAGGAACATCCTTTGTCAATGGATTCTGAAGAAGCCACTGCTGTAGGTACTCTGTGATAACTGGAGTCACAGGTATGTGATGCTGTAAATCCTATGATCTGGGATCACAAAAAGAGTGAAGAAGAACCCTTAGCAGACAAAGATGCAATTTCGGCCAAAGGATGGTGAGAAAAAAGGCTGCCATGCGCTCCTGTAATTTCAGCAACTGTTGCATAGGTAACAATTGTCTCTGAACAACTAAAAAGGCTAATCTCCTCAAAGTAATTGGTATTGACTACAGGCGGAACACTCTATTGAGGTCTGTGTGAAGCCTTGCCCCTATGTAAAGCAAATCCAAAGTAGGAGTCATGTTGCAATTTGGCAGATTCGGGAGAAATACATGGGATTGTAGGTAATTGCAGACCACCTCCATCTATTGCTGAAGCTGGGAAAGCCAGTCATCCATGTAAGGGTGGAGTCATGTACTTTGATGTGGAGCAGGGCTACCAGATGAACTACCACCTTTGTGAAGTCTGAGGAGGCTGTCTTAAAGCCGAAGGGCAAACGCCTGAACTGGAAATGTTTCCCTGCAGTAGTTGCCCAGAAATCTCTCTTCTGCTTCAGTGCTACCTTGACCTTGCCTTGCTCTTCTGACTCGTGTTGGGGTCTGTCGTTTTACCAATTAGATGCTCACTCTGACCCCAACTTCGTAACTACTCTTTCTTTATGTATGTTTTATGTTCTATTTTCCCACTGTCTCTGTTTGTTTACTCCTTTTTACATCCTCTCAACTGCCCCTTTTAACATCTCTTACACCACTTACTTCTACTTTTTGCATCGTGGCCTCTTCTGTCAGTTTTTGCACCCGACAATTGCATTTTCCCTCCTTGCCGCTCCTGCCAGATTTTTCCGCTCTTCCTGCCGGACTCTCATGATCTCATGCTGGACTTTCATTCTCTTACTGAGCCCAACCACCACCCCTGCGTGCTTGTCTTGCTTTCAAAGCCCCTAGTTAATGGAGGCCACAGCACTGCTCCACCGCAAGCATGCTAAAGTCAAGCCTTTCTGCACTCTTCGGTGTCTGGATCTCACCCAGCACCAGTAACCATCAGTCTATGGTGTGCCCAGTTGCCTGCTCAAATTGCTAATTCGCATCTGTCCACACACCCTCTCCCCTTCCCCACTCACACACACCACCTCACCAAATCAGGACTCAAGACCCCCACTCACACAGCACCACCCACCCATCCTTCAAAGCAACAATCATTTGCATGCGTGCTTCTCAACACACGCTCACTTGGCAAGCACTCCACCAAACTTTGGGAACTCATCAGCTCCAACACACTGAACCTCTTCTTCCTCACTGAAACCTCGCGTAACTCCAATTTGTTACCAAACATCACCACAGCCATCCCTACTGGATTCAAAATCCTGCACAAGGACTGACTCTATAAACCAGGAGGAGGACTTACCATCATCCACAGAGACACCACCAATTGTACCACTTACACTGGCCCAGAAGCCATCTTTATGAAACAAATGCACTTCACACTTCAGACATATAGTAAAACCACTATCAAAGGCACTTTTGGATACCAGCCCCAGGATCTCGCACCCACTTCACCAACCTCCTTACTGGGAGGGGTGGTGACCACACCCCTTACCATGGACACCGAAGACTTCATCGTGCTAGGCGATCTCAACTTTCATCTCAATGACCCCATGGACTCAAACTCCATCAACTTGCTCAAAGGTCTACAGAATGACTGCCTCAACCAGTTTGTACAAGGCCCAACCCATATCACTTGGACACAAACTGGATGCCATCTTCTCCTACAGCCACAAGGTTAAAGTCAGGCACATCACTCCATATGAATAGACCACTCCATCATCCATTTCCTCATAACAGGATCATCAACAACTCCAATGGAGTGTAGCAAAGCTCAAAGCCACTTCTGGAATAAAGTTACAGAATTGCAATGGTTCAACGGTTTCCAACTACATTACCCAAAATCCATCAGCACCCCTGAAAAACATGATACCCAAAAGGTCAAACAAATATGCTAGCTGGTACAAGACTGACCTTAGAGTAAATGGAGTGCCGCCGGAGGATGCACTGAAATAAACACATGCGTGGCTGCACTTAGACACAATCACAATTTAGTGGAAGAGACGAAGACAAAGGCCCTGACCCTGAGAATTGAATTCAGCTCCAACAACTGCAAGAACTTTCACCATTGTCAAGAAATTCCCTCACCCAACAGCAACAACCAACACCATCACCCCACACAAGAACTCTGCAACAACCTCTCTGACTTCTTCCATGAAAAAATCACCAAGATTTACCCCATCAACCTTCCCAGCCTGCTAACCTCTTCAACGAAAAACTACCAATTGACAGCATGGAACCCTTTAACCATCGGGGACACTGCAGCAATAATGATGACACTCCACTCAGAGGCACCCACAGACCTCTGCCCGCACCATATATGCACTCTGGGCAGAGTCATGATCAGCGCTGCACTCACCTCCATCATCAACACCTCCATCAAGACAGCCATCTTCCTGACAGCTGGAATCATGTCAAAGTCAACACCCTCCTCAAAAAATGCTCAGCAATTGCCAAATCATCTCACTGATCCCCTTCCCAGACAAATTCATTGAAAAGTCCATCAACCGACAGCTTTCAGACCACCTAGAATGCCACAATTTCCAGGATTCCGAAACACCCATATAACCGAAATAGCTTTCTTCACTGCCCAGATGGCATATGCACCATCCTTGACCTTTCCATTGCTTTCGACACAGCCTTCCACCACACACTCATTGCTAGACTAGACTACACAAAGCAGGGATACAAGGAACACCACTCAAATGGATAGATTCCTTGCTCACACCATTCATATAATAACCCAAAGCCCTTATTTGTGGAGTCCCACCGGAATCCTCACTATTAAAGCCCCACACTTTTCAACATGGACATGACTCCTCTGGCAAACATCATCAGATCCCATAGAAACAAAAATTATCTCCTGCACTGATGATACCTAGCTCACTTTTTCCTCTCAGGCGATACTGCCACAACCAAGACAAACTTCAAACAATGCATGACCAATGTGGCCAGTTGGAGGAAAGAGAAATGCTGCAAGCTGAACACCGACAAAACTGAAGTGCTGTTCTTTTGAAACAAAAGCTCACCTTGGGACGCTACCTGGTGGCCAGCCAAATTGGAACTACACCCACCCCAACAGACCATGAAAAGAACCTAGGCCTCATACTGGCACCAACCGCACAATGAATTCCCAGATCATCGCTACCACCTCCACTTGCTTCCACAACCTCCCCATGCTACATACAATCTTCAAGTGGCTCCCACTGGACTTTAGACATACCATCACACAGACCCTATTCCCAAGCAGATTAGACTATGTCAATGCACTCTAAGCCGGCATCCCAACCCATCTTCTTTACAGACTTCAAGGCATCCAAAACACAACACCAGGGCTAGACCTACATCAACAATCCCACACCACACACTCCTCAGAAAGCTCCATTGGCTCCCTATCTAAAAGTGCTGCCAGTTGAAACTTTGCAGACACACATTCAAATCACTATACAACATGGGACCAGCATACCTCAATCACCGGCTTTCTTCCATCAACCCACCAGACAGCTTTGCTTAGCATCATTCTCACACACACCCTGCATCCACAAAAGGAGAACAGGAGGTCGATAATTCTCCTACTAAGCCGCCAAATCCTGGAACAACCTCACATCAGGGCCTCCTCCTCACTTTTTGAATTCTGCAAGAAGCTGAAGATATTTCTTTTCAATTAGTCTTCTTGCAGGGCCAGCCTCACCACATGCTTACTCTCACCTACATAGCACAAGAACACCCTCATGGCTGACAATCAGTGCCCTACAAATACACCTTACATTACATTTCTCCTTGACATAAAAGAGTAGGACATTCTGATTACTGGGACAGATTGGCAAATGAAAGTACACACCCTGAAGATCCAACATACTTATACAATGGTCATTGGTGACCAGGGGAATCACCCTCTGCAATGTGTTCATCTTGACTGGGAGCGTCTTCATGAAGTTGTTGAGGAGTTTCATGTCCAAGACCATCTTGTATCCGCAAGAAGATTTCCTATTGTGTAGAAACCCTTTTCCTGACCCTGTGGTGGAACCCCTGATATAGCCTCCTTCTGGAGAAGAGTCTTTGCCCCCTGAAGAAGGCCAACTTCTTGATCCTCTTTGATGCCATGGCATGGGTGGTCAGCAACTCGTGTTTGCACCCCTCCTTCACAATCCGTAGTACCCATTCATCAGAAATTGCAGCCTCCCATGCTGACAGAGAGGGGTGAATTCTTACTCCTACTACAAACGCCCAACCGTCTCCCAGATAGCCCGTACTTATTCAGTGACTTGGAACATTTGTCACCTCCAGACTTTGACTCACACTTCCCAAGCTGCTGGAGATTGTGTCAGGGAGAAGGATGCCTTCTTGTAGGAGGTTAACTTCATAGATTCGTATTTGAGAGAGGAAGAATGCTTCTTCTGTTTAGACAGTTCATGCAACTTGTAATCCAATTCCACCCTAAAAAAGATGAACTTTCGAATGGCGTTTGTGTTGCCAAAGACGACTGGTTTGACTCAGTGTGCTAATTCTTTAGGACCGAATTATGTTTGCCTGTAATAGAGGCACCTGCAGCAAATGCCAGCACTCAGACCCCATCAAAAGCAATGTCTGACAGGAATGCGATCTGTTTCTCAGGGCTCTTCAATAGAACAAAACAATCCACTAAATCCTCCATAGCTTTGTACACACTTTGCACGCTCATACTTGCCACAAAGGAGTCTATGGGATATTATCTGGCAATGAAGACTGCTTGTCAGTTAGAGGATAAAGATTTGCCATAAGGAGCATAACTTTGTTTGGGTCATTTCATTTGCTTTTTAACACTTCCATTTTATCAGGCTGGATAGGAATGACAATATTTAAAGGACTGCAAAATTGAAGAAGGACATTACTAGAGGAGGAATGTGCCACTTCCTCCTGCTGAAAACCCATATTCTGCTTCACATGTGACAAATAATCTGGTAAGATATCTTTAGAAATATTATCCTTCTGCTCCTCTGCCACTGTGCACCATCATCATAACCAGAATAACCTTATGAACAAACAGGAGAAGTTGTTGCAGCCAACAGATCGTGGATCAGCCTTATTTCAAATAAAATCTCTTGAATAATCATCTTTTCAGTTCATTTACTGAGCATTAGGAAATATTGTGTGGGCGCAAACTCAGCACTGTCAACAGCAATGTTATAGATGGAAAACATTTTTATGGAACACTTCTGTCCTGGTGGACATCTATTGATTCATGACTTTCCACCTACTCCTGTTCACTTGTTGAAAAGCAACATGTTAGATCTTAAGGGCAGAGATGAATATGCTTACAGAATGGTCCCTCATCTCTATAAATACAATTTTGATTTATAATGTCAATATTCATTTAGATATTTTCTGTGCTTGTTTTGATACCTTGCAACAACTACTCCAGTCACTGAATATTCTGTGGTCGCCTGCTGTCCACTAGACTTTATAATCCTACAACTGTTCAATCTGTACTTTTTTTCATAAACATGTTCTTTCCTCTTTTTTAAGGGAAACAGTTCTTTACTATCAGGGGAGGTGATGCCTTGGATCATTACTGTGAGGGAAGGTGATACATCGCTCTCCGGACACACAGCCTTGGTTCCTTACTGTTGGGCCACGTTGATGCAGAACTTGGTGCAAAGGTGCGATGTGTTGAAAATCCAGATGCCCTGGGTGGATGCGGCGGTGGTGAACAGGCGCTGCATCAATTTCCCAGTCACGAAGTAGGTGATGTGCCGATTTCTTCAGCCGCACAGCAGGACCTGCACCTGAGTCGGAGCGGGTGCCATTGTCATCGGTAACATGGTGCTCAGGACTCGAGTGGGATGATCTTTCAGCAACATGACAGGTGTTGCATCGATTCTTTGGCCACACCACATCAATCCTTTAGTTTTCCAACCACAGGGCTTTGCTGCATCAGGCGCTGGAGGTTGATGTGTGGATTTTCTTTGCAGAAAAAGCCACCTACAAGGATCCAGAACTGGATTTGGCTCTACTTTGCAGATGAAAACTCCGAGCAGAGGGTATCAGGGGTGGCAGATGAAGTTTTTGAGGGCCTTGAGACATCTTATCAGGAGGCAAGAACATACAAGCCCTTGAAGAACCTTGGCAAGCAGGATGTATAAAGCAAAGTCCAGTCCTTTCACAGACCAAGACAGAGGCATCAAGCAGCAGGCCTACACAGCAAACGAAACAGCAAAGTGGCAGTCCCTCCTGACAGCTTCTCCAGCTCTTTTTCTTGAAAGAATATCCTCTTAGTCCACAAGTGTTCTGAGGTTATGGTGTCACAGCTCCAGTTTCTGCCTTTGAAGTAGGCAATCTTCAAAGGAAAGCCTTTGTAGGGCATTAGACCCTGCCTTTCCCTGACCTGGCTCTAGACTCAATACAGGGATTGGAGACAGCTTTGAGTGAGGATGGACACAGCCCTATTCAGGTGTCAGTTAAAACGCCTCCCCCACTCCAGCTCAGGAAGACTCATCAGTCTCATAATGAGCCACCAGGATATGGAGGGCACAAATAAGCTTCCTTTGCCCAACTATCATACTCTTTCAGGCAGAGGCAGAATGGTAAAGCAAGAAAAAACACACTTTCTAATAGTAGGTAGCATTTTCAAACACGCAATTTAAAAACCAACTTCACTAAAAAATGTATTTTTCAATTATGAGTTCAGGGACCCCAAACTCCAAATCTCTATCTCTTCCCAACTGGATGTTACACTCAGGTTGCAAGGCAGCTCCAATTATCATCAATGGGAGAGATAATCCTTGCAATAAAGAAAAATGAAATGAGCAGTATTGCACAATCAGGACATGTAAAACACACCAGTACATGTACTACCTTTTAAATGCACTGTAACCTGCCCATGGGACTACATTGGGTCTACATTAGGTGTGCCTTACATGTAGCAAAAAAGGAAGGTTTGGGCCTGGCAACTGGGTACACTTGCCAGGTCGACTTGGCAGTTCAAACCTGCACACACAGACACTGCAGAAGCAAGTCTGAGACGTGGTTGCACAGCTACTCATGTGGGTGGCCCAATCAGTGTTGCAGGCCCAATAGTAGCATTTGAATTACAGGCCCTGGGCTCACACAGTGCACCTTACTAGTGTCTTACCGGTAAATCAAAGATGCCAATATTGGATAAACAATCATAATCACAATTTACACAGGAAGCACTTGCACTGTAGCATTGATCAGCAGTAGTAAATGTCCAGAGCTCTAAAACCAGCAAAAATGAAATGCAACACACAGTCAAAAACAGGAGGTCAGAAGAAAAATAAAAGGCAGGAGAAAAGCATGTCAAAGATGGCAGGTCTAACTGCAACCATCTATATGTTGTGTTTGTCCAGAGTGAGCTTGAATCTCTCTTTGATAAGTTGAGGTAGGTATGATTGAAATATTTTCATTGTTTTTGGAAAAATGTATTTTATATTTAGAATTTATTTCTTTGAATTAAGCATGAGGTCTCCATATGTTGTTTATTATTCAGTTGATTTCAGGTATTTGACTGATAACAACAGTTAATTCTGGTTGCTCTTATGAAAAACCCAGAAGTAAAGGAAAAGTAAGAAAAAATATTCAAATTGACTACAGAATTGTAATTATTGCACTCTGCTCAACCCATAGTTAGTATCATCTATCGTTCCATCTATTGTGTACATGCATGTGCTCTTGCACAGTTGCTGCACTATTAGAATATGTGTGCACCACACATGGAAGTTACTGATGATTGAAGATAGATCATAGCTATAAGTAAGTACAAACTTGACCTGACTTGAAGTAAGTACAAAGGTTTAAAGTACAACGTGGTGGAGCATTTCATAACATGAAATGTACAAAAGCCATAAAAAAGGTTGCGTTAATATACAGGGTGCACAAAAGGTATATGTGGCCCTGAAAAGGTTGAGTTAGTATAGAGACATAAAAGATTGGTTGTTTAGTGGTCTGTGCCACGAGTTGATTACAGTGTCTTATCTAAAATACCATTGGAAGAGAAGGACTTTCAGGTCTGTCTGTGGAGAAGTGTGGCTCAATGGTTAGCGCGGCAGACCCTGATGCAGTGGAGAAGTGTGGCTCAATGGTTAGAGCGGCAGACCCTGATGCAGAGGTCTAGCCCGGGACCAGGGATCAATTCCCCGCCTCGGCGGGTCTTGGTCTCAAAATTCCATGGACCTGATAATTCTCGCCTCGGTGCCTATTCCAGTCATGGAGTCCCACTCTGCAACTCTGGGCAATAGCTTGCTTAATCTCCACAACGGCCCCCCTCCAACTAAGGATGCCTGGCCTCCAACTTGCGGGTGCCCAGGAGTGGATGCTTCACAGGGAAAGCCAGGATGGGTTCCACAGTGGTATTCGTACAAGCGCCTTGAGACCCTTGTGGGTGAGTAGTGCGCTATACAAGTATCAATTTACATTTACAAAGTTATCAGTGCGGTAGTATGGTGGAGATTTTGCGGTAGTGAATTCTGGAATCTGGTTGAGCTTCCAGAGAAGGATTGTGCCATCAGTCAGTCCCTTTTAAAGGATTTGATAGTGTTTTTCTTGAGTTAACTTAAAGGTACATCTGTACACATTTTTGGTTAGAAACCTACTTAACAGCTGTCAAACTTAAGGTTTGATTCAATACTTCTCCTTTCCCACACAGATATTACCAAGATTGTTATTGTGAAATTTACCAATGTAAAGGAATTTGGTGTTCTTATGGTCCTGCACAACCTGGAATCCTGAATTGGGCAGAAACCGGTGCTTCCAGACGAATCTCGATTGAAGAGATTTGGCAACCTCAGTACAGTGATTGAAAAATGTCTACAGTTTAACTCAATTTACAACGTTACTGCTATTGTCGGAAGGATTGAAACCAATAGCGATACCCAAAAATCTAAGCCATGCAAACAGTTTGGTGTTGAATTTCATCAGGATACACAAAGTTGTGTGCGATTCTTCATGCTTAACATTGCATTGTTTGCTTACCCCTCAATACATTACATCAAAGTGTATATCCTCGATCTGCATATCTTAAAGGTACCGCCAGGTAAGGGTGCATAATCTTTGCACCGTGGCACCTGTTTTGGATGCCTGTATTCTGATGAATGGTGTACATTGGTCACTCCATTGTACATTTTCATCAATCAATGATATTTGGTGTGATGATCATTCACAGCAAAGGTGGATCTTTACGTGATATTTATAGGTGGCATTTTGGTCAGCCATAGTAATACTGGAAATATGTTGGGTTAGGCACATTTAAAATGTTATCTTAAATGCTGGGTGAAGTTGGATAACTTAATGCTTTGCCAAGTTGGGAAACGTTTCTTTGGGACACTGAAGTTTGCTTTGGGAGACGTTTACATTTAATTCAACTCATTGAACCTGCACCCGAGGCCAAAGCAGATTATACTGCTGCTTTGAAAAATATCATGCCTCCTGCGAAATAGCACGGGCAGCCTATTACACTGAGATCTCCAGTGCCCAACATTGCCAAAAAAAACTGCAAGAGTAGACCGACGAGCCAAATTGCTGCTGTTGAGCGCCGAGCTATCGAGCACCTGCGGAGCTCTGGCTGATAGTGTAGGTTTTTACTGCTCCGGCCACTGTGTATGGAGGGCGAAAACTGGCCATGAGAGGGGCGTACCAGGGAGGCTCAGGTACTCGATCGTAGCTGGGAGCAGGGTCGCACCTCATGTGTAAACAAGGCAGCAGTGGTAACGGAGGTCTGTTTAAGCCGGGAGACGCGATGCAGGAAAGCCCTTTTTCATTTTCGTGGCACTGCGCCGGAGAAAGGTCGTTGCCTCCATCAAGTTCATCTGTATTTGAAGTTATGAGCGCGTTCACTCACCCAGACCCCAGGGAGCCTTGTTTGCACTCTTCAGCACTGCCTCCCCGCTGGTAATTTTCCTATTTTATGAGCGCGAACGCTAGCAGGAAATTCAACCAAATCACTTCATGCTGGGATAATTGAAAGTGAGTATTTCTTCACTGCTGGGCTGGACAACTCCTATAATTGCCGTGAGATTAAGCGGACAAGTCTTCACTCGGCTCATAGTTAAAACTATAATGCTGCGAAAACAAACATCAGAGCTATTATGTGTTTAATTGTTTTTTTGTGGAACCCATGACTCTCCCGAGGCTTCGCTAAACCTCGGCTGTGTTGTGCGCGGCCAAGTACTGTTATCCCACCCCCGCGGCCTCCCATCAAGTACTGCCCAGCCAACGGACTCATCACAAATTTTACCACAGGATAATTACTGTGGGGAGTGACAGCCAAGAGGTCAATCCCTTCATTAAACCTAACACAGCCAACGATAGAACAGCATACCTTAAGCATAGAATTGGTAAATCGGCGTAGCATCAAAGTCTAAGTAAAAGATATTGAGACGTCCAACCGTCCTCCTCAACACCTTTTCCTCATAATGGGCTTAAACAAATTAAGATCACGTACGATTCATATGAAAAGACTGGGTACACACCATCAATATGAAAGAGCTCTGGTAAGGCAGCCTACATAGACTCTTTCACAGGAACACTGAAATAACCAATTTTTTTACAAAATCACCTAAAATTGACCAAGCAAAGTCACAAATTGAACAGGAAAAAGTCCAAAATAGGAGAAGACAAAGTAGTGGATGAAAGCATTTCTACACAAAGTAATAAAGGCTATGCTGGAGAACTGATAAGTGATATTACAAACCCAGCATTTGTAAAAATCGATGATCACCAAGGACGTTCCAACTCATCCCCCTGTCTAATCATTTATAAGATCCAACACATCTCTGAAACAGATTTCACCTTGCCAGGCATACATATAAACAGCACTCTCTTTCGCCAGGTGCCCAAAGTAACAAAGGAGCCGCCGATATTATATAACAATATTCCACAAAAAACACCTGACTTAGTAGGGAACCTTTCTCACTCACCGGAACTTCCGTCTCTAAATGTAGATTTTCCTAGTTATTATGACGGAAAGTCTTAATTTTATTAAAGACACGGAGGCGAGTATTATGCTTCCTTTTCTTGCATTTATTGCAATAGCAGCCAGAAAGAGAATAAACTACAGTTCCCAGAGGGCCAGGCAACAACTGGGCCATGGGAACGTGAAAAAACGAGAACACAGTAACCAATAGGCATCAAGTAAATAGATAAGAGGCCATACTGACTGCGCAGCTTCCTCTTTTCGCTGACGAGCTGGTCAGATAAAGTCATTGAACAGGGGGAAAATAGACATCACAATAGAAACCGCCATAGTCCAGGAGCAGATATCTTGAATCACAGGGAGCCAAGGCCAAAATCCGACGTGAGCATCTGGAGAAGGATCCGGAAGAGCCAAGGAAGTCCACGAGGGCGAAGCACGAAGACGTTGTAGAGAAGACCTCTTATGATGAAGCAGGTGGCAAGGCCGGATTCGCTGTAGGGAGGGAGAACACAAATTAGAAGTGTAGATGCGGGATAATACTCGCCTACGTGTCTTTAATAAAATTAAGACTTTCCGTCATAATAACTAGGAAAATCTACATTTTATGACAAGACCGGAGGCTCCTAATATGCTTGTTCAAAGCATATTAACAACATCAGAAGCAAAAGAATGAATAGGTTTACAATAGAACATGCGAAAAATACTGTCATTGGACCAATCTGCTGATCTCAGAATGTCCTCCAGACGGGAGCCGGACCAAAAGGCCTTAGAGGCCATGGCTCCCCTGGCCGAATGCGCTCCGAAGACGGAGACGTCAATACCGGCAAGAGACATGACCCAACGAACCCACCTGGCGAGGGTAGGGGAAGAACCTGGACGGGGGGAAGGAGATCAGAAGTTGGGAACAAGAGGACGCTCTGAGATTAGCGGTCTTTTGTTCATACACTTTCAAACATTGTCCCACACAAAGTTGTGGTTGATCAGGAAAGTAAGGGTAAAATACAGAATCCAAGTTAGTTTTTGTTCTCCTGCGGATCTGGAACAGAACACCTGTGGGGGAAAATTGACGAGAAGAAACATCTAGAGCTCTAACATCAAAAATTCTTTTGATAGAAATCAGACACAGTAGCATTGTCAACTTGGAAGATAACATTTTGAGAGATAACGCAGAGTTAGCAGGCCACTTTATGAACAATTTAAGAACCACTGAAACATCCCATAAACTATTATACTTAGCCAACGGAGGTTTAGCCCATCGAACACCTTTGAGAAGGCGACAGATCAGAGGATGAGCGCCAACCGGTTTGCCATCGATCTGAGAATGGCGGTACGATAGGCTTTACCTGATCTGGCCTCAGAGGCTAGAAAATTGATTATAAAATTCAGAGGGGCTGAAAAGGGATCGATAGACCTTTCCAAACACCAGCTTGCCCATAGAGACCAGGCGAATTTGTATGCCTTAGACGTCCCAGGGGCCCAGGCCTTGTTGATGAAGAGAGAAGCCTCTTGCGAAATGAGGATGTCAGAAGGGGAAGGCCGGAAACTTTCCAGGCAGAAAGAGTCAGGGAGTTGTCCAGAATGAGGCTGTGATGCAAACCTTGGGGATTGATGAAAAGGTCGTCGAAAGATGGGAGAAGGATTGGAAAGTCTATTGCCATCTCCAACAGAGAGGGAAACCAAATTTGAGCTTGCCAGAAAGGAGCGATCAGAACCAGAGAGGTGGATTGGCGGCGAACTTGAGACAAAACTCTGTTGATCATCAGAAAAGGGGGGAAAGCATAGTTGAGGTGTAGAGACCAGTCCTGGAGGAATGCATCCGTAGCTAGGGCCAGAGGATCGGGCCGCCAACTGAAGAACTGGGGCAATTGACAATTGAGGCGGGAAGCAAAGAGATCTATGGAGAAGGGACCCCAAAGGAGAGAAAGAGAACGGAAAACGGATGGACAAAGCTTCCAGTCGCTTAAATCGTGAAGAAATCTGGAGTGCCAGTCCGCCACGGAGTTGAGATTTCCGGGAAGGTATTCTGCTGTTAAGGAATGATGATGAGAGAGACAAAATTCCCAAAGGCTTTTCGCTAGATCCGCCAGAGGCTTGGACTTGGTCCCGCCAAGATGATTGATATAGCAAACCGCAGAAACATTGTCCATGCGGAGAAGGATGGAACATTTGAATCTGTCTTTGGAAAGGCTTTGGATTGCAAAGGAACCTGCAAACATCTCTAAACAGTTGATGTGCAACTTGGACTCCTCGGATGACCATGTACTTTCAGTCGAGATTGGTCCACATCGGGCGCCCCAACCTGTCAGGAATGATCTGGGGCAGTGGCGAAGATTGTACGCCCGTTCCACGCATCTAAATGGTCTATCCACCATTGGAGCTCTGTACGGGATTCTGGGTCTAGGGCGATAAGATCTGCGTAGGCAAGACCTTGACGAAGATGTCTGATTTTTAGGCGTTGGAGAGCGCAATAGTGAAGAGTACCTGGGAAAATGGCCTGCATGGAGGAAGCTAGAAGGCCGACAATCCTGGCCAGAGATCTGAGGGACAGAAGAGACGATTGAAGAATGGAAGCAATCTCCGCTTTGATTCTGGAGACCTTGGAAAGAGGCAGGAGGAGGGAAGCGGTCACTGAGTCCACTAGGAAACCAAGAAACTCCATGTTTTGGGATGGGGTCAAGGATGACTTCTGTGAGTTGACAAGAAAGCCCAGGTCCAGGAGGAGAGATTGAGTCATTTGAAGATCTGACAAGAGGGAAAGTCTGTCTGAATTCATGATCAGAATATCGTCTAGGTAGATGATAAGTCTGATTCAGAGAGCGCGGAGAAAGGCAATCACTGGCTTCAACAGGTTTGTGAAGCACCATGGTGCGGAGGAAAGACCAAAGGGGAGAGAGGTAAAACAATAGGTCACACCGGACCACTGAAACTGGAGAAACTTCCAATGGGACTGATGGATAGGAACTGTGAGATAAGCATCCTGAAGGTCCAAGTGAACCATCCAATCTTTTGGACGAAGAGTATCTCGTAAATGGAGAATAGTTTCCATTTTGAAGTGTTGATAAATCACAAACTGGTTGAACCATTTGAGGTTGATGACAGGACGCAGTTTTTTGTTTTTCTTTTGAACAAGAAAAATGGAGCTTAGAAAGCCGGAGGAGTCGAAGGGAAAAATCCGAATGGCCTGTTTTTGGAGAAGAGAAAGAATCTTGGTAGAGACGAGATCGGCCATATGGGAGGAGAAAACCAGGGGGGGAAGGGAGGACTGGAGAGGAGGAGAATAAAACTCTATGAGGTAGCCTTGAACAGTATTGAGAACCCAAGGGTCGGAACTTATGGTGCGCCATTTTGACAGAAACAATTTTAGACGGCCTCCTACAGGAGGGGAAGAAGAAAGGCTTACCTTGCTGGGCGGAGTTGGAGTTGCGATAGGTCTTCTGACCTCTGCCTCGGAAGCCATGGCTTCCTTGAGGGTAGAACTGTGGCTTGTAGTCTTGCTTTGAGGAATTGAATGAACCTCTGGAGCCTTGGTTGTAGGGACGGCCGGAAGAGCGACCCCTGCCTCGTCCGGCCCGTCCAAAAAAACGAGGGGCAAAAACTTTCTTAATAGATTGTTGAGCCTTGTCAAGAGAGGCGAAAGTGGAAACGAACCTGCTAAGGTCATGAACCAAGTTGTCACCGAAGAGGAGACCATTAGCTTTGGGACCAGGATCCATGGGGGCGAGGTTGGCAAGTTTGGGATACAGCTTGATCAAAAGTCCCTTACGACGCTCATGAGTAATGGCAGAATTGGCATTGCCTAAGAGACAGAAAGCCCGTTGGGCCCACATGGAGATGTCTTCAGCAGAGAGATCTAAACCTTCCAGGCGAGCGGATTCCGCCATGTCCAGGATACGGGCCAGAGGACCCACCACGTCCAATACCTTGTCCTGACAGGAGGACCACGCCTTGTCTACCCCTTTGCGGTGGTCCTTGCCAAACTTTGAAAAGAAAGTGAGGAGGGGTTGGTCTATGGAAGGAACTTGAGTGATTTTTTCTAAAGGAAGGCGTAAATGGGCAGAAATATACTCGCTCACATGGTGTGAGGGAAGCCATTCAGTGGAATTAGGATGTCTGATGGAGGAGGGGTCGAACATGGGGAGACCCTCAGAGTCATAGACCGGTTCGAAAGAAAAAGCATCAGATTTGGAAAGTTTGGGAGGGGAAGGGGGTCAGCAATATCAAATACGTCAAATAAGTCGTCTGTATCAGCCATATCATCATCTGTGTCCAAGACGGTGGATATAACCAATTTCTTGATTGGAGACTGCGTGCTTAGTCTTTTACTTTTTCTTGCCCTCTGTACCAACAAACCCCTCCTTAACAGGAGGCCTCGGAGGCACAACACACGCGAGAAAGACTCGCCCATCAATAAAGACGACTTTTTTGAAGAATGCACAGGAGCAGAGTGGTTCACCTTACGTTTTCTGCTATCCCCCGCAGAATGGGCCAGTGCCTTGGACAGAAGGCTGAGCATGGAATTCTCCATGGACTTGGACATACGTTTCATGCTTAGTTCAACTGCATTTTCCACAGAATTATTTATAAAAGTACTTAAGTCCTGCTTAAATGACCCACTGTCCTCCTTAGAGGGGACTTCCTCTGAAGAACTATCGTGTTCCATGATAGTATAGGCAGGAGTAGAAAAACGAGGTAGGGAAGGGTTAATTTTTTGGCAGGGAAGCACTGTGGGCGTGTGCGGGGCGGGCTCAAGACGAGCGCAGAATGAGAAGGTCAAAACTGGGCTGCAGCAGGAGCTCTGAGGCTTCGTGAGGAGACAGAGCCATGAAGGTAAACAAACGGGCAAGAGGCGCGAGGAGACAGAGCCGGACGCTACCACCGGCAGCGCGAGGGGGGGGAGAGCTGCAGGCAGACCGGGAACAGTCAAAACAGAAGCGTGAAGAGCGCGAAGACAAGCGCGCGCCGCAGCGCGAGGGAAAATAATGCTGAAAAGCGGCAAAGTGACAAACAGCAAATTAATTTCACATTAGCACAATATAATAATAACAACTGTGAGCAAAGATAAGAGAGCACTTATCTGACTGCGAGCAGCAAGAAAAGAGGGAGCTGCGCAGTCAGTATGGCCTCTTATCTATTTACTTGATGCCTATTGGTTACCGTGTTCTCGTTTTTTCACGTTCCCATGGCCCAGTTGTTGCCTGGCCCTCTGGGAACTGTAGTTTATTCTCTTTCTGGCTGCTATTGCAATAAATGCAAGAAAAGTAAGCATAATAGGAGCCAACGGACTTGTCATAAAATAACATGCAATCTCTCAATGGACATACCCCTGTGTCCAATTCTTTATTGGGTCTTTTCAAAGAATTTTGCAGTCAGTACTATCTCTTTTAGGGAATATAATGGAAAACTCTGACCAGATGTTGGATATGAAAATAGTCATGCTGCAATACTTAGGTGACAAGAAAAGGAAAGAGCAACTCAAATATCAATTATTACTATCAAAAGGAGAAGAAAATGTTGTTGAAAAACTTCATACACCTAAAGACACTGATGATTTACTTCCACCAAAGAAACAAATGGTGACCCAATCATGTCGGATTATATAAAAAGGAAAAAAGAAAAAGTTTGAGAATGAAAAAAAATTCCTTTAGAAATGTATTCAAAGAACCAAACAAAAATAAAGATCAACATAAGGTTATTCCTTCTTATCCAATCTTTAACCGGCATAGACCGATTGACTTACTTGAATCACTTAATAACCATCTGATAAGTAAAAAAGAAACAACAATAATGGAAACCTCAGTTTCATCCTTGCCTGATCCAGCCTCACCAAAAAAGGAAAAGAGAGATAGCAAGAAAAAGCGGAAAAAGATTAAGGAAAGAGCAAATAGATGATTTGCAAAATAGAGAGCCCGGAAGTTAAAATTTCTGAATCTCTTATCCCTCGAACATAAAAGCCCAGAAAAAGAGCAAACTTCGAAATCTGTAACAAACCCACATGATAATGGTCAACACCCCTTAATATCTATAGGACCCGGATCCCCCAGCATGCTCCCCTTATAACCTGATAACCCACATGAGAATAAACAACAGAGATTTGTGTGGGTGTAAAACGGCCCTGTTTAATATTTTGACATTTCATAAACATGACAAGGCATTTCAAAATGTATTACATACAGTTATCAACACAATTTTATTCTTGACTTCCTGATCTTCTTCCGCCAGATTAAGATTCTAATCCTCCAGCACTAAGGGGGCTTCCGGCTCCCCTCTTTCATGCCATGCATCCACCCGAGGTGGAACCCACCTGCGCCCCATGAGGAGTGGGCCCCCAACCTCTGATCCTTGTCTGCCTTCTCCAGGGGCCCACCCTCCGCCCACCAGGCTGACCAGGAACCCAGGAGGCTCGTAACCTGTCGCCCTAGCCTCCCCAGTCGGGGCCCGATTTCACAGCGGAGAGCTTACCGTCTCCCCCCTCAGTGCTGGCCTACGGAGTACGCAATTGTTTTTTGTAATTTTCTCCCTGAGTGTACTGGGGTAGCTCAGACGTGGGTCCCAGAGCCTCCACACCACTGGAGTCAAGCTAGCCGGGCTGATGAGAGGTGTTACCTCGAAACCGGTCCGGTCCTCGGATGCTTGATTCCGGTCTGGGAAAGATATGGCTGTTGTAGTTCGGACTGGACTGTTCCCATGGGGCACAGGGTCAGAGCTGATTTGCATAAAGCCATTATCTGACCCAGGGTGGTGTGGAGTGCAAAAAACGATGGATTTAGGCCCAGATCCTTGTACTGGGGTGAATGTAAGACATTGATCTACATTCTGTCCATCAAATTGTTTTTTGTAATTTTCTCCCTGAGTGTACTGGGGTAGCTCAGACGTGGGTCCCAGAGCCTCCACACCACTGGAGTCAAGCTAGCCGGGCTGATGAGAGGTGTTACCTCGAAACCGGTCCGGTCCTCGGATGCTTGATTCCGGTCTGGGAAAGATATGGCTGTTGTAGTTTGGACTGGACTGTTCCCATGGGGCACAGGGTCAGAGCTGATTTGCATAAAGCCATTATCTGACCCAGGGTGGTGTGGAGTGCAAAAAACGATGGATTTAGGCCCAGATCCTTGTACTGGGGTGAATGTAAGACATTGATCTACATTCTGTCCATCAAATTGTTTTTTGTAATTTTCTCCCTGAGTGTACTGGGGTAGCTCAGACGTGGGTCCCAGAGCCTCCACACCACTGGAGTCAAGCTAGCTGGGCTGATGAGAGGTGTTACCTCGAAACCGGTCCGGTCCTCGGATGCTTGATTCCGGTCTGGGAAAGATATGGCTGTTGTAGTTCGGACTGGACTGTTCCCATGGGGCACAGGGTCAGAGCTGATTTGCATAACGCCATTATCTGACCCAGGGTGGTGTGGAGTGCAAAAAACGATGGATTTAGGCCCAGATCCTTGTACTGGGGTGAATGTAAGACATTGATCTACATTCTGTCCATCAAATTGTTTTTTGTAATTTTCTCCCTGAGTGTACTGGGGTAGCTCAGACGTGGGTCCCAGAGCCTCCACACCACTGGAGTCAAGCTAGCCGGGCTGATGAGAGGTGTTACCTCAAAACCGGTCCGGTCCTCGGATGCTTGATTCCGGTCTTGGAAAGATATGGCTGTTGTAGTTCGGACTGGACTGTTCCCATGGGGCACAGGGTCAGAGCTGATTTGCATAAAGCCATTATCTGACCCAGGGTGGTGTGGAGTGCAAAAAACGATGGATTTAGGCCCAGATCCTTGTACTGGGGTGAATGTAAGACATTGATCTACATTCTGTCCATCAAATTGTTTTTTGTAATTTTCTCCCTGAGTGTACTGGGGTAGCTCAGACGTGGGTCCCAGAGCCTCCACACCACTGGAGTCAAGCTAGCCGGGCTGATGAGAGGTGTTACCTCGAAACCGGTCCGGTCCTCGGATGCTTGATTCCGGTCTGGGAAAGATATGGCTGTTGTAGTTCGGACTGGACTGTTCCCATGGGGCACAGGGTCAGAGCTGATTTGCATAAAGCCATTATCTGACCCAGGGTGGTGTGGAGTGCAAAAAACGATGGATTTAGGCCCAGATCCTTGTACTGGGGTGAATGTAAGACATTGATCTACATTCTGTCCATCAAATTGTTTTTTGTAATTTTCTCCCTGAGTGTACTGGGGTAGCTCAGACGTGGGTCCCAGAGCCTCCACACCACTGGAGTCAAGCTAGCTGGGCTGATGAGAGGTGTTACCTCGAAACCGGTCCGGTCCTCGGATGCTTGATTCCGGTCTGGGAAAGATATGGCTGTTGTAGTTCGGACTGGACTGTTCCCATGGGGCACAGGGTCAGAGCTGATTTGCATAACGCCATTATCTGACCCAGGGTGGTGTGGAGTGCAAAAAACGATGGATTTAGGCCCAGATCCTTGTACTGGGGTGAATGTAAGACATTGATCTACATTCTGTCCATCAAATTGTTTTTTGTAATTTTCTCCCTGAGTGTACTGGGGTAGCTCAGACGTGGGTCCCAGAGCCTCCACACCACTGGAGTCAAGCTAGCCGGGCTGATGAGAGGTGTTACCTCAAAACCGGTCCGGTCCTCGGATGCTTGATTCCGGTCTTGGAAAGATATGGCTGTTGTAGTTCGGACTGGACTGTTCCCATGGGGCACAGGGTCAGAGCTGATTTGCATAAAGCCATTATCTGACCCAGGGTGGTGTGGAGTGCAAAAAACGATGGATTTAGGCCCAGATCCTTGTACTGGGGTGAATGTAAGACATTGATCTACATTCTGTCCATCAAATTGTTTTTTGTAATTTTCTCCCTGAGTGTACTGGGGTAGCTCAGACGTGGGTCCCAGAGCCTCCACACCACTGGAGTCAAGCTAGCCGGGCTGATGAGAGGTGTTACCTCGAAACCGGTCCGGTCCTCGGATGCTTGATTCCGGTCTGGGAAAGATATGGCTGTTGTAGTTCGGACTGGACTGTTCCCATGGGGCACAGGGTCAGAGCTGATTTGCATAAAGCCATTATCTGACCCAGGGTGGTGTGGAGTGCAAAAAACGATGGATTTAGGCCCAGATCCTTGTACTGGGGTGAATGTAAGACATTGATCTACATTCTGTCCATCAAATTGTTTTTTGTAATTTTCTATGGAGTACGCAAGGCGGACTCCCGTCCATTCCGTCGGTCAATTGTACTGTTCCAAGGTCTTTCTACCGCAACACGCCCCTCCAATCCACTGAGCTAAAGGGACGGGTGGGTGGGAGTTTAAAACTATACAAGGGGCTGTAGGAGGGGGACGCTTCTGGGAGGCCGCCACCAATCCGGTGCAACAGAGGAAGGAGAGGCCGGGGTCCCTGCCCCTAGAACCTAAATAGGTCACCAAGCTCCGCCCTCTGTCACACCGGAAGTGCATCCTCCTGCCCCGGAAGTGTTAAGCGGCCGGTCGCCCATTGGGGCAGACCGGCCGCCCCTATCTAGCTAAGGTAGGGGGCGGGGCCCGGGGGGCCGGGTCCTAAGTGCGCGCTTGCCGATGCTCTGCTTGCACTTGGCATAGGACCCGGATCCCCCAGCATGCTCCCGCTCCCTCCTTATAACCTGACAACCCACATGGGAATCAACAACAGAGATTTGTGTGGGTGTAAAACGGCCATGTTTAATATTTTGACATTTCATAAACATGACAAGGCATTTCAAAATTCATTACATACAGTTATCAACACAATTTTATTCTTGACTTCCTGATCTTCTTCCGCGTCTGTGTAGAGGCGGTGGCAGCACCTCGAAACAACGTTTGAGACGGCGAGCAGATTGCGAGGGCTCTCCTCTGCTCCCACCTTATTCCCCTTGAATGCATTTGAATTGACTCGCTTTTAGCAATTTTTAAAAACATTTTTACATTGTTGTGTTGAATTCTGTGTGTCCATTTAAAATCCGACCGCTACCTGCACTTCACTAATCTGGTCCCCCTCAGCCCCGGTCCACCGCGGCTTCACATGCCGTTTGCTGTGGAAGGCTAGGACGGCCGCCATCTTTAGTGTGGGTCGGACCCTGCTGGACCAGAGTTAGCGGTCCAGCGGAGGTTGGGGCGTTTTGCCTATAAATAGCCATGCCCTTTATGACGCGCAGCGGTCACGCGCAGCGGGCGCGCCGTCTGCGCGCCGAAGGAGCGCCAAAGGAGGGCCCGTCTGTGCCCGTCCGTGTCCCGGACGCGGCCAGCGCCAGCCCCCCTGTCAGTGGACCAATTATACCCCAAAGGTCTAGGACTCGCTACTCTCATGAGTATCTCCTGTCACTTAAATTGGCTCCCTGTCCCTGTAGTAACACATGGGAAGCAATTGCCGACCACTTGCGGGTCTGTCAAGCCTGTAATTTCTGCTATCAGCCCATTCTTTCTCTTCCAACTCCACTTCCCGGTGATCCCTCACTCATTCGGGCAGGCCTGATCAATGCCAGATCACTGGTTAAGCACTCTGAGGACATTTTTGAATTACTAAGTGACAACCAGCTTGATCTCCTCTTTATCACTGAAACCTGGCTGAATGAGACATGCAGCCCGGTGATCGAATCGGCCATTCCACGGGGTTTCAAAATTGCCAGGAATGACCGCCCATTAGGTAGAGGTGGTGGCCTGGCAGCCATATTCAGAGAACAATGGACTTTTTCTTTAGAACCCCAAGGCTCCCCAGTGGATGCCGAGATAATGCATTTTTCACTTTCACTTGGGGCCCACTTCACCTTAGGGGGCACTCTGGTCTATAGACCACCAGGCCATGTTGGTAAATTCCTAAGTACATTGGAGGACATAGTAGTTCCACGGGCATTGAGATACTCCAGATACCTTCTTCTGGGGGACTTCAACGTACATGTGGATAACCTGGACCTTCCCGATACGACCCGCCTGAGTGAAGCCCTAGCCATGGCCCAACTCAAACAATGGGTAAAAATTCCCACCCACTCTGGTGGACATGTCCTCGACCTGGTCTGTACTAATTTTGACATTAATCTAACCAATCCCGAAATTGTGCCCTGGTCCGATCACATGCTGATTAGATTTTCTTGGACCCTTACACGCCCGGCTACGACTAACAACTCAATTGCTCACAGACAAAAAATCTCGGTAGAGATTATGTCTGAACATCTTGACACTTCCCGCCCCATTCTACCTACGGATATTGAGTCGGCCGTTAGCACATTTAATTCCTGGATAGAAGATGGGTCGACCGCATCAATAAAAACAGGTCGGGTCTGCCGACTGCGTACTACTCCTTCTAAACCCTGGTTCACTTCCACCCTCCGTGATCTGAAGTCAGGTTGCAAAAAACTTGAACGGACATGGAGACAAGCCTATCTTCCTGAGGCTAAAAAGAACCTAAGGACGGCGCAAAAGAAATACTATGCGGCGATCAGAACCGCAAAAAGCCAATATTTCGAAGGGCGCATAACTAATGCCAATAACAATAGCAAAGAAATCTTTGCTATAGTGAAAAATTTCACCTCCCCCTGCGCGACCCAACCCATACTTTCCTCCTCGGAGAAATGGTGCGAAGAACTTTCTGGTTTCTTCGTTGATAAAATCACCAAAATCCAGGACGACCTACTTCTTGTATGTAATAATTTTCCACCTACACCGGTTATCCCGCCTCCTGTGTTACCTACTCCCACGGAACGCTTTTACCAGTTCACCCCAGCCAATAACACGGACATTGTCAGTATCCTTGCCTCCCTACATTCAGGATCCCCTTCTGACCCTTGTCCTGCTAGAGTTTTTGCACGTCTCGCAGATATAGTTGGCAATGAGGTAACGCATATTATTAACCGCTCTTTCCTCACTGCTACGGTCCCGACCTGCTGGAAGCAAGCTAAACTGCTTCCACTTTTAAAGAAAAACGGATTAGATCCTGCTATTCCTGCTAACTTCCGGCCTATATCTTTGCTGCCGGCTCTAGCAAAAGTATGTGAAAAGGTCGCTTTTACTCAGCTAGACCAATTCGTCGAAAATTCTCAGGCTCTTCATCCAGCACAGTCAGGCTTTAGAGCAGCCTACAGTACGGAGACGGCGCTGGTGGAAATATCCGAGGCTATCCGGGAGTGCCTGGACGAAGGTGGCAGAGCGGCTCTGATTTTATTAGACCTATCTGCCGCCTTCGATACTGTCCCTCACTCTCTTCTGCTTACCAGACTAGCGGCCATAGGCATTACAGGCTCTGCCCTTGACTGGCTTACGTCTTTCTTGGACAATAGATCCCAACAAGTCTGGATGCCGCCTTTCGCCTCCTCCCCCAAGAAACTTACAACGGGTGTACCCCAAGGCTCCACCCTCAGCCCCCTGCTTTTCAATATATATCTTACCCCGCTCATCTACCTTGCTGAACAACTGGGAGCAAAAATAATGGCCTACGCTAACGACACACAACTTTTGTTCACGTGGCCTAAAAATAACCTGGATACATCAGGAGCCCAAACCTGCCTGTCATCTGTCTTTCGCTGGCTTGCCCTCGCCCAATTAAAATGCAACGAAAGCAAATCGGAAATTTTACTATATGGCTCCTTTCCAGACATCTTTGGCAACTCCCTCTGGCCGGCCGATTTACCCTGCCCCAAATCTATCGGAGGCCCTGCCAAAAATCTCGGCGTTTGGTTTAATAATGACCTCAGATTTGAAGGTCATTTAAAAAAACTTACCGGGATCTGCTTTTCTACACTTAAAATCTTACGCAGGTTCTTTCCACTTCTCCCGAGAGCAGCCAAAGAGACCGTCATTCGTGCCCTTATATTATCTAGACTGGATTATGCTAATGGCCTCTTCTGCGGCCTTCCTGCCTATCTCATCCATCGTCTCCAAGTTATACAAAATGCCGCTGTACGGCTTTTGTTTAATATTCCCAAAAGCTCGGGGAGGAGCCAAGATGGCGACCGGAGCAGACGTGTAGGCTCCCGGCTCCGCCGGCCCGTGAGCCCCGCATTGCTATCCTGTCTGAATCCTGCTCTATTTTCTCGGCTATCCGACCGGGGAATATTTGCTGACTTCGCCGATGTCCCTCCGGAGTCTCTGCTCGTCCGGAGTGCGGAGATAGCCTACTAATTGCTCCGATGCCTTGGACCCCGATGTACACCGCCGCTGGCTGCCGGACCTCGCTGGAGCGATGACGGCCGGCCTGCCTGAATGATGCCCGGACCCTGGGAGGAGCTGCTCACTACTGTCTCGCAGACCGCTGCGCAGGTATTGCCTTGGATTGCCGTATGCTACAACTATCTCATGCCTGGAGGGTATACCGCACGGCACGTACGGTCCCTTTGTTCAGCGCTGGGTGAGTGCTGCTCCAACTTCACTACGGGGCTTGCCCGGAATCGGTGGTTTGCCCTTTCGCCCTGACTATTTGTCTTGCTGGTGGCGCTTGGCTGCAGCTGATGGTAACGGGGGACGGGGCAGTTGCTGTTTTCATGATGCATCCCCCATGTTTCTGCAACCGGATTAATGGCATGACGGATATATCCGCTGAATTGCGGGGAGGAGAGGATCGCCCACCCTCGCCCTGGGACTGCGGCGCCATGGTTGGGCTGGGAATCGCATCGAATATCCCCTCATGTGCTCCAGATGCAGGAGGACCGCAGCTTGCCCCTTCCTATGGCGTTATCCTGACTGCCCTTGCTGATCTGCGATCGGCGCTGTCTCATGGCTCCCACAGGCTCAGCCAAAAACTAGAGGATATAATTTTCGATTCAGGACAGACGCGGAGGGACTGTTCCCAGCAGCAATTGCACACTCCCCTGTTGGTGCCTGAGTTCGCTACTGTGTTACCAAATTCTATCGGCGGTGATGAGACCCGGGACGATTTGGACGCATGTGGATGGCCGTCTACCTACTCTGCCTGTGATACTTTGTTTCCCCCTCCGGGAGCTGCTACTTTGTCTTCACTGCCGCTATCAGCGACGAGACTGCCGGCTACGCGACTCCTGACCCTCTCGACGGCTCTTCCATTGAAGCCTCCGCTTTCCCAGCTGTTGTACATGTGTCGCCAGGATGACTCGAAGGCCCCTTTGGCTGACACCGACGAACTTTTGGATATCTGGTACCGTTTCCTTTGGTTCTGTGGGTCTCCCCCTCCCTCTTGGCGCCCATTTTGTCTCTTTGTTTCGGAGGGGGCTGGCGGTCATCGAGGGGTGTGTTCGGAGATCCATCCGAGATCGGGCCAGGGTTAGGCAGTCTCTTTATGGTACTGCTTCTTGACTTGCGGGGTTTGGGTGGTGATCTGCAATGCAAAGATTTACTATATTGAAAATGCGGTTCCTGCTATGTGTTGACCCTGATCTGGATTAGCTACGGCCATTTTGTCCCTGGACATTTCTTCATCATCGAGTGCGGCCATTTTGCCTCTTTGTTCTCACTGGGGCTGGCTATCTTCCTTTCTCCGACGCTTTTGGCTCCTCATGGGGGGTGGGTACGTGGGGCCACCCAGGATCGGGTCAGGGCTGGGCGATTTCTTTACTGAGATGTGCACATTGACGGGCGGGGACCGGGGTGGGACTGCTTTTAGTCCGATTTACTTGCGCATTTTGAAATGACTCTCCCTACCTGCAGACTTGCTTGCTACCTATGTAGTGCTGATGATACCTGGGGTGGGGGATGTTTACGGGGCTGGTGGAGACCGGGAGTATGTTGAACTTACCTCCTCCCGCCTTTTCTGAGGGTTGGAGACTGGGATGGTCTTTTCTCACTCTCTCTACTCTCTTTCCCACTTGGGGGTTCTCTAGGGGCGACAGGCATGCCTATTGGGGGGGGGGGTGGGCCGTGGCCTTCCGCTGGTATGCAGGGTGGGGGGATGGGATGTGTTTTATGTTTTTCTTTGTTTCTATGGCCCTCTTTCTTTTTCTTCTCTTCTTCTGTTTCCTTATTTCCCTCTTCTTTTCTCTTTTGGGGTCGGGGTTCTGTGTTCCTTGACAGATAATAGCTATCCTGGTCAGAGATTAGCTTCGACTCCTTTCGTAGTTTTTCAAATTGTATTCGACAAAATCATAAAATTAAACCTTTTTCTTATCCTCGTGCTATGGTTCCAGGTTCTACACGATACTTTTTGTTCAGAGACTGCTTTAACGAAGTTCTGCCTTATTGGATCCTTTCTTATCCTTTTACCATATGTCATAGCGGCCGGCCCCGAGGGGTTGTAGGCAGACGCTGTGTATCGTGTTTTTTACAAATAAAGGTTTTCAAAAAAAAATAAAAATATTCCCAAAAGCTCAAGTGTTCGTCAACCTCTTCGCACCCTACATTGGCTCCCGGTTGCCCACAGGATTTTATTTAAAATCCTTGTCCTTGCCTATCGAGCTGTCCATCAAGCTGGTCCAGCTTACCTGAGGAAAAGATTCTCCATATACGCTCCCAATCGCCCCCTCAGATCAGCCAATCTGCACCAAATGACTGTCCCAAAATTCAAATACAGCAGACTTGGCGGCCAATCCATCTCAGTTAGAGCGGCGAGAGCATGGAACACCCTCCCGCAGCAGCTAAGAACAGCTCCCTCCATCTCACTGTTCAAGAAGGGACTGAAGACACACCTCTTCAACATCACTGTTTAGGGTCCCCCTCTGCCCTGCCTCTCACCCTTTTCACGCCAGGATACTATTTTTTTAGTAACAGAGCGCGCTATAAAAGCCTATAATAATAATAATAATAATTAAGATTCTAATCCTCCAGCACTAAGGGGGCTTCCGGCTCCCCTCTTCCATGCCGTGCATCCACGCGAGGTGGAACCCACCTGCGCCCCATGAGGAGTGGGCCCCCAACCTCTGATCCTTGTCCGCCTTCTCCAGGGGCCCACCATCCGCCCACCAGGCTGACCAGGAACCCAGGAGGCTCGTAACCTGTCGCCCTAGCCTCCCCAGCCGGGGCCCTATTTCACAGTGGAGAGCTTACCGTCTCCCCCCTCAGTGCTGGCCTAGGGAGTACGCAAGGCGGACTCCCGTCCATTCCATCGGTCAATTGTACTGTTCCAAGGTCTTTCTACAGCCACAAAGGTGATCCGAGCCCACAGATCCGTCACCTTCCCCACCTGCGCTCTGCATGAAAGACCCTAATCCTCTAACCCAGCTCTATGTACCGATGCCCGATAACTGCACTCCATCATTGCGATACATCACCTCACCGTAAAATCCATTCGGTGCGGAATGTGACACCAGCGGCCCTTCACTGAGCCCAACCTGGTCACCTCCAACCTTGTGATACCTCACCTCACTGGAGACTGAAGACCATTCGGGTGGAATGTTACACAAGCGGCCCTACACTGAGCACGACTTAGGCAATTCCTTCTTGAGTCGCCTCACCGAGACATTCCAGGCTCTCGACTTCTTCCCGGGGCCGCCCGCCCCGACACAGGAACCCTGTTCCATTCAGGCCTACCGGCCATACCACTCGCCACTGCCATAGTCGCCTCGCAGCTTGTCGCATGAACGAGTGCCCCTTGCCCACACCACCTTCGCGGGCACACTACCGAACAGGAGAGAAATAAAAAAGTCAAGTATGGTCATTGGCAAATCATTAGCATTTCTAACACAACCATTCTGGCCAAATGGGTCTCATGCAACCGTTGGACGACCAGCGCCCGACCTATTCCATTGTGCTGTCTGGTAAGCCTGCCTCTGCAGTTAGCGTTGCCCTAACTTTCCTGCCCGAGAGGGCCGGGTATCCCAACACGCTCAGTCCCAGTCCCGCTAATGCTAATCCAAACGGCTTGCTTTGGTTCTGCTACATATTTACAACAAGGGGTGGTGAGGGACAGAGTCTCTGAATTAAACAGAATACTCTCACCCAGTCAAGAGATCAGGGCTAGATCCAACACCGTTTTTTAGCTCACTGCACCATCCCAGTTTCAGAACCTGGCTGTATGCAAATTAGTCTGTTCCTGTCCCAGTGCATGATGGGAACAGGGCAAACCAAACTACAAAAGCCAATTCTTACACTGGGAAGGAAACAAGCTACCGGGGACCGGTTTCTGGCATTTCAGCCTCTTCGGCCCGGCTTGCTTGAATCCTGATGGTGCAATGAGCAAGGGACTCACATCTGAGTATACCCTTCCACGCTTAGGGTGGACAAAAATATTTACAACAAGGGGTGGTGAGGGACAGAGTCTCTGAATTAAACAGAATACTCTCACCCAGTCAAGAGATCAGGGCTAGATCCAACACCGTTTTTTAGCTCACTGCACCATCCCAGTTTCAGAACCTGGCTGTATGCAAATTAGTCTGTTCCTGTCCCAGTGCATGATGGGAACAGGGCAAACCAAACTACAAAAGCCAATTCTTACACTGGGAAGGAAACAAGCTACCGGGGACCGGTTTCTGGCATTTCAGCCTCTTCGGCCCGGCTTGCTTGAATCCTGATGGTGCAATGAGCAAGGGACTCACATCTGAGTATACCCTTCCACGCTTAGGGTGGACAAAAATATTTACAACAAGGGGTGGTGAGGGACAGAGTCTCTGAATTAAACAGAATACTCTCACCCAGTCAAGAGATCAGGGCTAGATCCAACACCGTTTTTTAGCTCACTGCACCATCCCAGTTTCAGAACCTGGCTGTATGCAAATTAGTCTGTTCCTGTCCCAGTGCATGATGGGAACAGGGCAAACCAAACTACAAAAGCCAATTCTTACACTGGGAAGGAAACAAGCTACCGGGGACCGGTTTCTGGCATTTCAGCCTCTTCGGCCCGGCTTGCTTGAATCCTGATGGTGCAATGAGCAAGGGACTCACATCTGAGTATACCCTTCCACGCTTAGGGTGGACAAAAATATTTACAACAAGGGGTGGTGAGGGACAGAGTCTCTGAATTAAACAGAATACTCTCACCCAGTCAAGAGATCAGGGCTAGATCCAACACCGTTTTTTAGCTCACTGCACCATCCCAGTTTCAGAACCTGGCTGTATGCAAATTAGTCTGTTCCTGTCCCAGTGCATGATGGGAACAGGGCAAACCAAACTACAAAAGCCAATTCTTACACTGGGAAGGAAACAAGCTACCGGGGACCGGTTTCTGGCATTTCAGCCTCTTCGGCCCGGCTTGCTTGAATCCTGATGGTGCAATGAGCAAGGGACTCACATCTGAGTATACCCTTCCACGCTTAGGGTGGACAAAAATATTTACAACAAGGGGTGGTGAGGGACAGAGTCTCTGAATTAAACAGAATACTCTCACCCAGTCAAGAGATCAGGGCTAGATCCAACACCGTTTTTTAGCTCACTGCACCATCCCAGTTTCAGAACCTGGCTGTATGCAAATTAGTCTGTTCCTGTCCCAGTGCATGATGGGAACAGGGCAAACCAAACTACAAAAGCCAATTCTTACACTGGGAAGGAAACAAGCTACCGGGGACCGGTTTCTGGCATTTCAGCCTCTTCGGCCCGGCTTGCTTGAATCCTGATGGTGCAATGAGCAAGGGACTCACATCTGAGTATACCCTTCCACGCTTAGGGTGGACAAAAATATTTACAACAAGGGGTGGTGAGGGACAGAGTCTCTGAATTAAACAGAATACTCTCACCCAGTCAAGAGATCAGGGCTAGATCCAACACCGTTTTTTAGCTCACTGCACCATCCCAGTTTCAGAACCTGGCTGTATGCAAATTAGTCTGTTCCTGTCCCAGTGCATGATGGGAACAGGGCAAACCAAACTACAAAAGCCAATTCTTACACTGGGAAGGAAACAAGCTACCGGGGACCGGTTTCTGGCATTTCAGCCTCTTCGGCCCGGCTTGCTTGAATCCTGATGGTGCAATGAGCAAGGGACTCACATCTGAGTATACCCTTCCACGCTTAGGGTGGACAAAAATATTTACAACAAGGGGTGGTGAGGGACAGAGTCTCTGAATTAAACAGAATACTCTCACCCAGTCAAGAGATCAGGGCTAGATCCAACACCGTTTTTTAGCTCACTGCACCATCCCAGTTTCAGAACCTGGCTGTATGCAAATTAGTCTGTTCCTGTCCCAGTGCATGATGGGAACAGGGCAAACCAAACTACAAAAGCCAATTCTTACACTGGGAAGGAAACAAGCTACCGGGGACCGGTTTCTGGCATTTCAGCCTCTTCGGCCCGGCTTGCTTGAATCCTGATGGTGCAATGAGCAAGGGACTCACATCTGAGTATACCCTTCCACGCTTAGGGTGGACAAAAATATTTACAACAAGGGGTGGTGAGGGACAGAGTCTCTGAATTAAACAGAATACTCTCACCCAGTCAAGAGATCAGGGCTAGATCCAACACCGTTTTTTAGCTCACTGCACCATCCCAGTTTCAGAACCTGGCTGTATGCAAATTAGTCTGTTCCTGTCCCAGTGCATGATGGGAACAGGGCAAACCAAACTACAAAAGCCAATTCTTACACTGGGAAGGAAACAAGCTACCGGGGACCGGTTTCTGGCATTTCAGCCTCTTCGGCCCGGCTTGCTTGAATCCTGATGGTGCAATGAGCAAGGGACTCACATCTGAGTATACCCTTCCACGCTTAGGGTGGACAAAAATATTTACAACAAGGGGTGGTGAGGGACAGAGTCTCTGAATTAAACAGAATACTCTCACCCAGTCAAGAGATCAGGGCTAGATCCAACACCGTTTTTTAGCTCACTGCACCATCCCAGTTTCAGAACCTGGCTGTATGCAAATTAGTCTGTTCCTGTCCCAGTGCATGATGGGAACAGGGCAAACCAAACTACAAAAGCCAATTCTTACACTGGGAAGGAAACAAGCTACCGGGGACCGGTTTCTGGCATTTCAGCCTCTTCGGCCCGGCTTGCTTGAATCCTGATGGTGCAATGAGCAAGGGACTCACATCTGAGTATACCCTTCCACGCTTAGGGTGGACAAAAATATTTACAACAAGGGGTGGTGAGGGACAGAGTCTCTGAATTAAACAGAATACTCTCACCCAGTCAAGAGATCAGGGCTAGATCCAACACCGTTTTTTAGCTCACTGCACCATCCCAGTTTCAGAACCTGGCTGTATGCAAATTAGTCTGTTCCTGTCCCAGTGCATGATGGGAACAAGGCAAACCAAACTACAAAAGCCAATTCTTACACTGGGAAGGAAACAAGCTACCGGGGACCGGTTTCTGGCATTTCAGCCTCTTCGGCCCGGCTTGCTTGAATCCTGATGGTGCAATGAGCAAGGGACTCACATCTGAGTATACCCTTCCACGCTTAGGGTGGACAAAAATATTTACAACAAGGGGTGGTGAGGGACAGAGTCTCTGAATTAAACAGAATACTCTCACCCAGTCAAGAGATCAGGGCTAGATCCAACACCGTTTTTTAGCTCACTGCACCATCCCAGTTTCAGAACCTGGCTGTATGCAAATTAGTCTGTTCCTGTCCCAGTGCATGATGGGAACAGGGCAAACCAAACTACAAAAGCCAATTCTTACACTGGGAAGGAAACAAGCTACCGGGGACCGGTTTCTGGCATTTCAGCCTCTTCGGCCCGGCTTGCTTGAATCCTGATGGTGCAATGAGCAAGGGACTCACATCTGAGTATACCCTTCCACGCTTAGGGTGGACAAAAATATTTACAACAAGGGGTGGTGAGGGACAGAGTCTCTGAATTAAACAGAATACTCTCACCCAGTCAAGAGATCAGGGCTAGATCCAACACCGTTTTTTAGCTCACTGCACCATCCCAGTTTCAGAACCTGGCTGTATGCAAATTAGTCTGTTCCTGTCCCAGTGCATGATGGGAACAGGGCAAACCAAACTACAAAAGCCAATTCTTACACTGGGAAGGAAACAAGCTACCGGGGACCGGTTTCTGGCATTTCAGCCTCTTCGGCCCGGCTTGCTTGAATCCTGATGGTGCAATGAGCAAGGGACTCACATCTGAGTATACCCTTCCACGCTTAGGGTGGACAAAAATATTTACAACAAGGGGTGGTGAGGGACAGAGTCTCTGAATTAAACAGAATACTCTCACCCAGTCAAGAGATCAGGGCTAGATCCAACACCGTTTTTTAGCTCACTGCACCATCCCAGTTTCAGAACCTGGCTGTATGCAAATTAGTCTGTTCCTGTCCCAGTGCATGATGGGAACAGGGCAAACCAAACTACAAAAGCCAATTCTTACACTGGGAAGGAAACAAGCTACCGGGGACCGGTTTCTGGCATTTCAGCCTCTTCGGCCCGGCTTGCTTGAATCCTGATGGTGCAATGAGCAAGGGACTCACATCTGAGTATACCCTTCCACGCTTAGGGTGGACAAAAATATTTACAACAAGGGGTGGTGAGGGACAGAGTCTCTGAATTAAACAGAATACTCTCACCCAGTCAAGAGATCAGGGCTAGATCCAACACCGTTTTTTAGCTCACTGCACCATCCCAGTTTCAGAACCTGGCTGTATGCAAATTAGTCTGTTCCTGTCCCAGTGCATGATGGGAACAGGGCAAACCAAACTACAAAAGCCAATTCTTACACTGGGAAGGAAACAAGCTACCGGGGACCGGTTTCTGGCATTTCAGCCTCTTCGGCCCGGCTTGCTTGAATCCTGATGGTGCAATGAGCAAGGGACTCACATCTGAGTATACCCTTCCACGCTTAGGGTGGACAAAAATATTTACAACAAGGGGTGGTGAGGGACAGAGTCTCTGAATTAAACAGAATACTCTCACCCAGTCAAGAGATCAGGGCTAGATCCAACACCGTTTTTTAGCTCACTGCGCCATCCCAGTTTCAGAACCTGGCTGTATGCAAATTAGTCTGTTCCTGTCCCAGTGCATGATGGGAACAGGGCAAACCAAACTACAAAAGCCAATTCTTACACTGGGAAGGAAACAAGCTACCGGGGACCGGTTTCTGGCATTTCAGCCTCTTCGGCCCGGCTTGCTTGAATCCTGATGGTGCAATGAGCAAGGGACTCACATCTGAGTATACCCTTCCACGCTTAGGGTGGACAAAAATATTTACAACAAGGGGTGGTGAGGGACAGAGTCTCTGAATTAAACAGAATACTCTCACCCAGTCAAGAGATCAGGGCTAGATCCAACACCGTTTTTTAGCTCACTGCACCATCCCAGTTTCAGAACCTGGCTGTATGCAAATTAGTCTGTTCCTGTCCCAGTGCATGATGGGAACAGGGCAAACCAAACTACAAAAGCCAATTCTTACACTGGGAAGGAAACAAGCTACCGGGGACCGGTTTCTGGCATTTCAGCCTCTTCGGCCCGGCTTGCTTGAATCCTGATGGTGCAATGAGCAAGGGACTCACATCTGAGTATACCCTTCCACGCTTAGGGTGGACAAAAATATTTACAACAAGGGGTGGTGAGGGACAGAGTCTCTGAATTAAACAGAATACTCTCACCCAGTCAAGAGATCAGGGCTAGATCCAACACCGTTTTTTAGCTCACTGCACCATCCCAGTTTCAGAACCTGGCTGTATGCAAATTAGTCTGTTCCTGTCCCAGTGCATGATGGGAACAGGGCAAACCAAACTACAAAAGCCAATTCTTACACTGGGAAGGAAACAAGCTACCGGGGACCGGTTTCTGGCATTTCAGCCTCTTCGGCCCGGCTTGCTTGAATCCTGATGGTGCAATGAGCAAGGGACTCACATCTGAGTATACCCTTCCACGCTTAGGGTGGACAAAAATATTTACAACAAGGGGTGGTGAGGGACAGAGTCTCTGAATTAAACAGAATACTCTCACCCAGTCAAGAGATCAGGGCTAGATCCAACACCGTTTTTTAGCTCACTGCACCATCCCAGTTTCAGAACCTGGCTGTATGCAAATTAGTCTGTTCCTGTCCCAGTGCATGATGGGAACAGGGCAAACCAAACTACAAAAGCCAATTCTTACACTGGGAAGGAAACAAGCTACCGGGGACCGGTTTCTGGCATTTCAGCCTCTTCGGCCCGGCTTGCTTGAATCCTGATGGTGCAATGAGCAAGGGACTCACATCTGAGTATACCCTTCCACGCTTAGGGTGGACAAAAATATTTACAACAAGGGGTGGTGAGGGACAGAGTCTCTGAATTAAACAGAATACTCTCACCCAGTCAAGAGATCAGGGCTAGATCCAACACCGTTTTTTAGCTCACTGCACCATCCCAGTTTCAGAACCTGGCTGTATGCAAATTAGTCTGTTCCTGTCCCAGTGCATGATGGGAACAGGGCAAACCAAACTACAAAAGCCAATTCTTACACTGGGAAGGAAACAAGCTACCGGGGACCGGTTTCTGGCATTTCAGCCTCTTCGGCCCGGCTTGCTTGAATCCTGATGGTGCAATGAGCAAGGGACTCACATCTGAGTATACCCTTCCACGCTTAGGGTGGACAAAAATATTTACAACAAGGGGGTCTGCCCTGTTCCCATGATGCACTGGGCCAGGGACAGACTGATTTGCATATAGCCAGGTTCTGAGCTGGGATGGGGCAGTGAGATAAATAACGGTGATGGATCAAGCCCTGATCTTTGGACTGGGTAAGAGTGGTCTGCTCAATTCAGACACTCTGTTCATCACCACCCCCTTTTGTAAATCGATTTTGGCCACTATAGGTGTGGCAGGGTATACTCAGACATGAGTCCCTTTCTCACTGCTCCATCAGGATTCAAGCAAGCCGGGCTGAAGAGGCTGAAATGCCAGAAACCGGTCCCCGGTAGCTTGTCTCCTTTCTGGTAAAGAATTGGCTTTGTAGTTTAGTCTGCCCTGTTCCCATGATGCACTGGGCCAGGGACAGACTGATTTGCATATAGCCAGGTTCTGAGCTGGGATGGGGCAGTGAGATAAATAATGGTGATGGATCAAGCCCTGATCTTTGGACTGGGTAAGAGTGGTCTGCTCAATTCAGACACTCTGTTCATCACCACCCCCTTTTGTAAATCGATTTTGGCCACTATAGGTGTGGCAGGGTATACTCAGACATGAGTCCCTTTCTCACTGCTCCATCAGGATTCAAGCAAGCCGGGCCGAAGAGGCTGAAATGCCAGAAACCGGTCCCCGGTAGCTTGTCTCCTTTCTGGTAAAGAATTGGCTTTGTAGTTTAGTCTGCCCTGTTCCCATGATGCACTGGGCCAGGGACAGACTGATTTGCATATAGCCAGGTTCTGAGCTGGGATGGGGCAGTGAGATAAATAACGGTGATGGATCAAGCCCTGATCTTTGGACTGGGTAAGAGTGGTCTGCTCAATTCAGACACTCTGTTCATCACCACCCCCTTTTGTAAATCGATTTTGGCCACTATAGGTGTGGCAGGGTATACTCAGACATGAGTCCCTTTCTCACTGCTCCATCAGGATTCAAGCAAGCCGGGCCGAAGAGGCTGAAATGCCAGAAACCGGTCCCCGGTAGCTTGTCTCCTTTCTGGTAAAGAATTGGCTTTGTAGTTTAGTCTGCCCTGTTCCCATGATGCACTGGGCCAGGGACAGACTGATTTGCATATAGCCAGGTTCTGAGCTGGGATGGGGCAGTGAGATAAATAACGGTGATGGATCAAGCCCTGATCTTTGGACTGGGTAAGAGTGGTCTGCTCAATTCAGACACTCTGTTCATCACCACCCCCTTTTGTAAATTGGTTCTGCTACAGACAGTCGACACACTATAAGTACAACCCCCCGGCCTGTCCCACTCCTGCTGCGCGCCAGGGAAACTGTTCTATATATTCCTATGGAAACGGACAGCCCGTTTTATTCTGTGTATTCCTGAGACAAACTAAGTGAGCACGAGTGACTGAGAGAAAGGTAGTGTATAGTTTCCCTGCTCTTGGGGGTCAGGGCTGTCCTGTTCTGGGGATGCTAGGAACTAGGCGGAGATTCAAGTGACCCTGTGCGCTCGCTGAACCAGATAGCCTAATGTATATGGAGGGGGTGCATGGAGGCTGTCTGCCTACAAAACCTAGTCGGACGGATCAGTATAGGGTATATGGGAACTACACGCCAATTGAAGACGGGGTCCTATGTTATCAGACAAGGCGACAAGACCAGTGAAATCTCGCTACTTCTTATTTACCCAGATCTGGCCTACTTCCCAGGATGATAATTGACATGGGGGGGATCTTGGAGTGAATTAATAACGCAGTTTATCATATGGTTTCCACTCCTGAATTAGCAGTACCATTAACCGTATGTACACGATAAGCAAACTATAAGCCACTGAGACTACTATGCAAGGTACACACATGGCGCTATCCTCATTTGTCCCAAGTACTAGCAATAAGCCTCTTTACTCGATGGTGAGGGAGCACTCCTGCCCTATTTAGATCACACAGAGCAGAACTTCAACTCTTGCACGTTCTGTCCCTACTGATCCCTTTGTTCACTAATACCCACTGACAACCAGTAAAGACTTGCCCCCTCACAACAGTCTGTTCCCATTACGTTCCTCTCTGGTCTCATTGTGGGTCTGCAAACCATATGCACTTACCAACCAAACCCAGCCATCGGGAGCAAGATGTAAACAAACAATGGCCCTTAATTATATCCAGGTTCGATTACCGAAATTCTCATACATGCAGACACAAAGGTCACAGTAATTCAGTCTAGGTCCATTAAAAATTGCTAAAACCACAATTTTCGAAGAGATGAAATTTGTCACTCTTTGCCTTGTAACACCTACGCCTCCAAGAGCCACTCCTCCGAGGACATCGTTCACGATGCATAGTTTAGAATGATTGTCAATAATGGACATTTTAGCCTTCACCCCTGGATGAAAACATTTCGGTTGCCCAACTAAAGAAAAGTAATGCAGTAAATTATAACGCCATACATTCATGTCTTTTTCTCCTTTATAGGAGAGTGATGCTTATTAGGGAGTGTTTACACTGGCATTCGGCAGCGATGCCCTTTCTAGTCCGTAATGCTCCTTGCGGTGGCCTCCTGAGCAGTACCTTGGTCCCTGGCACTTGTTTATTTACAAATTAAGCAAATCAGGAGATTCAACGAGACCAGTTTATGTAACCAGGTATCAGACTTAACTCTGCACGCAGTGTACCCCAATTTTAATAACGGTTATCCTTCCGAACTTTGTAATTTTTAGTTAAATTATGTAAGTAATGCAGCAGATGGTGGATTATGTGCCAAGTGTGGGAAGTTCACGTTTCTTTAGAAAAAAGGAGTGAAATTATACTTTCTTTGCGAACTTGGGTATATAAAACGCCCTGACTCTGAGACAGGAAATCAAACTGTATTCAGACAAGAACATAGGCACTGATACAATAATTCTGTGACACTAGAACTAGTATAGACACCTTCATTATGACGGTGGGACGGCCACATGGGATCTGGGAATACCGTAACACTGGAACCGTGCCATAGCTACTCTGGGACCTGGACCACACACCGCACCTCAGGGTATGATCAAGGTCCCATTGGAAACCTGATGGGTGAGCATGGAGATCATCATCAGGTATGGTAATTGCATCCCAAGCCTATCCTGCACTCTAATTCCACTCCTAGTGAATGCACCTTTAACTCTTCTTGAAACAACGTGCCTCAAAATTGTTATTGTTCTCTCGAAATATGTTATGAAACCACTCCTTTCTCAATAGAATACAATTTACAGAGCGTTATCTCAAATCGTTTAGAACCACGCCTCTATTTAAACTCATCCATTTCTCTTTCCCCAGGCGCTGGGTCGTTATCAGTGCCCGATTTGTTGAACCGGGGCCACAATGCCAGCTGTACAACCTTCCGTGAGTTATCCCGCGGCCATGCTAAATTGTTGAGTGAAACAAGTCCCTCTACGTGAGTTACGGGGAATTATTTAACAGGAGAAGAACTAAACTCCTCCCAGGCAATAAAAAGATGGTGTTCTAGCAGCATAGCCCATTGAATCACTGAAATTCCAACATCTGCAACATGCGCACATGTTTACACGCATTTTTCAACTCTGATTTCTCCATCTACCTCCCTAATCGTGCCTACCTGAGGAAACCTGACAGGAGTGTGGTATCCACTAGTTCACGTGATTAACACCAGTTACCTGAAACATGCTCCCCTATTGATCGGACACATTGCCTGTGCTCTTAAAATCAGAAAGCACAACAATTGAAAACACAAAGGTTCTGAAATTGCAACTTTCAGAGTAAGGAACAGCGAATGTAAACGCTAGGCCCCACTGGCTCGTCTTAGAATATACATGTGGGGAGTTATTGCTATAGTGACCGGTACGATCTCCCTGTAACTTGCCTCACTTCCAACTTGCTCTAAATTAAGCCTTCAAATACTGCGATCGCGGACCACTTGGAATCACGAAAAGGCGAGATGCCTGGGCACCCGGTCCTTATCGCTGCCCCAAGCCGACAGTCGCTGAATGTAGGAGTGCCGTGCAACCCTTCTAGCTACCCCCATATAATCTGCTGCGAATTTCGTCCATGTCACCTCCTTAGAGGGTGAGGACACACAACACAAGGCCGCAGCAGCGCTCTGCCACGCGCCAACTCATCGCGACAAATCCCCCGGCATCCCAGGAGCTGTTCGCATAACACCTCACGGTGGTCACACTCCATGAAAGCAATACCACCGAACACTCACGATAATAAATTAACCCAGTGCAGGCGCCATTTTTGGAAGGCCCAAAGATGAAAGGCTGAGTAGGCCCCACCGAATCCCTGCTACGCATGCACACACAAATAATTACCTACGGCATGATTTTTCACCATAAGAAACGTGGACACTCACGATAATAAAGTAACTCAGTGCAGGCGCCATTTTGGAAGGCCAAAAGATGAAAGGCTGAGTAGGCCCCACAGAATCTCTGCTACGCATGCACACACAAATATTTACCTACGGCATGATTCTCAACCATAAGAAACATGACACTCATGATAATAAATTAACCCAGTGCAGTCACCCTTTTGGAAGGCCAAAAGATGAAAGGCTGAGTAGGCCCCACAGAATCTCTGCTACGCGTAAGAAAACATAAAGAAAAAGAAATAGAACAATGACCTCGGGGTCAGGCGCTTCCTGGCTGTTAATGGGAGGTTGGAACGTTGAACCCTCGGGCCTTTTTCACCAAGACGACAACTACCAGGAAACGGTCTCCAAAGTTCCCCATGTGGTCAGTGTACCGCACATGGTTATTACATATAGTGCTTCTTTATGCCAACCTGATGCAATTCTAAATTGTGCACTTAACGAGAATTACTCGCATGGGAATAACATAACCAACGATCACGCGCTGGGTCAGAAAAAAGTCCACAGCGGAAGGCAGATGGAAGGTATTGGGGGTCTCTCAGTGAGAAAGCTGTATACTGAACATTAGTTAACCCCTGTTCCACTCTGGATATACATAGTGCGCACTTTAGCACGCAGTACATGCGAATCATTACAAAAACAGATTCAAGTGATAGAGAGCATTCCCTGCACCCCTCAGCCCGCCCATGTCGACCAAGAAGGAGCCTGCAGACCCAGGAGCCCTGCCGGCAGCCGCAGACCACAGGAGCAGACTCACTATCATCGCCCGCCCCGGACACCACTCCCGCAATCCGCGGCCGCATACAGGCCCCCCCTGCACACCCGACTCCTTACCTGGTGAGATGGACGGCTGCAACCCGACGCGCTTCTCCTCCTCGTCGCCTTCCACCACGTGCTCGCTGTGTTGAACCTCCGGCATCCCCCTCTTAACTCCGGACAAGGGAAAGTTTAAAACTATACAAGGGGCTGTAGGAGGGGGACGCTTCTGGGAGGCCGCCACCGATCCGGTGCAACAGAGAAAGGAGAGGTCGGGATCCCTGCCTCTAGAACCTAAATAGGTCACCAAGCTCCGCCCTCTGTCACACCGGAAGTGCGTCCTCCTGCCCGGGAAGTGTTAAGCGGCCGGTCGCCCATTGGGGCAGACCAGGCGCCCCTATCTAGCTAAGGTAGGGGGCGGGGGCCGGGTCCTAAGTGCGCGCTTGCCGTTGCTCTGCGCGCACTTGGCAAAGTAAGAGTGAATTGTAAACAACGAAATCCCCTGTCTCCAAGTTTTTCCACGGCTGTGAACGACATTAAGCCACCTGTACTATCGGCTGACCACCGAGTGAGCAGGTCTCTGGGGTCAAAATTCTCCAGGAACAGCAGGCCGAAACATGTTTCTTAGAAATTACCGACTTTTTCTCCTCGGGTAACGATCTATTACACCGAGGGAGAATAACGGACCTTGTCCGAAAGATCCATCTGTTACAGGCACTAACAAATTTGAAAAAAAAAATAGTGGCTTTCTTGATGAGGTCTAAAACCACGGTGCCCACTGTCGAATTTTGGTCTCATATGATACCAGCAAAAAATTTTATAAGATAGTGAGATCCTCCATAAAAATGGATATGATGTTGCAGTCATGAACCACAATGAAAAACCAAATACAGGAAAAATCCAAGGAAACTAACAAAACAAAAAATTCTGCACTTTGAACGAAAATTCAGTGGCATTAAAAAAATCCTGTCAGCACTCCCAACGAAAATATAACCATCTTGATTAACAATGGAAAGAGAAGGATCTGGAACAAAAACGTAGCCAAAAAGGAGATTATACTGAAAGAAAATCACTGTTCCTGGGTCACTGAGAATTTAAACAGCCACAAACAGGGCAGGGAAAATAAACTCCAGTTTAACAGAAGCTTGAGTATTGTGTCCTGGAATATAGCAGGGAAAAATTTGGAGAAACTTGCACTGATTCCGGAAGACATTCCGGCGATGGTGGCTTTACAAGAAACCTGGATAACAAAAACCTTTGATCAAAATGAGTACTTTGTATACAACGTCCCAGAAGAACCTGTTACCCTGGGTCATGCTAAAGGTAGACTTGCAATTCTTTTACACAAAGATTTCTTTTGGGCTCAGGAAGTCATCCCCATGCTTCTAATGAATATACAATGTATCAAGGTCAAGCACTGGAATGAACCGATGGATACTTTGTATGACCTAATCATTTTTAACGTCGACACCCCACCAGGCTCCAAAATGGACGCATTTATGATCACAATATTTGAGAAAATAGAGAAGGTGGTGGAAGGAAAAGGATTTCCCTCCGTTTTCTAACAGGAGATTTTAACAGGAAAATCTATCATGATTTTTTAGAAAAAAAGGGAATATGGTGAACAAGAGAAGAATTGTCGATCCCAACACCACTATTTCCCCCAGGGATCAAAGCAGATGAATGAGGGAAAATATTACTCTCCTCTCTTCCAGCATTAAATGGAGTTATTCTAAAAGAATGCATAGAAGGTGACAGACCTGCAGCCTGCATAAGAAAAGTTAACCTCAGTTCTTCAATTTTAGATTACATGATTTGCAGCCAAGACCTGTTTGGAAGAGTATCAAAACTAAGCACCATGTTCACACTTGGAAGTGACCATGCAATATTGTATCTCATAACAGGAATAATAGTGCAACCTATCTCTCCAGGCTTTATCATGCATTTGCATAGTACAGTACTTGTGAACCAGGTTCAAGGGCGATTGACATGGAATTCCATGACATTTAACAAAATAAACTCTGCAATTGATACAACACAAGTATTACAAACCATTCGTTCCTCAGACACAACAATACATTTCGAATTAGTACTCAATAAAATAGTGCAATCCCTGCAGGATACCTTAAAACATCGGAGTTCCCAAGTGGGAAATCATAAAAGAAAGAACCTAGAAAAAAAGAGCAATTGCACTAAATAAACTAATTTATTTGCAATTTCTACATTTCTCTGAGATTAGACACCAAGAAATCAAAAACTTAAAAAAACACTGCCGGAGGGAATAAGAAATTGAAAAGCACAACCGGACCAAAACTGGTTTGATATTCTCATTGCAGCCAAACAAAAAAATAATCAAGCATACTGGAGCTTAATTGCTAAAGAAACAGGTGCAAAGAAATCCCTGCAAGCCTCACCAGTTCCCCCAACCGAATGGGAAACATATCTACACAACTTATACAAATTAAATTCGAGGCAAGAAAGTTCGAACCAAGCATCAAGTAAAGCAGAGGAAAATATCCAAGATAAGCTCGCTCCAGAAGCTCGGCCAATTGAGCATTATATAAAAAATGCAAGATCTTTGCTGCAATGGGTCTGGATCAGATTCCGATAAAAGTACTTCAAAGCAACCCAGAACAATTCCCCCTCTACTCTCACTGCTATGCTACACAGGTGAAATCTCAAAATCATGGAAGGGGAGCATCGTGATCCCAATCTATAGGAAGAGTTCTCGGTTGCTTCCCTGCAATTATCGGCAGATTACCTTGTTGGATGTCACAGGGAAGATCTTTACGGCAATCATCTTAAAGATTGGGCTTTCTCAATTGGAGTGATCCCTCTAAATCAAGCTAAGTCCCCACAAAAACACTCCATATCTGACAACATAGCGGTGTTACAAACAGTAATAGGTAAATATGTTGTGTCAAAATCATAGGTAGTCTACTCAGTCTTTATCGATTTTACGACGGCATTCGACAGAGTAGACAGACCTACACTCTGGAATAAGCTTAGAAAACTGGGAATTCCGAACAATATTCTTCATATAATTACATCATTATACTTGGAAACATGGGGTCAAGTACAAATGGGGAAAGAGAAGGGACTCACTCGCCCAATAGTCACACCAAATGGTCTTAGGCAAGGCTGCCTTTTAGCTCCCCTCCTTTTCTCTCTATACCTCAGTGATCTTCCGGGTTGTTTTACACAGGTCATTGCCAAAAAATCTTATTTAAGGTGGTGAATGAACTCTCGGCAGCTAGCATTTTTACACCTCTGCCCTCTCTCTCTCAGCAACAGTGTGACGAGCTAGCCACCTTTTTCCTAAGCAACGTTGAGCTAATCCATCGGCAAATAGCAGTAGATGCTTTCACACTAGTGGGTCCCTCTTTTGCAGCCACTCAAGTGCTTGACTATTCAGCCTTAAATTCTCTTGCTTATAAGCCTGAAGATTCCTTTGAAATCAAGGCCTGGCTTCCGTTGGATCTAGTATCTTTACGTATTTTATTAGACACCAATAAATCTGGCTCTAAGCTAGACCCCCTTCCCCTGTCTAAACTCAGATTGATTGACGATGCTGCCCTTACAAATATTCTTGATCTTCTCAACTCCTCTCTGAGTACGGATCATGTCCCCCAGAATTGGAAACATGCTGTAGTACATCCTCTGCTCAAGAAGGGCGGACTTGACTCCCTTTGTTGGTCCAATTTTTGGCTTATCTCCCTACTCCCTGCCTTTTCTAAGATTCTTGAAAAGCATATCAACACTCAACTCTCCTGCTTCGTTTGTTCCTGCAATCTGCTCCCTCCATCTCAGTCCGGCTTTAGGGCAGGCCATAGTACAGAATCTGCCTTATTGGCAGTCACAGAGCTCCTTCGGCAAGAACTGGACTCCGGTGGGACTGTCGCCCTTATCCTTTTGGAATTAAATGTGGCTTTTGATACAGTTCTACATTCTATCTACTGGACAGATTGGAGGTGCTAGGCATTGTGGTGATCACGCTGGTTACCAGCAATAGGTAATCTAATACCACATACTCACCTGGGCCCATAAATTCATTCACACCACACTGGTAATATCCGCTGGGGTCATGTTTTTGTAATTCTCAAGATTAGTTATCTCTAGTCCCTAACCAATATTTCACTGATCAAAAGTTCTTTCCTCTGGTCAATGGACCATTAGTTGGAACTAGTTGATGGTGAAATGACATAAGATTTTAATATACTTACACATTAGAAAGATCACAGAGTCACAGATGTCTTTTAAAGTTTTATCTCAGATTAAATTAATGTGAACCACTTATACAGTACAGAACGAACTCACAGGAAGGATGATTCAAATAAGTCAATCAAGTCCATTCATTACACCTTCCAATGACACTGCATGAAAAGGAGAGGACAGAGAGAAAAGCACATAAGCGCATACACAGATGTAGATATAATTACCTATTAAGGTGTAAAAACGAACTTCCAGACCTAGGAATTGGGAAGGGTCCCCCAGGAAAGGTCTGGCGTACAAAGATTTCAAGACAGGAATCAGGACAGGACAGATGACCTCTCTATCACCGCCGCTTATGTAGCAGCCCTCTCTGATACTCTGTTCCTCCTTGAGATTCTTCCGCAATCTTTTTCTAAATTAATTTGCTTAAGGTAATGGGTTCAGTAATTCGATTCTTCTTCAGCATCTAAGTCTGGGACTTTGCTATGCTCTCGAACAGCATCTCGGCTTCTGGCATCTCCAATCTCCAGTCTAACTTATCTAACTAAGAACTACCTCAATTATACTTTCCTGTATGCTTATACCACCCAATAATGTTTCACATTTATGAAACTCCTAATTCTGATTGGACAGGCAAGGGGAGGTGATCATCACACCATGCGTTATTTTCTCATTATTTCTTTCAGGTCTTTGTTTAAAATCCCACACCTTAAGTTTTATACATCAGTCTTTATTCCCACCAGTATTCACAATGTAATTGTCACATTTTAGAAGAAAAAAACTGTAGTTCTCAGGGACTGTCATTCCAGTTCCCATGAAAGTAGCAGTTTTCAGCCTTGGACGATGTTCAAGTTGACATGGCGTCTTCCAGCTAGGTTGCATCACGCATGCCTAGCAGAATGAGAGGGAACAGACTGTGGCTTATGACTGCAGGCCTATAATAAGCACTATTGAAAGAGTCAAAAAGACAAATGTTAAAATAAAAAATAAATGATTTCACTGTATACCACCTACCTCTACGCTAACCCCATTTACTTAATATTACTCTTCCTGCATTAGCATTAGCAGAATAGCTGGAATACGTTTTTTAGCAAGCAGGTGGCAAGCATGTGAGCTTCAAGTTGCCATCTTGTTTGCTACTGCACAAGTGCAGACAGTTTCCCTCCAAGCATAGATACGTCACACTACACAGGTGCAGTAAAAGCATTCACACTACAGAATTTCAGTTAGCGGCCATCTTCGCATCACTCTTGAGTTACTGCTTAGTAAAACACATAGGCATTCTTCATTCTAATACTCAAGTGTCGGGTAAATGCATGTTATTTCCACAAACGAGTTTTAATACGAGGTTAGTAGTTACATGAGAAGATTGAATCTGAGCAAGCCCCCTTTTTCAGAGGACCTTGCTACATCAATCCATTCTCTGATGGCATTTTAAAGCCATCACAGAATTACCCATCCCTCATCAGATGTCAACTTTAGCAATTCTCAATTTTTACTTCCATTTCTTGCACTTATCTTTGTTCTTTAATCCTTTCATTTGCTCATATAACTTGCCTTTCATCTCTTCTAACTTTATTTCTTCATAATTTCTTTTGTTTGCCTTTCCATTTATTTCATATCTCCTCCTCAGTTTATTAGTACAACATGTACACCATAATATTATTGATAACACTGTTATTGCTTTACCTATTATAGGGAATACTATTTGTCCTAAGATACTTTTCCCTATTTTGGAAAACCAATTCCCTACTGAAGAAATACTTTTTGTTAGTTTTTCCCATACATTGTCAACTTCCAGTTGTATCAATTCTTCTTGCATTTTTGTAATATTCTTTATATATCCTTTGATTTCTGTGCTTTTCTCTGGAGTACAAGTGCAACAATGTTGCGCCTTCAACATTTTACAGACTCTGCCCTCTTTAGCTAAGAGTATATCAAGCGCAAGTCTATTTTGCAAAACCATAGAGCTAATCGCAACCATTTCTGTATTATTCATCAAAAAGCCTCCAGCAGTATCAGTGGGTAGACGATCAACTACTGTTGACAATTGACAGATTCTATGAGGATTTAGTACGCCTCCCACTGAAGGTATTAATGCACTGAATATATCACCTACTGTTTCTGAAAAACTAGCTCTTTTTCTACGTGTTAGTTCACTAGTGTTTTCATTGCTTCCAGTGATTCTTTTCACATGATATATTTTTGGAAAAACAATTCCAAAATAACAATTCCCATACCACCTGGCAGGCAGCTTATAATAAGCTTTATTCCCATACACGTAGTAAATTCCAGGAAAGACTGTATCTGTTTCCCCTTTTAGTCTCCAACCTCCCAGAATTAGGAAGTTATGTTCACATTCACTGGAACCAATAAATACGATATTATAATCTGTCTGAAATCTATGCATGCATATTTTCCCTGTCTTCACAAAATCTAGAGCCATCGCAGCATGTTCTTTGCCAGCTGTATAAATTCCTTCCTTTTCTGCCCATGATGGAATATGATGTTTCTGTTCATTAGCTTTTCTTTGAAAATCCTGCCTCCTCTCTTCTACTAAATTTAAAAAATAATTTTTCTTCTTCACGTAATGAACATGTTATATTATCTTTATGTGCATGTTCTATATCTAATGACTTCATTGTTAGTAAAAATTCACCCATAAACTGTGGATCTAAACTACTCTTTACTGGGTTCATATTCTTTCGAATTGGAATTTCTGTAAACACTACATCTATATTAGAATAATAATATTGTAATTTCCCTGTTCTATAAAATAAACTTGACAATACACTACACGAAATGCCATATGTTGATGGTAAATGGTTATATGTTACTCCTTCAGCTACTGATGTAGGTAATTTCATACAAACATAACAATCACTAATCTCCATTGCGTCTACGTATTGAAATTGAAATAACAACTTAGTGAATACGTTTAAAGAGGTATCATTGTCAGTTACTGTGTGGTGTAAATCTATCTCATTTGATGCTTCTAATTCTACTGTATCTCCTTTCATGTTAGCTGTCTTTTCATTTATGTTGGTGTCATTCTTTTTATCTGTTATCATAAGATAAGGAACTGCTATAGCTAAAAATTGCCAAACTATGATCACTAAAACAAAGTACATATACAAACCCTACAACATCTTTTCATACAATTTCTTATTGGTCTTTCTGTAACTCTGGTCTCAGCCATTTTGATTTCAAGAAGATTTCTCTTCTTTCTTTTAATTTGGAATAAAAATCTTTTAAGTACTTCAAGGAGGTCTCACTTCCCCTTCCTCAATCTATTCTATGTTTGCTTCTTCTTCAGATTCTTCATTTATGTCTATATTCTCAAACGCTTCAAGAATCACATAGGTCCATTTAGGTCCTTTGGACTTATATGTTAAATATTTTCAATCTTGAACTTCTATGAATATTTTTAGCAATTGACTGTTCACCCTGAGTTGGACTTGTAACTTTGTTTACTTGTTCGGGATCATCATTTATTGTTTTTAAATAATGGTTTAATATTTTGACCCCACTTGGCCAAATGTCACCTTTTCTGACCCTTTTGACTTGCACTGCTTTTCACCTTCTTGATCTCTTTCAAGAGCTCTTTTGTTTTCTTTACATTGTGGCACAACTTGATTTTCTTTGTTTTCTGAGTGGCTTTCTACTTCTCCTCGATCAGGACTTGTCTGTGTTGCATTTTCTACCTGAACTGTTTCTACATGTTTCTGTTCGGGTATTCTGTCAAGTTGTTCTTTTTATTCTTCTTCTCAAACTTGTTCTTCCACTCCTAACAGGTCCTTTTCAGGTCTTACTACACTTTTGTCTGTTGCAGCCTGAACGTGTTCTTCTACACCTGTCTGTCCCTGTTCAGGTCTTAAGACTTCTTCATTTGCCTGAGTATGTTCTTATGTCCTTATCTGATCCTGCTCAGAATCTTCAGTTTGTTTTTCAATTCATCCTGAGCATGTTCTTCTATACCTGTGATCTCACTATTCTCCTGTTCTTCTAACTATGCCCTACTCCGTGTTTTGATGAAGACTTCAGGTATATCAACTATCTGTACCCAGTCCTCCTGACTTGTGCTCAGTTGTTTGTGGTTAAACTCTCTAGAGTCCCTTGCTCCAGGCTCTTTGACTTTACAACCGTCAGCAGCTTCAACTATTTGCGTCAGTTGTGGTCTTTCCTCATCAGGAGCTGGCACCCTTTTTGTATGACTTGCATGTACCCAGTTTGGTAGGCCTGCACACTTCACTGCTGTGATAGTGACCAGTATGACTTGTCTTGACTCATCTTAAGTGTGAGGAACACTTAACCCCTGCGCACTGCTGCTATTGCGGTTCACTAATGAGAACACCGCTGTTTTTTACACATTTATAAACACTTTTCACACTTATTGTTTTGGCTCATACGAGCTTCAAAGAATTTTTATCAAGCAAATTTGTGTCAAAAAACATTCAACTGAAAATCAATCCTCACAATATACAATTCTAATGTGAAATGCTGTGTTAATGCAATCAATACATCATTGAACAGATCATTAAACAGATATACAAAATCAAATAAATCTTTCTCGCAGACGACTTGTCTTTTATGCCCAATGCATTTCAAGCTCTAAGAGCTCTTCGTCAGGGGCCTGTGAACTGAATATAATTGCCAATTAATAAACTGATATATGTATGCAGAACATCAAAATGTCATTTGGTATAGGGCTAAAATTATTATGAAGTTATTAACAGGCAACAATGAAATTAATGATACCCAAATGCCAACACCACTGTGTATGTGAAAAAAACAACAGAAAACAAACTCACTGATAACGCTGTCAAACAAGTTCAGCCAATCTAAATCATGGAAAAAATCGTGAAGAAGTCGGGTCAATAATCACACAAGCTCCAACTGTAATATACCTCAGCTTTTCTGCTAAACGCAAAGCGGACCCAACCTTACCTTTGATATAACTTCCTGTGCTTAGAGGCTGTACTTTTGAACACTTGTGGCTCACCCTCTTCCTGTAAACAAATAAACCAAGATCTCGTTAAAATCTATGACCATTGTGCGCTACGCTGCTGTTTCCATATGTCTGAATCTAAAACGCTCACCTTTCAGTAGAGACAACAATTCCGTACAATCGCTCGCTCTTCCGTTTGTGCACACTATCTCCCGCTCGGTTCGAAACCTGCTACGTGACCAACCACTTCTATGCACTATACAAAGTCGCGTGACAAACTAGAAACCGACAACGGACTAGAGACACAAAACCATGGTCGCCATCTTTAGAAAGGGGTTAATTCAACGGGGTGGAAATAAATAAATGAAAGGGAAGAAAGTGCAAATAAAATATAAAGGTGATCCATCAAGAAAAAACTGTGTTGTTGCCAGCATAATCAAAATATTCATAATTACAATTCAGAGGTAAAAAATGACATGCATCAATCTCATACAGATTCAAGGTGAGAAACCTCATAAAAAACACGATAAATCCACTTTGTCATTTAATCCTTTAGGTTCCTGAGTGACAAGATACCTAATCCAATGTATTTCTCTTTGGAGGAGGGATCTGGTTAGATCAACCCCCTCGTATGGTTTTACAACTTCCAAAATGGAAAACCTGATTTGGGCTATGCTATGGTTATTCTCATTCCAGTGTTTCGCCAAATTACTTTTCACATTTTTATTTCTTATTGTACTCTTGTGTTCTGATACTCTAGTTTTTAGTTTTCACTCTGTTTTTCCTGTGTAAATTTTTCCACAGGGGCACTTTATGTAGTAGATTACATTTTTGGAGTTACAATCCCCGTCATAGTGTAGTTTCACTTCCTTTCCTGTTTGTGGGTGATGCAACATCTTGCCTTCAATAACATTAGAGCAATGAACACAATAGTGACATTTCCTCATTCCTCTGTGAGTCACTTCCGGTTCTCTTATGGGAGTCATCAAAAGTTCTTTTAAATTCTTTGATCTTGTATGGGCAAAGATGGGCTTATTTGCAAAGATCCCATTAAAATCCACTTCATTCTTTAGTAGATCCCAATGTTTCTTTATGATGTTTTTCAATTTCTGTGATGAGGTAGAAAATTTTGATACAAAGACATGTTTGTCCGTTGTTTTCTTAGGTTTCTGTGTCAGGAGATTATCCCTACTGTATGTATCAATGCTATTCTTAGCTTTTATCAAGATTTCCTTCGGATATCCTCTTTCTTTGTATCTTTGATGTTGTAAAGTAAGATCCTTTTTCAATTCGTCATCATGTGAACAAATTCTTTTTATCCGCACATACTGCGACACAGGTTAGTTGTTTTTTAAATTCTGCGGATGAAAGCTTTGGAATAGTAATGAATTATTCACATCTGTGTCTTTTCTGAATACTTTGGTCTTCATCTGTAAATCTTGAATGTTCATCATCACATCTAGAAATGACAATTCTTTGTTGCTGATAGTATGTGTAAATTCAATATGCTCCGAACAATGGTTCAATCTTTCTATTTCAGATTCTAAACTTTCTTTTGTTCCAGACCACAATACAAAAATATCGTCTATGAACCTCTGATATAATATCGCATGTTCATTCCAATAGCTATTGCTGTAAACATAGTCAGCCTCAAATTTTGCCATAAAGGTATTGGCATATGCCAGGGCCCCGGCAAATCCCATGGATGTTCCATTCTGTTGTAGAAAAAACCTGGAGGACCATTGAAAATAACTATGATACAAACAAAAATGTAAAAGTTCCAAAATGAAAACTTTCTCTGCCTTTACAGATGATTGTTGTAGCAGGGCCCACTCCACGGCTTCCAAACCGGATTGATGGGGGATTGAAGTGTACAACGACTTCACGTCGATTGTGCACACCAATGTTGGACTTGTCATCTTGATTTCTTTTAATGGTAAAAGAAAATCATTTGTGTCTTTTATGTACGACGGCCATTTCTGTACGAATGGCTGAAGGAATTTGTCAATGTATTGACCGAGTGGTTCAAAAACTGTACCACATCCAGTCACAATTGGGCGCATAGGTGGATTTTGAAGATTTTTATGCACCTTGGGGAGCATATAGAGGCGCGGTCTTTTGGGGTATTGAACAGTGAGAAATTGTTTGGTTGTAGCTGAGATGTGGCCTAAATCAGGGGCTTTTGTCAAAATTTCACTGAGGACAGTCTGTAAATCTCCAAAAGGATCCTTATCGAGCTCAAGATAAATGGAAGTATCTGCCACGTGTTCATCCACTTTTTGATTGTACGTAGATCTATCCATCACAGTTATGGCTCCACCTTTATCCGCTTTCTGGATCAAAATGCTTTGGTTCTCTTGAAGTCCTCTAACAATGGACCTATCATAAACTGATAGGTTCTTCCTTTTGGATTTTCTCATTTTTAGGCTTTCCAAATCGTTGATAACGGAGTTTTCAAACGCATCAAGAATTTTATGTGATATAGGTGCCTGAAATTTTGATTTTGGTCTAAATTCAGTGAATTCTGGTTCCTCTTTGTCCGTTTGGGACTGTGCCACATTCGTGAAAAAATGTTTGAGTTTCAAAACGCGCATAAATTTATAGAAAGAGACTTCACTCTCAAGTTTGTTGGTGTCATACGTGGGAACAAAACCTAAACCTTTGTTCAATACTCTCAATTCTTCTTTTGTTAGTTGAGTTTTAGAGATGTTCAAGACCAAATTTATCTCATGCTCCTTGTGCGAGCTCCTTCGACCTCCTCTCCTTGTTTTTGTGCAGGTTGTTTTTTTAGTTGTTTCACGGTCGTTGACTTGAATCCCCTGCCTGGGCTAAAAAAGACTGGCTGGTGCCTGCTGTTTTTGATCGATCAGTTGAAGTTAAATTTGATGGTGTAAAAAGAAACAGATAAAAATTACTAAAGCATCAATAAAGCCAGGCTTTATATAAAGAAAAAAACGAGTGCTCCTCTCACCCTTGATACATTGTCTTGACTCATCCCACCTTGGTGCTAGGCATGACTCTCTGGTGTGGTTCTTTATCACCACCCAATCTCTAGGATTCAATTCATGAGCTTCATCCGGGTGCCTGGTCATTGCGTCTTCTCCGATCTGGTGAGAGATAGAACGCACTAGGTCAGCCAATCCTTTGCAATAGTCCAAAACCAGATTATCAGTTATATTCAGCAATCTATGTCCTGGTATAAATGCCTGTCTCATTGCTCTTCCCATGATGATTTCATGGGGACTCAATCCTGTGTTCCTGTCAGGAATACTTCTTAGTCCCATCAGAACAAAAGGCAACACATCTGGCCAATTAATTGAAGTTGTTGCACACATATTTACCTATCTCATCTTTATTGTACCATTCAATTGTTCTACCACTTCAGAAGCCTCTGGGCGGTATGCACAGTGCAGTTTCTGTTCGATTTCGAATGCTTCACAGATTATTCGAATTATTTCATTGTTAAAGTGAGTTCCTCTATCTGATTTCAAAGTTACTGGAAAACCATATCTAGGTATGAGTTCCCTCAACAATAGTCTGGCAACAGTTATGCTGTTGTTTCTCCTTGTGGGGTATGCCTCCACCCACTGTGAAACAAACATACAATCACTAGGACGTACCTCAACCCTTTGCATGGTGGAGGAGCGATGAAATCTAATTGTAGCCTCAGAAATGGTTTCTCTGCTTTCCCAATTCTTCTCCAACTGACCACTGTTTTTCATCCTGGATTTATTTACTGGCATGTTAAACATCTCTGGCAAAGACTCTCTGCGATTACCCTAAATCTCGGATTGTACCAATCTTGCCTGAATAGTCGTATCAATGCGTTGCTGCCTACATGTGAGTCTCCATGATACATTCTTGCTATTTGTGAAAGCAAACAATCTGGCATAGCTCGACAAAAGAGGTCAAAGAGAGCACAATCCTAGAATACATGTACATATGAGACTAATAGGTTATATAGTCATAACAGTATTAGAACTGAATATAATTTGTAGCTTGTACTGTCAGGACAGAACAGAACAGTAGATAGGATTCATGTTTGTATCATCATTTTCTTTATTAGAAGATCCCTAAAATTTTGCAGTTGATAAAAAGACAGCCGACACGTGTTTCGTCCGTACTCACAATAAGTACTCAGACTTTTTCCAGGCTGTGAAACAAGACGGGATAATATATACACAATATTACAAAAGTGCAAAATAATATATTCTTAAGAAGACAAGCATTTGCGGGCCTAAAAATACATCAATAAGAAGTATTATAGTGGTAATAAGTAAAGCGTAAGACACCAGAAAACCAGAAACGTGATGAGTGATGAAGAAAAATAGACCGTGTGATCTGATAAGAGAAGAAAAGAGAGAAAAAAAAGATCAGCTACCTAGTAAAGACAATAGTGTACCAAGTTAATGATAAACACCCAGTGTGAACATAATAAGGAATATAGTCAGTGAAAAGCAAGACTCTCACCAAGGAAGACACTATTTATAAGAGAAAAGACTGACCTAATGGAGATGAAGTATCACGGTGCATGTGTCATCAGATCATACGATTGTGACCATAGCCATAAGACACCTGAGTCCAGTGGGAAGAAAAAGAGGTATGAGTATATAAAAAATCTATTGGAATATGAATAAGCCACAAAAGACACGATATGGTGTCAAAAAATTAAGTAATTGGTGCACAAATGTATTATGTCAAGGGGGACTGAAACAAGTCTGGGGCAATGTGATTTAGGAATAATAGCTGATGCAAAGGTGAGGAAATATGAATATAACAATAACATGTAAAGTACATAACTCTCACCAAAATGGATAAAAAGGATCCAAAACATCCAATGGAATCAAACGCAGTAAAATGATGTAGTAAGTGGCAAAGCAAAATTTTCAGCTCGAACTCTATAAGGCAAAATGTAAACCTGAATAAAGAGCATAGTGTGGACTCAAACATAATGGGATATATCCCAAAAGAACATCAGTTCATGGTTAATTGAACAATTAGATGGAAGTAAGGTCTAACTAGAGGTGCAAGTGATGTGGCTTATTGCTGAAGACCAGAGAGTCCAAATCAGTCCAACCATACTAATCTATGAGGTAAAGAACTAACCTCATCCGCTCGGCTCGACGGCTCTGTCGGGATGAAATTGTGCTCTCTCTATTTAGCTATTCAGATTGTATAAGAGTTATGTAGTTGACAAGTCATATTGTAAAGAAACCTTATAAGTAAAGTGCTAAGAGCTAATCCATAGCGTTATCGTGTTCATGGTCAAATGTAAGAAACCACCACGCATGAGAAACTCACCAGCACAGGCTAAACATATCCCTCATTTGGATAAAGAATTATCAATGAAAGTGCACAGTTCATAATCCTGTAGGGGAAAATATGAATGAAAATAGTAACAAATCGGTCCCAAAGAGGCGTAGGTCACAAAGCAGTCAACAAATAATGGGCAGTATAGTGCCTGTAACATAATAATGCATTAATGTCATGAGAGCTGGGCCTATGTGTTGGCATCAAAATCAGAGTATCAAGAAACACAAAACACCCATGTCTCATATAATACTAGTGACAGCACAGAACACAATATAAGCATGTCTAGTGGGATCTTTAAACATACCCAGCCCAGCTCTCATGACATTAATGCATTATTATGTTGTCCTCCAAGTTAAACGCAAAAAGGTACTGGCTTTCAGTAACAGTGAACCAGCCAGCATTATAAGGTATCTGATAAAAAATAACTGTGGATTTGGCACCACTGGACAACACAGTACTACATTTCTATTGATTTTCCTTAAATCTTGCACTATCCTGTACTTCCCACTAGGCTTTTTGAGACCTATTATAGGCAAGTTACAAGGACTACTCATTATTTCTTGTAGAATGCCTTGCTCAATCATTCGATCAATTTCAGAAGCTACTCCTGCTTTAACTTTTGGACTCATTTTGTATTGTCGGGTGTTTGGATAAAATGCACCTTCTTTCAGAGTCACTGGGTCTACATTTGCCATTAGACCTATTTCTTTCCCAGTGAAATCCCATACTTATGGATTTACTGTATTCTTCAACTCTTCTGGTAAGTCATTTTCTGCCATTAATGAATACATTTAGTCAACTTCAGTTCCTTGCTTAACTAGCATTATTTTGTAAATCATGTCTTTGTCAGGGGTTTAAAAAGCAACACTATCCGGTGTGCAAAGAATGGTGCAGTTCATTTTGCACAAAAGGTCTCTACCTAACAGATTCACTGGAATTGAATTGCAGACTACATACTTATGCATATATTTGAAGGTTCCAATTTGTACCTCCATAGGCTTTTTAATGTGGGTTCTGATCTGCTGATTAGCCACTCCAACAACTTGGATACAGTCTCCTCAGAGGGGTAGGTTTGGGATGTCTGCGGTTCTCACAGTAAAACTGGTAGCACCAGTGTCCAATAGAAAAGTGATGTCATTACCTTCCACCTTTCCATCTAAAAATGGACCTGACTGATCTACTGGTAAGGATGCCCCAAGTACACATTCATCTTCATCCCCCCTCAGGCACCGTCATTGCACATACACATCTTTTTCAGAATTATTCTGTAAAAATATTGGGATACCATTGAGTTTTTCTTACCGCTTTCTGGAAATCCGGCGTCAACACTGCACTGTGCCTGATTCCCACAATTTTGCATAGAGCCAGGTGGTAACTGATACTTCTGATTAACTACCTGCTGCAGTTGATTCACAAATCCCTCATTCTTCATCTGTGGATTTAAGTTTTGATTTGGGCCATTATTATTCTTGATATTTATACACTCATTTTCCAATGTCCAAGTTTTCCGCATCCATGACAAGGAAACTTTTTCTTTGCATCCTCTCTGCTCATTCGTTCGTTCCTTTTGTTTAGCACTACTTGCCACATTATCACTCTGACTCTGTTCCTTTGTCTGTCCACTTGTTTGACCATCTAAATGTATTCCTTGCTGTTCTGCAAATTTCACTTGTGCCCACATCATCTTTTCTTTCAGCTTCTTATGCCTATCCTCAATGTCATCCCCACAATACTTAGCATACTTTTAATATCTCATCTAGGGTCTTACTCTGCCATCAAATCTTATGCTGTTGAATCATCTGACTAATCTCAAGTTTCAATCCAGTAACACATCGATATACGAAATGTCCCATATCCTTATCTCCAATACTTTTGAATCCAATATACTGCTTGAATACCTGCAATAACCTTTCGTAATAGGCATGTACAGATTCATTTGACTCTTCAGTAGTTCTTTCTATTTTTATCCAATCTATTTCTTTTTGAGGTATTTTTTTTTTCAAAATGTAATTACTTGATGATATTTCTTCATCATGTCATCTGAGGATGTTCCTGTTTTTGGATCTCTTTGATATTCTTCACTAGGCCAATCAACTGTGATCTTACATTCTGTCCATAAGTGTGCAGGCACTACTATATCAAACAGACCATCTAAATCTTTCAACAAACCTTTGCAACTTTCACAAACCTTTCAACCTGTCTATACCATTCAACTGGCTTCTCTCACAATTTTGGGAACTCATTTGTAAAAGGCAAAATATCCTGTTGATTCCATGGAACATGCATGTACCCACCACCAGGTTCCTCCCTTATAGGGCACAATCCTTTCTAATTTCCCTTATTCTTTCATTAGATATGCATTAGATGCTTCCTTTGCCTGTGTTTCTTCCTTTGTTCTTTGCCATCCCACTCTCCACATATCAATGTTTCCCCATTTTTGCAAAATATTCAACAATTCTTTCACTTGTAATTTCCTTCCTGACATAATAATATTTTTCAAATCCTTGTCAGAAAATTCCACTATGTAAGGCTTCTGTAATACCTTTGATCTCACTATATCGATTCCCATCTCAGAGGATACTTTAGTACATTTTTCATGTTATACTCCTGCATACAAACAACAATTCATTTTCATCATAGGTGTTCAATCTATCAATTCCCCTATTTCCATCAAATCAATTCTTCCAATTTTACTTTCAATTGATAAATATCTAATATTTTGGGAGGTGAAATCTGTTGAAATTCCTTGTGCCCATCTCTCTAAATCTTATGGGGTTACTGGTGTGGCACTCTTTATTCCCCAGGATGTTATTGTCCTTCCTTCCTTTGAACTGCTAGGTAAAGCTCTTTTTGGGGTTCTTTTTGGGACTCACATTATCTCTTCCCAGCAGATCCATTAATGAAATTACTGAATCACACTCACTGGTTTGGTCATCAGTTATTATGGTTTCTTTTCTGGGATTATATAAAGTCATTACTGTAGCTGGTGTTTTGGACAATGTACTTTATCACCATACATAGGAACAACAGGAACTATAGTTACAGGTATTGTCAATGAATCGGGATTTACATTTAATTGGGTTATTTTCTGTATTAAATCTTCTCTATTTGTATTCAAAGTTTTTTTGCTTGTCACAGTGTACTCTATTAACTGTTGGGTCATATACAATTTGCAGAATCAATGGAGTTTCCTAAAACTGGGACACTTGAGATAACTTTACTTGGTCCTTCTAGACACAGTGGAGGGTTTTCTATTTAAAATGTCCTCTAATAACTCTTCCTCTGATTCTCCATATCCAGTTGCACTCAAATGTTTTGACTTCTCTTTACACTTACTCCCTGTTTGTTTCTTAGCCATTATTACAGGAAATAATCCTTCTGATACCATTGTTTTTCTCCACTGTTTTATTTGTTCTTCACGTGTCCCATGCATACCTCTAGTAAAATATCCTGGAAATCTTCATATTTGACCCTTTTCTCTCTCAAATGACTCAGTCTCCCATTCTTCTAATGCCTCATACTGTGTTAATCTAGGTCTTGGTTCTATTCATACATCCACATACTCAAATTCTGCAAAATTCTTCCATTAAAAGTACTATGCTCTGGAAAAGCTAAGACACCATCAACATTTGTGTGTCCTATCCAATTCTCCATCCATACACATGTATAATAACCTCTGTCTATCATCATAAATGATATATTTACAACAAGGGGTGGTGAGGGACAGAGTCTCTGAATTAAACAGAATACTCTCACCCAGTCAAGAGATCAGGGCTAGATCCAACACCGTTTTTTAGCTCACTGCACCATCCCAGTTTCAGAACCTGGCTGTATGCAAATTAGTCTGTTCCTGTCCCAGTGCATGATGGGAACAGGGCAAACCAAACTACAAAAGCCAATTCTTACACTGGGAAGGAAACAAGCTACCGGGGACCGGTTTCTGGCATTTCAGCCTCTTCGGCCCGGCTTGCTTGAATCCTGATGGTGCAATGAGCAAGGGACTCACATCTGAGTATACCCTTCCACGCTTAGGGTGGACAAAAATATTTACAACAAGGGGTGGTGAGGGACAGAGTCTCTGAATTAAACAGAATACTCTCACCCAGTCAAGAGATCAGGGCTAGATCCAACACCGTTTTTTAGCTCACTGCACCATCCCAGTTTCAGAACCTGGCTGTATGCAAATTAGTCTGTTCCTGTCCCAGTGCATGATGGGAACAGGGCAAACCAAACCACAAAAGCCAATTCTTACACTGGGAAGGAAACAAGCTACCGGGGACCGGTTTCTGGCATTTCAGCCTCTTCGGCCCGGCTTGCTTGAATCCTGATGGTGCAATGAGCAAGGGACTCACATCTGAGTATACCCTTCCTTGCTTAGGGTGGACAAAAATATTTACAACAAGGGGTGGTGAGGGACAGAGTCTCTGAATTAAACAGAATACTCTCACCCAGTCAAGAGATCAGGGCTAGATCCAACACCGTTTTTTAGCTCACTGCACCATCCCAGTTTCAGAACCTGGCTGTATGCAAATTAGTCTGTTCCTGTCCCAGTGCATGATGGGAACAGGGCAAACCAAACTACAAAAGCCAATTCTTACACTGGGAAGGAAACAAGCTACCGGGGACCGGTTTCTGGCATTTCAGCCTCTTCGGCCCGGCTTGCTTGAATCCTGATGGTGCAATGAGCAAGGGACTCACATCTGAGTATACCCTTCCACGCTTAGGGTGGACAAAAATATTTACAACAAGGGGTGGTGAGGGACAGAGTCTCTGAATTAAACAGAATACTCTCACCCAGTCAAGAGATCAGGGCTAGATCCAACACCGTTTTTTAGCTCACTGCACCATCCCAGTTTCAGAACCTGGCTGTATGCAAATTAGTCTGTTCCTGTCCCAGTGCATGATGGGAACAGGGCAAACCAAACTACAAAAGCCAATTCTTACACTGGGAAGGAAACAAGCCATTATTACAGGAAATAATCCTTCTGATACCATTGTTTTTCTCCACTGTTTTATTTGTTCTTCACGTGTCCCATGCATACCTCTAGTAAAATATCCTGGAAATCTTCATATTTGACCCTTTTCTCTCTCAAATGACTCAGTCTCCCATTCTTCTAATGCCTCATACTGTGTTAATCTAGGTCTTGGTTCTATTCATACATCCACATACTCAAATTCTGCAAAATTCTTCCATTAAAAGTACTATGCTCTGGAAAAGCTAAGACACCATCAACATTTGTGTGTTCTATCCAATTCTCCATCCATACACATGTATAATAACCTCTGTCTATCATCATAAATGAAGCAGGCGTTTTAGGTGGCGGAATTGGAATTCCCTCCCTAGTCAAAACGGGTTTATCTTTTTTGAAGAAATTCTTAATTTTCTGAATAAATGACCTTTTCTTCCTTTTTCCATATAGTTTTCTTGACACTCAGTGAATAAAACAATAATCCACAAAATTTCAATTTTCCCTGACAGGGCTTCTCACAATAAGAGTCAAATGGGAATTGAGGATACAAATTTCACTAGCAAATCAAAATGTAACTCTTATTCAGGCTTCCAATCGGGATTCAGGTCACGCTCCTAATCTGACCAATGTAATCGTGGCCTTTCGAATGATGTCAGTTCTACTCCTTATTACTAACCCCTCCTTTACCAGCGCGGCTCACTGTGACGTTAGTGCAACTCCGCCAACTGTTTCTCCCTTCACAAGGTAATGCGTAGACTTCTTTTCCTCCATTTAAAAATAAATAAATTCATTACCTACAACATATAAACATTCACTACTCTGTCTGTTTCACTAAATCAAAGGATAGTTAACTTTTCTCTACTGCTAGTAAAACCTTCCGCTCACTCTTTTTTTGAGTAAGACCTTCCAGTTACTTTTCATATACTACAAGTAAAATGCTCTGTTTTACTTTTCAATCCAGCTCGGAAGAACGTGTTACTCCTTTGGTGTTACCCTTGCTAGGTGATATAACACAAAGTTTCACCAGCGAACTCTCTGCTATCAATCACTCGCACTTTAATACAAAATAGTCCCTAATTCAACACTGCCAATCCATCTTAGCTTCAAAGTGTTATTCCAACAGATGAGTAACCTCACTGCAGTGTATTTTTTATCACCACCCGCTAATCAATTTCCCAGGAATTGTGGACAACATAAAACAAAAAGTAATATAAACAAAAAATTAATACTTATCACCAAACTAGTCAACAATAACCATAGCTTTGCTACCAGAAAACTGATCCAGCGGGTTACCAGAACAGGTAATCAAACACCACATACTCACCTGGGCCCATAAATTAATTCACAACACACTGGTAATATCTGCTGGAGTCCTGTTTTTGTAAGTCTCAAGATTAGTTATCTCTAGTCCCTAACCAATCTTTCACTGATCAAAAGTTCTTTCCTCTGGTCAATGGTCCATTAGTTGGAACTAGTTGATGGTGAAATAACATAAGATTTTAATATGCATACACATTAGAAATTATAACAGAGCCGGGATGTCTTTTAAAGTTTTATCTCAGATTAAATTCATGTGAACCACACACACAGTACAGAACACACTCGGTTCTCATAGGAAGGAAGATTCAAATAAGTCAATAAAGTGCATTCATTTATACCTTGCAATGACACTGCATGAAAAGGAGAGGACAGAGAGAAAAGCACCTAAGCACATACACAGATGTAGATATAATTACCTAGTAAGGTGTGAAAAACAACTCCCAGGCCTAGCAATTGGGAAGGGTCCCCTAGGAAAGGTCTGATGAACAAAGGCTTCAGGGCAGGAATCAGGACAGGACAGATGACCTCTCTATCACCGACGCTTGCGTAGCACCCCTCTCTGACTCTCTCTTCCTCCTCATTCTTCTGCGATCTTCTTCTAAATTAATTTGCTTAATGTAATGGGTTCAGTAACTCGATTCTTCTTCAGCATCTAAGTCTGGGACTTCTCTATGCTCTCCGACAGCATCATGGCCTCTGGCATCTCCAATCTCCAGTCTAACTTAACTAAATAAGAACTACCTCAATTATACTTTCCTGTATGCTAGTACCACCCATTGTTTCAAATGTATGAAACTCCTAATTCTGATTGGACAGCCAAGGGTAGGTGATCATCACACCATGATTTATTTTCTCATTATTTCTTTCAGTTCTTTGTTTAAAATCCCACCCCTTAAGTTTTATATATCAGTCTTTTTTCCCACCCGTATTCACAATGTAATTGTCACATTTTAGAAGAAAGAAACAGTAGTTCTCAGCGACTGTCGTCCCGGTTCCCATGAAAGTAGCAGTTTTCAGCCTTGGGCGATGTTCAAGTTGGCATGGCGTCTCTCGTAATGTTACATCACGCATGCATAGCAGAACGAGAGGGAATAGACTGTGGCTTATGGCTGGAGAGCCATAATAAGCACTATTGAAAGAGTCAAAAAGACAAATGTTTAAATCAAAAATAAATGATTTCACTGTATACCACCTACCTCTACTCTAACCCTGTTTACTTAATATTACTCTTCCCGCATTAGCATTAGTAGAATAGCTTGAATTAGTTTGTCAGCAAGCAGGTGGCAAGCATGTGAGTTTCAAGCTGCCATCTTTATTTTATTTTATTTATTTATTTAGGAAGCCTATAGAGCGCACAGCTACCCCCAAAGGGGGTGTCCCGGAGCTACAGAATACTTGTCAGTCAGAAAGGGAGCTGAACGGAGCAGGTGGGCTAGAGGAAGAGAGAAATTTTAAGGGAGAGTGAACAGTCAAGTCTTAAGTTTACGGCGGAACACTTGCTCTGAATCAATAAACCTAAGGTCCAGTGGGAGGCTGTTCCAAAATTTGGCGGCAGTCACTCCAAACGTTCTGCCACCGCTCCTGGCGCGGCGGAATCTAGGTACCACCAGGAGACGTAGGCTGTTAGATCTTAATGTTCTGACAGAGCGAGATAATTTAAGTCTAGTACTCAGGTAAGCCAGGCCAGAGCCATTAATGGCACGAAAGGCGAGGATCAAGACTTTGAACTGGATACATCTGGAGATGGGAAGCCAGTGCAGTTCTTTCCGATAAGCCGCAACAGAGTGGCGGAAAGGAATATTTCCAATTAGTCTGGCTGCTGCATTTTGAACAACTTGTAGCCTTTCAACAAGGTAGAGGGGGGCGCCTGCATAGAGACTATTAGCATAGTCTAAATGCGACGTGATCAGGGCATGGACAACAGTCTTATGGGAGTCCAAAGGGAGATATGGGAAGATCTTCCTGATCATGGCAGTTTGCCAAAGCAGGCGGATGTCACTTTGTTGATCTGGGCTTTACAGGACAAGGTGTTGTCAAAGAGGAAACCCAAGTTGCAGGCTGACTGAGCTGGAGTAGGAGGGGGATTCAGAACGGCAGGCCACCAAAGGGTGGTAGGAGGGGCAGTTTTTTGGTTGAAGAATAGGACCTCCGTTTTGTCAGTGTTTAGGACCAGATGGTTGGCAGCCATCCAAAAACAGATGTTGCCCAGACAGTTACGGAAGTTGGAAAAGTGGGGATCAGAGTGGTCTCTAAAAGAAAAAATAAGCTGCGTATCATCAGCGTAAGAGACCACCCTGACCCCCCACGACTCAACTACTCTGGCAAGGGGGCCTAAATAAACACTGAACAAAAGAGGGCTCAAAGCCGAGCCTTGAGGCACACCACACAGGAGAGGTTTATCTTCTGATTCAAAGGGCTGAAGAAGAACTCTCTGCGTCCTCCCTGTAAGGAACGAACTGATCCAAGTCAATACAGTGCCTCCAATACCCAGCTGCTGCAGACGATCCAGTAATATATCATGGGACACCGCATCGAATCGTATCGTATCTTGTTAGCTACTGCGCAAGTGCAAAAAGTTTCCCTCCGAGCATAGATCTGTCACACTACGTAGGTGCAGTAGACGCATGCGCACTACACAATTTCAGTTAGTGGCCATCTTAGCATCACCCTCGAGTTACTGGTTAGTAAAACACATAGGCAAGCTTTGTTCTAATACTCAAGTGTCGTGTAAATGCATGTTATTTCCACAAACAAGTTTTAATACGAGGTTAGTAGTTACATGAGAAGATTAAGTAAGAGCAAGTCTCCTTTTTCACAAGACCTTGCTCCATCAGTTGACTTGGCACTAAGATGGATGTCCACTTTCTTGAACTCGTACTTTTAAGGTCTTATCAACCAATAACGCATTCAAGACCCTCTCGCTGCCCACGGGGGTTCCGCAGGGCTCCATTTTGAGTCCCCTACTTTTTACCATTTACTACCGCCCTCTGATTGATGTGATTGAGGAGTCTAGTCTCACTCTGGATTCTTATGCTGATGATTCCCTGATTAATTTCACCCTTTTTAATGCACAAAACGCAGATTCTTCCCCACTTAGGCAAGGACTGACTAATGTCGCCCGCTGGATGAACAGAAATGCCTTCAAGCTTAATGGCAATAAAACTGAAGTCATGATTCTGGGCAACAAGCTTGAACTCTGGGGAGATGATCACTGGTCCACCCCCCTGGGACCCTTACATACGCCAGTTGATAAAGTCAAACATCTTGGCTTTATTATTGATATGAACCTTTCACTTAAAAGCTGCATGTCTCCAAACTCACAGCCTCTTGTTTCTCCACTCTCAAATGGCTCAAGAAAATTATCTGGCTGATTCCTTTGAATACCCCAAGAATGGTTTCACAGCCATTGATAATATCCAGATTGGACTATGGGAATGTTCTATACCTGGGCACAGATAAATCAGTGATCAGCCATTTACAGATCATCCTGAATCTGTCTGCATGCCTTCTCTTTCAGCTGCCTAGACTTCTGTCTCTCCCTTGCTCCATAAACGTCACTGGCTCAAGGCCAATGAAGGTATTACATTTAGGGCCTTGTGTTACATGTTTCGATTTAGGAATGTCCTCGCCCCTACATACATTCAAGGTCTGGTGTTAACTTATGTCCCCACCCAGCTGCTTAGATCATCTAACCTTGCCCGTTGCACCATATCCAGGTTTCGCTTGGCCCGCATGAAGGGTCGCTCCTTTGCATGTTTAGGCCCTAAATCCTGGAACTACCTTCTTTTTGCTCCTAGGAACAACTGCCACTCTCTACTCTTGTGCCGTAAGAATTTAAAGATTTTGCTCTTCAACTGCTCCTAATTGACTTAATGGATTTGCTTCCGGCTTATGCACCCAAAATGGGAGAACCTTCATGTTCCAAGAAATCAGACTGTCCCATGTCATTTAAAGAGCATTTAGCCTGGAAAACACTCTTATCTGCTTGACAGTTCCACCATGCCATCCTCTGGCATGAGAAAAACGGGTGTAGCAACTCCAGAAAGTAAGCGGCTGCCAACCAATATGCATGCCTCCATTAGCAGCATTAGGAATGTTCCAGAAGCCCTGCAAATACATGTTGTATCTCAGTTTTTTTTACATTAAAACTCGCCAGATTTCAAAGCTAGGAAAGTTTTAAAATAAAGCACTCCAATATTAAAAAACTTTGGATTCACAACTTAAAATAGCCCGAATAAAATGCGTAAATTTGCTATTGCATATTTCCAGACATCTTAATAATTCAATAAATGAGAACAAGTATGCAGAGGCCAAAGGATTACAATACCATTTTCCAGGAAATTTCACACATAAAATGTACTGAGATTTTCGGGAATTAATTTTTTTTATGGATACCTGTGATAGCATTTCCTCACCCACGATATGCCAGAAAATATGAAGGCAAGTGAATATTTTAATATTATTTTGGAAATGCACCAATGCCAACTTTCCTTAAGAATCAGAGGTAATGGACTATATAATTTTGATTTATTAGGTATGTTATGGGAACACTTTCAAGTCCCTCTTCCCAAGAGTTTGTGCCTATTTATACAAGAACAAAACATAGAAATAAATTGAAGTAAATATGGTTCTTAAGGGAAAACGAGTGGCTCTGAAACCATACACATCCTACTGTTCCAGGAAAGCACAAAACAATTATTAAGATTAACTATGGTGACATTGTAGCTATTATGTCTCCCATGGAAGACTTGTAATATGCAGTAAAACACTGTGTACGTGTGTTTAGCGAAGTAACTGCTGACAACAAGGGAAAATCAGTTTACCATGTGTGCCAAGTCTTATTACTAGGCAGACTGTACTGTTAAAGCGCATTGATAGATGAATGGAAACAGCATGCTAATAATAACTTTCAATATTTTAGCTTATGTATATTTTTCGGAGCTGTGCAAGAGGCTCCTGGCGATATCTGAAGCATGCACGTATTATGAATGCTGAATTGCATATTGGCGTGCTTTTCAAGAAAGGAAGGGTACATAACCACAGAGGGAGCGTAAATCCAAAGGTGGAGTGGGAAGTCTGTTCGTGAGGTACAATTTCCATGTAAAATGTAAAATATATGACTGAAGAAGCTCATGACGAACAATAGCAATTAAATGAGAGGAAAAACAAATATCTGAACACAGTCCTGGACTACCTAACGTAATCTTTAATATGCTGGGTCCTTAAATCACGAGTGAACTGTCCCTAGAGATTGGCACCATGTTGCCTCTAATTTAACAAACTTGAACTATTCTCCTTTACCGCCTCTCCTCATCATTAGGAAGAATATGAAACACCCTGCAACACATTCACTTCCTACATTTGTAGCAATCAGTACTACAGAAAATTGTAATGAATCAATTCTAAGCCACGGAGGGATGGGGCGAAAGTTTGACTAGGACAAGGCAGAGTATGACCCAGAGGTATGAAGATTACTATAACTAACCCAATCATTACCCCTGAGTCCCTCATTCTCGTCCCAGTCTTTATAACATAAGGACATGCAAAGCAGTAAAAACACTGACTCCTTGCGAACAGCTGGAGAAATTTAGAGACCTACAGAATGGATTTTATTATTGTAAATAGACATCAGAAATATTAATATTTAACTGCACACGGTAGGGAAGAACCAAAGGAATGATCATGTCTTACATCCAACTTGTAGCGCCTGATTAAGATGTGTCTAGGTGTTTAGGAGCCGGACGAGATGGCCGTCTAGACTGGCTGCTTCGCCACATCGGGACGCTTCCTGGGTTTGCGGATTGTTTCCTGCCCGACTTTTCGTCTGCAACTGGCTGCATCATGTCTCAGAAGTATTGGAGCCCCTGTTGAGACCTCTCCAATATTTAAGCGCGCTGCACTTAATGAGTTATGCACAATTTTAATGCTGCAAAGATCTTTACATAGCGACCGCCATTTCGTGATTCTGTAATAGCGCGAATTTTGCCTGAGGCTCTAGCGTCTTCACTGAACCCTCGTAGAGTGCTTTATGGAAGCTGGATCCATTGTTCCTGTGCTGCTGCAATTCAATTTGGCATATTAAGCACTCCATATCAATTTTAATTTCCTCATTCAGGCCGCTATGTTAACATTGCTGGTCAGAGCTCCTCAGTCAATCCGCCATTTTGGGGGTGACTCTCATCATGTTTTTAACGGAATGCAGAGCTTACTACCTACACTGCAATTAATTTGATGAGCTTCTCAATTGTGCTATATTTATTGCAATATGCTCATATATGAACATATGCGATGACTCTTTCTCCAATTCTACATCTTGTGCTAGTTTTACTGCAAGTGAACATTTATCAATTGCTTTTTAATTATTTTGCCTTGCTTCAAAGACTGTTTGCCTTCTGGATGTTACATTTTCACTGCTCCTTTCATTGACTTTCTTATATTGGTGCATTTGTTTTTCTATCAACAAACTTCCCTGACCTCATAATATCTCCTTATATTATTAGCCTTCATCATATTTGTTTTGCACACTCTATGCACTCAATGCTGATATCTATGAGCAAGTTGCACAATGCGAAGTTTGTTTTTGTTCCTTCCAAAGGCGTCTCTTCAGCAACATCAACATTGTCCTCAGCGTCAGAACCCTCATATCATGCCGATCAAATGGCGGGTGTATCCTCTAATCTTTCTTCCTCGATGCAATCCACTTCCAACAAATCTTCTCCACTAATACATCTTCTAAACGCCTAAAACAAGATCCTCCATCTGCTGACAAAGCATCATCGTCTATATCTATGGAACTAATTTTAGAGGAGATTCACACTTTGCGCCCGTTTGTAGAAGAAACCAACAGTAAAATGCAGTTTCTTGAGAAGTGGTCTACTATGGATAATAGAGTATCATCTATGGAGCAGCACGTTTCAGAAATACAAGTTAATTCACAACGTATTGCCTCTTTGGAAATATCGGTTCTTGCTCTCCACAACATACTGAGGACTTAGAAAACAGGAATAGGAGGAACATTCTACGCATCTACGGACTACTGGAAGCTTTGGAAGGTGACAATCCCGTAACTTTCTTCACCTCATTTCTTCCAAAACTCTTGGAAATGCCAGCGTCAACTTCCCTCACCATTCAAAGAGCCCACAGGATTGGTCCTCATTTATCTTCTTCAACTAAACCACGAGGTGTCATCATTCTTTTTTGAAAATGTACGGATCTTCTTTCAGTTCTATATGCAGCTAGATCTAAACGTCAAATTTCCTGACTAGGTCAGAAGGTATTTTTATCTCAAGATGTATCCAATGCCACTGCGGCTCTACTAAAGGAATTTTCGAATCTTCGTGATCCTTTGCGCAGTCTGGGAGCTACATTTGGGTTATTCTATCCATGCATTATCAAAGTTACTTACCATAATCAACCATGGACCTTTCAAGATCCTGCAGAACTCAAGAACTTTATTCATATTCAAACCAATAGTCACATGGATACTTCTACTTCTTCCAATGGTTGATTGTCTAACCTTCTTCTTTCTTACAGGATTTTTGCTGTCTGTTCTGCATATATCTGTTTATTGCAGTGATGTTCTTTAACTAGTTTTATTAAAAGGTTTTCTCGATTTTATTTGGTTTCAAGGTTTCCAACTTGAGGATGTTATGTCTTGTTTCCCCTTTTCTTTTTCTTTCTTATATATTGTTGGTTTTGTATATGTATCCTAATGTATTTTCATGTTGTTAACCACTTCCTATATTTATTTATATAGATTCATTGATAAGTCTACCCGTGACTTCATTTGGCTCCCTCCCTTTGTCTTCCATTCCGGTGCGGTTGAACTCCCATATTCTGGACGGTTGATTTTGTTGAGTATCACCGTCTCCCTGTTGTCCTCTCTTATGTTCGCCTCAGGTATGTTTTTCTCATTCATCATTTTTGGATATTTACTGTCTCTTCTTGTACTCTTTTCTCTTTTCTCTTTCACTTTCTCCCTTCTCTCTTCTACTTATTCATTGATTAAGCTCATTTCCCCCCTGTTTTTTCCCTTCTTTAGCACCTATATTTGCATAAACTTCTTCTCCTCTGCTTTACTTTATTTTGGTACTTTCTCTGATGTTCTCTATTTTTCTTACGTCTTCTTTTTTCTGTTATTTTTGAGCAACGTCTTACTTTTATGTGCTATTGTGCTTCTAGTTTCTGTTGATTTTTTGTTGTTTGTAAATTCAGAGTTATCTCCTGGAATATAAAAGGTTTTATTAGCCCTATTAAACGGCAGAGAGTCCTTTCTCATCTAGCCTCTTATAACCCTGATATAGCTCTTTTGCAAGAGAACCATCTTACAGAGGCTGATTCTCTTACATTAAAAAGGAACTGGGTGGGTACTGTCTTGTTCTCACCTTCCACCAATAAAAAGAATGGCGTTGCCATTTTATGTCATAAGAAACTGAACTGTAAAGTTTTGCCCCAAGAAAATGATGCTAATGGCAGATGATACTTGCTAAGTTACTAATCAACTCTGTACCCTTAAATGTTTTTATATCTATGGCCCTACACGAACTGATTGCTCTTTCTAGCCTTCAATCACGAACAAATGTATTCAATATAAAGATGACTCATTTATTTTAGGTGGTGATTGTAACCAGATTGTAGATCCGTTCCTTTATCGTAAATCCACAGTTCGCTTCATACCTCACAAATCTCACAAACAATTTCTCAATACTATTTTGCAGTCACATTTTATTTATTCTTGGAGACTCTCTCATCCTGACACTCTGGATTATTCCTTTTTCTCTCCTCCTCATGCATCTTTCTCTCATCTCGACTACATTTTTCTTTCTCCATCTTTATCTCAAAATATGTTGTCTTAAACCCATAGTGATCTCAGAACATGCCCCGTTGTAACAGACCTTGATTTACTCCCACCACATCCTAAGTCTTCCCGCTGGCGCTTTAATATTTCTCTTCTTACTGATCCTCTTTTCTCTTCTTCTTTTCATTCCTTTACTAATGATTCTTTTTCGATTAATTCTGATCCTAATACCTCTCCCCATATTCTATGGGATTCCTTTTAGGCTACTGCAAAAGGATTAATTATTGACTTTGTCTGTAAGAAAAAGAAACGATATCTACAGAAACGGAAGTCCTCACTAGCGCACATCAAATAGTTGGAACATCAATTTTATACCTCCTCTGATTAATCTATTTCACCCGTTCTATTACAAGCTAAATTAGATTTTAATAAATCTACTACCGATAATGCCTCTTCGATACTTCTTCGTAATAGTTCTTGTTATTATGTTGGTCATAATAAGTCAGGTAAGCTTTTAGCTAACTATCCTAAAGCACGTAAGGAGCGTACTCTTATAGACTCTATTTATTCCTTTGATAACACTCTTCTTCGTAAAGATAATAAGATACTTGACCAATGTTGATCTTTTTATCAACATCTCTACACTCCAGAATCTCCACCAACTTCTTCGCCTATTTAGACCTACCTTGAGAAACTCCCTAAACCCTCTACTTCTCATCTTAATTTTCCTGACCTTGAAGCTGACCTTTCATTACACGAGCTCTCCGCGGCCTTGTCCAGATGGTTTCCCAGTTGAATTTTACTTGTATTTCTCTTACCTTTTACTTCCCAAACTGATATTCCTTTTCCAATAATTTTATTCCTCTGGTAAATCGGAAGGCACCTTTCAAGACCCTACTATCTGCCTTATCCCTAAAGACGGTCCCGACCCCCAATTCTGTAAAAATTACAGTCAGATTTTGTTAGTCAATGTGGACTATAAATGTTTTGCTAAATTGCTTGCGTTACGTCTAGATCCCTTTATGCCACGTCTCATTGGTAAGGAGCAATGTGGTTTTGTCAAAGACAGACTTACCTCCGATAACTCTCGTCTATTCCTTAATAGTTTGAATAAAGCTTCCTCTCTTTCTATTTCTTTAGCCGCTATTTCTGTTAATGAGAGAAAGCTTTTGACAGAGTTGATTGGTCTTTCTTGTTTGCTTCATTACGTTGGCATGGCTTTGGTCCCAAGTTCATATCCTTTATATCCCTGTTATATTCTGCTCCTAAAGCTTCGGTCCTTGTGAATGGTCAGGTTTCCTCATATATCTCTAACGTGGTGTTCATCAGGGATGTCCCTTATCCCCACTTCTTTTTGTTCTAGCTCTTGCGCCCTTTTTATTCTCCATCCGTAACAATAGTTCCATTTCTGGTTTTCCTTATGGTGACAACCAGTTGAAACTCTCTGCATATGCAGATGATATTCTTTTATTTATTTCTAATCCAGAAACATCTCTTCCCCCTTTATTATCTGAATTTGACTATTTTTCACAGGTTTCAGGATACAAGATTAACTCAAAGAAGACTGAAATTCTTCCTCTAATGAATACTTGTCTTCCTCATCTTTTCTCCTCTACTGAGTTTGCTTGGAATAGTTCGAAGATTAAATATTTAGGTATTTGGTTCTCTAACTCTATTACATCTTCAATAAAGTTGAATATGTCTGCTGTTTTATCCCGAATTGAAAAATTATTTACCACTTGGAATCCTCTTTTTCTTTCTTGGTGGGGACATCTGGACTCAATCACGATGATGATTTCCCCCATATTAATATATATCTTTTCCATGTTACCCGTTCACATTCCTGTAATTTATTTTAAGCACATTGACTCATACCTTTAGAAATTTCTCTGGAGAAATAAAAAATTTAGAATTTCTTTAGCTGTTCTTCGGAAATCCAAATCTAATGGTGGTGTTAAGTTTTAAGACTTTCGTCTTTATCATAAATCTTTCTCATTGCGCCAGGCCTTTAGATGACTTACATCAGAACTATCCCCTTTCACTCCTCTTTGACTCCTCATTGAAAAACTTTATTATTACCCTTCTCTTTTGACAAAGTCATACGTGTTTCTGCCAAGTCTCCTTATACTTTACTTCACTTATTTAAATACACTTTTTCTCTCTTAAGACTCTTGGTTCACCCTACCTACATTACTCGTGAGTATTTTTTAAACACTCCTTTTTGTTACAACTCTCTTATTCTTCAAAATAATAGACCCATCTTCTGGAATTCTTGGCAATCGAAAGGTTTTCTACGGTTAACCAACTCTTTGATGGTGTATTACCCTGTTCCTTTCCTCACTTTCAACTCTTATGTCATTGCCCTTGTTAATTTTTTACAGAAATGTACCACTCTTAGGGCAATTATTGTCGACTCTTATTGTTCATCTCCCCTCCTCAACTTCTCTTGTATCTCAATCTCCCCTTCTCACAATTCTCTTTACCCTTCCTAAAGCCTCTCTGAGTTTTATATTTTTCTCTTCTCCTAATTCAGATCGAGTTAAATCTAAAATATAATTCTGTTGGGAAGTGGATTTGGGACATTCTTGGTCTGTTGCTCTCTGGAATAAAATATGTTCCAGATCCTTAAAAATCTCTTGTTCTACTTCTCTCACTCAGTCTTTATTTTACCTATATCACAGACTCTATTTTTCACATCTTTCTTTATCACGTTTCTCTCCCTCTTCTAATTCTAATTGTTGGACATGTGGTTCTCCTATGACTGATCTTCTACATCTTTTTTCTCTGTCCTGCTGTCGCTAAATTCTGGGAAAACGTTTAGGTATATATTGCTCGCATCTTTACACTTTCTGTTCCTTATTCTATTTCTCTTCTCTTTCTAGGTAGTCTTTCTGACTCTTTTGACCTTCCACCACATTCACATGGTCTTTTCGATCTCATGCTTGCTCTTGCATTTCAACAAATCACTTCTAATTGAAAATATCTAACAAATATCTCTATACAAGCTTGGTGGAACACCCTATGCCATTTTCACAGACTTGATGTCACCTGTGCCACTTCCTGTAAACCAATCCGTAACACTGATCTCTTCAGGTTACCTCTCACTTCATATTTGGATCGTTTGGCCTTCAAGAAACCTCCGCATATTAATTCAGAACATTTTAACCCTCCTTGAATTGTTTTTGACTCTCCCTCTTTTGCTACCTTTTACAGGTTCTTTATGTTTACTTCATTCTTTATGTTAGACATTATGTATTGTTTATCTACAACATATGTTTCTACGCCGTTATAACGATTCATATTTATACATTGCTTTGTTAATTCCTCTCCCTTTCCCCTCCTTTTTCCTTCTTCCTCCCTCTTTCCTCTCCTTCCCCCTTTCCTGCATCTTAAACCCTTATAAAATGCTTTTTGTCTTTTAATACTTGATATCAGCCCTGTTACTGTTTTTTTATGCTATCTTTGATTCTTTGATTCATTTCTTATTGCTGATGTCTGTATTCAATACCAATTACCTAAATAAAGCTTTTCAAACACAACAAAAGATAGGTCTAGGTGGCTGCTCGAGAGATATCATCCAAGGGTACACCATTAAAAGCGGTGCAAGAAGTACCACTCCTGTAGTAGCTCGATCTTGAATGTTAGAGGAGTGGGTCATGTCTAGAGACCACTCAAAGGCCAGGAGAATCCTTGAGTGCCTAATGGAAGTGTGGCAGGAGAGTGGCAGAGAAGGTTTACTGCCCTTACTTGAGGGGCCAAAAGTAATAAATACACTGTTGGAAAATGTATTACTAGTAGTAATACGTATTAAGGCCACTAGTACAATAAAAGGTTCAGTTAGGGTCTCAATACATTATTTCCTTGCTCAACCCTTGGTAGTTGGCAACAAGCAGGCAGGATTAACTTAAGAGACAGGTGTGTCAAGCATTTAAAAACACCAATAAATTAAATAAGTAAGACACTACACACAATAACAATCCAACCTTATCTTTGAAAATAGATCATATTGTTATGAGCCATTAAACACCAAAACAAAAAAAATCCAATGTTGGGAACCAGACATATGATTTTTTAACTAGGGCTTAGAAATAAAAAGAGCTCAAAGGTTAACAAAGGTTGCGCTGGACTCGGAAAAAGTCAAGATTTCTGTACACTTACTTCCAGAAGTGTTTCTTTAGGCAAGACAGTAGGCCACAGCACCAGTCAAGGGTTCAGAGGCTCTAGTTTGCCTCTTGGGTTGTTGTGGGAACTAACTCCCACCAATGCTCCTGGCCATCTTAGGGAACTTTTTAAAATATTTGTCCCAAACTTCCGGAACTTCTTGAAGAAGGTCTCCTTTAGGGTTCAAAGTGTTCACAATACCAATACCGGTGTCTAGATTCTCTTAGATGGTTCTTTGGAAGTTTGGACTACAATTACCATAATGCACCTGGCCAAATTCTTAAAAGTCCTCAGAACACACCTCAAGATGGGGACGTTTTGGTGGAGATGATGCAGGTGAGCTCAGTTAACCTGTAGCTTGCAAGGAGTCCAATTCGTAATCCTTTTTGAAGGAAGACAAAGTCCTTAGGGCTATAGTACTAGATTGTGCATCAGGGGCAGTCCTTCAGAGTGTAGTATTTCTGGTGCAGATCCAGATTCCAGCAGGCCAGCCCTTCTTCTCCTAATAATGACCTATTAATGTATGTAAACCAACTCCCAGGCATTGGAATTGGGAAGGGTCCCCCAGGAAAGGTCTGGCAAACGAAGGTTTCAGAACAGGAATCGAGACAGGACAGATGACCTCTCTATCACCGACGCTTGCACCCCCTCTGACACTCTCTTCCTCCTCAAGATTCTTCTGCGATCTTCTTCTAAAGTAATTTGCTTAAGGTAATGGGTTCAGTAATTCGATTCTTCTTCAGCAAATAATACTGGGACTTCTCTATGCACATATGAGGAGCTATGCAGCTCTCCCATATTTATTTTAGGCCTTGGTGGTGAACTCCTCTCCGTGCACAGGTCAGAGTTTATTCCTCGCTCGCTCTCACCAATGGATAGTTGATGAGAGCGAGTGAGGTAAATCCAATGCTAGACCACTTCCCAGCAGGATTTCTAAATGCAGTCAGTCGTGGATGGTCGCTACTGCTAGCATTGAGAATCCTTTCGTTCATGTTGAGGAAGCTGCCACTTAAGTAGAATTTCAACTCGACTGGCAGAAAGAAACAGTGCCCTCTTGCAGTGCATGTGATGGCATTTGCGCTGATTTTACAGTGCGGGTCAAACACCCGTTTGTAAAATCAGTGCGAGCAGTGCGAGGTAATGCACTTCGCCGCTCACGGAATTCTGCTTTGCTTGGCAGAATTTTTTTGTCAATTTGCAGAGTTCTGCCCTGGCCTAATTTGTTTACAGTTTCTCGAATCAAGCAGAGGGGCACCTCTGACCATTGGGATGCAGAATGACAACTAGGTGTATGACCCCTACTTCCAAAGTGTGGCATATTCTTGTCCCAGAAAGCACTATTCTCTCCAAATCCAACATAGAAAAAGTCTCTCTCTGAAGGTTAGAGCAGGCTAAGCCACCCACTAACGTGGTTAAGATTCACTAGCACTCCCCTTACAATCTACTGCATTCCCTTCTTATTGGGGCTCCTGTGTGTCTAGGAGTGCAAGATTTGGAGGTCAGCCTATGCTTGTCCCAAATTGTCATTCTCCCTTTGAAAACCAGGTTGGTGCCCTTTTCCGCTTCCTGCCTTTTGCTCTGGCACCTGCAGTCCGCCAACCACAAGACATCCATCCATTGTCTTTCTGACAGGACATTTCACAACTCATTCTGGTAAGGGCAGCTGAAAAGTTGGATTTTGACTCACAGTAAAGTAGCTTTAATAACTTATTTTCTGTAATAGTTATTATACATCTAAGAGTGATAACTTGTTGGATTTATATTAACTATTAATTTGACACTTTGAAGTACATTTTTAGGCCGCTCCTGTCAGAATTTATACTTAAATAAAATATCTTAAAGTTAGCCAATGGAGCCAGTCACTACAATAGGGAAATCTGAATTGGCAATTTTCCCTCAACAGGGCTAATAAACCATATTTTTACAACGTCCCTGCTTATAGCTACAAGGCACCCCACCCCTGGGGCACTTAGAGGAGACCTTAGGTGTGACTTATATGTACAAATAAGATAGATTACTACTTTGGAAGAACCTTTAATTCCAATGTCGAATTTGCATATACATTTAAGGTAAAGGTAGCCTGAAAGGCAGTGCTGCCTTTAAAATGAGAGCAGGCACCACAGTAGTTAACAGTTAGGTGCATTAAGTGTACTGGGCCTTTAAACCTACATGCCATAATATATACTAGGGACTTACATCTAGGCTGTCAGTACCAATTATAATTACACCTAATTTGCATAACCTTATCATCAGAGCATTGGCCCTAGTTCAGGCAAGCAGAGACCAGGCAGAACCAGAGCCCGAAAACCAGCACCTAGTTGTCAAAATGGGGGCAACATGTGGGGGGACACTGTAAGCAGGTCCTGATTTCTCAAACACATCTTGATTGGAAGGAAAAGATCTAGTACAATCTAAATAGATGCAAACAGCTCATCCTACATCCAATGGATAAGGAGATTCACTACCCAGTAACCATCCTCCTAAATAGAAGGACGAGAAATATCCTGAAAGAAGAGGAAATTGGAAGCCAATTTGGGGGTGAAGATGGAGAATGAGGAACAACAGACATTCAGGAAAATGATTGGTGATAAGATTCATCACAGAGGAGCGTTCCAAATTCTCTAATATGTCAAACCAAGGTTATATCTACCAAAATAATACTTTTGCTGACATATTCTCCGACGCTTTGGAAAATTGTTCAGATGCTCTCTAAAAACTTATGCAAAATCGAAGTGGAAAGAAGTGGATGTAGGCTAGGACAGGAGAGAAAAAGCATTTCAAAAGCAAAATCAGCTACAATTGCACCCAGTGCAGTCCAGGGTTCTCAAATGGCCTGAATTCCCACCCATTGGACACTAATGGTCACATGTGTCATCATTACAAGTGGTGATTACCTAATTGCGTTTTTCTCCAAATCACAATTAAGTATTCGCTAATCCTAATGCACAAAACTCTTTTCAGTTTTATTGGTGATTCTTAATGGGTTGCAAATAGATGTACCTCATGCATATTAATGAGGTAGGTCGCAATTTGCGAGCCAATAGGAATCTACGCCATCACAAGGATGGTGGCCTGCCGATGTCAGCAGACCACCATGTCTGTGATTGATTTTAAATAAAGCAGTCTTTTTAATTTTCAAATGCAGCTTGTTTTCCTTAACTAAAAATGGGATGCGTTTAAATAGATAGAATGAAACTTTGTAGTTTCATTTTTTAAGAGTAGACCGGGGTCCGTGGGACCAATGCCTGCTCTTAAAATAGTTTCCATTCTCAAAGGGGAAGGGGCCCCCTGGGGACTCCTTCCCATTTGCGACTGGGTTGCCAACTCCTTCAAGGAGACAGTAAAATATGAATGTTTTGCAACCGTAATTTGGTCGCAAAGCATTCATACATCCCTTTCGAATTCGGTATTTGGAAGCGGTGCCCTAAACACGCTCCTCCCAAATAGTGAATCGCAAACATAAATAGCGATTCGGTAACGTGTTACTGAATCACAATTTGTGTTTCATTCAAATGTAAAGGCATTTTCGTGGTCCAAAACAGACCGATCGGCTATTTCCGACTGAAAAAATGCTTAATACATGTGGCCCTAAGAGTAGAAGCAGACATGCCTATTAGAAATTCATCCTTCAATAATTTTAACACCTACAAAAACGGAGAGAGCCTGTGGTAAGGGAAATACCCGACTCAGATAATTTGCATGGAAATATCCACCACAGTAATTAGAGAATTTCTGTCAATGAAGTTTCACCATGAGCATAGGAGTCGAGGCAGGAGATCCACAGGACATTTTTTTGTATAGCATCTTTAAACTTGCTTGTCTGCAGGATCAGAAGTATCTTCATTCCCAAATGAAGGGCAAACCAGTGGGTGGCTAGGAAAACTACTAGATTCCACTCCAGTACATCATGCAATTGACCTCCTGCACTGACCGAAGTCCCATTGTTGATAGACCCCTTGAGTTTCCCATCAACTTTTTCAACTTGTTTCTGTTGGAATACCAATGGGGTACAGTGAGTACTGATGCACTTCCTGGAAAAGGCTGGTAGACTTTCAGCAGCAGTTGTTTCCTCCAACGTGAACAATGTTGACTAGATTGTTAATATGTTTAACAAATTATAAAACTTCAAAAGCTTCCCTGCCTTCTCCAAACATTGCACAGAACCTACACTTGCAGTGTTAAAATTTGAACACTTGATCATTTGTAATATATTTCAAATGGTTTGACATTGCATAGCAGAGCATAATGATAATATGTTACTTGAAACTTTACATTAATTTAGATCTGATGCAATCCATCACTTAGAAAGATAGATAATAAGCACATGTGAAATATGCAAATATGTTAAATGCAGTACATGGACTATCCATTCCGATCTGCTTACCTAATGTTGAAAGGTTTGCTGCAGTTGACTGAACATTCATCTCAAACAATGGACTCAAAGAAGTAGCGCGATGAGGCCACAAGGCTGGTCAGAGGTTTTTTCTCCCCTTGTCTACCGGAGAGTAGTATCCTGCGGATGCTGGATGCCTGCAGAATCGCAGAGAGACCTAGTCCCCTTGGAGTCCTAAGACTTAAAATGGAGCTGGGGATGCTGTAATGCTGATGATAGGTTTGGAGCAATCGAATGGCAGGAGGGTGGTCTCCTTATCCAGAGAGGAGCTTTAGCATTGACTAATGAAGGCCTGGCCTGGAATCCTGAGAGACGAGAAGAAAGCAGGAGCATCTGGTGATGGTCAGCTTTGTGGTGAGGGCCCTAGAAAAGAAAGCCAGGGAGAATGAAGTTCTCAGTGTTAAAGTGATCCCAGTCCTGCTTGAATGAAGGGACCCTGCTCATGACTGCAAGCACCATTCATCCAGAAATACAGAGGTCAATGTTAAAAGATAACCTACATTTTGAATGCAGTGTGTGTCTCAGAGGATACGTGCTGAGAACATACCCATGATAACTATTGCAACAGGAGGGACACAATAATTTTTTTCACATCCAGATCTTTAGGCTGACCAAAAGAAGAGAATCTAGCAGCGAGGCAGATGGGGGTGATTGACTGGCACTGGGGGAGGCAGTTGTTCTAGCTGTTTTTTTTTATATCTGCCACAATCTACCCCTACTATTGAGACCATGGAGACCTCCTTTGATGCATGATTCACCACCATGGAGACTCGTCTATATGGTGCCACCGTTAAATCCCAGGAGTTGGAGACCGAGATAAAGGATGTGATGGAGCTGATGTGAGAACAACATGAGTTTTGTTCTGAGACCACATCTTCATTAGTACACCTAAAGCCTCAAGTGGGCCAAATGGACAGCATACTTCTAGCTGCTAACATCAATATTCTGGGAGTTCCACTAAGTGCTGAAGGCAAGGGACTACTTTGTGATGTGATCATGAGGAGTTTACACTCCAAGATCTATCCTCTTGGGTCTCTTCTGGGTTTGAGATACGAAAAGCTTTTACACTTCCCACCAGAGGCAAGAAAGGCAATTGACAACAGAGAGGTAGTATTCTGGTGGAGATTAGTAGCTTGCAAAAATGACAGCGAGTCATTTGGGAAGCTTCCAAAAAGAGATCCGCCTCAATTGAAACAGTTAGAATACTGATCTTCCCTGACTACAGTCAAGCTACTCAAAGCAGAAGCAAAAACTGACAGTCATTATATGTTTTTTCCCCACTCGTACTCGCCAGCACTAAGTTGGCAAGCATGCGCTGTCACTCGGCTAGAATTTCTACCTGAGCTGCAGGAAGATCAGCAGGAACGGCAGTTCGCACTGCACTCTGCTGCTTGCAGAACTATGTGGGTTTGTTTGTCACTATGTGGAACTCTGCGAACTCCACCCAGGTCTGATTAAATGTAAGGGAGAAGAAAGAGAAAGTTAAAGATTCAGAGGATTCAGAGGTTGAGGTAATTATGGACCTATCAGCTTATTAAATGTTTGACCCTTACTTGCTTAGGCACCCTCTGTCTCCCGAGGAATATAGTACTTCACCATGTGGATTTTACACTGCAATACAAACACAACATGGTCGTTACAACAACTGCATTGTTACAATGCAGAGCCATTACAACGCAAGGTGTTACAACGACTTGCGCCACATGGCGTGCAGAACTTAGCAATAGTATGATTTACTATTCTAACTCCAGTGCGTGCAACACTAGAGAAGGTGTTGGAATAGTGAATCATACTATTCCTTAGTCTAGAGTTCCATCTAGCGCAAATCGTTGTAACGACTTGCGTAGTAATGGCACTGCATTGTAACAACGCGGTCATTGTAACAACCCCATTGTGATTGAATCTGCGTTGCTAAGGTTGTTTCCCTCTCCAGAGTGGTTGAATCTCGAGCATGTGGCGGAATACATGTATTTGTGGATCAGGAAACAGATTCTAAAAGAATTAAGGATCAGGAAGAGGTCAGAGTGTCTTTGGCGGACAAGGTTATAGCGACCCCAGAGCTGGATCCTTAGAAATTCGCTTTCAATGTGAAAGAGGTCTTAATCCCTTAAAAGGATTTGATAAGGATCTTTGTATGTGCCAGGATCGGCTTTTGGATGTCTCCAGGCCACTGACAACATTTTTTGATTTGGTTGAGGGGGCTCATATGAACAAGGAAACTGTGGATACAGAGGAGTTATGTCAATGGGTCCTGTTAGGCAAAGCAAATACTACTTTGTCAGTAGAGCACAGTAAGAGCATTTTTCTCAAGATTGGCCATAAGTTGGTTGATTTGGCCAACTATGAAGCTGGCCTTCTGCTATAGCTCTCCTATTCACAGTACGTTTCATAAAGCCTATGTCAAAGTTTGTTGTGGCACATTATTCGACACAAAAATCCCAAAGGGATATTAGGAGGGTCTTCAGTGACCATTTTTTTGGCTGGGCAGGGAGGTCAAGGGGTCGATTTCCCAGCCCTGGACAGGGAATTATCAGATCAACGTATTCCTGGGTATATGGGCCCTCAAAAGGACAAGGTGTTTAGAAAACTGCCAATTTCTATCCACCAACCACCTCCAACCAACTCTGCAAAGAAACTGGAACAAAATCACCATCGACCAGATCTCCTCATCGCTCCTCCTAAACACCCCAGCCCACTCTTCTAACCCAGACCAAGCCGCCGCCAACTTCACCCTATGGTTATCCAAAACCGCCGACATCCTAGCACCACTGAAAAAACGTCATATCAAACCTGGCAGCAAGAAGGCCTCATGGTTCAACGATGATCTTAAGAAGTCCAAGAAACTCTGCCGCTCCCTTGAAAAGGCCTGGAAAAAAGACCCAACCACTAGCACCAAGGACGCCTTCAAAAACGCCACCCGCACACACCACCAACTAATCCGAAAGGCCAAGAAAACGGCATTCAAGGATCGACTAGACAACAACGCCCACAACAGCAAGGAACTTTTCAACATCGTCAAGGAATTTACCAACCCCTCGGCCAACTCTAACGACATCACCCCCTCTCAAGCCCTCTGCGACTCCCTGGCTTTATTCTTCCACAACAAAATTGCAGACATCCACAACAGCTTCGACAACCAACCCGGAGACCAACCCACCCAACCATATGCTGAACATTCTCCCCCCTTGAACACCCTCAACGACTGGAACCCAATCTCCACTGAGGACACCATCCGCCTGATGAACTCCATCCACTCAGGATCCCCCACAGACCCATGTCCTCACCACATCTTCAACAAAGCAGACTCCGTCATAGCACCGCACCTCCGAGACGTCATCAACTGCTCCTTCAACTCCGCCACCTTCCCAGAAAGCTGGAAACACGCTGAACTCACCGCCCTTCTGAAAAAACCCACATCAGACCCCACCGAACTCAAAAATTACCGCCCCATATCGCTCCTTCCTTTCCCGGCCAAAGTCATCGAGAAAGCTGTCAACAACCAACTCGCCGCTTTCCTCGAAGCCAACAAATCCCTCGACTCCTCACAATCTGGCTTCCGAGCCAAACACAGCACTGAGACCGCCCTCATCGCAGCAACAGACGACATTCGAACTCTACTGGACAATGGAGACACAGTCGCCCTCATCCTCCTCGACCTCTCTGCAGCCTTCGACACAGTCTGCCACAGCACCCTTTTACAACGCCTCAGAAACATCGGAATCCAAGGAAAAGCACTGGAATGGATCACCTCGTTCCTCACCGGAAGAACCCAGAGAGTCCGCCTTCCACCATTCAAGTCCGAGGCCACTGAAGTCATCTGTGGCGTACCACAAGGATCCTCACTCAGTCCCACCCTCTTCAACGTATACATGAGCCCCCTTGCGGCCATCGCTCGCCAACACAATCTCAACATCATCTCCTACGCGGATGACACTCAACTGATCCTCTCTCTCACCAATGACCCCAGCACCGCCAAAACCAACCTACACGAAGGAATGAAAGAAGTTGCCGAATGGATGAAACACAGCCGTCTGAAACTGAACTCAGATAAAACAGAAGTCCTCCTCTTAGGTACATCCCCCTCTGCATGGGACGACTCTTGGTGGCCGGAAGCCCTTGGAAAAGCACCCTTCACGACAGACCACGCACGGAACCTAGGCGTTATCCTGGATTCTTCACTTTCAATGAACAGACAAGTCAGCGCCGTATCCTCATCCTGCTTCAACATTCTTCGCATGCTCAAAAAAACATTTTGCTGGATCCCCACCGAAACCAGAAAAACAGTCACCCATGCTCTGGTTACGAGCCGACTGGACTACGGAAACACCCTCTACGCAGGTACTACCGCTAAAATCCAGAAGAAACTCCAACGAATCCAAAACGCCTCAGCCAGGATCATATTAGACATCCCGCGTAACGAACACATCTCTGGCCACCTGAAAGACCTCCACTGGCTGCCCGTCGATAAGAGGATCACTTTCCGACTGCTGACCCACGCACACAAATCACTCTACGACATCGGACCAGAATGCCTCAACTCACGACTGTCCTTCTACACCCCCTCCCGCCAACTACGTTCTTCCAGCCAAGCCCTCGCCACTGTACCCCGCATCAACAAGACCACCATGGGTGGAAGATCCTTTTCATACCTGGCAGCTAAAACATGGAACTCACTCCCCACTTACCTTCGCCTTACCCAGAACCACCTAGCATTCAGAAAGCAACTTAAAACGTGGATATTTGACAAGTAACCATCCTCCCCTCCCTTAGCGCCTTGAGACCCTCTGGGTATGTAGTGCGCTATATAAATTCTTTGACTTGACTTGACTTGACATTTTTGGGGACTTGGAGTTCAGAGTGAATGATGAATACTTCTATCCGACTAAAGTTAGGCGGCAGACTTGACCAATTTTATCAGCATTGGGTTCAGGTAAGAAGGAATACATGGGTTTTGAAAACGGTACAGGGTTATCGCATCAAGTTCATTGAGGAACCGATTCAGAGGTGGGTGCCTAATGTGGTACAGTAGGGACAGTAGGTAGGACAAGCAAAATATGTGGGCCAAGATATAGTAGAGCTGAAAAAGAAAGGAGCTATTGTGGAAAATGTCCAAGAAAATGGGGATTTTTAAGCAATACTTTCTTAGTGAAAAGACTAAGGGTATGAGACTGGTAATAAACTTGAGAAGTTCCAACTATGGGGTAGTATACTATCACTTCAAGATGGAAGGTATGCACATTTTGAAGGAAGTCCTATAAACAGGAGACTGGCTGACTCTGTTACATTTAGAGGACTTATATCTGATTGTACCAGTTTGGAGAACTTATCAGAAGTATCGCATGTTCAGATAAGGCAGAAGGATTTGGAAATTTGTGTGCCTTCTTTTTGGTCTTTTGTCAGCTCCCAGGAGCTTTATGAAGATATTAAGACCACCTGAGTCTTTCCTGAGAGAAAGAGGGGTGAGATTGAATATCTACCTAGATGATATTTTGATCATGGATCAGAGCAAGTTACATGTTTTGGAGTACACAGGGATGACATTCAGGTTGCTATAATCTTTGGGTTTTGTTATCAATAAGGAGAAATCGTATTTGAGACCAACGCAGGAGACTATATATATTTTTTTGTGAACACTATAAATGGAGTTTGAAAACTTCTGAAAGAGAAGTTGAAGAGGATAAGGAAGGGATTGGATAGAGTTTTACTTCAAAGACAAATTTCTTTGAGAATGTTGGCTTGTGTGGTTCGCCTTTTGTCCTCCACAATACAGGCGATTTTCCAGGTCCTTTGAACTATCCTGTTTTTTTTTTTTAATCTTTTAGTCCTCATTTAACAAAGAAAGCTCATAGATTTGGAGGATATAGCCGGCTTAACCAAAAAACTGCAACCATCCATCCAAGATGGAAATGAAGAAAAAATACCCAGTCACTTCTCAAAGAAGAGTTGGTTAGTTAGTTAGTCTAACCCCCGGGTATTTCCCCACAGAAGCAGTTCTTAGTAGACAAAGACCAGGCTCCCCCTATATATAGGCGTCTCCCATCTAGCCTTAGCTAGTTGTATATCCTTTTAGCCGACTTGAGCCAATTTGTAATCATTGGACCATAAGGGAAAAAAACAAGCAATAAAAAAAGACCACCTATTTTAAAACATACACAATATAAAGAAAAATACATAGTCTGCCTAAGAAACAGTGAGGGGAAGAAAAGGGGAAAACCAACTTAGAAAGAGGCAAAAGAAATAAACTACTGATCCCAAATATCCCAAAAGCTTGATTTTTTTTACTTCTTTTACTTGCTTGAACGAGAGTTGAAATATGTTTAACTGAATTAATCCATTCTGACTTAGTAGGTGGGATCGATGTAACCCACTTAATACATATCTCCCGTCGGGCCAAAAGAATCAATACAAAAAGTATTGCCCTTTGATTCCTGGAAAAAACTTGATCTGCCAACTCACGCATACCCCAAAAATCACTGTTGATGAAGTTAACCCCACTATTCCTCCCATAATTTCAGAGATAATGTTACTTACATGATCCCAGAAAAGCTTGATTGAAGGACATTGCCAAAACATATGAACCTCGTTTGCGTTCATGTCACCACACTTGGGGCACTTCCTTCCCGCTCCGTCTCCCATTTTAGAAAGTTTAGAAGGTGTCCAGTATGCCTTGTGGACAGTAAAAAGATTGTTTCTTTTCAGTGGGGCAGCTTTCACACATGACCAAAGCGTAGACATTGATACTTGCCCGAGAGCGACGAGGTCTTCGCCCAGCATGTCCTTCTTCCAGCTTTCTGTAAACGGGATCGTTTTGTTATCTCCAGTTTCTATCAAAAGCCAGTACCAGGCAGCCACCTCCTTTTTGGTTGATCTAGTAGCAATTTGTTTTACTAGGTCCCCATTTCCTTCTAACTCCTGTCTGCTTGATCTTGACCAGCCAAGAATTTGCACGTATTTGAATCTTTAAACAATGTTGTTTGTTAGAGCAGAAAAACACTGCCAAGGGATTAGCTCTTTTTCCACTATTTATTCTTCCCATTTAATTATTCCGGCTCTACGTAGCGGTAGTGATAGATTATCCTGCAAACATGCCGGAGTGCCCGAGGAGTCCCAAATTGGTACTTCCTGGTTATAGTGCTATATGTTTAGCAAAGACCGTACTTGAATCCTAACTTTTAGGGCCGCAGTGAGGATCTTCAGCCTAACTTTTTTGTAGATTTTTGGGTGGCCAAATTTTAACAGGAAATAGTGGGCTTGGGGGATATAAGGGGTGGTTAACGCTATAAAAAGAAGAGAGTATACCTGGGAATTATTAAGGAGCTGGTGAAAGTTTTTGAGGTGGAAAGCGCAATAATATAGACATAGATCCGGTTTGGCTATACCACCCTTGGGTTTTTTTCCACCTAAGTTTCTTTTGTGAAATTCTAGAGGTCTTCCTTCCCCAAATAAATGAGAAGAGCCCTTGTGCTATATTGAACCATACTTTATGGAATTCTAAGGTAATAGTGTCAAAAAGAAAAGTAAACCTAGGTAGGATCGACATTTTTAGTAGGTTAGACCTGCCTATAATTGATAACGAAAAATTTTCCCATGCCTGCAGTTGTTGTTTTACACTGGACAAGGTTTTTTCAAAATTTAATTGAGCAATTTTATCCATTTCTTTCGTTATTTGGACCCCAAGATATCTTATTTGCGATTTTACAAGTGAGCTCTTATAGGGGGAATTACACAGCATCAGCTCTGTTTTCTGCTGGTTAATGGAGTACCCAGATACCTTTCCAAAGTTGGTTAATTGGGCCCAGATGTCTGGGAGGGCTTTTTCCACATCTCCTGTCAAAATCAATAAATCATCTGCATAGAGCCCTATCTTTTTTTCCCAGCCCACGCAAGTAAAAGGTGGAATTTCATGACATGATCTTAATTTACAGGCCAGGGGTTCTATGTAGAGATTAAAAAAGAGAAGCAATAGGGGGCAGCCCTGCCTAGTTCCCCAAAAAATTCTAAATTGTTTTGTTAAAACTCCATTAACCAATATCCTTGCTGAAGGTATCATATAGAGAGCTTTAACTGCCTCCACAAAGTGGTTTCCCAAATTAAAGCGATTTAATACTTCTATTAAGCAAGGCCAGCTAAACCTATCAAAGGCCTTGGCAGCGTCGAATGTTAATACTGCCAGTGGCGTCAGATAGGTGGTTGCCATATCTATTGCACCAATTAGATCCTGAGTTAGTTCTTTTAATTGTCTTCCTTTTACAAAACCCTTCTGATCCGGTTGGATCATTAGGCCTGCCAATTTATCCAATCTTTTTGTCAATATTTGGGTGTAAATTTTATGATCACTAACAATAAAATGGGCCGATAGGATTCACAATTTTCCGGGTTTTTATTTGGCTTCAAAATTAATGTGATAGATGCCTCATTCCATGATGATGGTATTTCCTGCGCTTCCTGAAACAGTGAGTTAAAAAGTTGGCATACAAATGGTGCTAGCTCATCTTTCAGGGCAATATAAATTTCATTTGGGATAGCGTCCGGGCCTGATGCTTTCTCCTTTTTTAAGGTTTTAATTGTTTGTATGACTTCCTCTATCGTAATCTGGTTACTCAGTTTTTCCTTATCTGTGGAAAGAATAGGAAGTCGGATATCATGAAAAAACGTCTCTAGCATGTCTGGCAGGGGGTTTAAATCCTCAGAATATAAATCTGAAAACATTTTTACAAATGCTTCCTCAATTTCCTCATCCTTATCTAGAACTCTCTTTGTAGTAGGGCATTTCAAGTTTCTCACTGTATTTCTGACCAGGTCTGCTTTTGTTTTCCATGCCAGAAATTTTCCACATCCCTCTCCATAATTATGATGTGCAAGTCTGCTTGCCTCCCATTTGTTCTTGTTTATTGCTTCTAAGAAGTTTATTAGCTCACTTTTGGCCAGGGAAAGCTGTTGCTGAATGTCCAGATCAATTGGTGCTTGTTCTACTTTTAAGGTTTTTTGGGCAATTTTAGCTTCTAATTTTCCAACTTCTCTTGTTTTTTTATTTTATAAAGCGGATTGGGAAATTAGTAATCCTCTTAAAAAGGCCTTCTAAGAATCCCAGATAGTATTAAGAGCTGCTGAATTGGTATTAAAAACCAGAAACTCTGATGTAGCACGTTTTAGTGTGTCCATAATTACGGGATCAAGAAGTATGACCCGGTTCAGGGTCCATCTCCGGAGGGTAGCAAGTTGTTGTATTGTGATTTCTAATGAAATTGCCAAGTAATCAGAGAGATGTTCAGGGAGGTGAATGATTTTATTTGTATCCCTGCATGTAATACGATCCACCAAAAAGAAATCAATTCTTGATTGGTGGCCATATTTTTTATTATGGAAGGTGTAATTACCCCTTACCAGCCCTGAATCATGTACTTTTTCTCTACAGATGTCTATAAGGCCCTCCGCTGTCATTAGATGTTTAAGTGTTTTGCGAGTTTTTGGGGTAGCCCCTGCTGCTCTAGTGGATGTGGTGTCTTTTGAGAGATTTAGTACCAAATTAAAGTCACCTCCTAGTATGATTTGGTCATTTATATCAGTCAGTTGAAGAAATAAGGATTGGAGATGGGATGGATCGTCGATATTTGGTCCATAGTAGCTGGCAAAAGTTATCCAGGTCACTCTGTTCTTAGCCCTAACCACTATCCATCTGCCATGGGAATCTGCCACTACTTTTCCAATGGTAACCCGATTGCTCTTCTTAAAAAAAATAGCTACACCTTTTATCGGTGCCGTTTGTGATGAGGAAAAACAATGCTCAATCCATTTATGATTTTTAAGTATTCCCACCCACTCTTCTTTTAGGTGGTGCGATTCTTGAGTTAAGATTATGTCGTGGCTAGTGAGGCGCAAATATTCTAAAACTTTTCTTCTTCTAGCTGGAAACCTAAGCCCGTTTACATTCCAGGATAGAATCCTTAACCCTTGAGAATTAGCCATGGGTTACAAAAAGCAGGTTCCTGTACGGGCTCTTATGCCCAAATATCTCATACTTCCTGAGCACACTTTTTGAAAATGAGGACATTTTTTTTAGTTTTTTTTCCCCAAATTGCACCCCTACCCAGTGAATCTATTTTTATTTAGGTTATTTAAGTTTTGGTGCAAAACCCTTAAAACCTCCCCCCTTCCCTCCCTGGGGAACCCTCCCTCTTCTCTAGAGGCATACAAGAATCCTCTCTCCTTTGGGCTCTCCTCTCCTCAAGCCAAGCAGGAAAAACTTAGAAGAACTTATGTATTAATTGACGAAGTTTTAACCTGTGGAATCCAGGAACAAACTTCTTCCGGATCCTTAAAGTGGAACATTTTATTCTTCTACATAACCTTCAGGGAGGCAGGGAATTGGAGTTTAGCAGTTGCAGCTAGGCTCTTCAGCTCCTGAATCTGCTTACCCAATTCCCACTGCCTATCCTGAGTGGTCCGTGAGATGTCCGATCTGATTCGAAAGGACCAGTTTGATTTAGCATATTCCCCCTTTTTTAACCCGGTGAGAGAATGCAATCTTTTATTGAATATGTTTTTAAATTTACTAGTATTTTCCTTGGCATTTTCTTTCCTCATCGTCTATTAAAGGGGTCTCGGTGAACTCGCTGAATATCATCTTATAGAGTCGCTATCTCAATTTCAGGGTGTATATCGCTTAGGAGATCTATTATGAAAGACCTTATGTCCCCATTTTCGAGATGTTCCGGGATATTTAAAATCCTAATGTTATTCCGCCTGACATTGTTTTCAAGACTCTCCAGTTTGTCGGCAATGAGTTTGTCTTTCGACTTTAATTTCTTCATCTCCCCCGTATTTTCTGCCACTTGCTTTGTGAGACCCTCCACTTTCTCTTCCATTGCCTCTACTCTCCCCATAGCCTCATTTATTTTGGCTTCCAAAGTCTCGCAGGTCCCTGGATCTTGAGTTGATTTGCCTCAGAGATTGCAAATTTTTCTCTCATCTCTGTGATTAAATTTAGGAGGAAGTTCTCTGTCTTAGTGGTAGACCCTGCATCTTGCTCTGGGCAGTCGCCCCCTTGATTTTGGACTTGAGGCCTAGATTGTGAGCTGTTTGAAATGGCACTGAGGTCTTGATAGGTATCAGGGGGGAGAGAGGTGGTAACAATTTTGGTGCTGGTGGTTTTTTGCACTGCCCCCTGGTTTTGATTACTCTGTAGTAAAATCTCATCATTTTCTAGCCCTGCTATGCCGGAAAAGCTGCTTTCCAAAGATATTGTGTTTTCAGATTGCTCTGCAGCCTCCAAATCTTTACTTGCGCCCATTCTTTCAGAAGATTTTACACTAAGGCCTGTAGCAACTAGATTTCCCTGGATTTTTTGGGACTTTTGAGTTTGAGCCTGTACTTTGAAATAAGTACGAAGAGAAGGAAAAGCACGAGCACTTGCAGTGCTGGCTCGTTTAATCTGTTTTTTGTTACTTACTCTAAAAGATTTATATGCCTCCGTGAGAGTCGCCTTTTCTGCTTGTATAGCCCCAGAAATATTTACTCCTTGAGTGCTCTCTATTGGAGACACAGCTTGCCCCCAAATGCCTTTACTTCTAAGAGTCTATCTATCAACCATGTTAAACTTTAAACGGTCTTTGTTTACATCTGCAGGATCTAAAAATTCTGTGGGACTCTTTGCCTTTACTTTTGCTTGTGATCAAATAGAAGTTTCAAGGTTACAATCACCCACCTTGGTATTTCTCGTAGTAGAGCTCCAGCTCTCTTTTAGTGTTCGAGCCCCCTTCTTCCTTCCCCTTATCGGTTGCATCTTGGGGGGGGGATTTAATCTCTTAGGGTGCTGTGGTTTTGATTAATCTCGGTTCTTTTGTCCTCCACGCAACCCCACAACTTTAGAGGGCTTCCTGCGATTGGGAAGCCAATCCTAGCCGCCACCTGATGACTTTTTGCAATCCCCACAGCTGCCTTCCTCTAGATCCCGCTTTGCAGCGGCGGTTCAGCAATCCCAGATGCCACTGCTGCGAGTCCAAGAAGACCGACCGGCAAGAGATGTCCAAGCACCAGGAGGGCAGACCCGACTGAATCGAGGAGCCGGGAGACTGAAACTGCAAGCTCCAAAAAGCTCCGAAGGCGCCCCATGCCAAAAGACCCCCCGGAGCCACGAAACACAAAGAAGCCAAAAGCTAGGAACCGGGACTGCCCCCGGAGAGAGCCGCGAGACGCGAGCCCCCAGAGACCGGGACTGGAGCAAGCGAGTCAGGAGGTAAGAGCCTGTGAAAGCTCGGAGGCTAGAGAGGGCTTCAAAAGGAGAAAAAGGCATGGGTGGAGGGGGAGATAAAGAGGTTAGCCCCTAAATTCTGTCCGCATAATGAATCAGCATCTTTTTGCTAGTTTAAAAGACCCGTCATTCATTTCTGCCCCTGCTGGTTGGAGAGCGAGAAGCCCGCGACTGCTCAGCAACTTCTGACGGCCGCCATGTTCCCCACCGAACTATCCTGCTTTGCAGAGGTTGAAGGCAATGCATCTAAGAACTGGTTTGAGGTATTCTCAGAAAGTTGTACTTATGGAAGAGGCGACGGAGGAGCTGAAATGGTGGTGTTTGAACATGGAAACTTGGAATGAGAGAGCAATATTTGGAGTAAATACGGCGTTAGTAATAGAGTCAGATGCAAGTTTAGATGGTTGGGGTGCACAGTTTCAGCAGGAGGTTGCTGGACGGACATGGAAAAGAGGTTGCATATAATTTGCTTTTACTGTTAGCAGGATCTTTTGTGTTCAAATGTTTTACGCAAACGAGGTAAGGTGGTCAGTGCTGCTGCGCATGGAAAAAGTGTCAGCAGTACAGTATGTGAACAAACTTCAGGGTCCCAAATCGAAGGATTGGCAGATTTAGTGAAAGTGTTTTGAAAATGCTGTCTGAAGAGAAGAGTGTGTGTACAAGCGGAATATATTTCAGGAATGACCAATATATTAGTGGATTGGTTCTCACTGAATTTATGCTACTCAAGCAATTGGATGTTGGACAGGACAGTGCTTTTGCAAGTGGAAATGATTTGGAGTCCATTTGATATGGATATGTTTGCCAACAGTGTGAATGCCCAGAAAAACAATTTTTTCAGTTTGAGACCTTATCCAGGATTAGCCGGAACAGATGTCTTTCAGCACATTTGTATGGATATCAGACCTTATGTGTTCCCACCTTTTTCCAATGATTGCTCTGGTGACCATGATAGTTCGCAGGCGGAAAGAGACAGCAGTAGGGATATCTCCGCTGGGGAGGGCCCAAGTGTAGTATCCACTTCTGTTCGAAATGTCTGTACTTTCCCATTCTTTTGCTGTGGTTTCTGAAACTCTTGAGGGGCCCAGCAGTAGAAGTGCACAATTTAGTGATTTCAGAGCAGATGAGGTTGGTGGCTTAGAAAATATCTGGAGAGTTTAGGAGTTTCTAGGGCTGTCACCAGTGGCTTTGGAACTTACTGGAGAATCCTGTGCTCCAGTATCAATGAAGATGTATCGATTGGCTTGGCAAACATTGGTTTGCTGGTGCTTGGAGAGAGACTATGATCCTCTTTGAGTGTCCATGGTGGAAGTGGAGAATTATCTGTCCGAAAGATTTGATAAAGATTTGGCTTGCAGAACAGTAAATGTGTATAGATCAGCAATTGCAGCAGTCCATGAGCTGGTTAACAGATTAGCGGTAGGACAGGATGTGGTCGTGTGTAAACGTATCCGTATCATTACAATTTGGTTACCCTCTGTGTCTAGATATATTTTGGTTTGGGGTATTTCAAAGGTGTTTAAGTTTTTGCTTAAGTTGGGAGGAAAATGACTTGTTGTCCATGAGGTATTTGTCATTAGAATTGACAGTTTTATTGTGTTTGGTTTCATTTAGGCTGGTGTCAGATGTGAAAACTCTTGACATAACCTGCAGAGTTTTCTTCACCTGAGGGCTTGTGTTTTTATTTAACCAAAAGAACAAAGACTAATTTGATTTTTTTTGTATCCATATGTTAACGACAGAGAGAAATTGTGTGTAGCAAGATGTGTGCAGAAATATGAGGAGATCGGCAGAGGTAAGACCATTTGGGTTGAATCAGCTGCTTATTTCTTTTAAATAACCATATTAGGCACTAAGGTCACCCAAGCTTGCAAGATGGCTGGGAGAAATGATGTGCAGAGCAGGTTTGGATGTGAGTATGTTCGGATCTCACTCCATGAGGGGAGTGCCATTATCTAAAGCATGCATGATGGGAGGATCTTTGCAAGACATTCTACGTTGCACAGACCGGTTGAATGATATGACTTTAGAAGGTTTGATTTTAATCCAGCAGAGAATATGGCAAGTTGTTTGTTGTAATTGCTTTAAACTTGCATAATGTTTTTTATTAAAGACAACCGTGGTTAATTGTGTTTTTTCTTAATTCATAGCTCGTGGACAAGCTTAATGGCTGCCAAGGACTGCACTTTGCAGGAACATGGAGGATTGTTTGTCATGGAATGCTTCATTGGGATTTCTTTGGAAATGAAGAAAGCTTGATTTATAGGACTGGTTAAAAGACTATTTGACAGTTAAACTCAGTCAGTTGCAGTCTCTAAAAAACATACTATATGTTAGCGGTTCTGAGGTTTTACTTAGTCAGAATTCAAAAGTTTTATATTCTTGAAAGGAGCTGCTGGAGCAGTAGCAATAATGAGTATTGCATAATATTACCCTAAGTTTCTTTAATAACATCCAGATTCCTGCCTACCAGACTGTGGAAGATCACAATATGGTCAGAGATTGTTAAAAGTGCTGTAGGAAGGCAGAGCTTAGCATGGATCCTGTTTTTATTTAGGATGTTAAGTTGTCATAAACAGACTGTAGATTAAACAATAGCTAGAGGCTATGTCTAGATACTGTTGAAGCTATTGGGAGAACTAACAATATAGCTTTGCTTGGCCTCGCTAACTACATAATGAGCTATGCCTAAGCTCAGATACATTTGCAGCTTTACTTACTAATTGAAAAATGGGCTATGTTGCAGCTAAGCAGAAATATATTCACTGAAAAATGATGGTTCTGTCCCAAAACTAAGAACTCTCTGACATTTACCGGCTATGGTATGTGATATATACCTGTACCATAAGAAGAACTCAGGCTGCCTTCCATACACAAAACGACCATTTAGAAATGGCACTGGAAAGAAATGTAGTGACGCAATTGTTAAACATGGCTGGAGTTTATTTTTTATATTTCTTCAACCTTTTAATTGTACATAGAAGATTCTCTTTTTGTGTTTTTTTTTCTGGGTCTTATGTTATAAATGCTCAATAGGGCTGGCACAAAAACCTTTGTGATGTTTTTTGAGGTGAAGGGCCAAAAGGTTTTTTTCCTGCGTATATGTTATTTTTGGTCTTTGGAGACTCCAAACAACTTAAACCTTGGACCAGACTCTTCTTTTTATGATTGCAGGACTTCTGTTGGCAGTGTTTCGTTCTCCACTTCCTCTTCAAGTGTCTTTCACTGTATTTCAGCCTGGGAGTACTCAATGGGATAATTTTTTCTTTGATGGTTTAGAGTGGGTGCCGCTTCGATATGTATAGGCAGAGTGTTCCAGAGTGCTGGGGTTTTGGGAGAGAAGCAACAGCCCCCCATTTAGTCTCTTGGATTTGGGGCGAGAGATCATCAACGTATTGTTTGATTGTAAATCTAGATTGGGTGTGTACCAGGAGAAGGAATGTCTAAGGTAGCTGAGCCTCGAGTCATGTAAGGCCTTATAAGCAAGGCACAGTGCTTTACATTTGATACAGTTATCCACTGAGAGCCAAAGGAGCTTCATGATAGATGCTGAGATTAGATGAAATTTGGACAGATCAAGAATAATTCTTGCTGCCAAGTTTTGAACACTTTGTATTTTCCTTTTGTACTGCTTCTGGAGCTTGACATAGAGTCCATTACAGTAGTCCAATTTTGAAAGAATTAGTAAAGAAATGACTGTTTTTCTGCAGGTTAGAGGGATGAAAGGGAGAATTTTCGTAATAATTTCCAACATATTGAAGTTGGAGGACACAACGGAAGAGATATGCTTATTAAAAGTTCAGTTTGTCATCAATGGTTACACCCAGATTTTACGCTTTTTGAACCAGAATGGGAGAAGTTCCTAACTCCTTAGGCCAGCAAGCTGGGTTCTTAAAATGAGGTTTGTTGGCAAACAGAATGACATCGTTTTTATCCGAGTTAAGCTTTAGCCAATGCTTACCGATGCAGTGCTGACTGCTCTTATACAGTCGTCAAATTGGGAGATGGTAGTTTCCACATTATTGGAGGCTGACACCACAATCTGTGTGTCGTCTGTATATGAAGTGGCGGAGAACCCAAAGGATCTGATCCGGGAAAACGTTCGACCACATAGATATTAAAAAGAAGGGGACTCAGGGAAGATCCTTGAGGGACCCCTAAGGAAGGACGAAGGACTTGGAAGTAAAATTCTCCATCATAACCGACTGCTACCTGTCAGTTAAAAAGACTGAAGTAAGTCAAGAGCTTTGTCGATGATGCCCAGTTTTTTTAAGGCGATCAACAAGATTAGCATGATTGACTGTGTCAAACACTACAGACAGGTCAAGGAGGACGAGAGCTGCAGAACCTCCTTTATCGAGAATGATTTTAAGTTCATCAGTAGTTTTTATTAAGGCTGTTTCTATGCTATGCTTGGCACTAAAACCAAATTGGGCGGGGTCCAATAACTGATTGTCCCGATTGAACTGAGTCCGTTGTAAATTGATAAGTCTCTCCACTATCTTTGCTGGAAGGGGCAACCTAGAGATAGGGAAAATGTTTAATGGGTTATCGGGGTCTAGATTAGGTGTCTTGAGAAGTGACAGGATAGAAGCCCTTTTCCATAATTTGGGAGAGGTCTCAGAACTGAACATCCCATTGAAGATGTTGGTGGACAGGGATCATGCGGGGACCCAGATTTAGTGGACTTGAGTAAGTTAAGTACTTCTGTATCAGTGACATAAAGAAAATTGGCTGAGTTTAGGTTGAGGGTTTTTGTGAGGGGAGTTTCATTCAAGAGTGGAAGCTTGTGCTATAATGAGATATTGCTGAAATCCAAGATTTTAGAACAGGTAAACTGATTGTAGATTTGTTCAACTTTGTCAAAAAAAATAGGAAGCTATTTTCTCACAAAAGGATAGACTATTGTTGTTGCTTCTATTTTCAGGGGGTTTGGTGAGTTTGTTTTTAACTTGGAAAAGATATCTGGTAGAATTCTTGGATAGTTCAATTTTTTGTGTAACATAAGCTGAATTTTCCCTTTTGGTGGTTGCCTTAAAATTAGCCAGAGCCTGTTTGTAGATTACTTTATCAGATGATTTATAATTCGCTCTCCATTTCCTTTCCAGTATTCTACAGTTTTGTTTTCGAGGTGGAGTGTTTCAGTGAACCAGGGTGCAGATCATTTAATTTTATGAGGGCCACTACAACCTTTGGGGACAGATTTGGAAATGGCAGTTTAACCTGAGTGTGTAATTCTCTGTGGCCTGAGTTGGGTCAACTTGTTGGGGTTGATACTCCTGAAGGAGGTGTTGTTGCAGAATATCAAAGCTGGTTTTGAGCAGGAGGGACAGCAGTCAAATTTAAAGTGATGGCTTTATGGTCCGACCATGTGAGTGGAAGAAACTCCTTCACTGAAATGGAATGATTGTTGGAAAAAATGGCATCCAATGTGTGTCCGGCACTATGTGTGTGTTGATGTTTGAGTTGGTAAAGATTGAGGGCCTTCATTAAGTTAAAAAATGCTTAGGTATCTTTATCCTCTAGGATGTATAGCTGTATCACTATATATAATCAGTAAGCATATATACGAGTGACTATATAGAACTGTTAGTGAATTAGTGGATGTGTATATAAATGTTGGAATTACTGAATTGGTTGTTGTAACTGGTATAGGTATCTCCATTTTTTTGAAAATGTTAGTTTCTATTTTTGAATATGTGTTTCAAGAGTTACATTACACTGAAATGATATCTGTCACTTTCTCACAAGGATGGTGTCATCAGTGATGTCATGAGTGATGTCACTGACCATGTCATGAGTGATGTAATTTTGAATATGTGTTTCAAGAGTTACATTACACTGAAATGATATCTGTCACTTTCTCACAAGGATGGTGTCATCAGTGATGTCATGAGTGATGTCACTGACCATGTCATGAGTGATGTAATATGTGACGTCATCAGCAGTGCATTACACGCGCAAATTATAGTGAGTCCAACTAACTATAACGTGTAATTTCATTGTTTTTATATCAGTAAAATTTCCAGCTAACTATAACTGGTGTCGAACCTATGTTTTTTTCAGTGAATTTCATAGGTTTTTCAAATGCTACTTCCTAACTATAACGTGTGTAAAACCAATGGTTTTTTCAGTGAATTTCATAGGTTTTTCAAATGCTACTTCCTAACTATAACGTGTGTAAAACCTATGGTTTTTTCAGTGAATTTCATAGGTTTTTTGAATGCCAGTTCCTAAGTATGAAGGATATACCTGAAATAAATATCGACATACCAATCTTACGTGCACAACCGACTGCACGCACCCACCTATTTATTTCATGAAGCTTTCCAATTTAAACCTAATGAATTTCTTCATAGACCAATGAAAAAACTTATAGTACGTTAAAGACACTGAACCTAGGCTTTTTTTCTCCTATAAACTTTTTAATTAAATGGAGCCGAATTTTTTTTAATCATTCGTGCGTGACTGATTGTACACACCTTAATATTTATTTTGAAAAATATAACAGATTTTATAATTTATTAATTGTATACTTAAATCGAGCTGTAAAAATATATCAAATCCGTATGTGTTTGAATTCACTTCTTTTCACGTTTTTAAACTTCAGTAAAGAACATCGCTACTTCCAAATCACGTTCGTAACTAGATAGTGTCACCGCCTACACGTCCTGAGAAGCGCATGTAAAGTCATGTGACTTGAAAACAAGACTTCCAATTGGTTCTTAGTAGTTTCTGTTCTGTAATTTACACGAAGCACTCCACCCACTTTCCTCACAATCTTTTCTACTCTCAAGAGACAACAACGTCGAGCATCTTCCGGAAGACTTTGCTGAAATGGCTGCCCTTCCACATTCATCTTCCGAATCTGAAGGAAATGAACGACCACCGTTAAGAAGAAAAAAGGAATCTTTCATTTGGCAATTTTTTACTTATCCTGAAGATCAAAAGAAAGTGAATGCGCCAAAAGTAACCTGCACGATATGCAATTCGGACCTCTCAAGGGGAAATCCAAATAGAAAATATTCCTTTTCTATACACACCATGCTGCGACATGTTAAACAAAGGCACCCTGAGCATTATGCAAAAGCATCGACAAGAGCCCTGGCCACGCTATTACCATCAGAAGTGGCCAGAACATCTTCTGGTGGACGACCTGTATCTCCATCGAGTGCTGAGATGGACTTGAGACCATATCTTGCGAAGGTGCACATGAAATGCAACGAGTGTGGAGAAATTCTTTTATATGGAGAGCAGAGCCTTGTTCTTATTAAACTCAAAATTGAAAGTCATAAATGCCCCAAGAAAAGATAAATTTCTTCACTTCATTTTCATAGTATTACATACTGAAAAATGTAGTAGCAACTTTAAGAAATCTAAAGCATCATAACACTTGTTTCCAAAAAAAAAAAAAAAAAAAAAAAAGTTCTTTTCAGAACTAACTATTTCTACGAAAACATGCTCCAAGAGCATCTTATGACATGTTTTTTCGGCGCTTCATTGTAGTGCGCGACCGGGTGCGCGCACCCTCCTATCGCGTGCAGGAGTTGAGACTTGCATGTGAAGTCATGTGACTTCAAAACAACACTTCTAGCTGATATTTTCTCGCCGCTTTCATCTTGTGCGCGACCGGGTGCGCGCACCCGCCTATCACGTACAGGCGTCGAGACACGCATGTGCAGTCATGTGACTTTAAAAGAACACTTCCAATTGGTTTTTACTAGTTTCTATTCTGCAATTTACACGGAACACTCCACCCACTTCCCTAGAAAACCAGTTTATCGAAAAACTTTTAAAGCCTCCCCTTATGAAACATTCGACATCGTTCACATAGCAGTGTAGTAAATAGCACTACATACACATGGGGGCATATTATCAAGCCTGTGTGCTAAAATTATCGCAGCTTTATCAGGCAAAAACGTGTGATAAAGCGGCGATAATGGGCTTGATAATATGCTCTATGGAATTCCAATCGAAGCACATGTTAGATGTGAAGACATCTAACATGGGCTTCGATTGGAATTCCACAGAGCATATTATCAAGCCCATTATCGCTGCTTTATCGGCCGTTTTCGCCCAATAAAGCGGCGATAATTTTAGCGCACAGGCCTGATAATATGCCCCTCCGTCCCTTAATTATAAAAGACTTATGAGTATGTGAGAAAAACTTTTGTTTTCACATGATAATGTGAAATTCTGAGCCTGTTACCGATTTTTTTTTCACATATGTTACTATTCTCCTTCGACCACTAACACCATAAAAAATACCAGCAATACCGGTGATATTTTGTACACCGACAACGGTCGATTTCTATCGCTTACAGCCCTTGCTATTATAAAGTTTTATTTCCTAAGTCTCTGATCTCCAACTGTGGAACGTGACTCCCCTGTGTGTCGTAATGAGGTGCTAAGAGCAGCACGTACACTATACTTCGACTAAGCATCCATAAATTCCGCGGACATTTCTACCCTGCTATCTGCAATTATAAACATCAAAAGGAGCTACGCTGCCCCCCTTAGAGAGGCCTCACTCCCACTGCTACAAAGGCTTGGCAGTCGCCAAGATACACAAAAACAGCGTCTCGGGTCCATTGAACTTCTGTGACGATCTCAATGAAAATAAGCACTAAACAATATTCAAGTATGTAGTATTCCTTCTACTTGGTTATAGACTAGGGGGCATATTATCAAGGGGGTTAATCACCGCTTTTTTGGCTTTAAAAGCCAAGAAAGCGGAGATAAAATTATCTCCCTATTATCAAGCTGTCGCTAACACCAATTAGTGACAACTAATAGGAGATAGCAACCATCTTGGGCCCCGCTTTACATGTCGGTGATATTTATCACTAATGACATCCAAAGTGTGTATGCCAAAATGTTAGCCACTGCAAACAGTCCCTAACATCGCTATCTCCTATTATCAACTTTTGGAGATATTCGCGCGAAGCGCAAATATCTCCGAAAGCTAAGACCTGCCCTGAGCAGTTCTTAGCCATGTTATCTAATGAGAGGTGGATACCATGGCTAAGAGCATTTGCTCGATAATTCATGAATATCGCTGACTTTTCAGCGATATTCATGCATTGCGGCCGTTTTTTATCGCATTTACGATAAACCTTGCTAATAGCAAGGTTTATCTGCGATAAAAATCGCCAATGTGCGGCGATAATTTTTGTCTCTAAACAAGTTAGAGACAAAAATTATCGCTAGTTCTTGGTAATATGGCCCTAAACATTTACCGCAGCGCTGCAGCGATTTCTTCCGCAAATAAACCTTGGTATTAATAAGGTTTAACGCAAATGCGGTAAAAAACGTTGCAAAGCATAAGTATCACAAAAAAATCAGGATTATTCATAGATAGCGACCTAATGCTATTAGCCATGTTATCCACCCCCCATTGGATAACATAGCTAAGAACTACTCAAGGCAAGTCTTAGCTTTTAGAAATATTCCCGCTTAGCGCAAATATCTCCAAAAGCTAGTAATAAGAGATAACGATGTTAAAGACTATTTTCAGTCGGTAACATCTTGGCACGCCCACTTTGCATCTCATTAGATATAAATGCAACTGACATGCAAAGTGCACCCAAAATGTTCACTATCTTCTACTAAGTGTTCCTAACTAGTGTTAGCAGCTGCTAGGTAATAGAGAGATAATTTTATCTCTGCTTTCTTGACGTTTAAAGTAAAAAAATCACAGATAAACACCTTTCATAATATACCTCTATATTCAAATTGAAGTAGGCGTAGGTCTTCACGCAGCAATCACATGTACAGATTTGAAAGAATATAGCCCAGAAAGTCACTGAGTAAAATCTCATAAATGACAGTCAACCAATTTCAATACGTATTAGTTCAGAAGAACAGTTCTTTACGATACAGGGCTCTAGAATGACAAACATATCTCGTCTTTATAAAAACCCTTCAGGTTTTTTCAACAACTGTTAAATGGTTCAATACTCATCACAAACGTGCTCCATCATGAACATTGTCTGATCTGTCCTCAGGACGAACAACATTTCTGATGAACTTGCCGCTATGCATGCACAACACTAACATTGTACTTCCTTAACACGTTCTATTCACTAAGCAGAACCATGACGGAACCACTCTAGCATAAACACATCTGAACCATGGCTCATAAAAGGAGTACCTCAATCATGACCATGCAAGTCCCACTAAGCCCCCCAGCCCCCTAATCTTGAGTCAAAATTGGAACTACAACACAGGATTTAAAGTCCTGCAAAGAACACCATGTAACATTTAATACCATATACACCATCATTTTCATATATCACTTTTCCTAAACTCACTCAGTGAAATATCGCTCATTTTATTTAATCACTTTTAAACCATACCTTCTAACAATGCACCCAATCCTATGTGGAAGTGTTCAATATAAAAGATGACATTGTTTTAAGAAGGATAGAGAAATAAATAACACAATGTTGTAAAAATGTCTTTATTATATATACTTACCTAATAAAAAGAAAAAAAAATTAAATGTCTTATGAAAACGTAGCACCTGTGGAAAGAAATTAAAAATAAAATTATAAAGTATATTATTTATAGAAAAAACAATACGAAACAATAAGACAGGTCCAAACAAAACTGTCAGATATTATTAAATATACGTAACTTATAAATATAATATCTGTGGAGGAGAGTAAAAAAAAAATCTGTTATAATACATATTTCTGAATGCAATGTAGCAAAATAAGTAAACAACATATTAAATGATTTATTTTTGCTGTCCTCAGAAAACATTGATTTTCACTATCAAGAGTGATTTCAACATTAATCATCATATAACAGCGGGGAAAAAAAAACGCAATCAAAATGATTGTGTTTAAAAAACCCATACAAAATCTGCATACATATTATAAATACTTGAAAAAAACATGTCTTAAATGTTTTCCTCAAATTCGCAATTTCTTGAGTAAGCACACTACATCTTCCACAGTTACAACCTAATTAAAGTATACCACTTATTTTTCAAGATATCTCAACAAAATCCCGTGCAGCAATCTCCTATAAAAAATGTATTTGAAAGACACAGTTTCTTCTCTCATACATTTCCGCGTGGCCAAATTGTATAAGCTAACTCATTATCTTTTAAATACCTCTCCAAAACACTTACGTCCATATACGTTTCTAAATAATTCTCAAAAGTACTCATTTTCTTCTCTCCTATTTTTCCACGTGGCCAAATACTATGAGTTAAGTAGTTTTTTTCTGAAATTTTGTAATCTTAGTCTCATCCATATGGCTGAGATACCCGCCACCCCCTCTCAACACAATCCCCAAGGATGGGAAACCGGAAACAGTTCTGAACTTTTGGAAGACGGGAGGGAGTGACCCTCCCGGCCGTATTTATTAAAATATGAAACAAAATTAAAACATTAAAATAACAGTTTCATATTATGTACAATTTCATTACCACATTGCGATGTTTGGCTAACCTTAACATTTTCTCTAATACAAAGGTTCTCCTAGCTGAACTAACATCCTACAAAATATTAACTTGCAATTTGAAATTGTACATCCTAACGTTTAAGGGCCAACGGCAAGGTCGTAACCGGTGTCAAGATCCCTAAACCAAAATATCCCCCTCACTTGTGAGGGGCGACCGCACAGAGGTGTACCTCAAGTGCAACTACCAATTTCCCTTGACTTGACGGGGGCCCCAATAAACTCGACGCCACTTAAAGGTCGTCCGAGGACTCGTGTGAGGTATCTAGAAGGTAGCGTAGACCCCCCCCAAACCCCACACAACTTACCACATCTGCCGTCGCAGATGTCCTGGCCCCGGGAAATTACCCAGGAGGGGGCTGTAGCCCCTCCTACCCAGGAAGGGGCCTTGACCGCCTTTCCTTTCCTTTCGGCGGCCCATCCTTAGAAGGGACCGCCTCCCCGTTGAGGGGCCAATGGCCACCTCCCTCGAGCGCTCCCATCCGTAATGGGTGACGCCCACTCATAGGGATCTTCCAATTAGTGCTCACCGATCATGACCTTACCGCCCGACCAAAATAAATACGACAATTCTAAACTAAATGACTAAATTACCTAAAGGACAGTAACAACAACCACTTTATTAAAGCATGCTTACTGATCGAACACTAGAGCAGGATTACTTTATTTACAAAACATACCACAAATTGACCATTCTTTATTGCATATTCAAAGTTATCACGATAATAATCCCAACCTACAAACGAAATTAAAATTACCACATCAAAACTTTATTCAAAACCACTTGCTGTCCTCAGGGGCTGGTGGGTGGGTCAAAATTGGCTCTTCGTTCCGTCTCGAGCTCACGTGCAGCGAGGAGGTGCAGCTTCAGAGCACCGGAACAAGAGGATGCTTTCTTGGCTTGTTGCTCCTTTTATCCGTCTTCAGGGCGGGCGTAAACCCGCCCCTGCCTGCCCCAAGGGCGTGGCCGGCCGCGTCAGTGTCTAGGCCGGCCCACTCCAGGGCGGGAAAAAGGCGCGCCCCGGCTACGCCGCTTCGGGCATACCAGCCGAGACTCGCCTCCCGCCCAAGATGGCTTCCCGGGGGGATCGTGGTACTCCACCATACGTTCGGGGGGACCGAATGGTCGCCCCTTTCCATATGGCTGAGATACCCGCCACCCCCTCTCAACACAATCCCCAAGGATGGGAAACCGGAAACAGTTCTGAACTTTTGGAAGACGGGAGGGAGTGACCCTCCCGGCCGTATTTATTAAAATATGAAACAAAATTAAAACATTAAAATAACAGTTTCATATTATGTACAATTTCATTACCACATTGCGATGTTTGGCTAACCTTAACATATTCTCTAATACAAAGGTTCTCCTAGCCGAACTAACATCCTACAAAATATTAACTTGCAATTTGAAATTGTACATCCTAACGTTTAAGGGCCAACGGCAAGGTCGTAACCGGTGTCAAGATCCCTAAACCAGAAATATCCCCCTCACTTGTGAGGGGCGACCGCACAGAGGTGTACCTCAAGTGCAACTACCAATTTCCCTTGACTTGACGGGGGCCCCAATAAACTCGACGCCACTTAAAGGTCGTCCGAGGACTCGTGTGAGGTATCTAGAAGGTAGCGTAGACCCCAAACCCCACACCCCACACAACTTACCACATCTGCCGTCGCAGATGTCCTGGCCCCGGGAAATTACCCAGGAGGGGGCTGTAGCCCCTCCTACCCAGGAAGGGGCCTTGACCGCCTTTCCTTTCCTTTCGGCGGCCCATCCTTAGAAGGGACCGCCTCCCCGTTGAGGGGCCAATGGCCACCTCCCTCGAGCGCTCCCATCCGTAATGGGTGACGCCCACTCATAGGGATCTTCCAATTAGTGCTCACCGATCATGACCTTACCGCCACAGGCCGGATAGTTGACCGGCTATCCGGACCCCCCACAACACTCCTACCTAAAGGTCATGTCTTAAAGTCTTTAGCCAAGCTATCAAGTCTCCTATGAGTAACTCGTTCCCCACCCGGGACAAGTGAACACCATCCCCCAAATACATACTGTCACCAGTAATACAACCATGCGAAATAGAATGCAGTGTATTGGAACGGAACAATCTACTCACTTTGTTATTAATTTTTCTTACTGAATGATTCAGAGCAGAAACAGAAATAGCCCCCCGCCATACTTTTCGTGGGATCATATGGGACCATGCAATCGTGCACCCTGGAACTCTCCTCGCTAACCAACTTACAGTGGAAAGCATCGCCTCGAGAAGAAGTCGTCTACCAGTGGTGACCAAATCATTGCCCCCAAGATGTACTATGACTATAGACGGCGGTGACCTTGTCCGCCCTAGCAAACCCTCGAAAAATGATTGAAACTGGTCAATACAGAGTCCGCCCCTTCCGTAGAAGGACACACTGTACCCGTATTCCCCAGCCACGTGAATCATGTCACCTGCTTTGAATACGTCCGCGGCACGCCTCACGTATGAGTGGCCCACGACCCACACCTCCTCCTTCACAGCCGGTGATGTCTGACCGCTGGCCCGGTGTTGGGTCGACTGCATAGTCCGCCCCGCCTCGTAGGCTTGCACAACTGAAACCAAACAAAAACAAGAAGCGTGAGTACATCGTTACAGCTTCACAACATGTGCAACCGCACATACCTTTTATAACAGTCGGAGGACCAACGCCCCACACGTTTAACTTGTTCGACATTCAGACCCCTGGCTGTAGCCTCTGTAGCAGCCCCTATCCGAAAGGAATGGGTCCCAAACTCGCCCGGGTTCAAGCCCGCAGCGGCAATCGACATCGCAAGCACCCGCTGAAACTGAAACCTCGTCAGTGGGGTGGCGTCAGCGTGTCTCAACAAGGTCCCCCCCCATGATGCCACCCTTTGTGCTAAATATTCCTCTACACAACTCACCGGGCACATGGAGGACCCGGGAATCCTTTGTATGATTATGCAGTCACCCATCGCACCCTGATCGGTCTTGGACCTGACGAACAAGACAGTCATTGTCCCCCCTCTGACCTGAACGTGCTCTCGGCACAGTCCCCCCATCACATCCTGCTTGTTCCTTGCCACTAGTTCGCTTACCCGCATAGCCCCATGGAATGCCAGCGTAAAAGCGGCTCGGAATAACACCGTTTCATACCGGGATGAACACGTTGCAGGGAGTATGGATAATAACAGGGCCAACCTATCCAAACCTATCGGGCGCCTTTCATCTACTCTGTGACCCTCAAGGCGTTGCCACCCACGAAGCGCTTTTTGGACAACGAAAGATGCTGTCGGGTCCTGGATCCCATGAGCCCTAGCCACAAAGGAAATGGCGGCCCGATGCCTCTGGGCCGTAGCCACTGATTTGCCTGCCTGATGCAAAGATAGCAGGAATTTTACTACCAACTCCTCCTGACCCCAAAGCTCCCCCCTAGCAGCCCCCAAAAAGGCCCAATAGGAACGGAACGCCCCTTCATATGCCTTCCTCGTCCTGGGTGCTAAACTCTCTCCCACGAGGTTACGAAGTTCGGGGCACCGAGAGACCAGAGAGCTTCGGGAAAGGGTACCGCCACCGGGTCCGCTGTGGGCAGAAAACCCCAGAAGGCCTGCATACGAAAACGAGAAAGCGCATCAGCCGCCTGGTTCATCACCCCCGGCACATGTCTTGCCTTAAATAGCACATTCAATTGCATACACAGTAATACAATTTCCTTGAGCAATCTCAGAATCCATTTGCATCGTGCTGCCTGGCTATTGATACACTCAACCACGGTCATGTTATCAGACCAGAATACCACAGAGTGATCTCTGAACCCCTCGGGCCAAGTTCTCAGGGCCACCAGAATGGGGAAAAGTTCCAGAAAAGCAATGTTACTTGTCAGTCCACCATCATGCCACCATGACGGCCATTTTTGTGCCGACCACTGAGTGCCGAATATGGCACCAAAACCAATGCTCCCTGCCGAATCTGTCCACAGCCCCAGCTCCTCAGAGGACACCGCTGGTTTGTTCCAGACAATTCGACCATTGAAATCCGCCAGAAATGCCAACCAAATGCGCATGTCCTGGCGAACCTCTGCCGAGAGCCTCGTGTGATGATGACCCTCCTTCAGGCCGACCATGGCTTGAGCGATCGAGCGGGAAAAGGGGCGGGCCATCGGTATTACTCTTAAGGCAAAATTCAACTGTCCCACCAATTGTTGTAATTGATGTAGCTTAACCTTAGACTCACTTATACACGTTTGCAGGCATGCCCTGAATCTTAACACTTTGTCTCCTGGTAAACGAAAACAACCTTCTTCAGAGTCGAGCTCGATCCCCAGAAACTTGAGGCAAGTCGAGGGACCCACAGTCTTACCTGGTGCCAACGGCACGCCAAACTGATTCATCAAGACACAAAATTCAGTCAAAGCCTGTCCACATTCCGGATCCCCGGCTGCCCCCAGAAACAAAAAGTCATCGAGATAATGCATATCATGTTGAAACCCCGTCTTCTTTGTGAAGACCCATTGCAGGAAACAACTGAACTTTTCAAAATAGGCACAAGATATAGAGCACCCCATTGGCATACACCGATCCATGTAATAGTGACCCTGAAACATGAAACCAAGGAGACGCTGGTCGTCTGGATGTACCGGGAGCAACCGGAACGCTGACTCGATATCAGATTTCGCCATCAGCGCACCGGGCCCCAGGCGATTCAATATGGCTACGGCCTCATCGAAGGATGCGTACCGCACCGAACACACTTCCGGGTCTATCGCATTGTTTACGGAAAGACCACGTGGGGCTGATAAATTATGTATCAGCCGAAACTCACCCGGGTCCTTCTTGGGGACCACCCCTAAAGGGGAACAAACAAAGTTAGCAACTGGTGGCACATTAAATGGACCGGCGACTCGACCTCGAGTAACCTCTTTCCCGATCTTTTCCTGTACCACGGTCGTATGTTGCAAGACCGATATTTGGTTTTTACATTTCGCTATACCCTGAAACTCCCCCACTGGGATGCAGAAACCATATGAAAACCCGTTCCGCAACACCCCAGCGGAAGCGTGATCCGGGTATTCGCTGAGCCAGGGAATCATTGCCATGGTATCAATTGGAGTAGGTAAAGGCGCCCGTCGGACTATATCAGACCTGTTTGGCGCCTCCTCTAGCCCCGTTATCACCCGTTTTGGCTCTGCACATGGACTCAGGATGGGATGCTTGCCCACACCCACCACATTTGTGCCTAAATTTGCATGACCCCTGGGGCCTCGTACATTTACCTCTGTTAAAGTTCCAACAAATCCCCCTTTTACCTGCGTTGCCGATCGGCCTCGAGTGGTTGTCGTTACTCGTACCTGCTCGAAAGGGCGTCCCAGCATATTGGCGGGAGGATTCACCCACGCTACTCCCTACCAATGGCAACTTCAACATACCAGTATCTTCCATTTTGGACCAAGACACAGAATCATAACAATCCCAAGTTAAGTTTTTATCATGTTCTTTCGCTTTTCTGAAAATATTGTCGTAACAGAACCATTGATTGCCCTCGTGCGATACAGAATACCCCATGATCCGTGACTGATAAATCGGCAATTCGGACAGCAATTCGGGCCTACGTTCACCCATGATGGATGTAAAAATCCCCCATGCTCTGCCCCAAGTGCCAATGTTTTCATTTACCTTAAAGGCGGCCATCTTTGCGCGCCAAACACTCGGATGCATGAGCTCCTTCTGGCTCTTAACATGCTCCATCTCATAATGATCGGTAAGCAACGAGAAGATGTTTATATACTCATCTGCCCATATCTTCTCTTTAATAGCCAGAGGGACATGTTGACCCAACTTTTCCCTTCGTGAGGGTGCAGACTCATCCCTCGCAATCGGCAATGGCCGCTTACCTGAACCGGAAGCTGTATCTGCGACTGGACCTGTCCCAGGTGGCTTCTCTACTGCCGCAGCCGCTTCCCTTGTTTCACGCAGTTGCTTCATCAACACCCGCGCGTCGTCAGCCGTGGCGCCCTTGCTACCCTTACCCAACCACGCTGCTAATTGTGCTGCCAGCTCGGGCGGCATATCCTCCCCGGACACGGGGGTGACCACCACGGGAATCGGATTCCCCTCTTCCGGCACCGGAGTTGGCTCTTCAAGTGGGGTACAGGGAACTGGGATGTTTCCCCCAGCTGCTCCCCTTCTGGGCCTCTTGCCTTCTCCTCCCGGAGCTGCTCCTGCCAAAGGACGTTTCGGTCCCCCTTCCTCGTCTTTATCCGCCATTCGCCTCTTTAGGTCGGTCACCTCTTTCATAAGAACACGCAGCATCTGGTCGGTAGTCATTCGCTTTCCCGCTTTCTTGGGCATTCTCCAACAGAGTATCTGTAAAACAAACAAGAAAGATTACAACGCTCAAAATTGGCTCTTCGTTCCGTCTCGAGCTCACGTGCAGCGAGGAGGTGCAGCTTCAGAGCACAGGAACAAGAGGATGCTTTCTTGGCTTGTTGCTCCTTTTATCCGTCTTCAGGGCGGGCGTAAACCCGCCCCTGCCTGCCCCAAGGGCGTGGCCGGCCGCGTCAGTGTCTAGGCCGGCCCACTCCAGGGCGGGAAAAAGGCGCGCCCCGGCTACGCCGCTTCGGGCATACCAGCCGAGACTCGCCTCCCGCCCAAGATGGCTTCCCGGGGGGATCGTGGTACTCCACCATACGTTCGGGGGGACCGAATGGTCGCCCCTTTCCATTATTTTCTGTACTTTTACAATCAAAATTTGTACCATATGTTATACCATCAAACATTAAGTAAATTTGTACCTGATGTTATCAATATGCAAAACACAAATTTCATGTATAGATTTGTACACCCTTATTTACATGATATTTGTAAACTACTAAGTTTCAGATCTTTATAGTATACATATTCCTACACCAAACCAATCTACTGAAATTTGGGTTCCAAAAATAACAAATAAGAGTTACTTAAGGCAAAAGGCAAACGTTTTTTAAAAGTCAATTGGCTATCATTGCAAAGTGTCCAGCCAGTAGCACACTTCAAATAAGCCGTATAATGTCCTGATGATGTAGAATGCCCTTCATGATAAATAATGGCTACAGTTACAAATGTTCTTCTAGAAATAGAAACTTGAGAAGCCACAAAATTGTTAATTAAAGTGGATACTTTACTCCCATCAGCTCTGCATCGTTGAAACATTAAAATTACATATTGTCCGTATCTATGGATAAATAAAGTTGATAACATTTCAGACTTGCATTGAGAACAGACCATATTTTGATGCGCATCTTTAACTAGTTCATTAAAAGGCACTTCTTTACAGTCTGGTAATGTCAAATATAAAAATCTTTCGCTGGGTATCTCAGTAATACTTAAAAATGAACAATTATCACACTTATGTTCCCATTTATAAGAAAGCCCAAAAAGACTATCAATATCTACACCTTCATCTTCCAAAGCTGTAAACATATACATAATAAATTCCTGACAATCTTGCTGTATATTCTGAGAAAACTGATTTACTTCTGCACATATATCTAAAACATTCCTTAATTCCGAAACACTTCCTATTTCATTATCACCACTACTACACGTTTCAAATATAGAATTTAAAGAATGACAAAAGGTATGCTCCTGATTTTCTATAATCTGTTCCTTAACATTTTTCAAAAAGAAAACAACATTAACTACTACATTTGCATAGCAGTTGACACCACACCTATTTTCCAACTTAAATCCAACAATCTCTTCAATACTAACAGTTTTCCTAGAGCTACCAACAACAGCTACATCTTTTTTTTGTCGTTTCTGGACTACTTCAGCACATTTGTCCTCATTTTTCCTTTTCTGACCAACTATACGCCTTTCAATTAAAGGATATTGAGGTAAACTTGGAGCATATTCTCTTCTTAACCTATTGTACTCCTTCACACAATTTAAATCTTCACTAATCTTTGTCTCATCATAATCAATTAGATAAAGTCCACATAAAGTTCTAACACGCGACAGAGCAACATACGCCATACCCTCTTTGAATACAGTACTTCCAATATTTACCAAAGCACAATCTACACTTAAACCTTGAGATTTATGTATAGTCACTGCATATGCCAAACAAATTGGAAATTGCTTACGACGGACATATAAGTCTTTCACAAGCAAAAAACGAGTTGAACATCGACTAATTTGTTGAACTTCATCAATCCCATCACATTTTATCTTCAAAAATTCAATCTCATCTCTATTGGTATAATTCACAAAACCAACAACATTACCCATTGCTCCATTTACCAATCCTCTTTTTACATGTAAATTTCTTCTTAAAATTATCCGACAATTTAAACATACATACAGATTTTTCTCTAAACCAGCAGTTTTAGATATAGTTTTTTGAAGAGAATCCAATTTCAATTTCAACTTTTCAGACAAAACAATAGTTCTACCTTCATGCTCTATTCTATCTTTAGCTTCCAGTTTCTTAATTTGTTGCTTTTCTAAATTCAACATTTTCTCATTAAAAACTGAACATTCTTTCAGAGTTGGCATCAAGCATATCACTGACTTATCTACAACCTCTTCACTATATATTCTCTCAGGAACATTATCTTCATTAGGAAACAGCTTGGAAAGTAATCGCGTTCGTAGAGTCTGTTTTGCATCTTCAGTTAATTTTCCAATCCTAATATCTTGAAGAATACTTCCATATTTAGTATCCTTTGCCTGTCGCATATTTTGAATCAGTTCAGTATATTTGAAATGTGACCATATATTTACATTTCCAATACTGCCCAGGCACTTTCTGGTCTCCTCATGTGTAACAGTTTCAAATACAGGTTGTCCTTTGACAGGAGTCAGCTGGAGTAGATCTCCAAAAACTATGACATGTTTACCTCCAAATAACACATCATACTCTGTCTTAAGTGTCTGTTGCATTCTTAAATGCACAAAAGCAAGCATTAAATTAGAGACCATGCTTACTTCATCAATAATAAGAAGTTTCATTTTTTAAGGACTCTAGAAACTTCAAAAGAAGCTTCTCCAGAAAGCTTCTGATATTGTAATTTATTTTCATGTTCAACTGGCAGCATCAGCAAACGATGTAAAGTTACACCTTTTATATTATTTGCTGCCAATCCAGTTGGAGCAGTAACAACACACGACAGTGTTGATTGAGTTGTTTGCTGTAAATATGTAGTAATTCCTTTAATTAGGAAACTTTTACCAGTCCCAGCTTCTCCACTTACATATAATCGAATAGGCTCAAATGACATACATGAGCAATCTTTTCTCTCATGACGAAAGCCATGCTCAATGTGCTCTGTCACTTCATCATATATCTGTCTTTGCTCAACATTAAACTGCTTCTTTAATTCTTCTAAGTCGATTACTTGCTCTTGACCTTCCTGCATTGCGCTTTCCACCTCATCCATGGCGGTGGCTGCTTCATTTTGAATAATTCGTTGTCCCAGTGGATCTTGACTTAATGATGCCGAACTTTGACTATCTTGTGAACTATCTCTAGCAATCTCTGCTGCAATTGTTGCTTCTTGCTCTATTTCGTCATTCAACATTTGGAGATAATTGCTGAAAATAGGACATTCAATAGTACTTTTAGATGCGTTGAATGAATCTTCATAACTATCAAAGTCTCCAAGTAGTTCCTCTTCTCTACGCCATGGTTTAAAGAGTTGCAAAAGAGCAAAATAGTAAAACTCTCTTTTATCAGGTGTTTCGCAACTCAGTTTCCGATGATTTATCAAGTGTCTTTTTCTTTGTTTTACCAGACATCCTTCATGTCCAATTACAGCATGTACACCTTTATCAATATTCTCGGTAACATTTCTCTTAAAAATATAATTTTGAAGTATTTCATACAGACAAATGTTTTCAAGCAGAATACTTTTATTTGGATAGTATGTATCCAACATATTTGTTTTCAAAATGTCTGTACTGTTTGGTTCTTTCTGGGCTAAGTACTCAATTTCTTGCACAGGTTTTAGAACACGGTTTCGTGTTTCTGCTAGGCCCAAACTCACCCAGAGAATAGTCCTTGACTTCGCATAAAGACTTGCTGATGATAATCTATCACAACATTCATATGCTCCAATTTCTCGATGAGACAGCATCTTCAAACTGTACGTATATAATATGGCTGAGATACCCGCCACCCCCTCTCAACACAATCCCCAAAAGGAAGGGAAACCGGAAACAGTTCTTAAAGTTTTTGGATGTGGGATGGAGTGACCATCCCGGCCGTATTTATTAAAACAAAAAATTAAAACATTAAACGTTTTCATGTTATGTACAATTTCATTATCACATTACGATGTTTGGCTAACCTTAACATAATCTCTAATACAGAGGTTCTCCTAGCCAAACTAGCATCCTACAAAAACATTCTCTAAGAACACTGAAATTGTACATCCTAACGTTTAAGGGCCAACGGCAAGGTCATAACCGGTGTCAAGATCCCTAACCAGACTTACCCCTCCCACTTAGGAGGGGCGATGGCACAGGGGCTTACCCAAGTGCAACTACTAACAATTTCCCTTGACTTGACGGGGGCACTTAAGACTCGACGCCATTTAAAGGTCATTCGAACACTTGTGTGTGGTATCTAGAAGGTATCGTTGACCTCTCCCCACCCCACACAACTTACCGCATCTGCCGTCGCAGATGACACTGGCCCCGGGAAATTCCCCAGGAGGGGGCTGTAACCCCTCCTACAAAGGAAGGGGCCTTGACCGCCTTTCCTTTACTTCCGGCGACCCGCCCTTAGACGGGACCGCCTCCCCACTGAGGGGCCAATGGCCACCTCTCCCGAGCGCTCCCATCCGTGTTGGGTGACGCCCACTCATAGGGATCTACCAATTAGTGCTCACCGATCATGACCTTACCGCCTACCAAAAAATAAATACGACAATTCATAAACCTATGAAAACATTGGTCGCTACGACCGAAAGAACATGCTAGAAATGCAACACTACATCAAATCATTTTAATCGTAACAACCTAAACGATATTCACTATCCTTTATTATGATTAACCACAAACTGATACTGTTATAGCCTGTAAACGAAACAGAAAAAACAAACTCATCAATTCACTTTATTGCACAACAACTTTGCTGTCCTCAGGGGCTGGTGGGTGGGTCAAAATTGGCTCTTCGTTCCGTCCCGAGCTCACGTGTAGCGAGGAGGTGCAGCTTCGGAGCACAAGAACAAGAGGACGTCTTCTGGTCTTGCGCCTTCTTTTATCCGTCTTCAGAGCGGGCGAAAACCCGCCCCTGCCCGCCCCGAGGGCGTGGCTGGCTGCGTCGGTGTCTAGGCCAGCCCACTCTAGGGCGGGAAAAGGCGCGCCCCGGCTACGCCGCTTCGGGCATACCAGCCGAGACGCGCCTCCCGCCCAAAAATGGCTTCCCGGGGGGATCGAGGCACTCATCCATACGTTCGGGGGGACCGAGTGGTCGCCCCTTTCCATATGGCTGAGATACCCGCCACCCCCTCTCAACACAATCCCCAAAAGGAAGGGAAACCGGAAACAGTTCTTAAAGTTTTTGGATGTGGGATGGAGTGACCATCCCGGCCGTATTTATTAAAACAAAAAATTAAAACATTAAACGTTTTCATGTTATGTACAATTTCATTATCACATTACGATGTTTGGCTAACCTTAACATAATCTCTAATACAGAGGTTCTCCTAGCCGAACTAGCATCCTACAAAAACATTCTCTAAGAACACTGAAATTGTACATCCTAACGTTTAAGGGCCAACGGCAAGGTCATAACCGGTGTCAAGATCCCTAACCAGACTTACCCCTCCCACTTAGGAGGGGCGATGGCACAGGGGCTTACCCAAGTGCAACTACTAACAATTTCCCTTGACTTGACGGGGGCACTTAAGACTCGACGCCATTTAAAGGTCATTCGAACACTTGTGTGTGGTATCTAGAAGGTATCGTTGACCTCTCCCCACCCCACACAACTTACCGCATCTGCCGTCGCAGATGACACTGGCCCCGGGAAATTCCCCAGGAGGGGGCTGTAACCCCTCCTACAAAGGAAGGGGCCTTGACCGCCTTTCCTTTACTTCCGGCGACCCGCCCTTAGACGGGACCGCCTCCCCACTGAGGGGCCAATGGCCACCTCTCCCGAGCGCTCCCATCCGTGTTGGGTGACGCCCACTCATAGGGATCTACCAATTAGTGCTCACCGATCATGACCTTACCGCCTACCAAAAAATAAATACGACAATTCATAAACCTATGAAAACATTGGTCGCTACGACCGAAAGAACATGCTAGAAATGCAACACTACATCAAATCATTTTAATCGTAACAACCTAAACGATATTCACTATCCTTTATTATGATTAACCACAAACTGATACTGTTATAGCCTGTAAACGAAACAGAAAAAACAAACTCATCAATTCACTTTATTGCACAACAACTTTGCTGTCCTCAGGGGCTGGTGGGTGGGTCAAAATTGGCTCTTCGTTCCGTCCCGAGCTCACGTGTAGCGAGGAGGTGCAGCTTCGGAGCACAAGAACAAGAGGACGTCTTCTGGTCTTGCGCCTTCTTTTATCCGTCTTCAGAGCGGGCGAAAACCCGCCCCTGCCCGCCCCGAGGGCGTGGCTGGCTGCGTCGGTGTCTAGGCCAGCCCACTCTAGGGCGGGAAAAGGCGCGCCCCGGCTACGCCGCTTCGGGCATACCAGCCGAGACGCGCCTCCCGCCCAAAAATGGCTTCCCGGGGGGATCGAGGCACTCATCCATACGTTCGGGGGGACCGAGTGGTCGCCCCTTTCCATATGGCTGAGATACCCGCCACCCCCTCTCAACACAATCCCCAAAAGGAAGGGAAACCGGAAACAGTTCTTAAAGTTTTTGGATGTGGGATGGAGTGACCATCCCGGCCGTATTTATTAAAACAAAAAATTAAAACATTAAACGTTTTCATGTTATGTACAATTTCATTATCACATTACGATGTTTGGCTAACCTTAACATAATCTCTAATACAGAGGTTCTCCTAGCCGAACTAGCATCCTACAAAAACATTCTCTAAGAACACTGAAATTGTACATCCTAACGTTTAAGGGCCAACGGCAAGGTCATAACCGGTGTCAAGATCCCTAACCAGACTTACCCCTCCCACTTAGGAGGGGCGATGGCACAGGGGCTTACCCAAGTGCAACTACTAACAATTTCCCTTGACTTGACGGGGGCACTTAAGACTCGACGCCATTTAAAGGTCATTCGAACACTTGTGTGTGGTATCTAGAAGGTATCGTTGACCTCTCCCCACCCCACACAACTTACCGCATCTGCCGTCGCAGATGACACTGGCCCCGGGAAATTCCCCAGGAGGGGGCTGTAACCCCTCCTACAAAGGAAGGGGCCTTGACCGCCTTTCCTTTACTTCCGGCGACCCGCCCTTAGACGGGACCGCCTCCCCACTGAGGGGCCAATGGCCACCTCTCCCGAGCGCTCCCATCCGTGTTGGGTGACGCCCACTCATAGGGATCTACCAATTAGTGCTCACCGATCATGACCTTACCGCCACAGGTCCGGATAGTTGACCGGCTATCCGGACCCCCCACAAAAACTCCTACCTAAAGGTCATGCTTTAACGATTTTAACCAGGCTAGGAAGTCTCCTATGAGTAACTCATTCCCTGCCCTCGACAAATGCACCCCATCCCCCAGATACATACTGTCATCATTAATACAATTATGCGAGATTGAATGCAATGTCTTGGAACGGAACAACCTACTCACTTTGTTATTCAATTTTTTAACAGAATGATTCAAAGCAGGGATCGAGATAGCCCCCCGCCACACTTTCCGTGGGATCATATGAGACCACGCAATTAGGCACCCCGGAACTCTCCTCGCTAACCAACTTACCGTGGAAAGCATAGCCTCCAGGAGCAGTCGTCTACCGGTGGTGACCAAATCATTGCCCCCCAAATGCACTATGACTATGGACGGCGGTGACCTCATCCGCTCTAACAGGCCCTCAAAAAATTCCTGAAACTGGTCAATACAGAGACCGCCCCTTCCGTAGAAGGACACTCTGTACCCGTATTCCCCAGCTACGTGAATCATGTCACCTGCTTTGAATACGTCTGCGGCCCGTCTCACGTATGAGTGGCCCACAACCCACACCTCCTTCTTCACAGCCGGTGACGTGCGACCGCTGGCCTGGTGTTGGGTCGACTGCTCAGTCTGCCCTGCCGCGTAGGCTTGCACAACTGAAAACAAACAAAAGACAAGAGGCGTGAGTACATGAATACAGCTTCACAACATGTGCAATCGCACGTACCTCTTATAACAATTGGAGGACCAGCGCCCCACACGTTTCACTTGTTCTACATTAAGACCCCTGGCTGTAGCTTCAGTGGCAGCCCCTATACGAAAGGAGTGGGTCCCAAATTCGCCCGGGTCCAAGCCCGCTGCGGCAATGGCCATTGCAAGCACCCGTTGAAACTGAAACCTCGTCAGCGGGGTGGCGTCTGCATGCCTCAACAATGTCCCCCCCCATGATGCCACTCTCTGTGCTAGGTACTCTTCTAAGCACTGTACCGGACACATGGGTGACTCGGGGTTCCTGCGAATGATCGTACAGTCCCCCCTCCCATCCTGGTCAGTCTTAGACCGGAGAAAGGAGACAATCATCGCGTCCCCCCTGATCTGAACATGTTCCCTGCACAAGCCCCCCGTCACATCCTGTTTGTTCCTTGCAACCAGCTCACTAACTCTCATAGCCCCGTGAAACGCCAGCGTAAATGCAGTCCGGAACAAACAGGTCTCAAAAGGGGACGAGCATGTGTTCGGGAGTGTGGCCAGTAACAGGGACAACCTGTCTAGACCTATCGGTCGTCTCACGTCTGCCCTGCGACCCTCTAGGCGTTGTCACCCGCGCAGCGCTTTCTGTACTGTGAAAGACGCTGTTGGGTCCAGGATGCCATGGGCCCTGGCAACAAAGGAAATGGCGGCACGGTGCCTTTGGGCCGTAGCCACCGATTTCCCAGCCCTGTGTAAAGACATAAGAAAGAGTACTACCCACTCTTCCTGACCCCAAAGACCCCCTCTCTCTGCCCCCAAAAAGGCTAAATAGGCCCGGAACGCCCCTTCATATGCCTTCCTTGTCCTGGGTGCTAGACTCTCTCCCACGAGGTGACGAAGTTCGGGGCACCGAGAGACCAGAGAGCTTCGGGGAAGGGTGCCGGCTCCGGGTCCGCTGAAGGGAGGAAACCCGAGAAAGCCTGCATGTGAAAACGAGACAGTGCGTCAGCGGCCTGATTCATCACTCCTGGGACATGCTTTGCTCTGAAAACCACGTTCAGTTGCATACAGAGTAGGACAATTTCTTTGAGCAGCCTCAAAATCAATTTACAATGGGCTGACTGACTGTTGATGCATTCTACCACGGTCATATTGTCGGACCAAAAAATGACAGAATGATCTCTGAAACCTTCTGGCCAGGTTCTCAGGGCCACGAGAATGGGAAATAATTCAAGGAAGGCGATATTACTCGTTAGCCCCCTTTCGTGCCACCATAGGGGCCATCTTTGAGCAGACCAGTTTGTGCCGAAGATGGCGCCGAAACCTATGCTTCCGGCTGAATCCGTCCATAGCCCAAGCTCTTCCGAGGACACGGCTGGCTTGTTCCAGACGACTCGGCCATTGAAGTCCGCCAGGAATGCTAACCATATCCGCATGTCCTGGCGGACCTCAGCCGATAACCTCGTGCGATGATGACCCTCCTTCAGGCCAATCATCGCTTGGGCAATGGAGCGGGAAAAAGGGCGAGCCATTGGGATTACTCTTAAGGCAAAATTCAACTTCCCCACTAATTGTTGCAACTGATGCAGTGTAACCTTGGGTGTACTTAAACATACTCGGAGGGCTGACCTGAATTTCAACACTTTGCTGGCTGGTAAACGGAAACACCCCTCCCTTGAGTCCAACTCGATCCCCAAAAACTCGAGGCAAGTCGTGGGACCCATAGTTTTACCCGGTGCCAACGGCACGCCAAAATGACCCATCAACACACAGAATTCATCTAAGGCCTGGGTACACTCGGAGTTTCCGGCGGGGCCAAGGAACAAAAAGTCGTCAAGGTAGTGCATTACATTTCGAAAACCCGTCTTCCTAGTGAACACCCATTGCAGGAAAGTACTGAATTGCTCAAAATAAGCACATGATATAGAGCATCCCATTGGCATACACCTATCCATGTAAAATGATCCCTGAAACCCGAATCCCAAAAGACGCTGGTCGTCTGGGTGTACCGGGAGCAACCGGAATGCTGACTCGATATCTGATTTCGCCATCAACGTCCCGGGCCCCAGGCGATTCAAGATGGCTACTGCCTCATCAAACGATGCGTATCGCACCGAACAAACTTCAGGATCAATTGCGTCGTTTACCGACAGGCCGTGTGGAGCAGACAGGTTATGGATCAGACGAAACTCACCTGGGTCCTTCTTGGGGACCACCCCTAACGGAGAACAAACAAAATCCGGTACCGGGGGTACACTAAATGGGCCGGCAACCCGTCCCCGGCTAACCTCTTTCTGAATTTTTTCCTGCACCACAGATGAATGTTGTAAGACGGAAAGCTGATTCTTGCAAATCCCTACACCCTGAAAGTCCCCTACCGGGATGCGGAAACCATGTGTAAAACCGTTCCGCAGCACCCCGGCAGAAGCACGATCCGGATAATCACTGAGCCAGGGGATCATTGCCAAGGTATCAATCGGGGTTGGTAAAGGCGCCCCTCGGACTACATTAGACCTGTTTGGCGCCTCCCTTACCCCCATTCTCACCCGTTCTGGCTCTGCACGATGACTCAGGATGGGATGACCCACACGTACCACATTCGTGTCTAAATTTACAGGACCCCGGAGGCCTGGTACATTTCCCTCTGTTGAAGTTATAACAGATACCCTTTCTCCCGGTATTACCTGCGGGCCTCGACTGGTCGTCGGTGCTCGTACTCGGTCGAAAGGGCGACCCCACATTTTGGCGGGAGTGATCAACAACATTGCTCCCGACCAATGGCATTCTTAACATTCCCGATTCCTTCATTTTATCCCACGTTAAAGAATCGTAACAATCCCAGGTCAAACTCTTGTTATGTTCCTTTTCTTTCCTGAACAGATTATCATAACAAAACCAATGGTTACCTTGATACGCCGTCGAGTAACCCATAATTCGTGATTGATAAACGGGAAACTCAGGAAGCAACTCGGGCCTACGTTCCCCCAAAATCGATGTAAAAATACCCCATGCATTGCCCCAGTTGCCAATGTTCTCATTTACCTTAAAGGCGGCCATTTTTGCGCGCCAAACACTCGGATGCATTAGGTCCTTCTGACTTTTTACATGCTCCACATCATAATGATCAACAAGCAAGGAAAAAATATTCACGTATTCCCCTGCCCAGATCTTTTCCTTTATGGCTAAAGGCACATGTTGTCCCAATCTCTCTCTACGAGAGGGTGCTGACTCGTCCCGTGCAATAGGCAATGGCCGCTTACCTGAACCGGACGCAGCTTCTGCCGCTTGCGGCTTGTCTATCCCTGCCAACGGTGCGGCCACTCTAGCTGCCTCTTTCTTCTCACGAAGCCCCTTTATCAGCGCCTGTGCCTCGGCAGCCGTGGCGCCATCACTGCTATCCCCCAACCAAGCTGCTAGCTGTGCTGCCAGCTCGGGGGGCATGTCTTCCTTAGGTGTCGGGGTGACGACAACGGGGATTGGATTCCCCTCGATCGGTACTGGGGTCGGCGCCTCGAGCGGGGCAGAGGGAGCCGGGACATCTCCCCCGGCTGGAACCCTTCTCGGCCTCTTAGGTTTCCCTCCAGCCGGTGGTTGGCCCGATCCTTCCTCCCCGTCTCGCTCCGCCAGCCGCTTCTTTATGTCGGACATATCCTTAAAAAGGGCCCGAACCATCTGCTCAGTCGTCATTCTCTTTGCGCCTTTCTTGGGCATCTCTCCGACGAAGTATCTAGAAGACAAAGAAAAAGATCAAAACGCTCAAAATTGGCTCTTCGTTCCGTCCCGAGCTCACGTGTAGCGAGGAGGTGCAGCTTCGGAGCACAAGAACAAGAGGACGTCTTCTGGTCTTGCGCCTTCTTTTATCCGTCTTCAGAGCGGGCGAAAACCCGCCCCTGCCCGCCCCGAGGGCGTGGCTGGCTGCGTCGGTGTCTAGGCCAGCCCACTCTAGGGCGGGAAAAGGCGCGCCCCGGCTACGCCGCTTCGGGCATACCAGCCGAGACGCGCCTCCCGCCCAAAAATGGCTTCCCGGGGGGATCGAGGCACTCATCCATACGTTCGGGGGGACCGAGTGGTCGCCCCTTTCCATTTCTTGCTCAGGCTCTTTTCATGAGAAATGTCTTCCCACATCTCCTTCAGTTCCGTCTTTTCAGATTTTGTGATGTAAGACGTTACATATCGAGCCACAGCAATAGAGTTGTCTGCAACATACTGTATGTCCATGTTAGCATTCCACATGGACAAAATGACTGGATTATAGTCATTAATATATTTTGATTCTTCACCTCTTCTTAAATTGTACGTATTTTTAGGTGACCTCCTTCTGATATTATGTCGCAAACATGACATCAAATTGTTGACTCTTCCTTTTGAAAGTACAGGTCGTGCAAATCCAAAGCGACATTTGGTATAAAATTTGCTCTTTGATTTGAATTTTCGCCGACAATATTTTCCACAGCGATGACTTTGGAAACGTAACACTTTTCCTCTTAAGTCCTTATCAGTGGTACTATTAGGTATGTCACAAGTGGCATACTGTTCAATAAAAGACAGTACAGTCTCATCTGAGTCTATTCCAAATTTAGGAGCATCCATGATCCATAGTAGCATATGAATATGAGGAGCACCTCTTGCTTGATATTCTTTTCTCCAAAAGAAATCCAGTACTTCACCAAGAGGCGGATTTTTCTTGTTAGTAATGAAAGACATCATAGCTTTAAATCTATGATTAAAATACCTGCAAACATTAACTGGATCTAATGAACACAGTTCTCCAGGTGTCTTATAGTTTATATTTTCTATATTTGCATTCGCCTCCTGAAGAAATTCAATTAAATCTTCCCAAGCATACTCTGCACAACTTAGAGTTAAAAACCATGTTGGTGCTCCTAAGTTTCTAAGCATACACTTTAAATCTCCATGACGACGGTACCAATACTCATTAGTACCCCGCTGACAAGCCATTAAATTAATTAAATGAGAATCCAAAACACTATCTTTCTGATGCACTCTATCCATAAATTCCTTTGCTGAAATATTTTGCAGATGTACACCACTTTTTAAGATATGATTTACTGCATAAGACAGACCAGATAAGTCACTCTCAAACAAAAGATGAAACAGATATGGAATACATTGCCGAAACCTTGCATCTTCTGCATATAATCTAGTTGTCCGGTACTCAGATGCAGGAATCTGCATAGGTCGATCATCATATCGTGTACCTTCACTTGTAGGAAATAACTGTGGGAAACAACGACCTTCCAAACTTTCTTCCCAGACACTAATCGGATTTCCTTTCGCCTTTCTCATCTGAAATAATTCAATAGCATTCCCTATTGCTTCTTTGGAATGCAGTGGATGAACACTGTAATGTTCATAAATTTCTTCAGATCTAGATACATCAACTTTCTCAATTTGTCCACTACACAAATCACTATCCTCTTCTTCACTTACATCTTCTTGTTCTACATATATATCTTTGTAATACTTATTATTTTGCACTAAATACAACGTTGCCTTTTTCACTTTCCTAACATCCACTAAATCTTGCCAGATTTTCTTACTCCTTGTGGGTACACCATTCACTAGAATAACTAGAGGTTCCTCTTCTACATTTTCAACACCAATTGTTTCCATATTTTTTTTAAGATCAAGAGGCAAATACACAACTCTACCCTTTAATCCTCTTAGTAAATCTGAAGGATTTAATTTACCAGTCTTAGGCTCCATTCGAACAATAGCCTGAAAAGGATGTACACATTGAATCAGAATCGTCTCATAAGTATTTAAATTCATCAATTCAGATGGAATATTTACCAAATCTAAATTATTGTGAACAGCTCTAGCAGGCATTTTATTTTCATCTAATTTATTATAACAATATTTACAAACACGTTGCTCAAAACCCAAATCAAAATAGTTTTCCACCAACAAATAAGTTGCAAAATCTTTCCATTGACCATTACTTTCATCTTCACTTTTTAAATATAAATCAACTAACCTCGTTTGACTTTTGTAATGAATTCGTCGACAACAGACAAAAGAAAAATTTGGTTTCTCACCTGCAATTACCTTAAACTTTATTATTTCTTGTTCAAAGTTTTCAATATTTACATGCCCAACATTTTCTAACACATTTCCTTCTGTAATTATATCACCTTCTGCATTATCTTCCTCGGGACCAAAATAACTTACCTCAATTTCTGCACAAATCTTCTTAACATCTAATTCACATCCATACAAAAGAGCACTATTTAACTGATTAAGTTTAAGTGCTGGACTTTTTGCATAGTACAACTTTCTCACTAATTTTCTCATTTTAGTGTGATGCACTGCTAACATCCGGAAGTGATGAAATACACTCTGACATATTTTTTTAGAGAGACAAGCCAGAGAATGGCCTTGCAGACCTATTTTCTCACGCACTCTGCATTCATCTAATTCTTGCAACATTTTAATTTTTTTCTTTAGACTTTCTTTAGTGTACTTACGTACGAAATTGCGAAAGAAATTAATTGAATCCTGTCGTACACTACAAATGGAACTACAATTCCAACTGTAAACAGGAGCATTAGGACGTCCCTGTGAAGCTTCTCTAACCATAACATCTTCTGCATTTCTAACCACAATTTTCTCTTTCTCAATAACACAACCATCCTTCACCTCATACGCTCGACCTGTGGTGTCAACTGCATGCAACAGATCGTTACTTTGAAAGTAACTCTCTTCATTAAAAAATGGCTCAGAAGTTGAAGTATGCATCCACTTCCCAGAAAACACTTTACAAAATTTACTTTTATTTATATGTCTCTTCCATTTACTTTTACTTTTGAAAACTCAAATCGCCTTATTTAAAATATTTATTCTATTAAGTATTAAAATAAATGACTTTCGTTTTGTCTCAAATGCGCGCTCAACAAAAGCCTCTATGTATAGTTTTTTTTAAGAAAAACAGATCTTTTTTTAGAAACTTTTTCCTTTTGTAATAAATTCGCAACGACTCTGTTGTAAAACATACGCTTCCTGATTTGGCTAAATTGATTGCTCCGGGTTTTACTGTACTGACTTTCATCTTTCCTAATTGCAGTAATATTAGTTTCTTTAACTCCAGATGTCTTTTTAGATGATGAAATCTTTTTCTCCTTCTGAACTTCAATAGTTACATTGTTCCTCCCCAAAATACTTTTCACAAACTTTTTAGTTTGCTTACCAGGAGTACTCTTCTTTGTAACCGTCCTCTCAGTCTTTGAAAATAATTCTGTAGTTTTCTTCTTTAAACTGTACGTCCGCTTGTAGAGTTTTTTTTTTTAATTTTGGTCGGCATCCTAATTTAAAATTTTGATGAGATTGGGAACCTGTAAGACACAAAAATAACAAATATTATAGTTCAGTACTACCATATACCATACAAATTAAAACCACACATTCATTTTTTAATAAAATACACATATGAAAGAAATGAAATGAAAAGAGATTTGTAAAGCGCATGGCTGCCCTTGAGCGTCCCAGCGCTGACACCAAACACAGGACCACCACCCAAATACAGCAGAAACAAACCTAAAGGGGGAAGAGATAAGTTTTCAGTGCCTTGCGGAAACGCACTAGATTGGATTCTTTCCGGAGGGCCAACGGCAGAGCATTCCATAATTGGCCTGCATTAATAGAGAACCGGCGACCGCCGGACTTCACCTTTTTGGCTCTGGGTATCACCACAAAATTACCATCATCCGAGCGAAGGGCTCGCGTAGGTTTGTAAGGGCGCACCAGGTCTCTAAGGATTGGAGGGCCTGATCCTTGCAAAGCTTTAAACACGATGCAAAGGGATTTAAATTTTATGCGAGCTCGAATTGGAAGCCAATGCAAGGCCTTGAGTGCAGGCTTAATAACATAATAACAGAAAATCTCTGAACAAAGTAGTAAATCCTGTAGTGAATTTTCCTTGTAAATTTTTCACACTATATATTTCTTAAAAATTCATAGACAATTTTGAATTTTTTTTTTAAAAGCATACAAACAGTACACTTTTTTTAAAAACTATCGGTCATCATAAGTGTTTTAATCTTTTTTTCTACAATCTCTTTTACACTTCATGAGAACATATCTTATCACTCTCATAAAGCACTTTATCGACGAATACATGAAAAAAGCTATCATCACGAATGGTTTGCTATAATTTTTTTTTATTTATTTAAAAGTTCATAATTTAAAAGAACTTCTAACATCAGTTCATCAGAAATTTCTTCAACTTCATTGTCCTCCACTTCTATCAGCTCTAAATATGCTGAATCTAAAGAAATGTCCATAACATAGTCATTGTCATCTTCTTCCTCTCCAACAACCACGTCTAATATTTCCTCCATTAGTTCATTTATAATTTCAAAATTCACTTCATTTTCTTCCCCAAAAAATTCCATTATTTTTTTCAATAAATTCTTCTTTTTCCTTTAAAAAAAATATAAACATTAAATTATATCTTTGTCCATAAGTGTATAATTAAAAACTACCTTTACTAATTTTTAAACTACAGATAATTTTATAATCTCTAACTTATTAACTCTATAATTTGTAAGATACCACATTCCTCTTGTTTTGAAAAAGAAATTGGCAATATAACTCTAAACATTGACACCTTGTTTTTTTAAAATTAAATAATTACTGTTGATAAAAGACATTTCACTGTAAAATTTATTTTTAGATTTTCTACATATTTGAAACATTTATTACCTGTACAATAATTTTTAGAGACCCATTTCTTTTATTTCATCACTACAAAGTGCAATATAAATATATGCACTCTAAAGAAAAGAATTACACTATACAAACCATTTAATTCACTTTACAGATTACTACTTCCCACAGAGACAGTTCCATTTATATTACAACAGTATACTCACCATGTTAATGTCTTACCATATGCAAAATATCATACTTACCATGAACCACCTCATAATAAAACTCTACATTAATATTTAAAAAACTGCCTATACATAGTATATTCATAGATATACAGGAAAATAAACATTACATTTCGATCCATATCATAATACCTCTTTATAATTAAAAATGGAACACTACCAAACATAATACAACAAGATTTTAAAAATAATGAGCACTTCACAAGTATTACTAAAACAAACCTAAAAGAATTATACTCCAATGATTTCTAAATCTCAACTCCTTCTAAAAGATCACATATCCCAAGCTCATTAAAACATAATTTGAACTGTCAATGGAGAACATCTCAAAAAACATATGTACTATAAGCAGATAGAACCACATGTAAAAAATGTGAGATAAAATCATATTCTAAACATTTACAAAATACTCTTTATTATTTTCATCACCACCCACAGAAATTGCCAAACCATAAAAAGAAACTCACCTGAAAAAAAGAATATATATTCTCAATATATAACTTCGACAGGTTAATCCTTACAGGCACCAAACACTCTAAGAATAGAAAGAATAACATTTTATTAACTTATAACAAACTTATTTCCTACACAATATACAATCATTATAGCATTGAACAAGCATAAGTAATAAGATTCCCAAAATACTCTCCATTAAAAATAAATTCAAAATTTCTCATTTATGAAAGCATTCTGCCACAGATATGTCACTTTTCCTTATTTTAAAATGCATGCACCTACAACAATAGGCTTTTAAAAGTAAAAGGCCAACTCACAAAACAAAAAAAGCATTATTAATAAAACATTGCGTCGCCACTGCGTCACTTTTAGCATGGGAAAAGTGACGCACTAGTGGCGCAAGACCGTCATAAATAAGGCCCCATGTCCATAGAGAAAAACTACAGGGCCAGCATTATACACATGGAAGCAATACACTTGCACAAAACCACAAAACACCAGGAGCCACCATGTTAATATATATCCTTAATATAATAAACCTCTGAGAATGGATACATATTTCCGTGGCAAACTCCTTAGCAATATTTAAGTGACTTAGGGCCCGATGTAGGTAGCCCTTTACCGATTCGAATTGGCCGAAAATACTGATTTTCGGCCGTTTCCGATCGGTAAAGGGCTAACGAGATGTAGGGGCACATTTTCGGTAATTTTACCGAATCGTTATGATTACCGAATCGGTAAATTTACCTATTCGGTAATATTTACCGATTCAGTAATGATAACGAATCGGTAAAATTACCGAAAATGGAATGTAGGTAGGCAATGTACCATCAGCACATGGCTTACAGAATCGGTATTTTACCATGGAATACAAATCCATGGTAAAATACCGATTCCTGTGTACATGCACATCTGTGCATGTACACATGTGCCATGTGACAGACAGACGTGCCCTTAGGGCATGTCTGTGTACCACATTGCACACATGCCCGTTTTGGGGGTGCTAGAGGCTGTCAAAGTGACACCCCCTGCACCCTTGTCAATTCTTTAATTACCGATTCGGTAAATACCGAATCGGTAATGCCTAATCATTCCTATGCGCTTCAAAGCCCATAGGAATGAATGGCCATTACCGAATCGGTATTTACCGAATCGATAATTAAAGAATTGTTAAGGATTCGTTAACGAATCCAGATGTTGGGACCTACATCCCATTTACCGATTTTGAAATACCGAATCGGTAGTATTCGGTATTTCAAAATCAGTAAATGGGATTTACCTACATCGGCCAGACTCCTAGAAAATTTATCAAGTCATTATGCTCCTCTCCACTGCATAGCCGGCAACCTAATTCTGTGGAGTTCCTATACGACCGGCAATACTGCAGCATCCAACAGATTACATACATGCACCTCTCACCATTTTGTCGCTTTTGACGCCTTTTTTTTCCCCCTCACATACATTCACCTCTCGCCATTTTGTCGCTTTTGGCGCCTTTTTTTTCCCCTCACATACATGCACCTCTCGCCATTTTGTCGCTTTTGGCACAGTTTTTTCACCTCACACAGTAACATGACACAAACTTGATAGTGCTTCGCATGTAGACAGCTGATTCATAAAGTAATGATGTATAACAACTTGCATTTTCATATATCCTTCCTAAACTAAAAGACCAGAGACATTCTTCCACTTATTAAAATATAATATACTTCCTTATAAGAGTGTACAATGTTTTTTTCCAACTATATTCATTTTTCTTCAACTATAGCGTTTGTATTCCATGTACTACTGACAATACCAATTACTGTGTTTTTTGCAATTTCTGTACTCATGTTACATTATGATTTGCCTTTAAAACAGTACATTTCCAAATAAACATTTCAAATATTCACGGTTTCTCTTTTAATCCATAATCTCAACTGAAATGATTTCATATTGAAAAACTATTCATGGGTTCCACATACCCTTAACTGTAGACACGGAGGACCTTATTTATGAAGACCTTCCGCCGCCGGTTCCTCATTTTTTAAAATAAGAAAAAGTAACGCACCGGTGGCGCAAGGCCTTCGTAAATAAAGTCCTGAATGTCTTCTTTTCTCGACCTCACTTACTGATACTAGAACCTGCAACCAATTACGGCCCGTGAACTCTTTCTTAGTAGGTCGCGCACCGTAAACACAGTTATACCACTGTTAACATTTTTTTTTACTGTTACCAAGCACCGACACAGTTCCGCTTCACTCAGAGTTAATCACTGCTCCCACGCTTCTACAGGCCAGACGCTATGTCGTATTTCTCTCCTTATCACCCTTTCATCTCCACAATAACAAACAGTTCGCCGCCAGCCACCAGAGAACAGACTCAGATGCAGAGGCACCAAAGAGTGAAATACAACATACCCTCTGCTCTGAGAAAGCAACCAAGCGGTAATTGTGAAACAAAATATTCAGTAGCGCTTTAAAAATACCAATGCAATTATATAATTATTTTTTTGAAAACGTTCCAATCACTTTAATAGGACTATCTGTGTGTGCCTCCACAGCAAACTTCCTCAGGCCGGATTGAAGGCAAACACACAGACAATAAGATAACACAGGGCAATGGAGATGCAAAACAGAAGGGACAGGAAGATGGAGTCAAACAGCAGAACTGAGAGAGATATTTTTATGCTCCGTTTCCAACCTCAATGTACGAACACATTTACTACACAAATCTCTATACAACCTCATGGTCAAAACTTTTCATTTTATTTCACTCGACCACCTCCCTCACCCCACCAGTGCAAACGACGTCCAAAAACCGCACTATAATTTTGACGTCTAACAGAAACTTTGTGAATACCTTAATCATTACCACTTTAACCCCCTTCCCGACCCTCTCGCCCCGCCCCCACCAGTGCAGGCCACGGCCACCAACCAGCCTGAAATATTGTCCACTGACAAAAAGTTTACCAATTCATTAACCATTACCATTTTTTCACAACGGTATCACTAGTAATTTACCATTTCTCTCTCTTTCTGCATTGTCTGTGTCTCTGCTAATATTATTTCTTCATATCCTCAACAACTTCTCTCATTATATATAAACACTTCAAAATTACAAAAATAATTACTATATATTAAAAATATTTTTTACTGCGTATTCAACATTTAAATGGAAGAAATTACTTTTACAAATACAACACATTACGACAGCCATAAATTAGTTTTCACATGGAAAATCAATGATTGTTTCTGATTAAACTATATTATACGATACATGACAAAACAAACAGTTACGCACTTACCTTTACCAATGCTTTGAACGATGTACAACAGTGAAAGTCACAAAACAGATATTCGTTATCGGAACTCTGAATATTGCTTTATCACTGCAACCAAAATTCAATGGCACAGATATCCAGTCAATACACACTCATATAACTCTCTTCAACCAATCACATTTCCTGATGCAAAATTGTAAAATCAAATTTACATTTCAATTGGTTGTCCTTCACAATATTTTCAGACTCACGTAAGAGACACCCATCACCAACTGCCATCTCCGGCTGTTTCCATGGTAACACCTCATTCTGCACCTTGCTGAAGGAACAGGTCAAAAGTTCATGTCTCAACGTTCTACAGCAAACTAAGAAGACTGTTTTCCCTCCAGAAACACCTGCCAATCCACAACTCAGTTACATGTCTTTTTTTCACACCCAATAATACTTTTCGTTTCACATAAACATTAACATGCAACGTACTCTTCAATCTCCACTTATTATAATCAACCAATCATTTTTATTTTATTAACCACACCCAGCCTCTTCCTTTTTTTTTTATTTAGAATTTAAACTTGTAACTACCATTCCACTTCCAGAACCGATCGGACGACGACTACAAATCCATTAAAAATGAAGGTCTGGCTAATAGGACACAGTTATATTCACTAGAGTGAAAAATATGCACTAAGGAGACGAATTTGCAACCTCGGCTTACCAAATGTACACATAACATGGATTGCCAAAAGAGGATTGAAATGTCACCAATTGATTCCATTGGTAAAAACTATTATGCATCTCCCAGAACCAGACCTTATAATTGTGCACTGTGGTGGGAACGATCTAGGCACAATCACTCGGGTAGGATCTGGAAATGCTTCTAAAAGACACCTTTCCACAATTGATGACACTTTTTCCTCGATCTGCCTTGGTATATTCCAATATATGCCAAAGACAGAAATGGAATTGGTCCAATCAACATTGTGCACAATTTGAGAAAGCAAGGAGACATGTAAATACATCTGTTTCTGCGTTCCTCAGAGATTATAGCATGGGTTCTATTTACCACAACAACTTGCGATACCACATGCAAGACGTCTATAGGAGAGACGGTGTTCATTTCACGAATGAGGGAAACACAATCTTCCTCTGCAACATCAGGCTCTGCATCGGTACTTAACTATAAATGCAGAAAACACTCAATTAACACAAGGGCTCTTTTCAAAGCCACTTTATATCTAAGCACTCAAACTTCTAATTTATCTCAATTTTCACACTCTTGTGAATAGGTGTGCGCGACCGGGTGCGCGCACCCCGTTATTTTTTTCCGGAAAAAAATATATATTTTTTCGCGTTTAAGGGCCTTACTACACACCCCGAGAAAACCTACGCAGCAAGACAATCTCTACCTTCTCCCCTTTCCATGTTTCAACGCTATGAAATGAACAATATATTTACTCGCAGTGACAAAATGGCGGACAAAACTTCCTGATTTCCTTCGAATCGAACGTTAACAGACGTCACGCAGCAACAAAAAAAATTCCGCTCACGCGCTGCCGCTTGGGTGCGCGCACGTGTGCGCGCCTATAGATATATAATTGACTTTAACTTTAATTTTCTCAACAACTACTGAACGGATTTACACCATTCCAAAAAAAGCGTAATCTGCGAACAGGACTCTACAGTTTTGCCAAATTTCTTATAAATCCATTCAGCTGTTCGACCTGTAGCCGAGTCTAAAGGTCCTATGGAAAATAACATGGAGAAAACACGTTTTGGGACCCCCCTTTTATCTCAGCCCCCACTTCACCAATCCCCCCCAAACTTTCAGGAAATGAGCGCAGCGGACCGAGCCATCTTCTTTGAGAAATTCACAACGATTCATCCACCAGGGCCAAAGTTATTCCAAATAGAATGTTGAGGATTTCCTATGGAAAACAATCCTAACTATAACTACCTACTGGCGACCGCCAGTAGGTAATATATATATATATATATATATATATCCTACTGGCGGTCGCCAGTAGGTAGTTATAGTTAGGATCTACTTTCCATAGGAAATCCTCAACATTCTATTGGGAATAACTTTGGCACCGGTGGACGAATTTTCGCGAATTTCTCCAAGAAAATGGCCCGCTCCACTCCGCTCCTTCCCTGAATGTTTGGGGGGAATTTGTCAAGCGGGGGCTGAGATAAAAGGGGGTCCAAAACATGTTTTCCCCATGTTAATTTCCATAGGGCGGTCGACTTCACTTTTAGCCCGAATGGCTGAATGGATTTCCACCAAACTTGGCAAAATTGTAGGGACTGGTAGCCCGATGTGCCTTTGCTATGTCTCAAGATATGTGCTCCAGTGGATTTTGAGTAATTTAGGTTAAAAAAATATATATATCTATGGCAGCGCCCTGGTACGCGTACCGGGCGCGCTACGCGACTTGCGTGGGAAAAGCTGATTGGTTCTCGAGTGTCTGTAAACATTCAAAACAGTCCGGAGCGGCCGCGATCTTGTCTCTCGGTAAACCACCCGGGAGCGTACCATGGGGAAAAAAGAATGACAGACTCTTCAAAAACTGTATGTTTATTAATTGTTCTTTTTGTTGTTTTTTTTTTATTATTCAGTACCAACATGTAGGTACAAATGCAGAGTCTAAAATTTAATATACACCGTCTCCTCTGTAGATATCTTGCATGTTGTTACAGAAGTTATTGGGGTATATGGAATTCATACCATAGTCTGTCAGGAAAGCAGAAACAACATGGAGGCAGGAGATGATAAAGAGATGTTAAATACACATTGGAGAGAATATAGTGGGAGAATGGAAGTAACTATGAGCAAAATTACTTTGTAACATAAAAAAGTTGCACAGGATATTTTAAGTCTCACTTTATATTATATCTATTTCGGTACTATTTCATAATTTTCATATAAAAAAGAATAATGTCTCAAACAATTTTTTATTTTTAAATAAAAATTTATTGTTGTGATTTTTCAAAATCTAAAAGAATTTGCAACATTAATTCATCAGGTATGTCACCATTTTCATTCCATGATTCAATTTCTTCTACACAATTAATTAAGTCTTCGTCCAGAGAGTGATCCAAAAAGTCTATTTCATCTTTGTCTTCCTTCGGATTGTGTTCCATATTAATTTCAAATGAAACATTAATTTTATTTTGTTGTTCTTCCATTTTCTTGCTGTAAATTGCATAAAAAATAAATATATCAGTAGAGATAGGGCACTGTTGGGTTTAAGATCAGACAGGTACTTGTGAGTTTTTAACAGTGAAGTTATCTTTGGGCAGTGTATGGTTTCAGGCAGGAAGTAGAACTATTAAAAAGTGTCTGTGATGAAGCCTAAGTAAATTCATAATTATATCAGAGAAGCCTAACTCAATCCATAATTATAACAGTGAAGCCTATCTCAATCTCTAACTCTTACAGAGGGACAGTATATAACTATCTGAAAATGTTTTGTCAAATTAACTTAAAGTGCACAACATAGTTCCCCTTCAAAAATAGTAACTTACCTTTTTAAAGGCAGTTGAAGTTTTCTGTGAACATTCTTTTGAAATGTCCCTCAGGTACTATTAGTGAAAATAGTTGTGTTTCCCTCTCATTTTTCATATATATTCATGTACATAACCAATCAAATGTCAGCACATAAAAGTAAAAAATTTAAGTAACATTTTAATTGGTTGTATATTCCAACACTTTCATATGTGTTTTTGTCATATAATTTACCTCAGGATATTTAGACAGAGCTACAGCCTAAATGCGTCAATAGAATTTAACCAAATTTGGGAAAATGGTAGGGACTGGTATGTAGTAGGGCCTATTCTATATTTGGTGAAAGTCTGTTCAGTCGTTTTTATGTAATTTCGTTTCCCACCTTTTTTTTGGGAGCGCTTCCTGGTGCGCGCCCCGGTACGCGCACCGGGAGCGCTACGGGAATCCGCCATTTTGTGTTTCTGTAGAATTGAGACACAAAATGGAGGACAAACAACGTTGATAATGGGTAGAAGGGGGCACGGTAGACACTTCCTGGCCCTTTAGGTTTTCTGAGGGGAGTTTAGGAGGGGCATATATGACAAAATAAAAAAAATTTAAAAAAATTCAATTTTGCGGGGGGAGCGCCCGGTACGCGCACCGGGGAGCGTAACCTGGTGAAAAATAGTGAAAAAAGTTAGAAAAAGATAAACGTTTTGAGTGATCAGAGGTAGGGTAGCTCTGAAAAGAGCTTTTGTGTTCTGTGGGTGATTTAGGTACCTACAAGTATGTTCCAATGCACAGTCTTAAATTCAGGAGGAATATTCTATTTCCCTCATCTGAGAAGTGCACACCATCTCCTCTGTAGATGTCTTGCATGTTGTAACGTAAGTTATTGTTATATATTGAACCCATTCCATAGTCTCTCATGTAAGCAGAAACATATTTATTCACATATTTCTGTGCTTTCTCAAATTGTGGACAAAATTGGTTGGACCAGTTCCATTTCTGTCTTTGGCATATATTGGAATATACCAAGGCAGTTTGTGGAAAAAGTGTCATCAATTGATCAAAGGTGTCCTTAAAAAGCATTTCCAGACCTACCCCAGTCAATGTGCCTAGATCGTTCCCACCACAGTGCACAATTATACGGTCAGGTTCTGGCAGATGCATAAATGTTTTCACCAATGGTATCAATTGGTGACATCTCAATCCTCTCTGGCCAATCCACTTGATTTCCACATTTGATAAATCAAGGTTGTGAAAATCTCTGCTAGCTGCATACCTTTGAGCCCAGTGGATGTAGCTATGTCCAATAATCCACACAGAATACATGCTGAGAGAAGGTTCTGGTGAAGTCAGATGAAGTGTGGGAATGAAATGGCAGTTGGAACAATAGGAGTTTACCCCCCAAAAAATTGTGGAGTTTTCCTGCTCTTGAATCACAAGCAATGATTGGTGGATTCAGATAGTTGAAAACTGAAAGTTAGGGTGCATGGTTGTGTTGTGTGAAAGAAACATTTTGAATGGTTAAAAAAAGTCAATTAAAGCAATAATGTTATGGATAAGCTGGTGTTTTGAGAGCTCAAACATCCTTGCTGACTTAATTAGCAGCATTGTAGAATAAACTTTTGAACCTGAGAGTTCAGTTAGGAGGGAGTTGCTATGGTAACAGGTAGAAAGGTCTCAGAGGGGGATGGGTGTTGGTTTGAAAATAGTGAGGGAAGAGTTTTGATTGGTTGAAATGAGGCATATGTGTGTTGAATTAGAGCTTTTCTGTGCCAGTCTTGGTTACAGTGTATTGAATGCATACCTTGTGCTCTGCTCTTGAAAAATTGGTATGTGTGTCTGACACTGTTCTCAATCTCCAAAAACATTTGTAAGGGTAAGTAATGATTTATTTAATTTAGATATAGACTTATTTGCTCTATGGAGAAGATTTGGAAGTAGATAGTGAAGTTTCAGTAGTAAAATTGAATGCTTGTACATAGGACTTGTGCAGTGTTTGTAAAAAGTTATTTAAAAAACGATTTTGGGGTAAAAGAATGGCTTTTATTTTTTTGAGAAGCAATTGATAGTGTCTGCCTCTGTAAAGAAATATATTTGAATGTTTCAGAATTAAGTTACCTGCGTTAACTCAAATTAGGAAGCAGATTGAGATTCTTTCTTGTTGGTTTGTTGTATGTTTTTTGGAAATGTTTGATATTAAAATATGCAAGCTAGAGGAATTGTCTTTTGTGAAACAGTGAGGTTTCAGGAGTAAAATTGAATGCTTGTACATAGGACCTGCGCTGTGTTGGTAAAATGTTATTCCAAAAACGATTTTGGTGGCAAATCAATGGTATTTACATTTGGGTCTTATTTTTGATTGGCTTGTGCCTCAGGTGCATCACTTTTAACATGGGAAAAAAATGACGCACTGGTGGCGCAAGGCTTTCAAAAATAAGGCCCTGAGTTTTTTTGCTGTTGGTTTGTGGTATGTTTTTTGGAAATGCTTGATATTAAAATATGCAAGATAGAGGAATTGTCTTTTGTGAAACAGTGAGGTTTAGGAGTAAAATTGAATGCTTGTACATAGGACCTGCGCTGTGTTGGTAAAATGTTATTCCAAAAACGATTTTGGTGGCAAATCAATGGTATTTACATTTGGGTCATATTTATGATAGGCTTGTGCTGCAGGTGCGTCACTTTTAACATGTGGAAAAAATGACGCACTGGTGGCGCAAGGCTTTCAAAAATAAGGTCCTGAGTTTCTTTGCTGTTGGTTTGTGGTATGTTTTTAGGAAATGCTTGATATTAAAATATGCAAGATAGAGGAATTGTCTTTTGTGAAACAGTGAGGTTTCAGGAGTGAAATTAAATGCTTGTACATAGGACCTGCGCTGTGTTGGTAAAATGTTATTCCAAAAACGACTTTGGTGGCAAATCAATGGTATTTACATTTGGGTCATATTTATGATTGGCTTGTGCCGCAGGTGTGTCACTTTTCACATGGGAAAAAAATGACGCACTGGTGGCGCAAGGCTTTCAAAAATAAGGCCCTGAGTTTCTTTGCTGTTGGTTTGTGGTATGTTTTTTGGAAATGCTTGATATGAAAATATGCAAGATAGAGGAATTGTCTTTTGTGAAACAGTGAGTTTTCAAGAGTGAATTTGAATGCTTGTACATAGGATCTGCGCTGTGTTGGTAAAATGTTATTCCATAAACGATTTTGGTGGCAAATCAATGGTATTTACATTTGGGCCTTATTTTTGATTGCCTTGTGCCGCAGGTCCGTCACTTTTAACATGGGAAAAAATGACGCATTGGTGGCGCAAGGCCTTTATAAATAAGGCCCAGAATTTCTTTGGTGTTGGTTTGTGTGTTGCTTTTTGATAATTGTTGGTATTAACATTTGCAAGATAGAGGATTTGTATTTTGTGAAACAGTGAGGTTTTAGTAGTGAAATTGAATGCTTGTACATAGGACCTGCGCTGTGTTCGTAAAATGTTATTCAAAAAACGATTTTGGGGGCAAATCAATGGTATTTACATTTGGGCCTTATTTATGATTGCCTTGTGTCTCAGGTGCGTCACTTTTAACATGGGAAAAGAATGATGCACCAGTGGCACAAGGCCTTCATAAATATGGCTCTGAGTTTCTTTGCTGTTGGTTTGTTTCTTTCTTTTTGATAATGCCTGCTATCAACATTTGCAAGATAGAGGATTTGTATTTTGTGAAACACTGAGATTTCACTAGTGAAATTGAATGCTTGTACATAGGACCTGCGCTGTGTTGGTAAAATGTTATTCAAAAAACGATTTTGGGGGCAAATCAATGGTACTGTCTAATCTTTGTCAATAATGTAAAACTAATTCATGTGCTCAAAAGATTTTTTTAGAATAACATTTAAAAAACAGAGATAAGGTTATATGTATAAGTATTATAGTGTTTATATGGTTTACTTATTGTCATTGCTTTGTTGTTTGATAATAGTGGCCGATAATGTGTTTTTTTGTTTTTTTACCACAGATTAAAATCAACATTTCACTATTAAGGCAAAATGCCCTCAAGCCAGAGGAAAAGGAAAGATGCTATACGAAAGAAAAAAAAAACAGCAACGCAATTAAAACATGGTCCTACAACAAATACTACAAAAAATGCGAAAAAAGCTTCTGGTAAGACAACGAAGTCCTTTCTTCGGAATATTATAGAGTAAAAAAAAAAATGTAAATATACATGTAAGTTTACAGAAGGAGACAGGAAATTCGAAGAGAAAGGAGAGGTCTCCACAAAATCTTACTACTGCAGCAGGAGAAAATAATATTTATAGGAATAGAAGATAAAATTAATTTAGGAACATACGTAAAAGAATGTTTGGCAATAGGGTAGTTTTAAATTTATTAAGAAAGGTACACAGAGAGCTGCTTTTTATAAGAAAAAGAAAAATGTAGAGAAGATTGTTGATCAAGCTTTTCAAGTTAAGAACAAATTATTTATTTTAGTAATCAATAGAATTAGGACACTTAACAAGACAATTGATGTTTTCAAATCAAACAGTAGATCGAAAAGAGTAATTAATCGAACTAATTTTTGTAAAGTTTTTTCTGGAGAATGATTGCATAGTTCAAGTTGTGAGCCATTTTTTAATGAGGAGAGTTATTTCCAGGAGAATGATTTAGTGCATGCAGTTGACACCAGTGGTCGAGCATATGAGGTGAAAGATGGTTGTCCGATTGAAAAAGAGAAACTTGTGTCTAGAGATGTAGAAGAGGTATTAAGTGATGAAGTTTTAGGAAGACGTACTAAGGGTCCAGTGTATAATTGGAAATGTAGTAGTATTTGTAGTGTGCGACAGGATTCTATCGATGTGCTTCGTAATTTCTTACGAACATTTAGTAAGAAAAGTCTAAAACAAAAAATGAAGATATTGCAAGACTTAGATACATGCAGAGTGAGAGAAAACACAGGTTTGCATGGACATTCATTGGCTTGTCTGTCTAGAAAAGTATGTCAGAGTTTTTTTCATCATTTTAGGATGTTATCAGTGCATCATAACAAAAGGAGGAAATTAATGAGAAGGTTGTATTTTGCAAATAGTCCAGCACTTAAGCTTAAACAGTTAAAGAGTGCTCTTTTGCATGGAACTGAATTAGATGTGAAGAAGATTTGTGAAGAAATTGAGATTTGTTATTTATGTGAAAAAGAGGACAGTGTAGAAATTGACACAGTAATACAAGATAATGTGGAAGACAATGTACAGATTTCAAGTACAGAAAAGTTTGACCAGGAAATTAGCAAGTTTCAGTTGAAAGGCCTAATTTCACTTGTGTGTGTTGTCGACAGACTCATTATAAGATTCAGACTAGGTTAGTTGATTTATATGCAAAAAGTGAAATGGAAAATAATAGTGAATGGAGGAATTTTGCAACATATTTGTTGGTGGAGAATTCTTTTGATTTGAGTTTTGATCAGCGTATTTGTAAATATTGTTATAATAAATTAAATGAAAACCGAATACCTGCTAGAGCTGTTTATAATAATCTGGAGTTGGTAGACATTCCTTCTGAATTGATGGATTTAAATACATATGAATCTATTTTAATTCAATGTGTCCATCCTTTTCAGGCAATTGTTTGCATGGAGCCTAAGACAGGGAAATTGCCTCCTTCAGATTTACAGAGAGGATTAAAGAGAAGAGTTGTTTATTTGCCTTTAGATTTCAAGAAAAATATTGATATAATTGGTGTAGAAAGTGGAAGAGGAACCTTTAGGTTTTCTAGTTAATGGGGTTCCGACAAAGAGTAAGAAAATCTGGCAAGATTTAGTGGATGTTAGGAAAGTCAAAAAGGCAACGTTGTATTTGGTGAAAAACAATGAGTACTACAAAGATGTAAGTGTTGGAGCAGAGGAAACAGCTATAGAAGAAGATAGTGATTGTTCAGTTGGCCAAATTGAAAAAGTTGATGTGTCTAGAAGTGAAGAAATATATGAACATTATACTGTTCATCCTTTGCATTCCAAAGAAGTAATGGGGAATGCAATTGACTTGTTTCAAATGAAAGCAGCAAAAGGAAGTCCTATTAGTGTATGGGAAGAAAGTTTGGAAGCTCGTTGTTTTCCACAGTTATTTCCAACAGGTCGAGGTGGACGATATGACGATCGACCTTTTCAAATTCCTGCAGCTGAATACCGGACTTTAAGATTATATACTGAAGATCCAAGGTTTCGTCAATGCATTCCGTATTTGTTTCATCTACTGTATGAAAGTGATTTGTCTGGGCTTTCTTATGCAGTTAATCATATACTGAAAAGTGGAGCTCATCTACAAAATGTTTCGGCGAGGGACTTTATGGAGAAAGTCAATCTGCAAGACAGTATTTTGGAATCTCAGCTAATTAATCTCATGGCATGTCAGCGTGGAGCAAACGAGTATTGGTTCCGTCGTCATGGGGAATTGAAATGTATGCTAAGAAACTTAGGAACTCCTACATGGTTCCTCACTCTTAGCTGTGCTGAGTATGCATGGGACGACTTACTTCAATTTCTACGAGAGGCAAATGGAAACATACAAAATATAGAATTGAAAACACCTGGAGAACTGTGTTCTTTGGATCCAGTAAATGTTTGCAGATATTTTAATCATAGATTGGAAGCTATGATGTCTTTTATTAACAACAAAAAAAGGAGTATCAAGCTAGAGGTGCTCCTCACATACATATGCTCTTATGGATTAAAGATGCACCCAAATTTGGAACTGATTCGGATGACACAGTGATGAGTTTCATTGAAGAATATTCAACATGTGCTGTTCCGAAAACTACTGAAGAAAACAGTTTAAGGCAACAAGTTCTACGTTTTCAATCCCATCGTTGTGGAAAGTACTGTCGTCGAAAATTTAAAAACAAGGAGAAATTCTACCCGAAATGTCGTTTCGCGTTTCCATGACGAGTGATTTCTAAAGGAAGAGTAAATAATTTGATGTCTTCTCTGCGACATACTGTGACAAGGAAATTACCAAAAAATACATACCATTTAAAAAGAAACGAAGAGTCCAAGTACATCAACGACTAAAACCCAGTGATTTTATCCATGTGGAATGCTAACATGGATATTCAGTTCGTTGCTGACAACTCTATTGCTGTGGCTCGATATGTGACGTCTTACATCACAAAAAAAGAAAAGACTGAACTGAAGGAAATGTGGGAAGACATTTCACATGAAAAGAGTATAAGTAAAAAATGATACAGTTTCAGTCTCAAGATGTTGTCGCATCGAGAAATTCGAGCATATGAATGTTCTGATATGTTATCATTAGCAAGTCTCTATGCCAAATCAAGAACAATCATTTGGGTGAGTCTAGGTCTTGCTGCAACACGAAACCGAGTTATGAAATCTGTACAAGAAATTGAATATTTGGCGGAGAAAGAACCAAACAGTACAGATATTTTGAAGACAAACTTGTTGGATACATACTATCCAAATAGAAGTACTCACCTTGAGAACACTTGTTTGTATGAAGTTCTGCAAAACTACAGTTATAAGAGGAACATCACAGAAGATATCAATAATGGAAAATATGCTGTCATTGGGTATGAAGGATGTCTAGTGAAGCAGAGAAAAGGCCATTTGATTAATCATCGAAAATTGAGTTGCGAATCTCCAGACAAAAGAGAATTTTACTATTTAGCTCTTTTGCAACTCTTTAAGCCATGGCGTACAGAAGAGGAACTACTTGGAGATTTTCTCTGTTATGAAGACTCTTTTAATGCAACCAAGGATACCATAGAATGTCCTGTTTTTCCAAATTATCTGCAAATGTTGAACGAAGAAATAGAGCAAGAAGCCACCATTGCTGAAGAGATTGCTAGAGACAGTTCTCAAGACAGTCAGAGTTCTACTTCATTGAGTCAGGATCCACTAGGAAGACCAATTATCAAAAATGAAGCTGCAACTGCCATGGATGAGGTGGAAAGAGCTATGGAACAAGCTCAAGAGGATGTAGTTAACTTAAGAGATTTGGTAAAGCAACTAAACGTTGAGCAGAAAAAGATATATGACGAAGTCACAGAACACATTGAACATGGATTCAGACATGAGAAAAAAGAGTGCTCATGTACATCATTTAAGCCTGTCCGACTGTACGTAAGTGGAGAAGCGGGAACAGGAAAAGGTTTTCTGATTAAAGCCTTTGCAAGTTATCTGCAGAAAAGGACTGAATCACTGCTGTCTTGTGTGGTAACCGCTGCAACTGGACTGGCAGCACATAACATTAAAGGGATTACTCTACATCGTTTGCTGATGCTGCCAGTTGAGCATGATAATAAATTGCATTACAACAAGCTATCTGGAGATGCGTGTTCTGAAGTTTCAAGAGTCCTGAAGAAAATGAAACTTCTTATCATTGATGAAGTAAGCATGGTCTCAAATCTAATGCTTGCTTTTGTGCATTTGAGAATGCAAGAAATTCTTAGAACAGACTAGGATGTGTTATTTGGAGGAAAACACATTATTGTTTTTGGAGATCTACTGCAGTTGACTCCAGTAAAAGGACAGTGTTTAAAATGCTCACGCATGAAGATACCAGGAAGTCCCTTGGAAGCATTGGAAACGTTAATATATGGTTAAATTTTAAATATGCAGAACTGCTTCAAAATATGCGACAGGCAAAGGATGAAGATTATAAAAATATTCTGCAAGATGTGAGAATCGGTAAAGTAAGTGAGCTTGGGAAAGAAGCTTTAAATGCTCGATTCATTTCAAATTTGTATCCAAATGAAAACATTCTTCCAGAGAATATTTTTTTAAGGAAGATTACTGAGAAGAAATCTGGGATATGTTTGATGCCAACTCTTCAAGAATGTTCCATCTTCAACAACAAAATGTTAAAGTTAGAAAATGAAGAGATTGTGAAACTGGAAGCAATAGATAAAATAGAGCATATGGGTGCAACAATTGTTTTGTCAGAAAATTTGAAAACAAAATTGGATTCATTAGAGAAAAGTATATTCAAAACAGCTGGTTTTGAAAAGACCCTGAATGTGTGTTTAAATTGTCGTGTCATTTTGAGAAGGAATTTAAATGTTGAAAGAGGTCTGGTAAATGGAGCAATGGGTCATGTTGTTGATTTTGTGAATTATAGAAATAGTGATGGAATTGAATTTTTAAAAATTAAATTTGATGGCATTGAGCAAGTACAACAAATTAGTCGTTGTTCTGCTAGATTTTTGCTTGTAAAAGACTTAAATGTTCGCCGAAAACAGTTTCCTGTTTGTTTGGCATATGCGGTGACAATTCATAAATCTCAAGGTTTAAGTGTAGATAGTGCTTTGGTGAACATTGGAAGTTCTGTGTTTTTTAAGAGGGTATGGCATATGTGGCATTATCACGAGTCAGAACTTTATCAGGATTGTACTTGATTGAGTGTGATGAGACAAAGATTTGTGCAGATATAGATTGTGTTAAAGAATACAATAGGTTAAGAAGAGAGTATGCTCCACATTTGCCTCAATATCCTCTGTTTGAAAAGCGTGTGGTAGGCCGAAAAAGAAGAAATGAGAATAATTGCAGTGAGGTAGTAGCAAAAAGACAAAAAGTAGATGAAACTGTAATTGTAAGCAGAAAGTAAAAGGATTCTTTTCAAGATGTTGTTGGATTTCAATTTGAAAACAGTTCTGATGTTAACTGCCATGCTAATGTAGTGGTTAATGTTGTTTTTTTCTTAAAACTTTACAAGAACAGATTGTTGAAAATCGGGATCAAAGATTCTGCGGTTTATTGAATTCTGTGTTTCAGAAATGTATCAGTGATAGAGCAAAAATAGAAAGTGTTTCCGAAATTCGAAATCTTTTAGATATATGTTCAGGTCAAAAAAAAATTTCACAAAATATTCAGCAGGATTGTCAGGAATTTTTAATGTATATGTTTGGTGAATTGGAAGATAAGGGTGTAGATGTAGAATTTTTTTTTAGGCTTTCTTATCAATGGCAGCATGACTGTGACAATTGTAGTTTATCAAATAGTACTAGAATAGACACTGAAAGATTTATATATTTGACTTTACCAGACTGCAAATCAGTGTCTTTTAATAATCTACTTAAAGCAGCTGATCATAATATGGTTTGTTCCCAATGTAAGTGTCCAATGCTGTCCACATTATTTATACATACTTATGGCCAGTATGTCATTTTAATGTTTCAACGATGTAGATCTGATGGAACTAAATTGACAACTTCTATTAAAAATTTTGTGGCTTCTCAGTTATCAATTTCAGGAAGAACCTTTGTAACTGTAGCTATTATTTATCATGACTGTCCTTCAACAACATCAGGGCATTATACAGCATATTTAAAATGTCGAAAAGGTTGGTCTTTCTGTAATGATACTCATTTGACTTTCAAACAATGTTTGCCTTTTGACTTAAAAAATTCTTACCTAGTGTTTTTAGAACCAAAATTTAACTAAAGGTAATTGGCCTATAAAGACAGAATCAGTTAATAAAAGTTAGTCTGCTATTTAAAATTATATTGTGAGTAAAATTGATGAACATAATATAAAAAATGCAGTTCTCATATAGGTACTGTAAGTGGATCTCATAGTAAGTTTTATAGGAAATGTTGAACATGAGTGATCCAGAGATGGGAATATGAATAGTTATACATTGTGAAAATGTGGTATGAGCTTTTCTTTCAAAACATCGGGTAAACGGTAATTTCTGAGTTTGAAAAGAGACTGATAAATCTGACACTATTTGGCCATAAGGAATAGTGTTGGAATAAGGAAAGAGTCATACACAAAGAGAAAAAGAAAAAATTGAGACATATTTCAGATGTTCTTAGAGTTTTTTTATAGAAAGTCGATGACATGGAAGTTTTAAAGAATAGCAGAGTATTTCCCAATGAAAAGGACCTTCACGATCTACTATATGGCCTCATGGAAAAGTAAGTGAATCAAAAATTAGTGTAAATATGTGATTAGTAAGTTTATATGGTTTTTTAAAACACAATCTTTTAGATTGTGTTTTTCCCCCGCTGTCATATGATGAATAGTTTAAACTCACTGTTTTTAGTGAAATTCATATGGCTGAGATACCCGCCACCCCCTCTCAACACAATCCCCAAGGATGGGAAACCGGAAACGGTTCTGAACTTTTGGAAGGCGGGAGGGAGTGACCCTCCCGGCCGTATTTATTAAAATATGAAACAAAATCAAAACATTAAAATAACAGTTTCATATTATGTACAATTTCATTTCCACATTACGATGTTTGGCTAACCTTAACAGATCTCTAATACAAAGATTCTCCTAGCCGATCTAACATCCTACAAAACATTTGACTTGAAATTGTACATCCTAACGTTAAGGGCCAACGGCAAGGTCGTAACCGGTGTCAGATCCCTAAACCAGAAATACAACCCTCACTTGTGAGAGGACCAACCGCACAGAGGCGTACCTCAAGTGCATCTACCAATTTCCCTTGGACTTGACGGGGGCCCCAATGAACTCGACGCCATTTAACGGTCGTCCGAGGACTCGTGTGAGGTGTCTAAGAGGTAGCGTAAACCCCCTCCCGAACCCCACACAACTTACCCATCTGCCGTCGCAGATGTCCTGGCCCCGGGAAATTCCCCAGGAGGGCCCGTAGCCCCTCCTATCCAGGAAGGGGCCTTGACCACCTTTCCTTTCCTTCCGGCGGCCTATCCTTAGACGGGACCGCCTCCCCGTTGAGGGGCCAATGGCCACCTCCCCCGAGCGCTCCCATCCGTAATGGGTGACGCCCCCCCATAGGGATCTTCCAATTACTGCTCACCGATCATGACCTTACCGCCCGACAATAAATACGACAAATCTACCTAAATTACTAAATTACAAAACAATTATAACTTATTAAAAAGCATGATTACTGATCAACACTACTGCAAAATACTTTATTTGCAAAACATACTGAAAGTGACCATCTTTATTGCATACTCAAAAATTATCACGACAATCGTCACAACCTGTAAGAAAATAGAGTTACCGCATCAAAACTTTATTTCAAAACAACTAGCTGTCCTCAGGGGCTGGTGGGTGGGTCAAAATTGGCTCTTCGTTCCGTCTCGAGCTCACGTGCAGCGGGGAGGTGCAGCTTCAGAGCACAGGAACAAGAGGATGCTTTCTTGGCTTGTTGCTCCTTTTATCCGTCTTCAGGGCGGGCGTCAACCCGCCCCCGCCTGCCTCCGAGGGCGTGGCCGAGTGCGTCAGTGTCTAGGACAACCCACTCCAGGGCGGGAAAAGGCGCGCCCCGGCTACGCCGCTTCGGGCATACCAGCCGAGACTCGCCTCCCGCCCAAGATGGCTTCCCGGGGGGATCGTGGTACTCCACCATACGTTCGGGGGGACCGAATGGTCGCCCCTTTCCAATATATTCTGAGAACAGCAAAAATAAACTATGTAACATGTTGTAGAAGTTATTCTATAGTTTGTTTTGTGTAATTTATATTGTATTCCCATTGTCTCACACTCACTTTCCTTTTCCCACCCTTTTCAGCTCTCTTTACTCACTCACACTCCCTTTCTTTCACTTTTTTCACAACCCCTCATTCCCATTTCAACTGTCTGCATCCCCTCTGTCCCTTGCACCACTTTTCAGCTTTCAGTCACTCTGCTTTATTTGCCTTTTCCATCTTTTCCTCCTTTTCTTTTACTAATTTCTCTTTACTCACTCATCCCTTTTTTCGTACTCTGTCACATTCTTTTTGTATCTTACTTACCTTCACTTCATTTCTCTCATCTTCTCTTCCTCTTTGACACTGAATTTATCTGCCTTACTCTTAGTAATTTGCTTTTCTTCTATTTCTTTTTCACTCTTTTTGTCCTTTTACATTACTTTATTTCTTTTTCTGTATCCTTCACTCTTGCTTTATTTCTTTATACACTTTTTTTTAACCTCGTGACCTGTCTCTTTTATTTTAAAATATATATTCTACTAATTATAACCTATTTTTTGTTCTCTCTTTCACAGATACAAAGTGTAGAAAAAAAATATAATTAAGTTTATATTAATTATATGGTAAGTGTGACTAGAAAAATTTAGTTTGTCATGATCCTTTGCTTTAACCTCACTACTTTTCTCTCACGCTATGTTACCCCTGTTTCCTTACTCTGCTTCTCTCACTTATTCTTATCCTTCATGTTTACTCCTCTTTTCTTTTCAAACACATTCAACTTCTTTTAGTCTTCCTGCTCACCCACACTCCCTCACTTTCCTTTTTTTTCTGGTTCACTCAGTCCCTTTCTGTCACTCCTTCCTTTTCTCTCTCTATCCTTTCTCTCTGTCACTCCCTATGTCTTTCCTTTTCTCAGTTACTTCCTCTAACACCTTTTTTTGTCTTACTATCTATTACACAGTCTCTCTGTGTTCCTTCCTCTAGCTCTCTTTCTCTTTACACCACTCTTTCTGTCCCCTTTCTTTATGCTCACTCCTTCATTATTTTTTTTTATTTTTTTGGGGGGGTGCGCTAACGGGACGCGCCCCGGTACGCGCACCGGGGCACGCCGAAATACTGCACTTACCGGTTCGGTCACCGGTACGCGTACCAGGAGTGCTCCAAGACAGAAAAAAAAATATATGAACAATATACATAAAAAAATTGTATTACATAAATATACAATATAGGTTTCATTTTAAAAAATATTACATTTCATAGCTATAGACATTTGCTATTAAAAAACCTTTGAAATTCACTGAAAAAAACATAGGTTTGAGGCCCCATATATTGTTAGGAATTAGCATTTAGAAAACCTATGAAATTCACTGAAAAAACCATAGGTTTTAAACCAGTTACTGACATAAAACCAGTGAAATTCCCACGTTATAGTTAGTTGGACTCACTATAACTTGCGCGCCTGCAATGCACTGCTGATGATGTCACATATTACATCACTCATGACATGGTCAGTGACATCACTCATGACATCACTGATGACACCATCCTTGTGACAAAGTGACAGACCTCCTTTCAGTGTAATGTAACCCTTGAAATACATATTCAAAAAGAGAAACAAATATTTTCAAAAAATCGAGATACCCATACCAGTTAGAACAACCAATTCAGTAATTCCACCATCTATATACACATCCACTCATTCACCAACAGTTCCATATAGTCACTCATACAGATACTCACTCATCATATGTTGTAAAACACCTATACATCCTGTTACACACCGACATTTCTAAAAGTTACTCACACACATACTCACACATGCAAATAAACTATTGAACATCCATTTATTTGCATATACAGCTATACACACACTACCACCTTACTTCTAAGGAAACTTAAACATACTTTCTCTCTTAAACAATCACTTATAGAAACACATACTTAATTAAACAAGAACTCTTTCAATCTCTCATTCTCACATATACTCACTTATATACATCAATACTCAACATATACTAGATTAAAACGTATGTCGTTACTGATAAAGACACTAGTGAGACAGTCATTCACTCACTAACACACACATATACACACTCATACACCCATACAGTCCTGCACATATGCTGTCTTCAAAACACATACAAACAGTGAGTCAGTCATTGATGCATATATGTGCTAAGTAATACCCCCACCAAACCATACAGACACTCATACTGATACTAAAAAAAATCTAATAATCCATATACACACACATGTAGCTACTCACCAACCCATGCAGCCACTTATACACAAAGTGAAACACTGATACAAACATTTAAATATTTAAACAATACTCGCTAATATAGGTATTCACTAAGATACACTTAATAAGCCAGTAAACCAATCAATTAAAAAAATATATATATTTTACATATACATATATAAAACATATTTATTTTTTCAAAAAGACACACATTCACTGGATGGTGTCATCAGTGATGTCATGAGTGATGTCACTGACCATGTCATGAGTGACGTAATATGTGACGTCATCAGCAGTGCATTGCAGGCGCACGAGTTATAGTGAGTCCAACTAACTATAACGTGGGAATTTCAATGGTTTTATGTCAGTAAAATTTCCAGCTAATTATAACTGGTGTGAAACCTCAGGTTTTTTCAGTGAATTTAATAGGTTTTTTAAATGCTAATTCCTAACTATAACTGGTGTGAAACCTATGTTTTTTTTCAGTGAATATATATATATATATATTCACTGAAAAAACCATAGGTTTCACACCAGTTATAGTTAGGAATTAGCATTTAAAAAACCTATTAAATTCACTAAAAAACCCATAGGTTTCACATCAGTTATAGTTAGCTGGAAATTTTACTGACATAAAACCAATGAAATTCCACGTTATAGTTAGTTGGACTCACTATAACTTGCGCGCCTGCAATGCACTGCTGATGACGTCACATATTACATCACTCATGACATGGTCAGTGACATCACTCATGACATCACTGATGACACCATCCAGTGAATGTGTGTCTTTATGAAAAATAAATATGTTTTATATTTGTATTTGTAAAGGACGATGGAAGAGTAAATGGTTAAATAAGTGTGTAAATGGATGTTTTTTTTAAAAGAATTGATTGGTTAACTGCCTTATTAAGTGTATCTAAATGAATACATATATTAACGAGTAATTTTTATATTTTTAAATATATGTATCAGTGTTTCACTTTGTGTATAAGTGGCTGCATGGGTTGGTGACTGACTCACTGTATGTTTTTTGAAGACAGCATATGTGCAGGACTGTATGGGTGGATGAGTGTGTATATGTGTGTGTTAGTGAGTGAATGCCTGTCTCACTAGTGTCTTTATGAGTAACTACATATGTTTTAATCTTGTATATATGAGCATTGATGTATATAAGTCAGTATATGTGAGAGTGAGAGATTGAAAGAGTTCCTTTTTAAATAAGTATGTGTTTCTATAAGTGATTGTTTAAGAGAGTAAGTATGTGTAAGTTTCCTTAGAAGTAATGTGCTAATGTATGTATAGCTGTATATGCAAATAAATGGATGTTCAATAGTTTATTTGCATGTGTGAGTATGTGTGTGAGTAACTTTTGTAAGACTGTCGGTGTGTAACAGGATGTATATGTGTTTCACTATATATGATGAGTGAGAATATGTATGAGTGACTATATAAAACTGTTGGTGTATGAGTGGATGTGTATATAGATGGTGGAATTACTGAATTGGTTTTTGTAACTGGCATGGGTATCTCCATTTTTTTTGAAAATGTTAGTTTCTATTGTTTGAATATGTGCTTCAATGGTTACATTACACTGAAAGGAGGTCTATCAGTCTGCCACAAGGATGGTGTCATCAGTGATGTCATGAGTGATGTCACTGACCATGTCATGAGTGATGTAATATGTGACGTCATCAGCAGTGCATTGCAGGCGCGCAAGTTATAGTGAGTCCAACTAACTATAACGTGGAATTTCATTGGTTTTATGTCAGTAAAATTTCCAGCTAACTATAACTGATGTGAAACCTATGGTTTTTTTAGTGAATTTAATAGGTTTTTAAATGCTAATTCCTAACTATAACTGGTGTGAAACCTATGTTTTTTTCAGTGAATTTCATTGGTTTTTTTAAATGCTAATTCCTAACTATAACTGGTGTGAAACCTATGTTTTTTTCAGTGAATTTCAAACGTTTTTTAAATTCTGTCATTAGGCTACAGTTGGGCTACATCTAGCTGATATTTGGGCTACATTTGGATTTTTTGGTCTCTGGTGGCCATCTTTGGGCTACATTGGGCTACATTGGGCTACATTTGGGCTACATTTTGGCATATATATAGCCCAATGTAGCACAATATAAATTTTATCAAAGTTAATTTTCGTAATAACCACTTATGAATAGGGCTACCAGTCCCTACAATTTTTCCCATTTTTTTATTTTTTATTTTTTGCTTTGGAGCGCTCCCGGTGCGCTTCCCGGGGAGCGCCCCGAAAAGCGTAGTTTTATAAAGCGCCCCCATAAGCGCAAATATCGCGAACAAAAACATGATCATGACGTATCGCGTAGCCGCGTCCGCGTGATACGCACGGCGTAAGCGCACCCGGAAGTACTCGAGCGAATACGATCACCCAACGTAAACATCCGACGCGCTTACGCTACGCGACCCGGAGCGCCCCCGTAAGGGTCATGTGACCTGAAAATAACACTTTTCATTGGTTCATAACAGTTTTAGTTTCATAATGATGAAGCCCCTGGTCTTGTGACCTGAAAATAACACTTCTCATTGGTTCAGGACAGTTTTTTTTCAAAATGATGAAAGACCCCACCTTTTTTCCTTATTCTGACTTTGTCCTTTGACTGAGGAAGACCTGTTTGTACATCTCTGTACCTTTTTGATCTTAATAATGACTTCAGTAGCAGCAGCAGCTGGTGCATCTGCCCCACCACCACCACCAACAGGACCAGCTCCAGATTCTATTGGTGGTCAAGAAGAGGAGGAGGAGGAAGAGGAAGAGGAGGAGGGGAGGAGAAGATGGCTGCCTGAAGAAAATACCCCATACAAACCCAAGCCACACATTGTATGGGAGTTTTTTTCAATCCCAGAGGGCAAGAAAAAAGTGAATGCGGCCAAGGTAACTTGCCTAATCTGCAATGAAGAACTTTCACGGGGCAACCCAAACAAAAAATATTCATTTGGTAACCATACCATGATTCGTCATATGACCCGAAAGCACCCAAACAACTACTCTCGTGCAGAGTTCAGGGAACTGGCCAGTAACCTCCCCCAGTCGTCAAGGAACAACCTCCCAAAGAAACCAACCCACTTCATAGGGACCAGAAACATCAGAGATGCCTTGTATTCAGCCAAGATTTGCTGATTTTAAAATCACTTGTTCTGCATGTGGCAAGCTTATCGCCTATGGTGAAAAAAGCGTAAAGCTCATCGTCCTTGCAGGTGATAATCACAAGTGCCCCAAAAAGAAGTAATTTTTTGGGTTTTTTGTTTTTTTGCTCCAGTTGAGCCAGTTTCAATTCCCTTTTTTTGTTTCTCCCCCTAAAAAAATACAAAAAAAATATAAAACTGTTTTGAAAAGCCAAAAAAAGTACAAAATGTTCAAAAAACACAAAAAAAATATAAAACAACAAAAAGAAGAAAAAAAAGTTCTTTTTCGAACTACCTCCAATTTCTAAATAAAGGCTTCTTTTTTTATAAACTCTGTCATCTTTTTCCCTTATAGTACGCTACCAGGGCCGCTCCCCGCTTCCCCCTCGCAAAACGAAAAAAAAAATATTTTAAATGCCCCGCGGGGCCCTTTTATAGCCCCCACATCAAACCTAGGGGGTCAAGGGGGGGTCTACCCTGCCCCCTTATGGTCATTTCCCTCTTTGTTTTGCCCACCTCTCGTGTCTCGATCCTACCGAGACACAAGATGGCGGCCGCTCCAGACTGTTTCGAATGTTTACAGACACCCGAGAGCCAATCAGCTTTCCGTGCGCACCTCGCGTGGCGTGCCCGGTGCGCGTACCGGTGCACGTACCAGTGCGCGGCTATAGATATATATATTTTTTTTAACCTTAATTACTCAAAATCCACTGGAGCACATATCTTGAGACATAGCAAAGGCACATCGGGCTACCAGTCCCTACAATTTTGCCAAGTTTGGTGGAAATCCATTCAGCCGTTCGGGCTAAAAGTGAAATCGACCGCCCTATGGAAATTAACATGGGGAAAACGCGTTTTGGGACCCCCCTTTTCTCTCGGCCCCCGCTTGACGAATCCCCCCCAAACTTTCAGGGAAGGACCGGAACGCCGCGAGGCCATTTTGAGGAAATTTTGAGGCAGATTCGTCAACCGGCGCCAAAGTTATTCCAAATAGAATTTTGAGATTTAACATTGAAAAAAATCCTAACTATAACTACCTACTGGCGACCGCCAGTAGGTAATATATATATATATATATATATATATATATATTACCTACTGGCGGTCGCCAGTAGGTATATATAGTTAGGATTTTTTCTCTATGGGACTTTTGAAAATTCTATGTCTAATAACTTTGACGTTTGTGAACGGAATCGGCTGAAATTTTCAGGAAAATGGCACATTTTGTTTCAGAGCAGCCCCTAAAAATTTGGGGGGGTTTCGTCAAGAGGGGGCCGAGAAAAAAGGGGTGTCCCAAAACGCGTTTTTAACATTGAGTTTTCCATAGGGCGTTTGGCCTCACTTTTAGCTCGAACGGCTGAATGGATTTGCACGAAACTTGGCAAAATTGTAGGGACTGTTAGCCCGATGTGCCTTTGCTGGGTCTCAATATATGTGCTCCAGTGGATTTTGAGAAATTAATGTTTAAAAAAACAGATATATCTGTGACAGCGTCCCGGGTAGCGCTCCGGTTCGCGTACTTTTCGCGTAACGGAGCTTTGCGAAGCGAAGCTGATTGGCTCTCCGGTGTCTGTCAACATTCTAAACAGTCCGGAGCGGCCGCCATCTTGTCTCTCGGTAGGATCGAGAGACAAGAGGAGGCCAAAACGAAGGGGCAAATGACCATAAGGGGGCATAGTGGCATAGTAGATCCTCCTTGACCCCCTATGTTTGATGTGGAGGCTTTAAAAGGGCCCCGCGGGGCCAAAAAATTAAAAAAAAAATTGTTTTTTTTTCGTGGGGTGCGCCCGGTACGCGCACCGGAAAGCGGTCCGGGGAGCGTACTATAAGGAAACAAGAATGATTGGCTTTTAAAATATTGTATGTTTATTGATTGTTCGTTTTGTTGATTTTTTGTTTATTTTTATTTACGTAGCAACATGTAGGTACCAATGCAGAGTCTAAAAATCAATAAACACTGTCTCCTTTGTAGATATCTTGCAAGTTGTTTCTGAAGTTTTTGTGGTATATGGAATTCATACCATAGTCTGTCTGGAAAGCCGAAACAATATGGAGGTAGGAGATGATAAAGAGATGTTAAATACACATTGGAGATAATATAGTGGAAGAAAGGAAGTAACTATGAGCAAACTTAGTATGTAACACAAAAAAGTTGCACAGTATATTTAAAGTGTGACTTTACATTATAATCAATTTGCTACTAGTTTACAAAATACATATAAAAATGAATAATGTGTCAAACAATTTTTGAATTATGAAATAAAAATTTATTTTTCTGATTCTTTTTCAAAATTTAAAAGAAATTCTAATAATTCATTATCATTTTTTTTTTCATTTTCCAGTAGGAAATCTACTGCTTCCACACATTGCAGAAGTTCATTGTTCCGTGAATCATCATTGAATTCATGGTCAATTTTATTAATCTGTTTTGGTTCCTGCAACAATTTCCAAGTTATTTTTCTGTTGTCCTTCCATTTTGTATGCTGTAAAATGAATTTTTTTAAAATATATCAGTACCGATAGGGCACTGTTGGGTTTAAGTACAGACAGGTAGTTTGGTTTTTTAAACAGTGATTTTTTCGTTGGGCAGTGTATGGTATCAAACTGGAAGTAGAAATATGAAAAAAATTATGAAATAAACTCTTAGTCAATTCTGAATTATACAAGACAAGTCTAACTCCATCCATAACTAAAACAGAGAAGTCTATTTTATTCTATAAGTATTACAGAGTGATAGAATATAACTATCAGAAAATGTTTTCCTAATTAGCTTACAGTACAGAACATACTTCAGTTTTTAAAATAATATCTTACCTTTTAAATAGAACTTGAAGTTATCAGTTGAAATGTAGTTGATATGCACTTCAAGAAGTAGTAGTCAAAATGGCTGTGTTTCTCTCTCTTTGTTTATATATATTCAGGTACATAACCAATCAAATGTCATGATATAATAGTAGAAATTGAAAGTAATAATATAATTGGTTGTCAATTCCAACACTTCCGATATGTTTTGTGAAGTAATTTACCTCAGGGATTTTAGAGAGTTCTACATGCTAAATGGCTAAATGGAATTCCAACCAAATTTGTGAAAATGGTAGGGATTGGTATGTAGTATGAGCTAATGTTTAATTGGTGAAAGTGTCTCCAGTGGTTTTTCTGTAAATTACTTTCCCACCTTTTTAGAGCGAGTGCTTGTCAGTGCGTGTCCCGGTACGCCAACCTGCAGCGTTACGGGAGTCCTCCATTTTGTGTTTCGGTAGAATTGAGATACAAGATGGAGGGTAAATAATGTTCTGAATGGGTAGAAGGGGGTACTTTAGATGTATCCTGACCCCCTAGGTTTTCTGAGAGTGGCTGAGGAGGTTCATATGTGTCGAGAAAAAAAATTGAATTTTTTGCGCGGTTAGCTGCCGGTACGCGAACCGGGTAGCGAACCGGGAAGCGAACATAAGTGAAAATTAGTGAAAAAAGGTACATTCGAAATTTCAAAAGAGTAAATAAAGTTAAGGTAGCTCTGAAAAGAGCTTTTGGGTTCTGTGTAAGTTCTAGGTACCTATAAGTAGGAACCAATACACATTCTTAAATTTAGTATGAAAACTCTGTTCCCCTCATCTGAGAAATGCACGCCATCTCCTCTGTAGATATCTTGCATATAGTAACGCAAGTTATTGTTGCAGATAGCACCCATTCCATGGTCTCTCATGTAAGCTGAAACAGACTTATTTACATGCTTCCTCGATTTTTCAATTTGTGGACAAAATTGATTGGACCACCTCCATTTTTGTCTTTGGCATATATTGGAATATACCAAGGCAGTTTGAGGAAAAAGTGTCATCAATTGCTCAAAGGTGTCTTTTAGGAGCATTTCCAGACCTAACCCAGTCAAAGTGCCCAAATCATTTCCTCCACAGTACACTATTATGAGGTCAGGGTTTTGCAAATGTAAAAAGGTTTTCACCAATGGTATCAATTGGTGACATTTCAATCCTCTTCGGCCAATCCATTTGATTTCCACATTTTGTAAATTGAGGTTGTGTAAATTTCTGTTATCAGCATACCTGTGAGCCCAGTGGATGTAGCTATGTCCAAGAATCCAGACAGAAAACATGGTGAGAGGAGTTTTTGCTGCAGTCAGATGAAGTGTGAGAATGAAATGGCAGTTGAAATAGTGAAGTTTGTAATGAGTGCAAATGATTCATAAGTAGTGATTGGTGTATTTCCATTGCTGAAAACAGAAAGTTAGGGTGCATGGATGTGTTCTTTGAAAGATATAATTTGAATAGTTATTTAAAAATGATGTTATGAAAGATTGCAGTGGATTAGCAGGTGTACTGAGAGTTCAGAGTTCATTTGAAACATTGTTGTGTGAACTTGTAAACATGAGAGGTATGGCAGGCGGTAGTTGCTATGGAAAAGGGCAGAAAGGGCAGAGGGGGGAAGGGTGTTGATTTGAAAATAGTGAGGGAAGAGTTTTGATTGGCTGACATGAGAGATATGTGTGATGAATATTAGCATTTCAGTGCCTTTGTTGGTTGCAGCCACCGGAGTGCATACCTTTAATTCTGCTAAAGAAAAATTGGTGTGTTTCTGAGACTGTTTTGAAATTCAAAAAGAATTTGTAAAGGTGAGTTATCGTTTCTATATTTTAGATAAAGACTAGTATGCTTTTTTGCGTAAATAAGAAAGCCAGCTGTGTATTTAAAATGATGTTTTGAGTCAAGTGTTTGCATTATGCTTTCAAAGACGATTTTGCATTATTTTACCAATTGTAATTGCAGATAATGTAAAGTATTAGTACTGACAAGGTGTGGTTGTACATAGGAGCTGTGCTGTGTTTTCAAATTATGATCAGAAAACCGTTTTTAAGGAAAAGGCATGCTTTAAAAAATTATGAGAATTTATTTACTTGTGATGTGATTCCTGCAATGCGTCGCTTTTGCGGAACAGATGCATGATGCATCTGTGTTGTTATTGCCCCATGCTGCTCTACAGTGTACATGTAAAAAATGATGCATAAGTGTTGCACGGGCATTGTAAATACTCTCCTATGTGTGCTTAGCCATTTCAAGTCACTTCCCCCTGGTTCAAGGGCCTTGTAAATACGTCCCCATGTGTGTCTGGTCATTTGTAGTCACTTTCCCCGTGGTGCAAGGCCCTTGTAAATACGCCCCCATTTGTGCTTGAAAAATTTTGATTTTTAATTGTTTGAGTTACATAGCCATGTTAAAAGTTATTGAAAAAAAGGTGCAAGTACCTTTAAAAAACGTTTTCATGTGTATTAGGGCATTTTAAGTCAGTTACCCATGAATGTAGGTATATAATTGTTTTACATAAAAGGTTTAAAAACGTTTTTTGAAATCAATTGCTTGCACACCGGAATCGGTATTTTACCATCAAATAGGTTTTGATGGTAAAATACTGATTCGTTAAGGCTCCTGGGACTCTGAAGAGTCCCACCTACATATGGGTGGCTTCAAATCGGTATATTTACCGATGTTTTATTTTACCGAATCGGTACATGCCAAATTTTGTAAACCGGTCGGTAACAGCCGAAAATACCGATTTTCGGCCGTTACCGACCGACCTACATCTGGCCCTTAAAGTCTTAGGGGCAGATTTATGATGGTTGTGCGCCTCTTTTGTGCTGCTGTTGCGTCACTTTTATAATGCAGTAGTGATTTACAAGATGCACCATGTTGCAAGATAGCAGCCGTGGGTCGTGGAGGGAGTTACGGTGGGGCAGGCAGGCGGGGAGGGGGAGGGGCAGGGTGGAGGGACCTAAACACTGGCATATGGATTATTGCATGTAAGTACACAATTTAATGTGCGTAAAGTTTCATGTGGGCTTTTTGTTGCAGGGTGGGCAGTCATTTGCATGAAAGCCCTGTAATACTATCACTATCACAGTAAAATTAAGAACATTTTACTGAATCATCTTTATAGCATTTCTGAATCAAATTCTTACTGTTATTAATTTACTGTTTGGTAATAGTGGTTAATAACATTTTTTATTATATTTTACCACAGATTCAACTGCAGATTATTTAGAAATTAGACAATGCCGTCTAAGGATAGAATCCGAAAGGCTACGAAACGTCAAAGACAGCAGATTACTAAATGCTTGCAGCAGTCCTCTACATTAAAATCACCTCAACGCACGAAGATTGCTCCGGGTAAGAGAACAAAATCATTCCTTAGAAACATTTGTAGAAACAAAAGTATAACTACAGAACAAGTTTTAGTCCAGAAAAAGAGAGCCAATTTAATTGGAAAGGAAAGGCCCGTCGAAAAAGTTTCTGCTAGAGCAGGAGATAACTCTGTGCATGGCAGTAGAAGGGAAAATACATTCAGGGACATTCGTAGGCGAATGTTCCGCAACAGGGTAATTGTCAATTTGCTAAAACAATTTAAGAAAGGTCAACAGAAAGTGGCATTTTATATGAAAAAGAAAAATGTAGAGAAAATATTGATCAGGCTTTCGAAATTAAGCAAAAATTATTTATTTTGGTAATTAATAGAATTAGGAAACTAAACAAGTTAATCTATGTTTTCAAATCAAATAGTAGATGGAAGAGAGAAGTTAATCGAAATATTTTTTGTGAAGTTTTCTTAGGAGAATGGATGCATAGTTCAAATAGTGAGGCATTTTTTAATGAGGAGAGTTATTTTCAGGACAATGATTTGGTGCATGCAGTTGACAGCAGTGGTGGAGCATATGAGGTAAAAGATGGTCGTCCGGTTGAAAAAGAAATACTTGTGTCTGCAGATGCAGAAGAGGTGTTAAGTGATGAGGTTTTAGGGAGACGTCCTAAGGGACCAGTGTACACCTGGAAGTGTAGTTCTATTTGCAGTGTGCAACAGGATTCCATCAATTTGCTTTGTGATTTTATACGGACATTTAATAAGAAAAGTTTAAAACAAAAAATAAAGTTGTTGCAAGAATTAGATCCTTGCAGAGTGAGAGAAGTGACAGGTTTGCATGGTCATTCACTGGCTTGTCTTTCTAGGAGAGTATGCCAGAGTGTTTTTCATCATTTCAGGATGCTCGCAGTGCATCATAATAAAGTGAGGAAATTAGTTAGAATGTTGTATTATGCTAAGAGTCCAGCAATTATGCTTAAAAAATTAAGCAGAGCTCTTTTGCATGGTTCTGAAGTAGATGTGAAGAATATTTGTCAAGAAATTGAGTTCTGTTACTTTGCTGGTAAAGAGAACAATGTTGATATTGAACCACTAGAAGAAGGTAATGTGGAAGACAGTGTACAGATTTTCAGTACACATAAGTTTCACAAGGAAATTTCCACGTTTATGGTGAAAACATGTGAGAGGCCTAATTTCACTTGTGTGTGTTGTCGACGGACTTACTATAAGAATCAGACTAAGTTAGTGGATTTATATGCAAAAAGTGATATGGAAAACAATAGTGAATGGAAGGATTTTGTCACATACTTGATGGTAGAAAATTGTTTTGATTTGGGAGCGGACCAACGTATGTGTACTTATTGCCTTAACAAATTAAACCAAAACCAGATGCCTGCTAGAGCGGTTTATAATAATCTGGAATTAGATGACATTCCTTCTGAATTGAAGGATTTAAATACTTATGAATCTATTTTGATTCAAAGTGTCCATCCCTTTCAAGCTATTGTACGAATGGAGCCAAAGACAGGGAAGTTGCCTCCATCAGATTTACAGAGAGGATTAAAGGGAAGGGTTGTTTATTTGCCTTTGGATTTGAAGAAAAACATTAATACAATTGGAGTAGAGAAAGTGGAAGAGGAACCTCTGGTTATCATAGTTAATGGTGTTCCGACAAAGAGTAAGAAAATCTGGCAAGATTTAGTGGATGTTAGGAAAGTCAAAAAGGCAACATTGTATTTGATAAAAAATAATGAGTACTACAAGAATGTATGTGTTGCAGAAGATAAAGTAAGTGAAGAAGAGGACAGCGATTTGTGTCCTGGACAAATTGAGAAAGTAGAAGCCTCTAAAAAGGAAGAAATATATGAACATTATAGTGTTCATCCTTTGCATTCCAAGGAAGTCATGGGGAATGCTATTGATTTGTTTCAAATGAAACAAGCCAAAGGGAGTCCAATTAGTGTTTGGGAGGAAAGTTTGGAAGTTCGGTGTTTCCCACAGTTATTTCCCACAGGTCGAGGAGGACGATATGATGAGCGACCTGTTCAAATTCCTGCTTCAGAATACCAGACTTTACGATTGTATGCGGAAGATCCTAGGTTTCGTCAATGCATTCCCTATTTATTTCATCTACTGTTTGAAAGTGATCTCTCTGGATTGTCTTATGCAGTGAACCACATCTTGAAAAGTGGTGTACAACTGCGAAATATCTCGGCAAGGAACTTTATGGATAAAGTCAATGTGCAAGACAGTATTTTGGATTCTCACCTGATTAATCTGATGGCATGTCAGCGTGGTACTAATGAGTATTGGTACCGTCCTCATGGTGACTTAAAATGTATGCTGAGGAACTTAGGAACTCCCACATGGTTCCTCACTCTCAGTTGTGCTGAGTATGGCTGGGAAGACTTACTTGAATTTCTACGAGAGGCAAATGGAAACATTGAAAATATCGAATTCAAGACACCCGGAGAACTGTGCTCTTTGGATCCAGTGAATGTATGCAGGTACTTCAATCATTGATTTGAAGCTATGATGTCTTTGATCATGAACAAGAAAAATCCACCTCTTGGAGAGGTGTTGGATTTTTTCTGGAGAAAGGAGTATCAAGCAAGAGGAGCTCCTCATATACATATGCTGCTATGGATCAAAGATGCACCCAAATTTGGAACAGATCCGGATGACTTAGTGATGAGTTTCATAGAACAGTATGCTACATGTGCTGTTCCAAAGACAAACGAAGACAAAAGTCTAAGAGAACAAGTTTTACGGTTTCAAAGCCATCGTTGTGGAAAGTACTGTCGTCGTAAATTCAGAAACAAGGACAAGTACTACACCAAATGTCGTTTTGCATTTCCACGGTCGGTGATATCAAAAGGAAGAGTTAACAATTTGATGTCTTCGCTGCGACATAATGTGACGAGGAAATCACCCAAACACACATACAATTTGAAAAGAAACGAAGAGTCCAAGTACATTAACGACTACAACCCAGTGATTTTGTCCATGTGGAATGCTAACATGGATATACAGTTTGTGGCTGACAACTGTATGGCTGTGGCTCGGTATGTGACGTCCTACATCACCAAAAAAGAAAAGACAGAATTGAAGGATATGTGGGAGGATATTTCCCATGAAAAGAGTCTCAGTAAGAAGTTGTACAGTTTCAGTCTGAAGATGTTGTCGCATCGAGAAATTGGAGCTTACGAATGTTCTGACCGGTTATCTTCAGCAAGTCTCTATGCCAAATCTAGGAGTATCATTTGGGCGAGTCTTAGTCTTGCTGCAACGCGTAATCGAGTTCTGAAACCTGTACGGGAAATTGAGTATTTGGCGGAGAAGGAGCCAAACAGTACAGATATTTTGAAGACCAACATGTTGGATACATATTATCCAAATAGAAGCAGTCACCTGGAGAATGTTTGTCTGTATGATGTTCTTCAAAATTACGTTTTCAGTAGGAACATCAAAGAAGATATTGATAAAGGAGTGTATGCTGTAATTGGAAGTGAGGGATGTCTGGTCAAGCAAAGAAAATGTCATTTGGTAAATCATCGAAAATTGGATTGCGAATCTCCAGAAAGAAAAAAGTTTTTCTATTTAGCTCTTTTGCAACTTTTCAAGCCTTGGCGTGCAGAAGAGGAACTGCTTGGGGATTTCCTCTGTTACGAAGACTCTTTCAATGCAGCCAAGGAGTCCATAGAATGTCCTGTTTTTCCAAAATATCTAGAAATGTTGAATGCAGAAATCGAGCAGGAAGCAACAATTGCAGCTGAGATTGCTAGAGACAGTTCTCAGGACAGTCAGAGTTCTGTTTCATTGAGTCAGGATCCACTAGGAGAACCAGTTATCGAAAATGAAGCTGCCACTGCCATGATTGAAGTGGAAAGAGCCATGGCACATGCTCAGGAGGATGCGATTAACTTAGAAGATTTGGAAAGACAACTCAACGTTGAGCAGAGGAAAATATATGACGAAGTTACCAACCAAATTGAGCATGGATTAAGTCATGAGAAGAAAGAGTGCTCATGTACGTCGTTGAAGCCTGTCCGACTATACGTGAGTGGAGAAGCAGGAACTGGAAAAAGTTTCCTCATTAAAGCAATTTCATGTTATCTGCAGAAAAGGACTGAGTCATCGTCTTGTGTTGTGACCGCTCCAACTGGACTGGCAGCTCATAACATTAAAGGGATTACTTTGTATCGGCTATTGATGCTGCCAGTGGAGCATGATAACAAATTACAATACCACAAGTTATCTGGGGATGCTTGTTGTGAAGTATCTAGAGTGTTGAAGAAGATGAAACTTCTTATCATTGACGAAGTAAGCATGGTTTCCAATGTCATGCTTGCCTTTGTGCATTTGCGAATGCAGGAAGTTCTTAAAACAGAGTATGATGTGTTATTCGGTGGCAAACACATCATTGTTTTTGGTGATCTTCTGCAGCTGACACCAGTGAAAGGACAACCAGTGTTTAAACTGCTTACACATGAAGATACCAAGAAGTGCCTAGGGAGCATTGGCAACGTTAACATATGGTTAAACTTCAGTTATGCTGAGCTGCGTGAAAATATGCGTCAGGGGAAGGACGAAGATTACAAGAATATTCTACAAGATGTTAGAATCGGGAAAGTGACTGAGCGTGGGAAAGAAGCTTTACATGCACGATTACTGTCAAATTTATATCCAGAAGAAGACGTTTTGCCAGAGGATATTTTTCAGAAAATTACTGTGAAGAAATCTGGAATATGTTTGATGCCAACTCTTGCAGAATGTTCCATCTTCAACAACAAAATGTTGAATTTAGAAAAACAAGAGATTGTGAAACTGGAAGCTATTGACAAAATAGAGCATATGGGAGCAACAATTATTTTGTCTGAGAATTTGAAATCTAAATTGGATTCATTATAGAAGACTATATCTAAAACTGCGGGTTTTGAAAAGACTCTGAATGTGTGCTTAAATTGCCGTATCATTTTGAGAAGGAATTTACATGTTGAAAGAGGTCTGGTAAATGGATCAATGGGTAATGTTGTTGATTTTGAGAAATACAGATGTAGATATGGAATTGAATGTTTAAAAATTAAATTTGATGGTATTGAGGAAGTACAGCTAATTGGACGTTGTACAGTAAGGTTTTTGCTTGTAAAAGACTTATATGTTCGCCATAAGCAGTTTTCTGTTTGCTTGGCATATGCGGTGACAATTCATAAATCGCAAGGTTTAAGTGTAGACACTGCTTTAGTGAATATTGGCAGTTCTGTGTTCAAAGAGGGAATGGCTTATGTAGCATTGTCACGAGTCAGAACTTTATCGGGATTGTACTTGATTGACTGTGATGTCACAAACATTTGTGCGGATCTAGATTGTGTTAAGGAATACAATAGGTTAAGAAGAGAGTATGCGCCACATTTGCCTCAATATCCTTTGTTTGAGAAACGTGTGGTAGGCCGGAAACGAAGAAATATCAGTAATAGTAGGGAGGTTGAAGCAAAAAGACCAAAAGTCGATGAACCAAAAATTGTAAGCAGGAATAAAATGAATTCTGTTGAAAATTTTGTTGGTTTTCAATTTGAAAATAGTTCTGGTGTTAACTGCTATGCTAATGTAGTTGTTAATGTTCTCTTTTCACTAGAGACTTTAAAAGAACAGATTGTGATCAATTCGGAACAAAGTTTATGTTGTTTGTTGAATTCTGTGTTAGAGAAATGTAGTGCTGATAGAACAAGAGTAGAAAGTGTGTCTAAAATTCGTTTTCTGTTAGACGAATGTTCAGGTCAAACAGAATTCTCTGAAAATATTGAGCAGGATTGTCAGGAGTTTTTAATGTATATGCTTGATGTATTGCAAGATGAGGGTGTAGATGTAGATTATCTGTTTGGCATTTCTTATCTATGGCAGCATGACTGCGAGAACTGTAGGCTATCAAGTACTACTAGTGTAGACTCAGAAAGATTTATATATTTAACTTTGCCTGACAGTAAATCAGTATCCTTCAATAAGCTAGTAAAGGCAGCCGATCAAAACATGGAGTGTAGCCAATGTAAGTCTGCAATGCTGTCCACGTTAATTTTACGAAGTTATGGCCAGTATGTCATTTTAATGTTCCACAATGTAGGCCTGATGGAACTAAATTGACAACTTTAATTAATAATTTTGTGGCTTCGCAGTTGTCAATATCTAACTACTGCAATTATATATCATGACGGTCCTTCAACTAATTCAGGACATTATACAGCTTATTTAAAATCTGGAAACGGCTGGTCATTCTGCAATGATTCTGTTTTAATTTTCAAAAAAAGATTGCCTTTCCACCTTCAAAATTCTTACCTGGTGTTCTTACAACCAAAATTTTAGGAAAGGAATCTTGGGATTTGTTTAGAGGAATTTCCAGAGGTTCTAATGGCTCCTACTCTATATGGCCTTGTGGATAATTGTAGTACAGAGCGAAAACTGTTTGTGTTTATAAGTCAAGCAGCAGATCAAAATAAGGAGTAGAGGAAATGTAAGTCTGCAATGCTGTCCACGTTAATTTTACGAAGTTATGGCCAGTATGTCATTTTAATGTTCCACAATGTAGGCCTGATGGAACTAAATTGACAACTTTATTTAATAATTTTGTGGCTTCGCAGTTGTCAATATCTAACTACTGCAATTATATATCATGACGGTCCTTCAACTAATTCAGGACTTTATACAGCTTATTTAAAATCTGGAAACGGCTGGTCATTCTGCAATGATTCTGTTTTAATTTTCAAAAAAAGATTGCCTTTCCACCTTCAAAATTCTTACCTGGTGTTCTTACAACCAAAATTTTAGGAAAGGAATCTTGGGATTTGTTTAGAGGAATTTCCAGAGGTTCTAATGGCTCCTACTCTATATGGCCTTGTGGATAATTGTAGTACAGAGCGAAAACTGTTTGTGTTTATAAGTCAAGCAGCAGATCAAAATAAGGAGTAGAGGAAATGTAAGTCTGCAATGCTGTCCATATTTTTTATGGAAACTTATGGGTGAAATGTCATTTTACAATTTCAACTACATAAACTGGATGAAAAAAAGTTGTTAAGTCTAATTAAAAATGTTTTGGCTACACAGTCATCGATTTCAGGAAGAACATTTGCAACTGCAGCTATTATATATTATGATGGTCCTTTGACAACATCTGGATATTACACAGCTTATTTGAAATATAAAAAAGGCTAGTCTTTCAGCAAATATTACCAATTGAGTATGAAGCAATATTGCCTTTTGACTTGTTTACTGAAGTGAGAATTTAGGGTAGGTAATTGGACTATAATGATTCTATGTGTTGCTGTAATTTAGTGTGCTGTTTTAAATTGCTTTGTATGTCTCATTTTTCTTAAAACGATGGAGTTTATCTTTCAGAAAGTGGCGGGCAGAAAATAGTAACAGCACAACAGAGTATAAGCTGTTCATAGGACATCCTTTGACGTCATAGAATGTAAGTTACTTTTGAGTTCTGATTTCTGATTAGTTAGATTATTTGGGTTTTTTAAACACAATCATTTTGATTGTGTTTTTTTTCCCCGCTGTTATATGATGAATACCTTCAACTCACTGTTTTCAGTGAAATTTGATATTTTCTGATAACAGCAAAAATAAACCATTAAATATGTATAATTAATTTTGTACTTTGAATTGTGATTTATGATATGTATTCATTTTGTCTCATGCTCACTCTTTTTTTACTACCTTGTATTAATTTAAATTTTTTTGTTCTTTCTTACACAGATTAAAAGTATAAAAATGATAATTGACTACGTTAATAACAATTATAAGGTAAGTGTTTAGTACTCTTTACGTTACATGTCTATCACATTTAACTTTTATTAGTTCCACTGCTTCATTTCTTTAACCCTTAGTTTCTTGCCTTTGCTACTTCCTTCATTTCTTTTTCTATTACTTATTTATACTACTCTTTTCACTCCTTTTATCAGTCCCTCTTTCAACAGTAACTGTGTGTTACTCCCTCTATTTGTCTTTCTTTTCAGATTACTCTCTGTTTATTTACTCGTCTTTTTAAAAAAAAAAAAAATAATTTTAGTTCGCTTCCGGTTCGCGTACCGGCGCGCGAACCGGGAAGCGAATCAAAAGAAATAGAGGATGCTAGAGTGCTAAACATTCTAGCAATTTTTATTAAAAGGGAAGGTAGTTCTGAAAAGAACTTTTTTATTATTTTTGTTGTTTTAGATTTTTTTTGTGTTTTTTTGGAGGGAGGGGAAACAAAAATGATTCATTACAAAGGGCTCAACAGGAGCAACAAAAAAAAAAGAAAATTTAGTTTCTGGGACGTTTTGAACATTGATGATGTTCATATGCTCTATTTATTAGAGTAACACTCCTCTCTCCACATGAAATTAATTTGCCACAAGCTAAACATGTAATTTTCATCTGTCCAAAGTTCTTCTGAAGATTTGGGACCGTTTCCCTTGCCTCTGATTCTGTCATTGCTAGTTCATTGGTGGATTTACTGGCAGGTCGGGGGTTATCCACCAAATCTCGAATTTGGGCAGCACTATAATTAATCGGGTGCCACCTCTCCATATGACGATGCATGGTATAATTACCATAACTATATTTTTTTTCGGTCCCTCTGGAGAGTACATCGTGGCAGATGAGGCAGGTAACGTACCTGGCATTTACTTTTTTTTCATGTGGAGGAAATGAAAAAAATTGCCAAATAAAATTTTCTTTAATATGGGACAACCTTGGCTTTTCTTTTAAAAAAACCCTTGTCCCTTGCTCCTGTTCCTCGTCTTCCTCTTCTTCCTCCTCTTGTTGGAAGATGACCTGTGGAGTTGGTCCTCTCTTCCTTGGCGGTGGTGGTGGTGGTGGGGATCCACCAGCTGCAGCTACTACAGATGCCATGACTAAACAAGCAGAAACAGGTCTTTCTCTCATAAAAATAAAAGTCGGAGTGAGGAAAAAAGGTGGTACTTTCATCATTTGGGGAAAAAAAATGTTCTAAACTAATGAAAAGTGTTTATTTTACGTCATATGATCAAGCGTTCCATCATTAGGAAACTAAAAGTAAAATGAACCAATGAAAAGTTTTATAAACTAGTCACATGACCTGTTATGCTTACGTTACGCGCTCCGCGCCGCGCCTCGGATCGTTTCCGGGGCTCTGCGTTTCGCGCCTTGGTTCGCGTTCCAGAACGCTTCCGGGTGCGCTAACGCGGTGCGTCATAAGGCGCATTACGCAGTAACGCGATACGTTACGATTACACGACGCGTCACGATGTGGCTTTCTAACGCGGTACTTGCACTAACGGAACGTTTACCGGTTCGCGTACCGGCAGCGAAACAATAAAAAATAATTTAAATTATAATATAAATTAAATTAAAAAAATATAATACAAAAATATATAAAATATATTTTTGAATTAGAATAAGAATACATTTTCAGCTTTTGATATTTGCTATTAAAAAACCATTGAAATTCACTGAAAAAAACATAGGTTATAGACCATATATAAGTCGGGATTAGCATTTACAAAACCTTGAAAATTCACTGAAAAAACCATAGGTTATAGACCATATATAGTTAGGGATTAGCATTTACAAAACCTTAATTTACTCGCACAAAACCATTGAAATTCGCATATATAGTTAGTTGCACTAACTATATATCGCGCACCCGCAATCCACTGCTGATGATATCACATATTACATCATTCATGACATGGTCAGTGACATCACTGATGACATCACTGATGACATCTCAAATGACATCACTGATGACATCTCAAATGACATCACTGATGACATCACTGATGATATCTCAAATGACATCACTGATGACATCACTGATGGCATCTCAAATGACATCACTGATGACATCTCAAATGATATCACTGATGACATCACTGATGACATCTCATTTGACATTACTGATCACATCACTGATGACATCATTCATGTGATAATACGATGAACCTCTTCAGACTCTAATATAACCTTAGATACACTCAGTGTAAACAGACACTCACAGACTGTCACTCATCCATGGAGTTACTCACACACCTAGTCAGTCATGCAAAGAATCAATCACACCTCCATTTCCACAACTATACAGTTATACACACCTTACTTATTCAAACATATACTAACACATATTTACTCTCTTATACAATCCCTGATACAAGTTCACAATGATCCATACAGCCAACTCACACATTCACTGGCTCTTATGCACAGTTATTTATATATGTCAACTCTCACATGTACTGCGTTTTACATATGTACTTACTTTGACATGTAGCACTGAGATATCCATTCACTCACCAATACAATCATGCACATAGTCAACCGCCCATACAACTGTTTCCACATGCACTTTTGAACCCATACATCTAGTGAATCAACTGCTCACACATCTATGCACAGAGTCATACACCTCCCAGCCACCCACACACACACTCAGTCTCCCATACAAATACTTCGACAACCAATCAATAACCCATATAGTTACTCATATAGCTACTGATCAACACATGCAGCAGTTTACAGAACAACAGACATAATGATGCACAAATTAAGACAGTTTAGTCACTAACCCATGCACTCAGTGAGACACATTTAATCACTCACTCATACAGTCAGTCATGCACCTACTAAATCCTTCATCCAGACACTTATACATCCACTCATTCTTCAATATGTAAGACATATTTTAACTTTACAGAAACATACAGTCACTGGATATTGTCATCAGTGATGTCATCAGTGATGTCATTTGAGATGTCATCAGTGATGTCATCAGTGATGTCACTGACATGTCATGAATGATGTAATATGTGACATCATCAGCAGTGGATTGCGGGTGCGCGATATATAGTTAGTGCAACTAACTATATATGCGAATTTCAATGGTTTTGTGCGAGTAAATTAAGGTTTTGTAAATGCTAATTCCTAACTATATATGGTCTATAACCTATGGTTTTTTCAGTGAATTTTCAAGGTTTTGTAAATGCTAATCCCTAACTATATATGGTCTATAACCTATGGTTTTTTCAGTGAATATATATATATATAGATAGATAGATAGATAGATAGATAGATAGATAGATAGATAGATAGATAGATAGATAGATAGATAGATAGATAGATAGATAGATATATTTTAGTTTTCACTTAACAATCAAAAATTAAAGTGATGTTATGGTTAGGAGAAAGCTTCAATGACTACATAATATTTTGAACTCAAGTAGCAAATACACGTGCCCTAAGGTAACTATAACATGTGCAGGAGAGTAGGGTCTGCTATCCTATGGTCACCCCAAATTTTTGCTTTTTGCTTCACTGGTTTCTGACTTAATGTGGCTGTGGGCCTGCTAATCAGACCCACAGCCTGCTGTTCTCTCTCTAAATTAATACCAACACTGGGGAGTAAGATCCAGACCATCAAGGACTGGTCCCCTCCAACTACCCAGACTCAGGTCAGAGCTTTCTTAGAAGTGACTGGGTACTACAGGAAGTTTGTTAAGAACTATGGGTCCATTGTGACTCCTCTTAATGATCTGACATCCAAGAAGATGCCCAAAAAGGTTCAGCGGACAGTAAACTGTCAAAAGGCATTTGAAGACCTGAAGAAGGCCATGTGCTCTGCACCTATCCTGAAGAGTCCTGACTACTCCAAAAAGTTTATTGTCCAAACAGATGCTTCTGAGTTGGGGGTGGGAGCTGTGCTTTCACAAATTAATGTAGATGGTCAAGACCAGCCCATTGCTTTTATTAGCAGAAGGCTGACCCACAGAGAGAAACGTTAGTCAGCTATTGAGAGGGAGGCCTTTGCTGTGGTGTGGGCCCTGAAGAAGTTGAGACCATACTTATTTGGCACTCACTTCAAGATTCAGACCGCCCACAAGCCCCTCTTATGGCTTAATTAGATGAATGGTGAAAACCCCAAACTGCTCAGGTGGTCCATTTCCCTACAGGGGATGAACTTTACAGTGGAGCACCGCCCAGGGACTGACTATGGTAATGCAGATGGTGTCTCCAGGTACTTCCACTTAGAACATGAAGACACAACTGGTCAAGATTAGTCTAATGTCCCTGTGTCTGTGGGGGGGTTGTGTAGGAGAGTAGGGTCTGCTATCCTATGGTCATCCCAAATTTTTGCTTTTTGCTTCACTGGTTTCTGTCTTAATGTGGCTGTGGGCCTGCTAATCAGACCCACAGCCTGCTGTTCTCTCTCTAAATTAATACCAATGCACTCTAGGTGGATTACCAATTGGAACTGGGTCACCTTATAGGCCCCTGTAACAGTGTAGCCTAGGTACCCAGGGCATACGTGTAACCCAGGCCTACCAGGGGCTGCAGCATGTATTGTGCCACCCCTGGACTGGCCTAGCTATTTGACACAACTGGCTGTTCACTCAGGTGGGGTAAGTTGGTGTAATCACCTCTTACTTAGATATAGTATATCTATATCTAACATATATGGACACATGGTAACCTATAAGTCACTCCTATGGCAGGCCTCGACAATCCTGGAGGCAGAGTGCTTAGTTTCATGTGAGATGGTGCTCTGGCATGAGCTGAGCCTGTCTGCAGCTTTCGGAAGAACGAACCTTTAGCTGTTTCATGATATTGCCATACCATATACGCTTAAATGCATTATGAACCTCGTGGTTAAATGCTATCTTTGGTTTGGCTTTATAAAAATATGTTGAGTAAGGTGTCATACGAATTGGAATACTACCCCCTCACCAATTCTGGCGACGGGGGTAGCATTTCACCCTTCTGGAGGGACACGACATGTACCTAACCTGAAACCTGGGTAAAGTTAAACTTGAGCCTCAGCATCACAAAATGGATGCTGCCACCAAAGACACAAGTCTGACCTCCTGCTGCTGGGAGTCCTTCCAGCTTGGGAGGCCTGGTCAAAGGGTTTCCTGTCAGGTTAGGTGCTCACACCACCCCAGACAGGATTTGGTGTAGTGGGTTAGGGAGGGCTGAATAGAATGAGACATGCCTGGGGCACACAAGGTGTCCCTGTGCATATGCCAGTTCAAACCGGAGCTGGGGCTTTCCAGCCCCAGTCCTGGTGCAAAACTGGACAAAGGAAAGGGGGTGTAACCACCCCCCTCCCTGGTCCCACCCAGAGGAGGGACCTAGCAGGTGATCCGGCCCCTAGATTTGGTTTAAGAGTAGGAGCTGTGTCCTAAGACTTCAGATCATCCTGAACTCGACTTGCAACTAAGAAGAAAACTGGACTTCAACATTCTGCTGCACAGAAGACTGAAGAGAATCTCCCTTGTGGCCAAGGAGTGACCACCCTGTGAACACAGGCACCACCCAGCAACTCGACGTCTGCTTGGCCGCCGCCTCCCGCCGTAGCCCGAGCCCAGAGCCCAACAAGACCTGGATTCTCAGACATCTCAGAGTCCGATCCACAGTCCCTGAAAAGAAGAGACCCGTGGAGGAACCCAAAAGACGTGGGACTGGCTATCTAGGAAGATCCACGAGAAGCTGACTGCGCAGCACCCGAGGCACCCTTAATGCAGTAGTTTGGGGTCTGAGAAGCCCCACCACCGAGCAGCATCTGCACCGAACGTGAGCCCCCCTGCATCCACGAGATCTGCGTGGGGCCCTTTTGCATTTTGCCATTTGACACATCATCCTGGTCACTGGTCTGTTGGCTAGTGGCCATCTTGGCAATGAAAACTTGAAACTATACCACTGGTCTGGTTGCTCCAGATTTGCCCTTGCTTCCCTGAAAAGAAGCAGCCCCTCTGACCTTGCTGGTCAGAGTAAGAAGCCAACTTTGATTCCTGCGTGGATTGCATTAGCCAAGGCCTGTTTGCTCCATTCAAGAAGCCGACACTGCCATCAGCTAGAACCTTTGTGGGACAGCTAGTGATCGAATCCTGGACGTGGCTGACCTTTTCGTGTCCACGTGGCTGTAGAGACAAGCTTCACTTCTTCACCTGTTGGCACCCGACATCGCCTGGTTCCTTCCTGGTTCCACGCCGATCAATGGCTAGTGACTTTGAACATTGTCCACTCTGCTTTCAGGTCTTCACCTCTTCAGATCCACCCTTGGATCCACCAGAACTCTTTTGGGCTGGCCGCCTGCAGCATCGTCATCTTCAGGCTCCATTGAACTGCACAACGAAACCCGACGCACTTCCACACCTATGCACCCGCTTCCTGTGGGTGATGTAACACTGGCACTCCGGTGCTCCTGTGTAGAGAAACATCTCTAGTGTCTAGGTTTCCAGTTGTTAGGTTCTAGTCCACCCGGAAGACTCCCTTTGCAGTAACTTTGTACTTTTTACGCACCCATTGAAAGTCTATGGGCGCCTGCATGTAACTTTCAGCACTGCCCACGCATTCCGTGGGCCTCCTGGTCACTAACTGTTGTTAGCACCTTGTAGTCCCAGCGATTCCCCAGGCCCTAGGCGTTGTCCTTTTCCGAATAGTGGTTCTTATACCACTATTTTAGTATATGGTTTGAGCGGCCACCAGGGCCTATCCATATTTGTGCAACTTTTGTATATTTAAACAGTGTCTTGTTTTAACGAATTTGCATCTGTGCTCATAAAGAGTATAGGGGGTACTTTTAGTAAATAAATACATATATATTTTCAATATATATCTGTGTGGTGTCCTTTCATTTGGTATTCAAGGAGAGTGTATATCGTAAAACAGCCTGCTTCACATGCTTATACAGAGTTTAGCCTAAGTCTGCTTTGTCCACGCTACCACTAGGATAGCTGGTCTATAAGGTTGACTTACAACCCACCACATAAGGGGTGCTTGGCATGGTACAAGGTGATCACTAGAACTAGTGAGCATCATATACCAGGCCAACTTCTCACATTGGTGAGCAGCGGTTGGGATTTGAGCTTGCTGTTGTTTTACCATTGCAATCTTTGAAAATATCATTTGAAAGATCATACAGGTACCTTTAGGTACATGTAAAACAAGACTAGTATACTTAAGTTCTACTGAACTTAGGGTTTGTAGAGCAAAGGGATCAGCACACCCTGACTACAACTAACTAGAGAAGGTTTAATAGGTAAACACCAGTGTGGGTAGATTGCAACACATCCACCCACACTAGAGCAATGTCTGGAGCAGAGGGGTCCACTGGACCTGTCCCTGTTGAGAGTGACCCTCCAAAGGCACTATCCAAATTTGCTATGTTAAACTTTAAAGAGTTGAGGCAGCTGTGTACCTTAAGAGGTCTCAAGCCGGGTCAGAACCCTAGCACAGCCCACCTCAGAGAGCTTTTAGACCAGTCTGAAGCTCTAAAAACCTCTAAGCTAGACCCCAGAGGGAATGGAGAAGGGGGCTCTCCCACTGAAGATGATAATACTGATGTCACTGTCCCTAATGTCCAGAATTCTGATGAAGTTCAGAATGAGAATCAGCCTGAGAATGAGGATGTAGATGAGGATGAGGCAGAAGAAGATGACAGTGATTCTGATGATGGCAGAGATAGTCAGGTGTCAGCCAGGAGGCTTAGCCAGGCTAACTTAAGCCTATTTGGGACTGATACTGGGTCCCACCCACTCAGACCCCCAGGTGGACTTAACCAGGAGTCTAGGAGGAGAAGGAATCACTCAGGTGACTCTGACAACTCCCATGCTTCTAGAGGTACTCATGGTCACTCCAGAAGGAGGATGACAACCCCTCAGAGGAGGGAACATGAGGCCAAAATGAGAGAGGCTGAGCTTAGGATCCAGAAGCAAGAATTAGAAGTTGCCCTGGCCCAAGAGACACTTGCTAGAGCAAGACAGCCTAGAGAGAGTGGATTAGGATCCACTGGTGGCAGCATTATCCCTAAGGATAAAGACAGGTCTTTTGATAATAGAAACCTGAGTAAGATTGTGCCCCCCTACAAAGCTGGGGATGACATCCACAAGTGGATAACTGCTCTGGAGAGAGCCTGCAAAGTACAGCAGGTCCCCCGAGAGCAGTGGGCAGCAATCTTGTGGCTCTCCTATGAAGGTAGAGGCAGAGACAAGATCCTCACAGTTAGTGATGAGGATGCTAGAAACTACCTGGTCCTGAAGAGTGTTCTGATTGATGGATTAGGCTTAACCACTGAACAGTACATTTTAATGTTGAGAGAGACCCGGAAGACACAGGCTCAGGACTGGTCTGAATTTGATGAATGTGCCACTAAGGCTCTGGAGGGCTGGTTGCTGGGAAGTAAGGTTACAGACTATACAGGATTGTATAATTTAATTATGAGAGAACAAATCTTAAATAATTGTCAGAACCAGCAGTTGCATCAACACCTGATTGACTCAGATCTGACCTCTCCTCAAGCATTGGGAAAGATGGCAGACAAATGGGTTAGAACCAGGGTTAAGCAAAAGAACCAGAACCAGGACCAAGGTGGTGATCAGAAGAAGGCAGACCAGAAGGGTGGGGAGCAGAAATCTTAAGACCAGAAGTCTTCAACAGGGCCCCAAACTAATAATGAGGGTGGGTCCCAAACTTCCAAGAAGAAGAAGAAAGAAGGTCAGAAGAAACCCTGGTGTAATACTTGTAAAAACACCTCTCACTGGACAAGTGAGTGTAAAAAGGGTAGAGACCCCAACACTGCAGCCCCTAAGGCACCTGCACCAACTAGTACAGTCAGCAGTGTTGGTCCACAAACTAAGGGGGTAGTGGGTGTCACCTTGGGAACTGAGGGAGAGACTGGCCTAGTCAGAACCCCTACACATGCTGTTCTGATTTGTGATGTGGACATGGATTTGTCCACCACTGTAAGTCCCAGTAATCTGGGCAAGTACAGACAGACACCTTTAATAAATGAAGAAGTGGCTCAAGCATACAGGGACACATGTGCCAGTGTCACTATGGTGACACCTAGCTTTGTGGACCCTGGACAGTACATACCAGGTGATCATTACCTGGTGCCCAATGCCAGCAATGGCACTACTACACATAGTGTGGCAATTGTTAATTTCTCCTGGGGAGGGGTAACTGGCCTAAAAAGAGTTGTGGTTAGTGCAGACCTCCCAGTTGAATGTTTGTTGGGCAATGACCTTGAGAGCTCTCTATGGTCAGAAGTGGAGTACAGGACTCATGCAGAGATATTAGGGATGTTATCACATGTCCTTGCTGTGACCAGGTCATAGGCCAAAAAGTGCCTCACTGAACCTCAGGTCTTGGATCCTGGAACAATGGACCAAGCACCTACCAAGAAGAAGAACAGGAGGGTTAAGGCTGTACCTTCCCAACTGCCTACAAGTGAGGATCAGCCTTCCCAAGAAGATGATCTTGAGACCCATGAAGGAACTGTCCCTGAAGAACTTGAGCCTGATCAGGTTGAGTTTCTGGGGACAGGGGGACCTTCTAGGGCAGACTTGGGGCAGGCTCAGTTAACCTGTCCTTCTCTTGAACCCCTCAGACAGCAAGCTGCTGCTGAGGCTGCTGGGAATGCTCAAGGTACCCATAAAGTGTATTGGGATGATAGGCTCCTTTATTCAGAGGGTAGAGACCCCAAGCCTGATGCAACCAGGAGGTTAGTTATACCTCTGCAATTTAGGGGCTTCCTTCTAACCTTGGCCCATGATATTCCTTTAACAGGACACCTAGGCCAGAACAAGACTTGGGACAGGCTTGTCCCTCACTTTCACCGGCCTCACATGTCTGAAGATACCAAGGAGTTTTGTCGCTCCTATGTCACCTGAAAAGCCAGTGGCAAATCAGGTGGCACCACAAAGGCCCCCCTAATACCACTACCTGTGGTGGGAGTCCCCTTTGAAAGAGTGGGGATTGATATTGTAGGTCCAATGGATCTACCTACAGCATCTGGGAATAGATTTATACTGGTGGTAGTGGATCATGCCACCAGGTATCCAGAGGCAATTCCCCTTAGGACCACAGCAGCTCCTGTTGTGGCCAGGGCCTTACGTGGAGTTTTCTTCAGAGTGGGGTTTCCTAAGGAGGTAGTATCTGATAGAGGTGCCAACTTCTTGTCAGGATACTTAACAGCTATGTGGAAGGAATGTGGTGTCAACTACAAGTTCACCACCCCTTATCATCCACAATTTAATAGTCTTGTTGAGAGATTCAACAAGACCCTAAAGGGTATGATCAAAGAATTACCTGAAAAGCTCAGGCGAAGATGGGACATCCTTCTACCATGCCTTCTGTTTGCTTACAGAGAGGTCCCACAAAAGGGGGTTGGCTTCAGCCCCTTTGAATTGTTGTTTGGGCACCCTGTAAGAGGACCCCTATGTTTGGTGAAGTAAGGATGGGAGTTACCTCTCAAAAATCCTAAACAAGACATAGTGGACTATGTACTTGGTCTCTGCTCCAGGATGGCTGAGTATATGGAGAAGGCATCCAAAAACTTTGAGGCAAGCCAGGAACTTAAAAAATCTTGGCACGACCAAAAGGCTGTCTTGACTGAGTACCATCCAGGACAGAAGGTATGGGTGTTGGAGCCAGTGGCCCCAGCAGCACTCCAGGACAAATGGTCTGGACCCCATACAGTTGTTGGGAAAAAGGGAGAGGTTACCTACTTGATAGATCTAGGAACTCCCAGGAGCCCCCACAGGGTGCTCCATGTCAACAGACTGAAGGCATATGTTGACAGGGCTACATGGGCTTGCTCATGGCTAGAGATGAGGGGCAGGAGGAAGAGAGTGACCCTCTCCGAGACCTGTTGACTCAGAACCCTGAAGATGGCTCAGTTGATGGTGTGGCCTTAGATGGCAGCCTCACTGAACGTCAGCAAAATGACTGCAGACAAGCTTTACAGTCATATAGACATATGTTCTCCTTGACACCCAGTCAGACTAACTGGTGTACCTATGTGGTGGACACTGGTGACAGTCTTCCTGTGAAGAACAAGATTTACAGGCAACCTGATCATGTAAGGGACTGTATAAAGACTGAGGTGCAAAAGATGCTGGAATTAGGTGTCATTGAGCCTTCAGAGAGCCCCTGGGCTAGCCCAGTGGTTCTGGTCCACAAACCTCATACCAAAGATGGAAAGAGAGAAATTAGATTCTGTGTGGATTACAGAGGACTCAATGCGGTCACCAGGACATATGCACACCCTATTCCAAGGGCAAATGAGCTCATAGACAAGTTGGCTTCTGCCAAATAATTGAGCACATTTGATTTGACAGCTGGCTATTGGCAAATCAGGTTAGCTGAGGAGTCTAAGGCCAAGACAGCATTCTCAACCCCAGGAGGTCTTACCAATTTGTGGTGATGCCCTTTGGTTTGAAGAATGCACCTGTCACCTTCCAAAAGTTGGTGAATCAAGTCCTTACTGGGTTGGATGACTTTTGTGCAGCTTATCTGGATGATATTGCTGTCTTCAGCTCCACCTGGGAGGATCACCTGGTCCACCTGAAGGAAGTGCTAGAGGCTCTGCAAAAGGCAGGCCTCACTATCAATGCCACTAAGTGCCAGATAGGGCTGAGTAAGGTTGTGTATTTGGGCCACCTTGTAGGTGGAGGCCAAGTTCAACCACTGGAGAGTAAGATCCAGACCATCAAGGACTGGTCCCCTCCAACTACCTCAGGTCAGAGCATTCTTAGGCCTGACTGGGTACTACAGTAAGTTTGTAAGAACTATGGGTCCATTGTGACTCCTCTTAATGATCTGACATCCAAGAAGATGCCCAAAAAGGTTCAGTGGACAGTAAACTCTCAAAAGGCATTTGATGACCTGAAGAAGTCCATGTGCTCTGCACCTATCCTGAAGAGTCCTGACTACTCCAAAGAGTTTATTTTCCAAACAGATGCTTCTGAGTTGGGGGTGGGAGCTGTGCTTTCACAACTTAATGTAGATGGTCAAGACCAGCCCATTGGTTTTATTAGCAGAAGGCTGACCCCCAGAGAGAAACGTTGGTCAACTATTGAGAGGGAGGCCATTCCTGTGGTGTGGGCCCTGAAGAAGTTGAGACCATATTTATTTGGCACTCACTTCAAGATTCAAATCGACCATAAGCCCCTCTTATGGCTTAATCAGATGAAGGGTGAAAACCCCAAACTACTCAGGTGGTCCATTTCCCTACAGGGGATGGACTTTACAGTGGAGCACCGCCCAGGGACTGACCATGGTAATGCAGATGGTCTCTCCAGGTACTTCCACTTAGAACATGAAGACACAACTGGTCAAGGTTAGTCTAATTTCCCTGCGTTTGTGGGATGGTTGTGTAGGAGAGTAGGGTCTGCTATCCTATGGTCACTCCAAATTTTTGCTTTTTGCTTCACTGGTTTCTGTCCTAATGTGGCTGTGGGCCTGCTAATAAGACCCACAGCCTGCTGTTCTCTCTCTAAATTAATACCAATGCACTCTAGGTGCATTAACAATTGGAACTGGTTCACCTTATAGGCCCCTGTAACAGTGTACCCTAGGTACCCAGGGCATTGGTGTAACCCAGGCCTACCAGGGACTCTAGCATGTATTGTGCCACCCCTGGACTGGCCTAGCTATTTGACACAACTGGCTGTTCACTCAGCTGGGGTAAGTTGGTGTAATCACCTCTTACTTAGAAATAGTATATCTATATCTAACATATATGGACACATGGTAACCTATAAGTCACTCCTATGGCAGGCCTCGACAATCCTGGAGGCAGAGTGCTTGGTTTCATGTGAGATGGTGCTCTGGCATGAACTGAGCCTGTCTGCAGCTTTCGGAACAACGTCCTTTAGCTGATTCATGATATTGCCATACCATATACTCTTAAGTGCATTATGAACCTTGCGGTTAAATGCTATCTTTGGTTTGGCTTTATCAAAACATGTCGAGTATGGTGTCACACGAATTGGAATACTACCCCCTCGCCAATTCTGGCGACGGAGGTAGCATTCCACCCTTCTAGAGGGACGCAACATGTACCTAACCTGAAATCCGGGTAAAGTTAAACATGAGCCTCAGCATGACAAAATGGATGCTGCCACCACAGACACGAGTCTGACCTCCTGCTGCTGGGAGTACTTCCAGCTTGGGAGGCCTGGGCAAAGGGTTTCCTGTCAGGGGAGGTGCTCACACCACCCCAGACAGGATTTTGTGTAGTGGGTTAGGGAGGGCTGAATAGAATGAGACATGCCTGGGGCACACAAGGTGTCCATGTGCATATGCCAGTTCAAACCGGAGCTGGGGCTGTCCAGCCCCAGTCCTGGTGCAAAACTGGACAAAGGAAAGGGGGTGTAACCACCCCCCGTCCTGGTCCCACCCAGAGGATGAACCTAGCAGGTATTCCGGCCCCTGGATTTGGTTTAAGAGTAGGAGCTGTGTCCAAAGACTTCAGATCATCCTGAACTCGACTTGCAACTAAGAAGAAAACTGGACTTCGACATTCTGCTGCACAGAAGACTGAAAAGAATCTCCCTTGTGGCTAAGGAGTGACCACCCTGTGAACACAGGCACCACCCAGCAACTCGACGTCTGCTTTGCCGCCGCCTCCCGCCGGAGTCTGAGCCCAGAGTCCAACAAGACCTGGATTCCCAGACATCTCAGTGCCTGATCCACAGTCCCTGAAAAGAAGAGACCCGTGGAGGCACCGAGAGACGTGGGATCGGCCATCTTGGAAGATTCACGAGAAGCTGACTGCGCAGCACCCGAGGCTTCCTCAATGCTGTGCTTTGGGGTCTGAGAAGCCCCACCACCGAGCAGTATCTGCACTGAAGGGCAGCCCCCCTGCATCCACGTGGGGCCCTTTTGCATTTTGCCACTCAACGCGTCATCCCGGTCACTGGTCCGTTGGCTAGTGGCCATCTTGGCAACGAAAACTTGAAACTACAATGCTGGTCTGGTTGCTCCAGACTGGCTCTTGCTTCCCTGAAAAGAAGCAGCCCCTCTGACCTTGCTGGCCAGAGTAAGAAGCCAACTTCGATTTCTGCTTGGCTTGCATTAGCCAAGGCCTGTTTACTCTAATCAAGAAGCCGACACCGCCATCAGCTAGATCCTTTATGGGACAGCTCGTGATCGACTCCTGGACGTTGCTGACCTCTTCGTGTCCACGTGGCTGCAGAGACAAGCTTCACTTCTTCACCTGTTGGCACCCAACATCGTCTGGTTCCTTCCTGGTTCCACGCCGGTCACTGGCTAGTGAGTTTGAATATTGTCCCCTCTGCTTTCAGGTCTTCACCTCTTCAGATCCACCCTTGGATCCACCGGAACTCTTCTGGGCTGGCCGCCTGCAGCATCGTCATCTTCAGGCTCCATTGAACTGCACGACGAAACCAGACGCACTTCCACACCTATGCACCCGCTTCCTGTGGATGAGGTAACGCTGGCACTCCGGTGCTCCTGTGTAGAGAAACATCTCTAGTGTCTAGGTTTCCAGTTGTTAGGTTCTAGTTCACCCGGAAGACTCCCTTTGCAGTAACTTTGTACTTTTTACGCACCCATTGAAAGTCTATGGGCGCCTGCATGTAACTTTCAGCACTGCACACGCATTCCGTGGGCCTCCTGGTCACTAACTGTTGTTAGCACCTTGTAGTCCAAACGATTCCCCAGGCCCTAGGCCTTGTCCTTTTCCGAATAGTAGTTCCTATACCACTATTTTAGTATATAGTTTGAGTGGCCACCAGGGCCTATCCATATTTGTGCAACTTTTATATGTTTAAACAGTGTCTTATTTTAACGAATTTGCTTCTGTGCTCATAAAGAGTACAGGGGGTACTTTTAGTAAATAAATACATATATATTTTCAATATATATCTGTGTGGTGTCCTTTCATTTGGTATTCAAGGAGAGTGTATATGGTAAAACAGCCTGCTTCACATGCCTATAACGAGTTTAGCCTAAGATTGCTTTGTCCACGCTACCACTAGGATAGCTGGTCTATAAGGTTGACTTACAACCCACACCATAAGGGTTGCTTGGCATGGTCCAAGGTGATCACTAGAACTAGTGAGCATCATATACCAGGCCAACTTCTCACAACATGCACCTCTTCTCTTCTCTTAGGTGAAATTCTCAGTGCCAACGTTAAAGTGTTGAACAAAAACTAAAACAGATTTGACCAGTTATTCACCAGTTATAGTTAGCCCGAAGGCACAAAGGTGTGGATTTAAGAATTTTAAATGTATATTTCCATAGATACACTTACATTTCGAGAATTTGTCTCTCAATATTTTGACCACATAACTAACGGCTATCAATATTCTTGTACTAGATATACCACAGTACAATCTAATTTTGTGCATTGTATTTTTTTTTGTGCGCAATAAAGTACATTTCTATTTTTAAAAGAAAAATCCTTCACTGGAATGCTTATTTTTCATGCTTTGCTGCTTTCCTATACTCTAGCCCACAGCACCTCGCTGAGTAAACCTTGGAGTGCTTTTTCTCACTTCCTGGAAGTCATGTGATAAAAGGGGTACATGGCTCCCGGTTTAGGGTTCTTTGGAATCAGACCTCCACGACACTAAGGGGATCATTTTTGAAAAGTTTTGCATAGCTACGGTAAAACAGTGATGTAACACTTTTCAGTGCCCTCTCCTTGCGACACCATGGATTTGCCTTATGTAATATACGATGGTCTATGTCGCAATGATTGACAGATACATCAAAAATCCTGACGTATATGTCGGCTTAAAAATGACGCATTACTGGAGTGTTTCTGGAACAGAGGCAACTCCAGCAAGCCCCATGTGAAAAGGCCTGCGTCAATCACTTGTGCTTTTGTCCTCGAAAAAATCATAATCTATAAAACGTGATAGAATGCTTGGAGAGCTGCTACAAATACTTCCTACCTAGAGTCCCACAAAGGTCTACCTATCATAAAAGAAAGTCAGTCATTTTTTTTAAGGTTCGAGATCCATGAAGAAAACGAGAACATTTAGTTTCATGGCCGCATTGTACACTTATCAAATCGTATGACCTATTGTATTTATAGCCAGTAGTGCTTTAAGCATGTATGATAAGTCATTTACTCCGTGGCATGGATTCTTTTAGAGGACATCATGAGTCTGCACTATCATGATCCCTCCGTAAATGTACTATTGTGCGTAAGATTAAAAAATATACCACACTAACAGACTTAAAGATGTGCACTGCTCTAAGGGGCAAATAGCTGCAATCATGTCTCTTATGAAATGAATTGCAAATTCAGCTAAAGATCATGGACAGCAAAGCTAAAGCTCTATCCATTTTCATACCCAATGACCTACATGAATCCAGGGTGATTTTATTGTTGTTATTGGTAGGTATGGACACATTATGGTATAGCATTCACGATTATCTACAGGATTCTACATGCAGAAGACATTGTCGACGGAACAGTTGCCTATTTAGGAACATTCCCCTTGCTTACGTTAAAGTCTGAGGCAGGAACAGGACAAGTTTGTCAATAAGTAAAGACGCGTTGGGCAATCAAACATCAAAACGTTGCATTAACTGGAGATTCCGGCTGCAGCTGTGCACTTCAGTGAACAGAAGATGGCTCCACTGCACAGGTTGATGCGCGCCTGTTCTGAAAACATTTATATAATAAATTGCGAGTTAAAGTAGTTGAGAAGCGAGATAAAACATTGTCATATAGCTTTTTGAATGACAGCACGCAAATGTGCCATGTTTATGCATAGGATAAAATCGCAGCCTTCTGCTATCTATGTCTTTTATGTTGCATACTTTAATTATCCACCACTTTTACAAGGTTTACAACTATTCACTCATAGGAAAAAATAATTACAACAGAACAGTAAAGACAGCTGCATTTTTATAGGTGTTTTAATCCTGCTGCTTCAATCTTTATAGAAATATAAAATATAGCACTGTCCATTAAAGATAAAAACTGTTACAAGAAAAGGACATAATAATAAATGGCTCAACAACTCACATGCTTCATTTCCTAAATCTCTGCAGGCTATCTAGTGTGTAATCATTCTTATTCAAAACATTTTTGGAAGCAAGAAAACCTTTCAGGTATTTTGGATTAAGATATTTACTAATCCAGTATTATTCTTTGAAGTACTCCTATTTCTTCATGAAAATCCCCCAAAGCATTTAACATGGGGAATATAAGAATATACATGGAATATGTCTATACAGTTGGTGCAAATCAAAAGGAACGTGCCCTCATTCCACTTTTACTAATCGGGAGGGGGCGTTTCTGAGCTAATTCACAAAGGCAAGTGAGAGCACTAAAATGAGTTATCATGTAGTACTACTTGCTGTACTCATAAACACTTTTGTTACAACCCGAGTCTATAGAAAACTACCAATCATTTGCATGCTGTACAGTTGGGGTCTAGGGAAAAATTCTGAAAGGAAAATCTATGTAGAGACGCCTATGATTGAGCACAAAAGTTGCCTAGAAGCCACTGACAAACAGCAGGTGTAAATTAACATCTAGTGGTAGACATGTGCATGTCAAACTCCCTTCAAGTGGCCAAGAGGAACACATAGGCTACTGGCCCTCTATCATGGGGGTGTGGTCAATTATTTCTGATGCAATTTGGCCTACCCATTTATGCTTTGCAAACTGGGCCAAGTAGAACCCCTTTCATATTTATCTTAGGAGGAGCTGAATGATATGAATGAGCCAATGGTCCAGGTCCTTGGAGGTACTTCATAAGGATCAGGGACTCACTCCAACAGGGCTGAGGCAGGTACAGTTGCAGGCCTAGATATGTTCATTGCAGCAGGTCAGCTAAGCAGTAACTGGGAGTTCTCTGGAGCTTGTTGTGTCCCTGTAGCCAGAGAGGTTTGCCAACTGACCCCGGAGTCAATCAGGTTAGCCTATGATAAAAGGTGCAGCCCCAGTCTTCCTTCTCGGAGATCAAGGCAAGTCTTCAAGCAGCAGGGCAGTCCAATGGTAGCAGCAGGACACACCTCTGGGGAGCAAGGCAGCCCTTCTTCTGTGATGTCCACAGGTCCAGGAGCATACTGAAGTGTGGCTCTAGATGTTTTAATATTCATACCTCATGCTAGCCTTTGAAGTGGAGTTATTCCCTATGCTACTCCAGCAGCAGGTTCTGAAAACGTCTTACCTTCCCCTGTTAAGGCTCCAAGACATCTGGGGTGAGACAACTATAAGTGTGAGATTTCTTTGTGTGTGCTGGAGGCCAGCCCTTTGAAGTGCAAATGAGGAAAAGCACAGCTCATCCCATAGGCCATTTTGGCAGAATGGCTCATACTGCTCACATCTTGTCCTCTTTGTGTCACTGTCTGAAATGCATACATAACACAAACAGCAGAGCCATTCACAGTCATGTGACGTGACTCTTGACACTGGCAGAAGGTACACATAGTTAGGACAAGAAAATTCCAACTTTCTAAAAGTGTTAGTGTCAGAATAGCGACTTCATATCTACCTGTATCATTAAACAGGATTTTAAATTACAATTCATTTGAGAGTAAACTGTATATTTCTGTCTATTTCCAATCGAAAGTAATCACTTGTTGAATGTAAGATGGTAACCCAGTGCTAATGAGATAGATGGACCTGTGTGAAATGACTTTTGAAGTTTTTCACCACCAGGATGTTAGAAAATGGGGCTCTGGCTGGCAGAAGTGTGCACCCTGTCCAAGCATGAACCACAATCCTATTCTGGGAAAGTTAGTAACACCGTCTCAATTAACCTGCTCACTCTCTGGTAGTTTGGCACAGAGCAGTCAGGCCTTACCCAGAACCACCTAGCATTCAGAAAGCAACTTAAAACGTGGATATTTGACAAGTAATCCTCCTCCCCTTCTTAAGCGCCTTGAAACCCTCTGGGTATGTAGTGCGCTATATAAATTCTATGACTTGACTAAAGTATGTGTGCTGCAGTTCAAACAGTAACAAAGTGAAAACACCACAACAGGACTCCACATGCTTCAACATCGCTGCAGGGACCACAAGGAGGAACTACATGCACCAGACGCCCCAGGAGCCAGCAGGGGCTGAGCTACAGGTCGAAACCCTCCTGCTAGCCACACTTGTGCTTAAAAACTGCTCATGCCTCCCGCTTCGCGGGAGACGCTTTGACATCGTTGCAGGGGCCACGAGGAGGAACTACGTGCACCAGACGCCCCAGGAGCTAGCAGGGCTGAGCTACAGGTCGCTGCCCCTCCTGCTTGCCTCACCTGTGTTTAAAAACTGCTTGCGCCTCCCGCTTCGCGGGAGATGATTAGACATCGCTGCAGGGGCCACGCGGAGGAACTAGACGCACCAGACGCCCCAGGAGCCAGCAGGGGCTGAGCTACAGGTCGCTGCCCCTCCCACCTACCCCACCTGGGTGGATTTAAACAGCTAGTTCCTCCCGCCCCGCGGGACGCTCGCGGGCTCGCACCGGGCTAAGCCCGGGCAAAGGGCGGGCCGTCTCTGGCCGTCAGGGGCTGAAGGAGGCTGGGCTGGGCCAGACCACCCCCCTTTTTCGTCGTTGCTTCATAAAGGTACTGTTGATTCTAAACGACTGAGCTTTAGCACGCAGACTTGAATAATGGGGAAAAGGAAATCTATGGAGGGAGGGGGGGGAGGGCCTAAGTGTGTTGGTGCAGGGGAAGAAGCCAAGGCAGTCAAAGAAAGTAGTAAAGCACGCAGGGGATAATTGTGTCATGGACCGCATTGATGAACTTATTGAGGAATGTGGAGTCCTACTTACGTCCAAGCACCTCCCTAACCGGAAGCCAGAAAGGGGCATCAGGGGCCCTGAAGAAGTATCGAGGGGCCGGCAGTAAACAGGGCCCAATAGTGGTTCCTGACATGTTTCACGGGAAAAAAACAAAGTGGCCGAGGTCAAGATATAGGATAGCAAGATTACTAACATTGACATGGAGCACTCAGAGTTATTTGCCCCTCTGTGATTATTTCCAATCATACTTTGTAAAAATAGGTTCTCTGACCTAGCAAATATCGATAGCGGTGGTTCTGCAATTGAAGGACAAACAACCCAGCACAGCACATGTGATGTATTATATGGAACTAGCGAACCAGTACTGGGGGGCCTTTCTGATTCTCCTGTTTCTTTTGTTCCTATTAAGGATACTGAGGAAGATAGTGCAGCTCTGACCATTGTGGTCAAACAATTATGCAAACTTGTTGAAGGCATGCAAGTTAAGATTGAAAGCCTTACTACCAAAGTAAATAACGCCATACTGGGCTGTGGTCCATGCCCTACTTGTTTGGTAAATAAATCACTGATTGGTACACCTCTAGAACAGGAATATGTGGCGGCACAACGCACTGTGTCTAACAAAAGTAGTGATAGCCTTAGGAGACAGGTTGGTGCCTTGTATAGCGAGGTAGCTGGAGTAAAGAAAGTGTTATCGCAAGTACCCAACATGATTGTTGCTAAGCATCCTACTTTAAAATTAAGGGAACCACAGCATAGGGAAAGAATTGGTGATCCCAAACTAAGTGGTAGACACTGTGCCAATCCTAGCATGTCTAAGCAGACTAATAGCAAAACCGTTATGGTAGAGAGAGGGGATCTACAGCACCATGCCAATTTGAATGAAATGTCAAAAATCTATATGGTGAATGTCCCGAAATTGGGCCCTGGAAAGGATCTAGAAACAAGTGACTCCCTAACAAATAAGGCTATTCATTGGATCAGGCATACTAGGGGTTGCAGATCTGTGATAAGGGATGACATTGCCAGGCCTCAAAGGCTAACATATCAAGGGGGCAACACTGACTGCATTGAATTGTTTTTTAAACAAGAGAATATGGCACAAAATTTGATATTACTAGAATTCAAACGTTGCTCCCCTGATTATTCCTTTATTCAAATGAGATCCTCCCCCCCCCCCAACAGTGGCTGGATGAAATGGGGAACCGAGTACCTGTAAAAGAGCAGGGTTTTCATGTCATTAGTGGTGGGATAGATTTAGGCATAGAAATTGTTACCAAGATACATGAAACTTTTTTTAACCAAACTAACCACTTGCCACCTTGGTATTCCAAGGAATGTAGAAATGCACGCCATGATCTGGTCCAGGCTATAAAATCTGGATCTGGCGAGACTGTACGCCTCGCTAGGGCAGCCTACAAATGTGTACTATCCAAATCAAAGCGTGCTTGGGACGAGAAGAGGTGGCAAGAGCTCAAGGAAGCTAGTGCTGCAAAGAATTCTAAATGCTTCTGGAATATACTTAAATGGGGATGTGAGGGCCATCCTGAAAAGCCGCAAAACTGGGTAGCCCAAGACAAGTGGGTGGCCTATTTTAAGCCCCAATACGCAAAAAGCATGGAACTAAATATAAATTCTAGACCAGAGATTATATATACTCCCTTCTTGGTAGATGCATTCAATATTAGGGATGTAGAATGCGCCTTAGACTCTGTAGTAACTGGGAGGGCGCTAGGTATAGATGGCATTCCAGCAGATACCTTTTTGCACGATAGAGACTCTTGGTGGAGATATATACTCTTGTTGGCTAACATCATAGCAAAAAGAGCACCCATACCCGAATCTTGGAATGGGGCGTAAATTATACCAGTTTTTCAGAAAGGGGGAAAAGTCACTCCCTGGTAATTACTGCCGAATCGGTCTGATTGATACCATGCAAAAGATCTTTGGTAGACTGGTTTTAAATAAAGTGCAGGAATGGGAGCATGAATGGAACATCTTATCACACCTCCAAACAGGATTTAGAGCCTGTATTAGTACGGTTGACCAAGTACTACATTTTGCAATGCTCTATTGGAAGACTGCCCAACTGGGTGGGGGTAGTTTATATGCTGCCTTCATTGACTTAAGGGCAGCTTTCGATCTTGTTCCACGCTCAAACTTGTGGTTTGTTTTAAATGATTTGGGTATGCCTTCTACCTTTCTTTCACTAATTATGAAACTCCATGAGCATAATTTTGCCCAAATCAGATGGAGTCCTCCTGGAAGTGTTACCAGCCAATTCCCAGTAGAAAGAGGGGTACAACAAGGCTGTGTGCTAGCCCCAACTTTGTTTTCACTTTAAAATAATGACTTGGCCAAAGAACTGACTGAAGCTAATGTTGATGCTCCGATTTACGCAGGTGCAAAAGTACCTATTTTAATGTTTGCTGACAATTGCCTACTTATTTCCAAGACCCCAATTGGATTGCAAAAAGCACTAGGCATTTTTGAAGATTTCTTCACTAACCGAGGGCTGGAAGTAAATGTCTTAAAATCTAAATTCATGTCTTTTAATCAGTATAAATCATGTAAGGGCAATATATTTTTGAATAAATTACCCCTCGAGCAAGTTAAGGCTAGAAGCTACCTGGGTGTTAGCATCCAGCATGATTTGCGATGGAACCAACAGACAGATCTGGCTACGCTTAAGCATCGCCAACAGGCTGGGGCATTGAGCAAAGAGCATGTTAAGTCACTAACAAAACCAGTGGCTCCTGCTCTATGCGTTTATAATACAAAGGTGGTTAGCTCAGCCCTTTATGGCGTAGAGATCTGGGGATTCGAAAACCAGAGTAAGATGACTGCGTCGGAAAATAGGTTTCTACACAATCTTTTTAATCTACCCCAGAGTACCCCTATGTTTCCTGTTTTCTATGATTTGGTTATGAGCCCAATTGAACTTATTGCTAACTTGCGCCCACTATTATACTGGAGGCGCTTATGGTCAACTCCCGAACTAGGAATATTTGCAGCAGGACTTTTGGACATAATCAAAAACGATACCTTTCACAAAATTAAATGGCTATCTGGTATTGGTAGGATTCGTACTGAGTTAAGATTGCAGGAATTATGGAAAGATCCACTCAATGCTAGGATCCCATCAAAAAAGGTTATAAAGGGTATGTACGGGGATGGTAGCTTCGAAGGCTTTTAGAACTTCTGCTCCACTTTCACTCAAAGGGGTCTTCCCGGATTTCAAAGATGAGATCATTTTAGAAACTTTCTGGGATGACATAGCAAAGCCACTAGATAGAAAGCTCTACTTCCAGCTCAGAATTGGTAGTTTACCTGTTAGAGCATTCACATCTAGGTGATCAAATGGTGGAAATGCCTCATGTCCCTGTTGCCCGGCCACCTTGGAGTCAATGAGCCATATGCTATTTGAGTGCCCTGCGTACTCTGCTCACGCAGAGCTTGGTTGCGTCCAATGTGTAAATTATTGGGGACCAGGAGTGGCGCGGTAACTACTAGAATTATTTGCACAAGCGATAATCCTCCAGTATATTTTGTAGTGGCAAAGTTATTAGGATGGTCCTGGGCTATTAGGAGCAATGTGATGAAGGGGTAACTAGGCCATACGTCCTTTCATGGTAATCTTTTGTATATAGTGTATTATAACTATTATGATTATGAATTTTATGTCCTTTTAAATAATGGAGATGAATTGTATTTTAGATATCATGAATTTCATGTTTTGTAACTTTTCAGATGAATTTTATGTATTTTATGCTTTTATGACAATTGTTGAATAAAGCTTGCTTGACTTGACTTGACTCCACACCAGTTTAGAAAAACAACCAATATTTTAGGAGTAAAAGCCGAACAAAACAACAAACATTTAATAAGTAGAAGTCAAGATATGAATTTTCAAGGATTAAATGTTTTTGTAGTGCGTAGAAACAAATACCCCCAACTAGGGCTAGCTGGTTGTGCATGACTAGGGCAAATAGAAAAGTTCAGACCGACCGCAATGGAATGCGAGTTGGATACAGGGACTAGCCTTGGCCTGCTGAATAGTAACATGGATGCATCAACATAGAGGGTGGTGCGTGGAGCAAAGGAGGTGAAGTGTTGCGACCAATTGCAGAGATATAGGTTCTGTGTCGATTGGGAGTTGCGCAAAGTTGAAAGTGCATCGAAAGTCAAGATGTGATGCACATCAGGGTGATGCATTGTCATCGAGACGCTGGGCTGTAGGTGATGCGTGCATTCACAAAGTAATGTGTGCATGACAAACTGATGTGTGGGCGCTGAGCCGTGCAATGTCAGAGATGTGTTGAAAGCAGCAGATGATGCATTGATCAGTTGGCAATGCAGTGTCTGCAGTTCAGGCAGCAGCAGCAGCGATGCATCAGTGTCAAAGGAACAGCACCGGTCCCAATCGGCCCAACTTAGTTAATGCATGGAGTTTTGTCATGTAGTTTTCACCTCATTGTAGGAACTGCTCATTTGTAGACACCATCAACGTTGAGATGTGCCAGATTGATTCTATGCACCCCTACAGGATATGTTGTCCTGTACACCAGCTAGCTCAAATTCCCAACACTAACCTCCCTAAACCCAGTCAGCTACCAAATGGTTTCTGGCAACCACTTAAAATGACAACTTTGGTTGCCCAGGAAGAGTGGTAATAGATCTAGAACCCTTTTGTTCAGACACTCGGGCTTTAGTACTCTCCGAGAAACATACAAGAAATACATTGTATTCAATATTTATTGAAGCAATGATTTTTGTATGAAGTATATACAGACAGCCATGCTTCCTTTGTGGGTGGCTGTATAGAGGGATTGCAGGAAGGTAGCTGTCGCCCACCCCAGATGTGTCTTCCAGAGAGAGGCAGTGGCACCCAATGGCTAGAGTAAGAAAATGCCAACTTTGTAAAAGTGGCATTTTCAGAATTGCAATTTAAAAACCAACTTTACCAATAGGCGCCTCTTATAGGCCAATTGCCCTACTTAATATGCACACTAAACATTACTCAAAAATCTTGGCCAACGGATTGCAGGAGATTATTCCTGATTTGATACACCCTGACCCGTTTGGGTTTATCAAAGGCAGCCAAATCCATGACAATGTAATGAGAGTAACCCACTTAATAGAGACAGCAAACAAGAAACAAATCCCACAGTCTTATTGGCACTTGATGCCAAGAGGACCTTTGGCAGAGTGGATTGGTCTTTATTGGTAAACACGTCACGCCGCTTTGGTTTCGGGGAAGCGTTGATAACTACGATAAATGCCATTAACTCCTGCCCTCCCTCCTGGGTTTTAATAAGTGTCACTGCCTCTGATGTCTTTGAATTAATGAGGGGGGTGCCTTTTGTCCCTTATTATTTGCTGTCAACATTTAACCCCACGCTGCAAGGATTATACTAACCCTAAAATCCAGAGGATTCATTTCGGCCCAGATAAACATAATATATCATTATTCGCAGATGGTGTCCTCCTGTCCATTACATCGCCCGCACCTCCCTACTGGCCTTACAAGTTGAACACCATGATAATGATATCTTGTTTTTGGGTCAATCTTCAAAAACCCTTCCTACTCAATCTGAAAACCCCTTTGGCAGAAATTAAGGAAATAACATCTACTTCCTCCTTTCAATGGGTCAAAAAGAAGATTACATTTTTGAGGGTCAAGATGACACTTCAATTAGCGAATTTGTATAAGGAAAAGTTCCCTCCCCTGTTACAGTGTATAAAATTGGATTTTAGGCGCTGGTTTCTGCTGAATTTTACTTGCATAGATCGCATACATACAATCAAAATGATGATCCTTCCACACATATTATATTTGTTTTAGGGGCTTCAGATTGAGGTTAATGGGTGTTTCTTCTCTGATACCCGGAAAGGATGTAGGGCTAGATTATCTCATAAACTGTTGACTCTTCTGAAGGAGTCTGGAGTTTTGACATTGCCTGACCTATCAGCCTACTACAAAGTAATGCAACTTTAACCCCTTCCATGCTGATGACGGCCCCCATCCGTCATGCATTACAGTGCTCGTGTGCTCATGACGGCTGGGGGCCGTCATAAAGCCATTGATTCTTCAATAAGCCTAGCACACGAGAAAAATCGGCCCAGCATGGAAGGGGTTAAGTTATATCTGAATGGTCACTGAGTGTCTCGGACAAGCACTGGCTACACTTGGTTAGAGTGATAGTGGGAAAGGCACACTTTCTCAGGCAATCCCAATATCTTCAAGTGTGACCTGGACTCCAACTCATTCCTTGTGGTATTCTCGAGGCCATTGCCCAGCAGACAATCAACAGGTATGTCCAGTCTCACTGATATGCTCAAGAAACCTAAGCCCCCCCTCACTTAAAGGGAACTAGAGCCACTGTGTAGTGACTATCCCGGTTGTCAGCAGCAACAACGTGGTAGAACACATTAGGGACTACCTGCTCTGAAGATGCCAAATGTCTCCAAATGGTAGTCATACTGGCTCCTGTGTCTCTCTGAGCCTTCACTCTCTTCCCAATAATGGTAATCTACTGCCTATACATCCTAGTATTACTAGGCATGTGGGTTCTCTGCACCATCTCACCATCACCCAGAGACACTAGGGTAACCTAAAATCTGTCCCCACCACTAGCTGGGACAAACTCCTCCATAAGCGCTACACTAGTCAGCCTCAGTGACATCTCACCACTGGGGGCGATGCTCACTTTGGACACTTGGCATCCCCCTTGTAGTGCCCTTTTCTGATGACACTCATACAACTTAAAGACTGAAGTCCACAACTGGTCACAGTAGAAAAATGTCAACTTTCTAAAAGTGTCATTTTCAGGATTGCAATTTAAAAACCTACTTCACCCTAGGATGTGTTTCTATATTGTTATTCCAGAGACATGAAAATTGGGTGTCGCATACCTTCCCAATTGGAACTTACACTTATAAAGTTTAATAAGTCAATTCCAATGTTATTCTATGGGAGTGATAGGTCTTGCAGTAGTGAAAACCCAACTTAGGAGTATTTCACTACCAGGACATGTAAAACTTAAAAGTACATGTCCTAACTTTTAAATATACTACACCCTGCCCAGGGGCACTCCCAGGCTTTCCTTAGGTGTGACCTATATGTAATAGAAAAGAAAGTTTGGGCCCGGCAAGTAGGTTAACTTGCCAGGTAGAAATGGCAGTCTAAAACTGCATACACCTGCTGTGCAGTGACAGGCCTGACACATGTTGAAAGGGCTATTAAGTGGGTGGCACATTCAGTGCTGGTAGCATTTGACTTTCGGGCTTGGGGACATGTAGTGCACTTTACAATGGACTTACAAGTAAACCAAATATGCCAATTGAGGATAAATCAATATTGCCATGTTTTAAGTAAAGAGAGCATGCACCTTAAGACTGGTTAGCAGTGGTAAATCGCCCGGATTCCTAAAGCCAGCAAAAACATAGTTCTCATAACAGTCAAAAAAAGAAAATCAGAAGGCAAAAAGTCAAGGGGAAACCATGCCAAGGATGCCACGTATAACACGGGACAGGCATAGGACAGGCAAGTACTGGAGAAGTGTGGCTCAATGATTAGAGTGGCAGACCCTGATACAGAGGTCTAGCCCGGGACCAGGGTTCAATTCCCCGCCTCGGCGGGTCTTGGGCTAAAAAATTCCATGAACCCGATACTTCTCGCCTCGGTGCCTATTCCAATCATGGAGTCCCACTCTGCAACTCTGGACAATAGCTTGCTTAATTTCCACAACAGCCCCCACAACTCTAAGGATGCCTGGCCTCCACCTTGGGGGTGCCCAGGAGTGGACGCCTCACAGGGAAAGCCAGGATGGGTTCCACAGCGGTATTCGTACAAGCGCCTTGAGACCCTTGCGGGTGAGTAATGCGCTATACAAGTATCAAGTTACATTTACAAGTATGCATGTCCTACTTTTTACATACAACGTTCCCTGCTCTGAGAGATTTTACCTTAGGGATGCTTTTATATGTATAACAACGTTTTGGACCATGCAAAGGGTTTACTTTGCCAGTTCGAATAGCAGTTTAAAAGTGCACTACAGGCTGCAGTGGCAGGCCTGAGACATGTTGTGAAAGGCTACTGAGTGGCTCAATGAGCTCTGTAGGCCCACTTAAAGCATTCACTTTTCAGGCCATCGGTACATGTAGAACCAGGTACTAGGAACCTATAAGTAAATTAAATGTACAAATCTGGCAGATTCAAATTGTGCCATGTTTTTGACAGGGTAGAAGAGAAAAATGCAACCAAAGACTTGTTCAGGAACATATCACAAACATCTGGGTAGACCCTACCAAAAAGATTAAGGTCCAACAAGCACCCACACCAGTGGCACAAAGTGGCATGAGCATTCTGTACCTGGCCATCATCAGCCACACTGAAAAGTTATCAGGGGAAAAGTAAAAGTATGACCTTACCTGAGGGGTCAGTTTCACCTTGAACAACAAAGACTGCAGTCCACCTCTTCACCCCACTATATTTCAAATGGAACTGCTACAGGAAAACTAATCTGCAGCTCCAGTCATCAAAACGACTAACACAATTTCTAAAAGAGCCTTATTTCCTCTCTTCTCACTTTAGTATCTAGAAATCCGATCCCAACTCCAGCTTCAGGAATGTCAGTAAACAACTTACAGTGTGTGGGAAGATAACCTCACAACAGTCTTGTGCATGAGGTTAGTCCAGGGACATCCACAATGGGCCTCACAGGCGTCATCAATCCTATTCACTCATACACACAATACATGTACTATGTTATGTTATGTTATGTTACGCCATTCCTTTAGAGCGCACGGCTACCCCAGGGGGTGTCCCGGCGCTTTGACAAAGAGGCCTGAAAACCCAGAAACACAAAGGCTGCAAAAACGCTACGATCTCAGGATTAAACAGAAAAGAGCGTGGTCTTAAGCTCCTTCCATGCAGCCACATACATAATATACACTTGGGATGTTAGGGCTAGGACCTGAGTTAGGATATATAAATGTAACTAATCAAGTGTGCGCCTGTAGGAGACCACTCCAGTGACACTGATAGAAAGGTCTGGCCACTATAATAAATTCTCAAAGCATGGCACACTACACCATCACTTTATGTGCTAAACCCAAGACAGGTACACACAGAGGTATGCAGTTACTGTAGAAAGGGAGGGTTGGGAAGAAGCGAGGGTCGGAAGTACTGATTTGTAGAGTTACACGTTAAAGGCATTGTAGGCTAGCACATGTGCCACCTCCCAATTGAGTGATATTGCTCTTTAACACCTTGGCTGCTAGGCGTTTTCCCCCTCCTGTGCTGGAAAATGCCATTTTAGTGGCACCATGACGAGCTCAGCTCGTCATCAGCACACGACACCCGTGGGTGATGACGAGCTGAGCTCGTCATCAGCATCGAAAGGGTTAAGCCAGCAAAATTGCTAGGTCTAAAAATTAGCAATTTGACTTGTCCATTTTGGATCTGACCATTAATCCCAACAAACATATTTTTGGATTGCATATGTTTCCCCTGTGCCTCCATCCTAGTCCATCCTGGAATGTCTGTAGAGCTAGATACTTCCATGCCGCAGGGCATCTGGAACAAGCATGTGGTTTACGGGGGTTTGTCTTAGTGAAGCGAGCAGGTAAAATGTAAGTGCAATGACTGTAACTGAGTTGTAAAACCTTAATATTAAATATATCTGATGCCTGGGGATGTATTGGGGAGCTATTTGCACATTTTGGTTGGACCGCTCTATGTCTAGGCTGCTTTCAAATATCTGTTTTAGGCTTAAATGTTTTGTATACTATATGTACAACCTACATATTTGCAACATTAGAAATATGTACATCTCTTATGTTTACAATGTGAAGTGTATGGTTGTTTGCAATGTCTAAAGAAATACAAAAAACATAAGTGTGAGTTTGTGTGCTGATAGTGTTCATCCATGCCTCTATTGATTTCCATGTGATGCTCTTGCAGTACCTCTAGGTGACCATGTATGATGTGTACTTTGCTGTAATACCTGACTTGAGCAGCTATGAGCCTGTTTGGGATGTTTCATTGCTGGGATAGATGTGGATGTAACTTCATGGAATTTGAAAGTGACTTAACCTTTTGTAACTGTGCTTCTGAATTTCCTTGTCCCTCCCTGTGCCCCTTCTTAGTTGTCACTTTCCTTTTCCTACCTTTCTAGTGAATATTTCCCATTTCTCAGCCATTCCCATATTGACACCTAAACATAGTAGGTGCAAAATTGTATGCACTCTTGACAGAAGAGAGTGGGAAGGGGTGGGCATAGATCTACATGTATCACTTCGACAGTTGCATTTGTAATTGTGTGAAGCTGTACTAGCGGAGCTCCATTTCGTATAATTATAAATACCTTTCTGAATTGCCTCCTACTATTACATAGATAAATGTAAAAAAAACTCTTAAAATGGCAGAATGGTCACTGATCTGCAATTATCTGCTTTCGTCCCTTAACATATTTTCACCAGAAAGAGCTCAGCTGTAGGAATATCGCTGAATTAGAGTTTTTTTTTACAAAGGTGTTTGCTGTTAAAATGCAAATTGTTTCTAAACTGTAGGATTATTACTCTGGCAATTCGAAGTATAGCCGAGGTTGCCTCTGCGTGCTCAGCTTGGCCAGTCCACCTAAATGAAAGCTTGGTGCTGCCTTGGTGTTTTTTCCTCAAAAGTTACTCCTGCATCCATGGCAAATCACCTCATTCAAAAAGAAAAGATAGAAAAAACTGTGACAGCAGGTCTGTCAAGTGATAGGGACTTGAGCGGTCTGTTTAATTTCATTTCCAAAGGCTGGCATCTAAAGAGGAGCTGCTTTCCGAAAAACAATGAACACACCTGATGGGCTTACACTTTTTGCCCTGACCAATTTGATCATTTTTCGTCCCAAGTACTTCTATGTTGTATATTTTAGACGGTAATGGCCGCAGAACGCTACTTCAAACAGGCAGGCCCCTATACACCAATACAGCCATGCTTTAGTATCCTTATTTTTTTAAATGTGTGTATTACATTAATTCACCTGGCTGATGACCAGCCAATCATAAACATGGTTACTCCGACATCAGATCTGTCTGCCGTGCAAGTTTTCGCTCACGAATTGTCACAGAGAAGCCATGACACAATGACTTAAATGTGCATGCCACAAACCAATATTTATACCTTCTTGGAAAATGCAATAGTCTCCTTAAGCAATTGTTCTCGCTTGCAGACATGAAGATAACACACAGCATTTGAAGTGGGATAACTGAGATTAATTTAAAACAGATTAACTGCAAGTTGTGCTATTATTTACTTTAGTATCAGTTGAAGGAATATTGACTTTTGTTACAGGGTTCACTGATTTGACTAGTCAGGTAGATGAGCTATGCTTGCACCTGGTTACTGTGAGAAGATGGATTGTTAATTAGATGAGAGAGGAGTGGATCAGCTATTACAAAGTTAAGCGATCAATTAACTGACCAGGAGTGAAAACAGGCTTCAATGATGACTCCTGGGCTTATCTCTTGTAGATGTGACTCAAGTTGCAAGCCTGCTTTAGAAGAAATGTTTTATAGAATTTTGGGAGCACCAAAATATCTTTTGAGTTGATGTACAAACATAAACATGCCCAAACTAGTTAGGTGAAACATAATCAAATGTATTGTTTGAAATTACACTACAACAACCTAAACTGGTAAAATGTATAGGAAGCTATGAAAAGTATATCTAGAAAACAATGGGAAAGGTGAAAGTTAATGCTGGTGAAAGGGGTGTGAATACAGAGCCAAAGGTGCATTTTGAGACCAATGGCAAAACAGGGTGGGTTAGATAAAGCCTAATGGTTGACACTAGTTGTACAATCTACCTTAGACTTTAAAATGTAACCTAAAATCTTTCAGCTAAGAAAAGTAAAATGTCATGGCTGAGATGTGCTCTCCAAGAATGTGGGGTTCCAGTGAAGCCTGGAGTGATGGCTACATAAGCTCCTAATTTGGCACACATTAGAGGTGTGTCCTTCAAGGTCCTCTCACCGCAGATGCTACTTTGCTGCTATATCCCATACCACTGCTGTGCATGGGGTTTTCATACATTCTTTGCAGGAGCCTTGAACATTGCTGCAAAAAGCTCCAAGTGGGATGGACCAGGAAATCTTGCCCTTCGATGGTGCACCTTTGTAAGGTACCCTTAGCTCTTCTTGCTGGTTCTCTTTAAATTAAACTATTTCTTATTTCCAACTTTACAGGTTTCTAAATATCTTCCTCCTGCACGCTCCCAAATGTCGGGAAAAGAGTTGCATGGATTCCAGGACACAGGTAGTAGAGTAAGACAGGTCACCAGTTCACTACAGCCATGGCCCATGCCAATCCCTGAACCTATCCTCAAAAGGTTCTCCTGCTGATCCATCAAAACCATTTAAGCACATCTTCTGACATATGCTCAAAACTATTCAAGTTGGTGAAAGAGTAACTCAGGTGCCTACAAGTCACAAACTCATCAATGGGTGGGACGATTCAAATCAGCTAATATAGTCCACCTACCAGTTGACAGTTTATTCCAGCTTCTCCTTGGTGTGCATGGTAAGAGAGGCCAGTGACTCTATGAGATGTCTTGCTACAAAGGACTAGTCACTGCAAAAAGCAAAAAGTGGGTCGGGGGGGATAGATCATCAAATACTTAAATCATAAGGAACTCCAAATTCCCTTATATTAAGAGCATTAGTCTCTACATCAAGTATATATATACATCAATGATTGCATACCTAATACGAAAGCAGGATTAACAATTTTATTTATAATAATCCAATTATACAAATCAATGCTTTTATATGATTCCATCAATAACATTTCATTTACACATATATACACAAATATCTACATCCAATCTGTACAGCTAACAACAAACAAAAAAACATATGAATTTTTTACATATAAATAAATGAACTCTTTTCACCCAAAAACGTACTCAAAAAGGATAGTGCCCCCCTACTTATTCAGGGAGTACACTAACAGGTAGTCCTGTCTCAACAAAATCAGTTCAAATCAATCAAGAACAACAAATCAGCGATTGTGATGACTCAAAATCTCATAATTAAAGTAATATCCTCAGACTCCTCTTATAAATTTGAAGCATGTCGACGCAGACGCGTTTCGGCCTTCCGATATCTTGGCCTCCTCAGGACGATGATGAAATCAAATTATCTGATATCCAAATTTAAATCTGGATGGTCAATCCAAAAGAACTTCCCATGATTCCGGCTTTGTCACGTGACCGCGCTACAGCGCGTCACGTATACGTGAAATCTAAGGTTAAAAATGGGGGGCACAGCTCCCACTGACCACCTCCCCGAGTCGGCTTGGATGTAAGCCGGGATTACCGATGGAGAGGTAGGCCGGTGGGAGAGTGAGAGCGAGAGATTCATGTATCTTGTGAACATGAGGTTTTGCAAGCTTGCGGTACAGCATTATACTCATGTGCGCAGAGAGTAATTTCGCTCTTGTGTCCGTCAGGCTGCCGTTTCTGTTGGACCCGGAACCTGGATCTAATAGACATCACCAGGCGGGGATTACAAATAGCTCATGGTCCTTTCCCTTAATAAGCAGTATGGGCGACCATGATACTCAGATATTATACTGTATATTTATGGGTGACATTTTAGAACTCGGGCTGCCGCTATGGACCGACCCTGAGCTTGGATTCTGTAGAAGTTGGTTTCTCCCCATTTTTACATTACCAGGCAATTATGACACTATGTGATGAAAAGTTACTAGCCCTTCCCTTAAGCAAGGAGACGGGCAATCACGCGATTCAGTAAAGACACTGTAAATTAATGTGTGGTGCTCTTTTCGGGTCAGATTGAGACAACATAATTGTCGACCCTTTTGATATTCACTTCATTGATATCACTGCTAGATCTCAACTGTTTCAATCTCTATCTCCACACTAGCGTTTTATTATGTCTGTGTTCCATTCAAACATTCATACATCTAACATGGCTTGGAGCAATGCATGGACACTTTTAGACATAGTCAAGCTGATATGCTATATTTTGTGAGTCTAACTAATGAGGTCCCAAAGAGTGGTTTCCTTCCAATTTTAACATGCACATCTGAGGTACAGAACGTGATGTAGGGACATTTGTTAAGTCTATACATGCTTTCTGCCTTTTCAGCAAGGTGCTCCTTCGACCTGAGCCTCAGCAAGGTGAGGTGAGGCAAATCCCTCATGCACAATAGGTAAGAGGCACGAGGTACCCTGGAAATTTCTCTCAGGGGACATTAGTGTTGGATACACTACATGGGTGACGTGATGGATACTATTGATTGCTATGTTACCTATGATATAATTTTTTTGTGTATCTTTCCTTTCTTTGTTCTTAATGTGTGACGGATATCCTTCTTCAGAAAAATTCCTACGTCCGGCAGTGGAAAGAAACTACACCTAGTGATTCAGGTGATATGGTTTGTGATTTATCTATTTTTCTTTGATTTATTCACTTAACTTTGCAGTGGCTTAGAAAAACACCTATCTACAGGTCCTGATGAAAGTAGAGGACACTTGTGTCCACTAGTCTGCAGAAACATGTTGACCATGTATTAGATATAGCAGATATTTGTTATTTTGCACTGTTTTTAACATTTGTACAGATGAGAGACACTATTAAAATTATTTCTTCTCCCATTCTCTCCAATTTTAACTGTTACGCACAAGATATTTCTTTTTTCACAAGATCATTTGCACTTCAAATTCAGTAGCCACAGCACGTATACCCTGTTTTTTTCTCTATCTCACCCATACTAACTAACTTACAGGATATATATATCTATTCCTGTGGGTGACTATTTACAATAGAGAATATGAGGAATCCCAAATGATGAATAGGGCGGTACAGGACGGCTACTAATGGGTATCCTTAAACACCTATGGGGGTCTAGAGGTCTTATTCCTATCCCTGAAAGCCTTTTAGTTTTCTGTTTTGGAGTTTTCCTTCTTACGTTTAGCACAAAGTGCCAGTTGTCTTTGACCCTTGGGAGCCTTTTTGTTGCTTAGTATCTTGTCTTGGGGGACGCTGCCCAAGAGGTATTTAAATATGCCCTTGGACCCTAAATAAATGAATTGTTTTGTACAATCCAAAAGAACACATAGTGGGTCCACAGCTCGTCTCAGGGGAGAAAAAACACCAACCATGACCCTTCCTCCGGCGGCAAATCTCGTTTCTTCTATTTTCTTGTACACGCAGTTCTCCTAGACCTGTAAATACAAGGCAACGGCCACGGCACTCTCTCCTTACTCCGATCAGACACGCACTGGGGCTCCGAACGGGCACCAATTTAAAATCTGCGTGATCGAGCACGCATCACACGAACTCATGTTTATGACATTTCAGAAATTCATGCCTGCTCTTTGTTGGAGACAGTTGTCTCAGTGTCTCCGCTCCCTTCTCATTTCACTGATATGTACATGGTGGTGTCCCCCAGGAAAGTGACTTTCTTTAACTATAACTCTCATATCATGTTTACGTAGAATTCCAGATATGGATGCGGCATTGTAAGGGATATTGCCCTCAAGGCAAAAGACTAACAGCTATACTTTATATATCTTCCAGATATATAAATAGAGGTAAAGCCTAATTATCGACATTAGAGGGCACTGGAGTCTGGCAGAATCAGTTTTGAGTCTGCCAGTGATTAATCATAGATAAAAAAGACTTCTCTAAAATCAACTGTGAAACATTTGCACTAGATAAAATAAATTTGGCAATGAATTAGGTGTCCTCAGACAAAATATCTAGATCACAAATATCAAGATGAATAAATGTTGTCTTAAGAATATAGTTTACAATAATATAGTGTTCCTATGCTTATAATATTGTGTCAAAAATATTGTTAAAGAGAATATCAGCCAGAACATATTATTTAAATAAATATTGACTCAAAAGTAAGTTATTTAAAATAGGTAATTAGTTAGAAATAATATAGTGTTAAATAGTCTAAATCATTGATGTGGTGATAGTGTTGGACTTCACACGGGTAAAAATCAATATGCCCACTTCAGTCTAAGCAACTGTAGAAAATGTGTTGTACTTCGGAGGCCTTGCATGTACAATTTCTGCTTCAAACTATGCAACAGTAGGGAAATGATTCAACTTAAAGGATGACAAAGAACAGACAAACTCATAATTATTTTCTTGAGAATATTGAAAGACCTAACAACAATACATTTTTAAATCATACAGTATAAACTTGAAAACTAATTAAACCAAATTATTTAAAAAGAAATTTCACTTCCATGACTGCAACCCAAAAGACTGTAAACATAATTAAAAATGAATATATGACTTACATTCAACAGTTAAAATAAAGAAAAAAATAACCACATTTAACAATATTAATATAAAACACATGTAATACAGTAATAAATAATATTAACATACATTGCTGACACACATTTAAACATGTAAATTAAAACTAACAAAGTAAACGTAATCAAATAAAATAAGTTAAACAATTACACTTTACACAATTAATAGTCAACTAAATATTAATAAACAATACAAATAATATATAATAAAATTGAATAATTATAATTGAATTAACTTCTTCCTCTTTTCCCCATACAAACCCAACAACTAGCTACTACATTATAAATTGCTATGTAAACAAAAATAAATCAATTACTCGTTTGAAATTACAAACTATAGCCACATTTTTTAAATAATTCCGCTAACAATGCTGGAAGTTAAAATTATTATACTAGCCTTATTTAAAGTATGTCAGACAGGTTACTCTGTGTGAAATGTGACCTCTTTCCTGTCCATTGGCACTTGTATTACGGTGGGAGGGATCTCTACCACATTTGAGATGTAGTGATCTACTCACCAAACTCTTATCAGGAACAGAATTACTAGATTGTCCTTAAGCCAACTGACATATTTAGAGTGTACAGGAGGACAAAGTAACAATATCTCAACTGGTATCACTCTAAATGACAATTAGACATGTATGTATAAAACATTACGTGAACAGAAAACAAGAGACTCTGTAATGATTTTGAAATGTGCACATGGCATCATATAATTGTGATCAAAATTACAAAGTACAGTTGTAGCAGCACTGTAGGTAAATAAATACGAAAACAACCCGAATTGGACTTGGTGCTCAAAATGTGTATGTGACACAAGAAGGTGGCGACGGAAGTGACAATTGTGTAATCAGCGAAAACGGCGTATGGTGCAAATGTGCATGAGTATATACAGTGAACGTTGTTGCTCTAAGCAATGATTTATAATGTTGGATATAAGATATTGAGAACAATTTCAGGAGAGCCACAGAAGGATGTGCGCCATCAGTTGCGCTGAGGGCTCTAAGATGTTTCGATCCTATCAATTAGGATCATCTTCAGGACCGGGTTGTGAGTAATTGTGGTGCTGTACAGGGAGGTAAAGGAAATGGGTAAGGGAAAGAAGAAGTGGCGCGTGTGAGCACGAAGGGCGTTAGAGTTACAGGTTGCGTGGCGAGGTGAGAGAGTGGCGTAGGGCCATAGGAAGATGTGCATTCTGTGTCCAGGAGCGCATGGTGATGGCACTGTGTAGCTGGCTACTATGGACAGTGACATTTAAGGGGTCTAAAAGACCGTCAGAGCACCAGGCAGTGAGAGCAGAGGTGCAACTGAAACACAGGTCTGGCATTGGAGGGAGTAGCACAGGGAAAAGAGAGTGTATAGGACGGTGTGCATTGGCAGTTAGGTGTGGGTGACGGAATAATTTAAACCTGTGGAAGTACTGGTGGGGAGGTGGAAAAGGAGAACTATCAGGTAGGAAGAGACACCACCTGGGAGGGCACGAATCCTCAAGAGCGTGTGGCCGGGAGGACCGGCGGCGAAGGTCTCCAATGGTAACCGTAGATCCTATAGCGGGGAAAATTCAACGTGAGCCAGCGGTCCTAAGTTCACGGAAGCAACAAGTGAAGCGCCTGCAGAGCCTGAATTACCTGGGGACAGAAACCATCAGGCAAATGGTTTAAAACGTGTGCCGTATTACGGATGACATCGGCGGGGAAAATAATAACAGCTCCTCGGTGTCCTGTGGGTAGGGTTCTGTTGCGGGGAGACCTACGACAAAACGGGAGGACTGTTAAGTCGTCAGCCAGAACGTTATCAGGGAGAAGGGCAGATTGTTCAGCGGAGCTTACCTCATGTGGTGGACTTAATCCAGTGGTGGTGCAATCAGTCATGGACTCACCACGTTCGTGTGTGGAGTACGGAGGCTGGGCTGTGAGGGATTTTAAAACAGAACGGTTGCTTCCGGTTGTACACGTCACACAGTCACATGTGCGTGTTTGGGCAGGGGAGCGTCTGTGGTGATGGGGCGCGGTGGAGGCGGGTGTGGGAAACAGGGGAAGTCATTTACAGATGCTCACAGTAGAATAGAAGAGTGTCTTGTGGTGGAAATACAGCTGGCATGCATTCTGCATGTGTAAGGGAAAAACCGTACACGATGATGCAGTAATCGATGACATTTTCACACAAAGAACAGACATGGCAATACAATGATCAATAGAAACTTGAATGAAAATGAATAAAACATTGATAATCTACAAATTGTAGTACGATGAGAGCTAATCAGAGGAAAATTAACATAAGTGTTAGACAAACTGTTTGAGTACACTTTACGGTATAATTAAGGATTGTGGCGAAAGGCTGACAAGCAATAGCACAGTGCATGAATCAGACAAATTAAAAAGATGAGAATTAGGACTGAAGTAAGGAAACTGAATAATTACAGTTGCGGAGCTGGTGGGATACCTCAGAATGCAATGTAGTGTGTGAGGTAGGGGATGGTTGTACAGAGGGGGAGTCAGATAACAATTGTACTGTTCCATTCATCAATGGTGTTAAGGTCGTTGTTGACCGAGTTACAAATGGTAATCCATTTGCACTCACATCTGCTCAAAAGGGCTTTGATAACACCACCTCCTGTGGTTAGGGTCAGGTGCTCTATCACCTGCCAGGTGATAGAGCACCTGGCACTGCCTTTCAGTGATTTTTTTTCATGTACTGTGCAACCAATGGTGCAGTCAGGACCTTGCAGTGGATTCGGCTTCTGTGTTGAATTATCCTCTGTTTGACCATTTGGGTGGTCTGACCAATGTAGATGAGGTCGCAGGGACAGCAGATGGTGTAGATGACATTTTGTAATCTACAGTTGGTAAGGTTCTTGAGTTTGTGGGATTTGTTGATTGCCGGAGGTATTTTGCCATGTACGGATGTAGGAACAAGAAACAGATTATCGCTGAGGATTCCGGCGGTTTTTAATCTTAAAGGACAGTCACATTGGGAGCCCAGGTGTCAATGAAGCAAACCCCTGTGTGTGACTAGTTAAAAAAATACTTATCCAATGTGCACATGTGTACAGGCATTAGACAACGGGAGAAATTGGTTTTAATATTTCCCTGTGGAGATACGTAAGACCATACGGTGGCTTGGATTTAAATTATAATAACATATATTATTTAAAATGGAGCAATCAAAATGAATTATAGATGGAAGATAATCCCTCTGTAGTGGCCTAGAATTACATCAAGCCCAGAGTTCATCTTAACGTATGGATGATAGAGAGTGCTTATTGGCAGCACCTCAATCGACTCGTAGTCGGCTTTTATTCTGGAGACCGTGTGTGCCCAGAAGAAACAGATTTTTTCTTTGATTGTGGCTTTTTTTTATACTTTCCTGAAGAAGCTGTTGGCCAAGAAATAGAGCCCACCGAAACGCGTTGATGCTTTTAGGAGGAAACCGTGTTAAGTCTGTGGTGACAATTGTTTCGAATTACAACATTCTTATAAATCAACTACAGCTGTCACAATTGATCTGTCTATGAGTCACTGGTTTTGCATAGTAATAGGAATTATTTCTTCCTTTCATGTTCCCAATTTCTACTGTATAATTGTTTCTTCATAATTTTCCAAAATTTTATTTTGTATATTCATGTGTTTTATGTATAGATATATGTGTGTTTTTAATGGAGACTACAACATTTGATAGACTTCATTGTCTAAAAAAATAATTTCTCTTTCAGTTGATCACTAGAGGAGTGATCTATTTGATATGTACTGTGAAATATATGGTGTATTTTAACTATGAATACATTTGTTTATTTTTCTAGATGTTTTTAGATTTCTTCTTTTTTTGCTGCATCCCTGGTGTCCATAGCTATTCCGCGACTGAGAGGCAATGTATGTATGAATGTTATGTAAAGTGTGTATTTGTCCAAAGGGGTTCTTTTGTAACACGACTCCCTTCAATGCCAGACGTGTGTTTCAGTCGCACCTCTGCTCTCACTGCCGGTGCTCTGATGCTCTTTTAGACCCCTTAAATGTCACTGTGCATAGTAACCAGCTACACAGTGCCACCACCCTTGTAATTGTAATTGTTATTGTAATTTATATTTATATAGCGCATTATCACCAACGGTCTCTAAGCGCTTGCTTTGGGAACCCATCCAGGTTTTTCCCTGTGAGATAACCCATACTGGGCACCGCCAAGGTGAAAGCCAGGCATCCCGCCCCGGGGGGCCATAGTGGAAATTAAGCAAGCTATTGCCCAGAGTTGCAGAATGTGAACCCGCGATTCGAGCAGGCACCAAAGCGAGAATTATCGAGTCCGTGAACATTTTGGGCTCAAGACCCTGCCACGTCGGGAATTGAACCCTGGTCCCGGGTCTGACCTCTGCTTCATGGTCTGCCTCCTCTAACCATTGAGCCACACACCCTTGGCTCCTGGACACAGAATGCAGATCTTCCTCTGGCCCTAAGCCACTCTCTTGCCTCGCCACGCAACCAGTAACTCTCACGCCCTTCGCACTCACACGCGCTCCTTTTTCCTTCCCTTACCCATCTCCTTTCCCTCCCTGTACAGCACTGCAATTACTCACAGCCCGGTCCTGAAGATGATCCTTATTGATAGGATCGAAACATTGTCAATGCCTCAGTGCAACTGATGGCGCACCTCCTTCTGTGGCTCTTCTGAAATTGTTCTCAATCTCTTATATCCAACATTGTAAATCATTGTTTAGAGCCACAATGTTCACTCTATATACTCATGCACAGTTGCACCATGCGCCGTTTTCTCAGATTACACAATTGTCACTTTTGAGCACCAAGTGTAATTTGGGTTGTTTTCGTATTTATTTACCTACAGTGCTGCTACAACTGTACCTTTGTAGTTTTGATCACAATTATATGATGCCATGTGCACATTTCAAAATCATTACATAGTCTCCCTTTTTATGTTCACATCATGTTGTATACTTATTGATCTCTTCTCACTGCGAAAAGAAGTTGGATCGCACAAGAAAACCTTTTTTTAGGCAATTTAAACATTTATTTTCAAAGGAAACTCCAAAGCACTCCAAACACCAACGCGTTTCGATCTCCCACTGAGATCTTGTTCACGGTGCCGCCCTTCTCTTCCCATTAGGTCATAAAGGACTTGTTTACATTAATGCCCTCCCCCTTCCCTCCAGGCAAGGCATTCTGGTCATTGTGGTGCTATTTACAAAAAAGGTGAATATTTGCAAATAATAAATACATATTTAACCGAAATTGATAAACATTATTGTAAACTTATATCAGAAATTAATTATAAAGTAACACATTTATGTTCTAATGTTAAATTCACATTAATTTAAACATATACATTGCTAGCTTTGCTCATGTTTGTTAGCAAGTTTTAGAGTTCATTTCCTTAATGCCTCCAGTGGCAAAAAGGACATTATCAGCACTTAATCAAGGTATTGTTCTTTTTGCTTTTTGCTTGTTGCAATGTTTCTTATTGTCTTGCTATGACCAAACAATTGTGTAGTTTTTAGAAACATATCTATGGCCTGTTCATCAAACTCTTGCTCTAACCAATCACATGTATAGTGTACTGTGTATTTTCTCTCATCTTTTCATACCTTTGCATAAACTTGTTGTGCACCAAAACTGAAAAAGACGAAACATTTTTCTTGTAAAAAAACATAGACAATGATGCAAAGATCTAGACATGATCGATAATGTTCTGCCAGATTTACATGAGTTCATTCCAGATGTATGTACATTTCCTCACTCTGGTTCAGACCATACGGACTCATGGTTCGTAATTTGAGGATATATCTTGATTCTTTTTTCCTCAACATTAGTTCTCGATTTCCTCCTCTCACTGGTTTCTTTACTGTATTAATCCCATAGATCTTAAGATGTTTCCACTCACTGTTATGATGGGACTCCATATGCTTGGCAACTGCATTGCTTCTGTCTTTGTGTATGGTTGCCCTTACATGTTCCAAAATCCTCTTTTTTAGTTCATTTTTTTTACTGCCCACATATTTTAACTCACATGGGCATTCAATTACATAAACAACAAATGGTGTTGTACAAGTAATGAGCTCCTCAATTTTCCAAAGTTTTCCATTTTCCAACATAATTTCCTGGGTTGGTTTACATATTTGACAGATCTTGCAGTTGAAACATTTTTAAAAACCTTTTCCTTTCAACCATGCTTTTTTCTCTTCTTTGATAAAGTGACTCTTTGTCAGGCGATCTTTGAGATTTGGTGCTCTGCGAAATGTCATTTGTGGTGTATCACCTATGATGGAGCCAATAGTAGTATCCATTTTTAGAATTTTCCAATTCTTTTTGAGTATATTTCTGATTTGTTTGGACTCATTTGAAAAGGTTGTTATGAATCTTATCACATCTTTTTCACTCTCTTCTTTTTGGATTGGTTGCAATAAGCTATTTCTGTCCTTTCCACTTGCTCTTTCCCAACCTTTCTTTAATGATTTCTTGAGTAACCTCTTTTTTCAAATCTTTGGCTCATGGATGTACTTTGTTTGTCCCATTCTCCTTCTTCCGAGCATATCCTCCTTAATCTCAAAAATTCTCCGTAAGGAATGTTCTCAAACAGACACTGCTGGTGAAAACTGCTAGCATGCAGTGTCGCATTAGTTGCGGTTTTTTTCCTATGCAAGGTTGTGTGTACCTCATTGTCTTTTATGTAAATCTCAGTGTCCAGGATAATTATTCTGTTGTCACTCAGTTCGTAGGTAAATTTGAAATTGGCAGGTGATGAGTTTAGGACTTGGAAATGATCTTTGAAATCATTTTCTGCACCATTCCAAACAATTAGGAGATCATCAATAAAGTGTACCCATAGTATCACTTTATTTAACATGATATCATTCTCAGCTTGCCATGCCCATTTCTGTTCCCACCACCCCATGGTGAGACACGCAAAGCTTGGGCTAAAAGAAAAACCCATAGCAGTGCCTTTCGTTTGGGCATAAATTTCTTCTCCAAAATAAAAAATGTTTTGGTTCAGGCACAATCTCATCATTTCTTCCAGCATAGTGTTGTGTTTGGAATACTGTATATTTCTGTCCTGGAGGAAGAATTTACATGCTGCGATACCCACCTCGTGATCTATGTTCGTATACAAGGATACGACATCCATTGATATTAATTTATACGAAGACTTCCAGGGGATACCGTTCATTTGTCTCAGCATGTCCGTTGTGTCCTTTATGAACAATCTTAACTTCGAAACGTAAGGTAACAAGAAAAAATCCAAATAATTTGCTATAGGTTCAAAAAGGGAACCCTTGGCGGAGACTATTGGTCTCCCTGGTGGTCTAGTCCGATTCTTATGTACCTTTGGCAAAAAGTACATTGTTGCAGTGACCAGGTCATCTACTGTAAGATATTTATGTTCATCAGAACCAATCAGGTTTGAGTTCAGCCATTATTTTAGTTTTTCATCTAATCTTTCTTTCATTTGTTTTGTGGGATCACTTGTAAGTTTCTCATAATACAGTTTGTCCTCCAGTTGTTGTATACATACATGTCTAATTGTCATTTAGAGTGATACCAGTTGAGATATTGTTACTTTGTCCTTATGTACCTACACTAATTTCAACGTGGTTCATGGGTCATAGTCCTGTGGTCAAATACAAGATTTACAGGGTATGCACATAAATCAGTTTTTATCAGTGAAAAAGATGCAGTAACCCTGTACATTGTGTATAAACTCACTCATACTGCAGAAATGGCCATGATGCACTTTGCATGTAGGCCACACCGGCTTTTTAAACACATTTTACAGGTGATATATTTAGAAGAAAGCTTTTAGCATGTCAAACCAGTTTAGCTTGATAATTTGCCTGTAGCCGCCATTGAGGGCTGCTTGCAAACGTAACACTGTTTTTTTTAAAAACAGTCTTTATCGCTGGTAAAAAAATCACACTTTGACCCTTATCTGAATTCTGACTTTCAATCTTCTACTGTGAGCAGTGTACAACTTTACTGTGACCTTTCCTCAAGGTCAACCATGCCAGTTGGAGGTGGCCAACAAATCTCCATGTTCTAACAGCAGAGCCCCATGAACTGGAAGTTGTTTAGCAGGCTTCCATGCCCAAAGATACAAACATGTTGGCACACCTTTTGAAGACATATATGTGGAAGAGCCATGTAAAAAGATGTAATTTCATGCAGTAACACTGAGAGCTGCCACCAAAATAAATAAGCAAAGGATCAGTTCAGCACAAAAAATGAGCAAGCTGTACACAAACTGAATTATGGAGCACATTTAATAGTATCACAATAGTACTACTAATTTGCTTGAACAATCTACTCACAAACCTAGGTGCAGAGGGTCTACCTCCACCATTCCTAATTTGTCTGTGTGGAGATCACAACTCTTGACTGCAGAGTCTCTGCGCCAGTAAGTATGCATTTTAGAAGTAAATGTGAGAGGCTGGTAAGTTCAATGTAACTCCGTTTGAATATAGTTTTTGTTTCTGTTTGTGGGAAAGCTGGATCAGACCCAAATAAACCAGTGGACTTTTTGCTTTTGGACTACCTGTTTTTAAGTTCTGCTGCTACACAACTGGGGTAAGAGTCTCTGGATTAGCTACAAGTGAACACTTATGCACATGGGTGTGCATAAATGTGCAGGATGTGTGAGTGGGACTACCATTTGGCTCAGTCTAATATCTTGCCTGTTGCAGAAGTGACATTTCAGTGATTGATGGTGTCCTGGTTAAGATCATATGGTGATGGTGATCCTCAATAGTGTGAGAAGGTTCATTTGTAGTAAATAATGAAAAGTGTATTATTAACTATGGGTGCAATTTGCACTAAACTACCGTTTTGCCATAGATCTAGGCCTTTTGGCTAGTATGAAATACTAATAATATAGCAATGATTGGCCTGAGAGTGCATATTCCATTTTAATTTTGTCATATCTGTACTCCTCCTGGCACTTGATGATTTCTCATATTTTCTGACTCCAATTTCTATTATATTGCTGGTCTTTTTTCCATTCCCGCTGCTTGGCCAAGTCAATTATTCTGATGGAAAGCTAGGATCAAAGGGATCTCCCTACAACAGATCCATTTGACCGTGCTTGGACTTGTTCCTGGGATAGTAAAGGGTAGGGACAAACCTAAATGTGCTAATTACGTTTCACTCGGGCACAAGTGCCCCCCTTCTACTTTCCTTGAGAGGGGATGTGCGTGGGGGCACTTCTACAATAATACATTCACCCAACGTAAACAGGAGACCATGTGCTCCTAGCTTATCCGTACCAGGCGTTTCCATTTGCCCAGTGATCATCCGACTGACTAATTGGGAGCTGTCCCCCCCTAGTGTCTGGGTGGGGCAAGAGCATTTGGCAAAGAACCTCTCACCTGCATGGACAGCATGTGTAGAGTAGGATTCTGCTGGCCAGCTCCCACTGCGATTAATTCATGTTAAAAGAAGAAGGAATACTTCTGCACACAATTTTGTGAAATTGAAATTCTTTATTAGCAATTATAAGTTTTGAAGTAAATCATTGCATGTTTTATTGAGGGCCTTTGAAATACTTTATTGACAGCTAAATAGTTAACTGTGAATCATTATATACTTTAATGAAGGTTATTGCAATGCTTTAAAATGCTTGTTTGACAGTAATACATTTGAAAGTAGTTTATTGTAATCTGTAATGGATGTCACTGTTATATTATGCCATCCTTAGAGATGTTAATGGTGTTGAATTTGTTTACTATGACATATTTCTACTTTTATTAACTTGGTGATGCCCTGACAAAGCAGGCAAACCTTCCTTTTGATAACTCCACCCCAATATATTGTGCCTAGAGTATGTGAGGGGTATTGAGGTTATATGTTTACTAGGGGGTGTACACTTTTAAAAGGATGTCACCAAAAGTATTCCCACCTGCATTCATTGCACATTTGGAAATTAATCATTAGTATTGAGTATTTTGTGTGTAATAAAGTACTTTGCCTTTTTATATGTAAAATCACTGACTGGGCAATGGTTTATTGGCCGTTTTTTTGTGCCTATGGATGAGGTGCTAGCCCACACCACCTTCCCTGAAAAGGCCTTTTACTGCTCTGCCTTGCTACCTTGAGAGGGTCTATTGCTACAAAGGGGAACTTGGTTCCCAATGGATACAAAAGTTCAAGACTACTAGTTGTGAAGGACCCACATCGTTCCTAACTGATAACCCATTTTTTACACTGATGGACTAGTGTAATATACTTACATCATTATATGCTACAGCGTGAAACATAGCAATGAAAACGCTGGGCCGAATTTGCAAGGGCAAACTTAGACTTAAGTCTAAGTGCCAGATGGAAGTAAAATCAAAATCCTTAATAGCAAACTTTACTGATTCGCTATTAAGGACTCGCAAAATTGAATGTAGGTAGGAATCACTAAAATATTAGCGAAACCTTAATATTCCTTATTAGCGAATCACAAATTGAGATTTGCTATTAAGAAATACCTACCCATTCATTCCTATGGGAAGATATAATCAATTTGCGAGTTGCTATTAGAGAATCGCAAATAGCATGCGCTATTTCAAGGGTGCCAGGTTGTCAAAAGGACACCCTATGCCACCCGTGAAATGTGCATGTGTGCACATGTGGTGCACATATATGCCCTAGGGGAATGAATGTATGACATATGGCACTTTAAAATAAACGAAAAGGTGCTTTTTTAAAGGAAATCGCTAATTACCACCAACTTGAAGTTGGCGGTAATTAGCGATTCCTTAAGGATAAAGTGCACTTTATTTTTTGCTACTTACATTGCATTTAAGGAATCGCAATTTGCGATTCTTTAAATGCAAGAGCAAAATAAGGAATTGCAATTTTGTGATTCCTGATTTTGCTAGTAGGTTTAAACTTACCCACATTGCTCGCAACCAAATAGCGATCGCAAAAACACTGACATTCTGTGAATTTCAGCGTTAGCGTTCACTGCCCTAAGTTAACTACTTTTGAGTATTTACAAAGACACTTACAAGTAGTATCTTTATGATTCCAGAGCCTGGGCACTCAGGCAGAGTCTCCGCACTCAAGGCTGAACCTCCACACTCGGGCGGAGAACGTGGAATATACACGTCTGACTAACTAGTAAGTACATATATCTGCAATCAATTCATTACACTTGAAACACATTAATTAAAACTACATAAAAGCAGTCCACATCTAAGACTATGTTTCTCATTCAACAACATGGCTGTTCCCTGGGTTACCTGAATTCTCCTTTCCATACCTGCCTGCCCAATTGACAGCTCCACACGAAGATGCTGTCTTGAGGAGGAAGGGTACAGTCAGAGAGGTGGAGGCTGATAACATTGTCTGATTTGTAGTTCCAAACTACAATAAATGACAAGGGTTACCCATGATTTTACTAGTGTGACACAGAAGGAAGCAGTTGGTGAAATAAGCCATTAAATTTGGGAGGATGTCTGGACCGGGTGTGACATTGTATTGTATTGTATTGTATTGTATATAGTTCTTGTATAGCACAACTGCCACCCTACGGGTATCCTGGCGCTTTTTGAGAGAACCTAATCAGAGGAAGCAGGCCGATGGCAGGGCTGAATAGTGGGTACCGAAATCTCAGATTTTGGCAAATAGCCAGCTCTTTAGGCTCCTTCTAAAACCTATCAATTAAAAGTAGCAGTATGAGAGAAGATACATGAGAAAGAAGTTCACTAGGCTAGAGGTGGCAAGAGGTCTTAATGGTAGACAAACTAGAACCCGTCTCCATTTGATCCCCAGTTGAGTAGGACTTCCTCTCCACTATGCTCCCGCGCCTGCTACAAGGGCTGCTTGTGAAAGATTACATATTGTGGTGCCAGGTAATAAATGATTCAGAAAAGGGGGTGGTGATGAACAGAGTATCTGAATTAAGCAGACCACTCCTACCCAGTCCAAAGATCAGGGCTTGATCCATCACCGTTTTTTAGCTCACTGCCCCATCCCAGCTCAGAACCTGGCTACATGCAAATTAGTCTGTCCCTGGCCCAGTGCATCATGGGTACAGGGCAGACCAAACTACCAAGCCAATTCTTTCACTGGAAAGGAAACAAGCTTCCGGGGACCGGTTTCTGGCATTACAGCTGTCTTCGGCCCGGCTTGCTTGAATCCTGATGGTGCAGTGAGCAAGGGACTCACATCTGAGTATACCCTTCCACACTTATGGTGGACAAAATGATTCAGAAAAGGCGGTGGTGATGGACAGAGTATCTGAATTAAGCAGACCACTCCTACCCAGTCCAAAGATCAGGGCTTGATCCATCACCGTTTTTTAGCTCACTGCACCATCCCAGCTCAGAACCTGGCTACATGCAAATTAGTCTGTCCCTGGCCCAGTGCATCATGGGAACAGGGCAGACCAAACTACCAAGCCAATTCTTTCACTGGAAAGGAAACAAGCTTCCGGGGACCGGTTTCTGGCATTACAGCCGTCTTCAGCCCGGCTTGCTTGAATCCTGATGGTGCAGTGAGCAAGGGACTCACATCTGAGTATACCCTTCCACACTTATGGTGGACAAAACGATTCAGAAAAGGGGGTGGTGATGGACAGAGTATCTGAATTAAGCAGACCACTCCTACCCAGTCCAAAGATCAGGGCTTGATCCATCACCGTTTTTTAGCTCACTGCACCATCCCAGCTCAGAACCTGGCTACATGCAAATTAGTCTGTCCCTGGCCCAGTGCATCATGGGAACAGGGCAGACCAAACTACCAAGCCAATTCTTTCACTGGAAAGGAAACAAGCTTCCGGGGACCGGTTTCTGGCATTACAGCCGTCTTCGGCCCGGCTTGCTTGAATCCTGATGGTGCAGTGAGCAAGGGACTCACATCTGAGTATAACCTTCCACGCTTATGGTGGACAAAACGATTCAGAAAAGGGGGTGGTGATGGACAGAGTATATGAATTAGGCAGACCACTCCGACCCAGTCCAAAGATCAGGGCTTGATCCATCACCGTTTTTTAGCTCACTGCACCATCCCAGCTCAGAACCTGGCTACATGCAAATTAGTCTGTCCCTGGCCCAGTGCATCATGGGAACAGGGCAGACCAAACTACCAAGCCAATTCTTTCACTGGAAAGGAAACAAGCTTCCGGGGACTGGTTTCTGGCATTACAGCCGTCTTCGGCCCGGCTTGCTTGAATCCTGATGGTGCAGTGAGCAAGGGACTCACATCTGAGTATACCCTTCCACGCTTATGGTGGACAAAACGATTCAAAAAAGGGGGTGGTGATGGACAGAGTATCTGAATTAAGCAGACCGCTCCTACCCAGTCCAAAGATCAGGGCTTGATCCATCAAGCCCTGATCTTTGGACTGGGTAAGAGTGGTCTGCTTAATTCAGACACTCTGTTCATCACCACCCCCTTTTTTGAATCGTTTTTGGCCACTATAGGTGTGGCAGGGTATACTCAAACATGAGTCCCTTGCTCACTGCACCATCAGGATTCAAGCAAGCCAGGCCGACGACGGCTGAAATGCCAGAAACCGGTCCCCGGAAGCTTGTCTCCTTTCCGGTGAAGAATTGGCTTGGTAGTTTGCTCTGCCCTGTTCCCATGATGCACTGGGCCAGGGACAGACTAATTTGCATATAGCCAGGTTCTGAGCTGGGATGGTGCAGTGAGCTAAATAACGGTGATGGATCAAGCCCTGATCTTTGGACTGGGTAAGAGTGGTCTGCTTAATTCAGACACTCTGTTCATCACCACCCCCTTTTTTGAATAGGTAATAAAAGAGGCACAAAGGTCTATTCAATATGTAAATATGTGTTTTCCTATATCAATTATTTCTATAGAAACTCCAAGTTTGAGTTATAACTCATAATGATTTGTACTTTTATGTCTTGTGGTGTTAATCACACCACAAGTCCCAGAATCCTATGTAAACCGAATTCTTAGTTCTATTATCATCTTGAGTAAAACTTGTAAGTCATTTACACATGATTTGAGATATGATTTACAAATGGCTCATAGATTTTACCTTGTTTGTTTTTCCATCATAACATAATCATATATCGTACCACATTGCAATGTTTATTTATGCATATTAGCATCATTATTTTTATTTTTGTGTAATCTCCTATATTTAATTTCAACATACAATCAGAGAGAATCCTCTCTCTGGGGCAGAAGTCCATGAACCTGCAGCAGGTCGATGTCAAGGGCCAGGACAACCACAACTTCCTGCAAGAAATAGTACAATATTATGCTAAAAGGAAGTGTGTTCCTTGTTGTACTGTAATTTTACACAATCATTATTATTTTCTGCTACATCAATTAGTTAGTATGCTACATGTGAACGTAACTAGCATATTTTGGTTTCACATGGTAAATGTTGAATTTTATCAAAAAAGCTCTCATATTCTTATAGACCATGTGATGTTGGCCAAGACACCATTGCAGGCAAGAGTGACTTCTGCTCCCCCTGCTGATTTCACAACTGGTAAGGTACCAACAACATGCAGATTGTAGACACTGGTAAGTTCACTTCCATATAACCTTACAAATCAGATTTAATAGTTGGCTAAGTCCTGGCGCAGCGTAGGTGGGAATCGGAGCTGTGTGGGGAATCTCATCATGCAGCACATTAGGGAAGGAGATGCTTCTGAGAATTGCACACTATTGGCACTATACCCTGACGCGAGTTGCCCAGTGGAGGCCACGCAGCAGTGACCTTTGTTGGCGCAAGTGTGGTCAGAAGGGCACACTATCCCACATCCTATGGCACTGTCCTAAGATACAGGCATACTTGGACTCGATACTGCCCTTGGTTGACCACATATATCAGACAGAACTCCCCAGATTCCAAAGCTACATTTTGCTGGGACTTCCCTACCCAATCGCATACCCTCTCCGGTCCTGCAGGGGTAGGGCAATCGCTCTGGCCCTTGGGGCAGCTAAACAAGTTCTCCTGGCAAAATGGGGCACAGACGATATTCTGACCAAAATAGACTGGCTGCACAGACTGTGGGAGGTGGTAGGGGTGGAAAGGATTTGTGAGGAAATTAACTGCACGTTACCCAAATTTGATAAGGCCTGGGGTCCACAGTGGCATACCTATCTTCCGAATTTGTGGAACTTACCTGCCCTCAGTATTTAATGCCCCTGCGATTTCCTACAGCCCCCCCGGAGGTAGTCCCCCTAGCCTCCTACCAAATTACATATCCAGCTGCAGGTGGAATCCTATCTCTTGTCTCTCATATTTCTCTAAGTCTCCCTTCTGCTCTAATTTCTTTCCTTGATGGCAGCAGCAAATAAATCTACTACCATTAGTCCATCTAGTAAGTGTGACAATTTCTTTAGATAGCTATTATTTTACATAGTGTTCACAATATTCAACTCTTGGAGAAATTGGCTTGACAGATGATGCAACTTGTTCTAAGCATTTAATGATGGTATGTGAATTTCTCAATGTTTACAGTGCTGTCCATGCTTTGACAACTAATGACGGTGATTCTTCTTTTTAAAGCTGCTGGATTGAGGAACTTACCATCCATCCAAGATTCAAGAATGCAGGTTCAGCAGCTGAACTTTTGGAAGACATTCAAACCACACAGATCAGTGGCTGCAGTTGTTGAGTTTGAGTTTCCATTTCACATGTTTGTTCATCACATCAATGCTGAACTCGGAGGTCTTATATGTTGGTTTTCACAAACCTCATATCATATGCAACTGAAACAGAGCAGATGATGCATTCACCTAATCTCTAGTATTGTAGCACTTTAACTAGTATGTTATATACTTCATCTGTTGCAAGCTCTGACTTACAAGTACTGGGAACAATGAGTCGCTAGATGAAGCTGAACCATCTACCGGCAGAGGGAAATCCTAGGTGAGAATCTGATCTTCCTATAAGAAGTAATATCTGTGGCCAGCACCACTCACCAAGAAGAGGATGAGGAGGAAGAAGATGAGCAGGAGCTGGTCCAGAAGGAGGATTTTGATGAAGAAGAGGGCATTGTTGGTCTACTGCCAAAAGACAGACGGTTACTTCATGTCCAGCCAGCATTGTACCTCCTACTTCTCTTTTGAGGATTGACAGCCCACAGCAGTTAGCAAGGCAGCTACAGAGTATAACAACCCTGACATATCCAACACCTCCTCACATTCCTGATATACTAGGTCAATTTGATTTGTGAATTTTCCTATGGAGTCTTCCCATGAAGGTGCGTCTCAGAACTAAACTCAAACATCTGAAGGAAAGATCAGCCCTGGTGAGGAACATGTATCCCCTAGGCATGATCCCCCTCCCCAAAACCACCCTCCAAGTGCTGATCAAACTGATGGTCATATACAAGGGAGTCACATGCAGAGGGGTATGGCAGATTCTCATGTTGGCCAGAGGGAGTTGGAATATTTCCAACATTAAATCAATCTCAGGCAGTATATGTGTTCACTAGCGGCTACTCAGTCTAATATTTTAGACTCAATCAATCAATCAAAGCGAGCTTTATTCGATTTTGAACATTAAAATCATAAAAGCAAGCATAAAAACTGACATGCATTATCGTATATTACATTAAAAGAGAATTCCTTTATGCAAAATTAGCAATTGAGAGGTTCTTGTGAATTCATAATAAGATTGTAAACATATACAATACCCTAGTATAAACATTCCAATGTACATTTTCCCAAGGTTCAGTTGTTAATTGCTTTTCTTATCCTCAATACATTCTTTAGAAAGCCCATCATTGACCCAATACATTAATAGTTATCCAGCATCTGTAGATATACAAATGCAGGGCGACATTGCCTCCATCCTCCCCGCTTTAACAATGGTTTTAGCCATTGTAACCTCTCAGTAGTATAAAACTTGCAAAATAGGACAACATGTATAGTGCTTTGTCATTAGACTTTGTCGCAAGGGCAACAGCAGAGTTCCTTTGACCAATCATTAGTTGTTGGGTACGTAATTAGATGCTGAAAGGTCCCAGACCTAAATCTGGTCAACAAATATCTGTTGTATCTGCCCCAGACATGTTGCAGATATGGCTGAATATTAAGCGTGGTAATGATCAGCTGATGGTAGAATACCTTCGGTTTGTTCAGCTCAAGAGTTAGACTATTTTCTTCTAGATGAGCCATAAGAAAGTTTTTGAACTGTTTTCATTTAATGTGATTCATAGTATCAGGAAGGGTAACATAGTCTGGGTGACCGATGTCCTGCATAAAGTTTGCCACAAATTTAAGCCATACTATTTTGTGGGCATTGTCTAATTTCATTGCATCCTTCAATATTTCCCTATTCAGACCAGCGCTCTCCGTGGCCCAAGTTCTATGCCATAGCAATACTGGCTGGGCCTTGATCAAATCAGAAATGTATAGAACTCCCAGCTTAGCATGGCAATTAAAATCAGGTGCACTAGTTGGAACGCTTAAAAGGGACCTCAAAAATACATTTTCCGTGTGCTGAATTAGGGAGCAATCTTGGAATCCCCAGATACCTGCCGCGTAAATTGCAATGCTCACACATTTACACAGGTAAGTACCATCACGCGCTCTGCGCTCTTCACAAGGAGGCCTATTAAAGGTCCCTAGGGTAAAAAGGGCCCGCATGGGGGGACGCTCCTTTCGCTACTTGGTAGCAAAGAGCTGGAATGCCCTGCCTCTTAATCTCCGCCTGGATTCATCTGAATCCAGCTTCCGGAAGAAATTAAAAACATACCTATTTTCAAGATAATCGGGCCCACTTCCTTCTTCTGTTTTGAGTTCTTCAGTTGTAGCGCGGGGACACGCTTTCAGCGTAACCAAGCGCTTTACAAGTTTCCGCTATTATATTGGCCTGGTATATCTTTAATAACATTTCTGGTGGCCTTTTCCCCAATTTTTTAGAGAAATTAAATAGAGCTGCAATGGATTTCATAAAAAGTAGTGACCTAGCCTTAACCGCTGGGTCCCAAGAACCAGATCTGTCAAAAAGCACACCCAGGTAGCTAAATGAGGCTGTGGTTTCTACCTTACATTTCCCCGCCTAATAGCTTTTATTCTTATCATGCTTTTTCCCACATGCCAGCAAAAAACTTTTCTTGGCATTCAGTTTTAATCCAGCCGATCCATAATAGCAATATAAAGAGAGCCCTTTATAAGCCAACTTGGGTTTGGGCCATGAGTACAGCATCGTCGGCGTAAAGGAGAGATGCGATTGGACTGGTATTTACAAATGGCGGATCCCTTGTATGTGTCACCAACTCCAGAGCATTAGTATATAGCGAGAACAGGAGTGGCACCAATACGCATCCCTGCCTTACTCCTTGTTCTAATTTAATTGAGGCGGTACACTCACACTCGATGCCATAGCGAACCTTTGCTGTGGCTCCCGTATATAACTGTCTTGAAAACTGAATTAAAACAGGGTCGGCTTTCAGTTCATTAAGGACACCCCACAACTTTTCATGGACCACACAATCAAAAGCCGCAGACAGATCTACGAATGCCAGATAGAACTTCCCTGCTTTAGCCTTACAGTATTTACCAATTAAAATGCTTAAGTTCAAAATCTGCTTGTTAGTTCCCGAACCAGCTCTAAAACCATACTGAACATTTCTTCGGTCCATCCTGTAACCGATCTAGAACTATCCTGCCTGCCACCTTCATCAGTGAGTCCAACAAAGATATTGGGCGGTAGCATGCAGGGTTCGCTTGGACACCCTTTTTAAAAATGGGAACTATAATAGATTCGGACCATGTATTAATAAAACCTCTTTCACAGTATGCCTGTAAAACCCTAGTTAAAATGGGTCCCCAAACGTCCAAATTTGACTTGTAAAGGTCAATTGGTATTCCATCAGGGCCCGAAGCCTTACCACTCTTACTAGCTACAACTGTGGTGTTCATGTGCAAGGGTAAAAGCCCAGGAAAAATGGGAAACACAATGTCTGACAAAAACAAATATGCAGGGAGGTAGACACACCATAAGGAGAAAAAGACTCAAGGAAAATTATTATATGATAACATAGAAAATGTAATTACATTTATAAAAATTGATATGAACATATTTAATAATACACATGATTAAAAAAAGAGATGAAAATTCGTTTTTTTAAAAAGACAAATCTACAATATAGAGATTGTACATTTATCATGAAGCCATCTTTTCTTTTCACTCTTTGGCTTTTAAAATAATATAGTAAACATAAGACATTCAGCTTTAGAAATGACTGTTCTAGCTGTACATTTGTATATTTGTATATAAGAATATATTTGTCTGTGTACTTCTCCCTAGCGATGTATCATGTTTTATTTTTATGTGTCTGACAACAGATGGTAACACCACTGTATTTAATAACGAGGAACTTATCCGGACTGACATAAGGAGATATTTTGACTCTTTTTTGTTTAAACTTTAGAATCTTGCTGAATTTGTCCTGAGGAAGACACAAAGTATGTGTCGAAATGCGTCGACAGGAATCAGCATCTTCAATCAATTTCGGGAATTATCAGTGTGTCAACAAATCCGTGATTAATGTACAATCTCCATATTGTAGATTTGGCTTTTTAAAAAAACGAATTTTCATCTCTTTTTTTAATCATGTGTATTATTGAATATGTTCATATCAATTTTTATAAATGTAATTAAATGTTCTATGTTAACATATAATAATTTTCCTTGAGTCTTTTTCTCCTTATGGTGTGTCTACCTCCCTGCATCTTTGTTTTTGTCAGACATTGTGTTTCCCATTTTGTCTGGGCTTTTACCCTTGCACATGATTGCTTTACCCTAACCCAGGAAATTTATCCCATTCAGGGGGTCCTTCTTACTTCACCATATAACTGTGGTGTTGACATCCTGGAGAGAGATTTCAAGTTTATTAGACGTAAAGGACTGGACTGCACTTCCTGTATCGGGTCTTTGGGGGACTTCCTCGTTGGGCTTCTGACTAGCATATACCTTGGAAAAGAAGTCAAGCCATGTTTGTTCTGCTATGGCCTGCTTAATAGTTGGTTAGTTTATTTTGATAATTAAAAAAAGTGCATTTACTGCTTCCCAAAATTTCAAGCTATCTTTTGACTCAGCGGCCTCAACAAGATCCTTCCAGGCCTTATCTTTCATCTCAGATAGCCTTCTTTTCCTGTCTTCCTGGTATAGTTTTCTATATATCCTTATCTCATTTGGGTCTCTCACTTCTCTGAGGCATTCTTTAGGTTTGAATAGTTTTTAGTACAATTTTTATCAAACCATCCTTTCTTTATATTGCGCGGGCCTTTGTGAATTTTAAATAGGCTATTTCCGATGATTTCAGTGATATGAAAGACAATCAAAACATCCTCATGTGTCAGACAGTCGCTTAAACAATTTAAAATTTGAGCTTGTCCCTTTAGCAATATCTTTGTACTTAATTCCGCTGGGTCACTACTTTCTAATTCGATGTTCTGTACCCATGCTATTTTGTTACAAATTCTATTTATCGTCAAGCTATGTACTTCTATGTTCATGCTAATAGCCAAATGGCTGCTCATAACATTATGGTGGCTGTCATATGCTTTCTTGTGACTAGCGTAGCAATTATGTATCAAAATAAAATCAATAATTGATTTAGCGCCCCTCCCAATAAATGTGTAGCCAACATCCACTGTAGGTATACAGAGGCGGTTTGAGAAGCCCAGATCATGTTTAAACAACATCTCATTAAACAACTCACCTTTTATAGTGTGTTGAAAGTGGGGTGGTGGATCATCAATATCCAAAGTTAGACCACACTTTCCTGATCCCGCCACAGAGCACAGACTAGTATTAAAACCCCCGCCCCAGATAGGTATAAATGCGATGTTAGCATTTGATTCTAAATCTCTACTAAGCTTTTCTAATAGGGCACCCGGATGACCCAATTCAATGTTATTATACAAATTTACAAAGAGAAGTGCATTTTTGCGATCCACCTGTACTAAGACCATTCGATAATGAGTGTCAGAACTGACCATCACACTCTTATTTTTGGGCAGCAAAGTCAAAATGTAAATACATATTCCTCCTTTTGGTCTACCACTACGTGACTGAATTGCAGGGGTGTGATATGTTTTGTACCCGTTTATATGTATACTTTCAATAACTCAGGTCTTCTGCAGACACAATACGTAATAGTTGATAGTAAAGGTCAGCCAGGTTGGGAATTCACCTTATTCTTTAAACCAGCCACATTCCAGAATAGGATTCTACATGACCCTCTTTGATTTTCAATTTGATTTATAAGGCCATCTCCTAATACAGTTGTACTACTGAGAGTACTTTCTGGCACAGGCCCTTGTTCTTTAAGTGCTGGGTACTGCAAGGAAATGACCTCCAAATTCTCAGTTTTTGGGGTAACCTCATAAATCCGCTGGTCCCTATCAGTTGGCTGTCAATCATTCTCATCTAAGGTGATAAGAGGACCAAATCTATTTCTCACAGCCACTTCGTAACGTGGTCCTTCTCATTTCCAACCTTGATTACCGTAGTTAAGTGGAATTTTTAAAGTAGGTGGAGGATAGACGAAGCCCAAATTGCCCACTTGAATACTGTTTTTTGATGTTTTTAATGTATACATTCTAGTCAAGACTTCCTTAAGTAAGGTCGGTGAGCCTAGCGAGAGAACTATACAGTCTCCTTCGTAAAGTTGATTACATTGACCTACCCAGGCCACACTCCTCTCCATCTTAAATTCTTTAAAAAGAGCATTGGTTCACCCTGTCTAATTGCCCAACCAGTTAATGGTCTTATTTCTCAAGACAGGCCAGTTTTCCATAGTTCCTGATGCATGTTGAGGAACATAAACTAAGATAATAGTGTATGGTGTTGCAGCAGGTGGGCGGTTGAGTGTTTGTGCATTTTGCCTATCACCTGGGTCATGATTAGCCCCTTTCTTGGTGTTTACTTTAACCTTTTGTTCTATCCTTGATCTTTTAACTTCCCCTCCTGAGGTTTTGGGTCTAGCTTCCTCTTCATCTAATATGTGGCTTTTCTCGGGGAATGTGGATACCTTATTTCGATGGTCCTGGCACTCGCTCAGCTTACTGGCAGCAACATTTTTCTTATTTGGGGAAAAAGTAATTGTACTACTAGTCCTAAGTGATTGAGCCATTTTATCTGCAAGATTCGAATTTGCTACGTCGTTACATGGTGCACCATTCTGATAAACCCCTAGAAATGTATCTAAACCAATTTCTATCTTTTCTAGTCTTACTCCAAGGGAATTAATGGATTTTGACACAAATTCTTTTAGTTCCTTTATGGCTACACAATTGTTCCGCTACCTCACTTGAAGTTCTGGAGATCATTTTTTTTCCCCCTCATGGTAACCACATCCCTTTGTGTTTTATTTCTGCCACCCTGTATTTTCCTGAGATGCCTTTTCAATTGGGGCTTAGAAGAAGTGAGGGAGGTACTGGGAACCGGGTGGGTTAATACTGCATCTTCAGCGGTATTCTCAATTACCAGTGGTTTGGACATGTTACAATGTTTTTTCTGCTTGGGTAGTGGTTGGGTGCAACAGCAGAATCATTTAGGATGTCATCAGGAATAACCTGAACACATCCATTAATATAATTTACACGAGTGACATTGTCAGGTGTCTCTTTTCCTCCCACCTTTGTACCACTTACATCGCCTATGAATATATTAGTCGTGTCATGCTATTGTGGGTGGGGTGGGGTTACCGATTCGTTATTTATTGTTTCCTCTACTGATGTAATCTGTCTTTTGATGTCATCAACTACCCATTTTAAATAGTTTAGCAGCGTCATTTTAACTTTTCTATGTTTGCTTAGGACTTTAGAATCGTCGCTCGAAGCCTGCTTCCTTTTCCCTATTTTAGTTCTCCCCTGGAGAGTCTAATTCGCAGGACTTCAAGGTGGGTACTCACAGCACCTTTATCCTAACCAAATCGCTGTGTGCCCACTTGGAAAGAAGTGCTTAAGTGTGCAAGATCCCTTAATACGACAGTAGCAACAAAAATTATAAAAAAATTACAATTATTATGTAATTAAAAAGATGCCATGTAACTCGCAAGGGGCCAAGCAAACACACACAAAGGAATGCAATTTGAAAAGTGCCAAATGTGGAATCCCCATTGATTTGTTTGTAACCTAAGTCCACGTGAAGTACAAACTGGAGTTCAGATCCAGGCTTCAATAAATGACCACTGGTGTCAAAACATTCTATCAGTTCAAGTACCTACAATATGTGGAGTGTCACAGTACCTTGCTCCTGAGTCTCAGATATGAGACCGGATTCGAAAAATGAGGGGGGTGGCCCGGCCTCAAACAGGCCTCTGATGTGCGCAGATGGGCCTGTCCTTTGCCCGGGCTTTGCCCAGGCGTAGCCCACACTCGTCCCGAGCCGGGTGAAGGCTGTAGCTCTTGGTGGCTCCTCCCGCTCAGGTGTGTCCATTTTGGTGTAGCACTGGGCACCCTGGGACTTGCAGTCCCACCAAGGTCAGCGCGGATCTATTGCGGGCAAAGGGAGGCACAACAGGAGCGATGTTTGCAGGGAAGAAGTGCACCCTGGGACAATGGTCCCACCAGGGTGTTGCAGGGAGGTAAACTGGACCCTGAACAGCAGCTTTGTGCATCCCGCCCCGCAGGGAGGCTGTAGGGCTTTTCATTGCATGGTGGCTCATCCCACGGAGGTGTGTCCACTTTGGTGAAGCGCTGGGCACCCTGGGACTTGCAGTCTCACCAGGGTCAGTGCGGATCTATTGCAGGCAAAGGGAGGCACAACAGGAGCGATGTTTGCAGGGCAGGAGTGCACCCTGCGACAAGGGTCCCACCAGGGTGATGAAGGGAGGTAAACTGGGCCCGAACAGCATCTTCACGTGAACCGCGCCGCGGGGAGGCTGTAGCGCTTTTCAGCGCGTGGTGGCTCCTCCCCAGCAGGTCTGTCCAGTTTGGTGTAGAGCTGGGCACCCCAGGACTTGCAGTCCCACCAGGATCAGTGTGGCTCTATTGCGGGCAAAGGGAGGCACAACGCGAGCGATGTTTGCAGGGTAGGAGTGCACCCTGGGACAAGGGTCCCACCAGGGTGTTGCAGGGAAGTAAACTGGACCCCGAACAGCAGCTTTGCGCATCCCCTACAGGGACTTTCTCAGATTTTTCACAGGCAGAACTATGCCTTGGGCAATGTTGTGAAATGTTGCAAAGACATGACAAGGATGCCCAAAGATTAATTCAAATTGTATAGGGAAGAGAGTGCAATATACCATGCCTTGGCTATGAAGATGACGGAGGGCATGTTTAAAATGTTCCTAAGTATACCTTTATGATCAACACATAGAGGAGACCCTACACACTCACCTGCATAGCCACCTGCACGCCTATCTGCACAGCCACCTCAACCAGCACAGCCACCTGCACTCAAACCTCATACAGCAAACTCCACCTGTACAGCGACCTGCACTCAAACTGTACAGCCACTCAACATCTGTACAGCCACCACCACCCAAACCTATACAGATTGCACCTTCTCATCTGTACAGTCACCACCAGCCAAACATTTAGAGCACCACCTCCCCATCTTTAAAGCTATCACCAACCAAACCTGTACAGTCACCACACTCCCTATCTGTAGACCCACCAACTTTTCAACCTGTACAGACACCACCCCATGTGTACAGCCACTGGCCCCATCAGAAGAGCCAACTGATCTACCTGCACAGGAAGCTGCCACACTTGCACACACACATCAGCACCCACCTAGAATACACACAAATATCCTTACTCCCCCACTTGTGAAGTCTTGAGGAATATCCCATGAGTATTGTAAATCTGTTTCTAACTCTCCACATGTACATAAATAAATATTATTATTATATATATGCTGAACATGTACTTCATACCTAAAGTGCACAAACAGCAGTCACCAGTACCTGGTAGGCCAATTGTGTCAGCGATAAACAGTGTGTTTGAAAACACATCAAAGTACATTGATTTCTTTTTACAAGAATATGTGGTCGCATTGCCGGCCTACATTAAAGACACCACCGACTTTCTGTATCGATTGAGCCAGTGCACTTGGTCATATGAGTTCCTGTTGATAACAATGGATATATCGACTTTATACACGAGCATAGCTCACAACGACGGTCTTCGTGCAATGAAACATTTTTTAGATAGACGCCCAGTGGAACTATATAATCACAGTAAAATGTTATTACACATGACAGAGAAATGTTTAACCAACAATACTTTCCTGTTTAACAATGAAGTGTATAAACAAATAAGGGGCGTCGCCATGGGGTCGTGTTTCTCCCCCAGCTACGCGGGGCTCCACGTAGGCTGGTGGGAGGAACATGTCCTCATGGTGGAACACGAAGACCTTTGGTCTAATAATGTGATCGAGTATTGGCGATATATCGATGATATTTGTATCATCTGGCAAGGGACAGAGGCATCAGCTAGGCTGTTTGTGCAGGCAATTAACGTTAACCAGCTAAATCTTCAGTTCACAGCTAACATCAGTAGTACCACAGCTAGCTTCCTAGATGTAAAAATAGACATTATTGAAAATGAGATTGTCACTAGTCTATTCAGGAAGGAAACTTCAGGCAACTCAATTTTACATGCGGGAAGTTTTCCTCCACAGCACACCATTAGGAGCATCCCCTATGGGGAGTTCCTGAGAATTCATAGGTCATGCAGCTGCCCTAAGTTAAGAGAAAAATGTCAGCAGGAAGCTACAGCAAGGCTAATTAGCCGTGGTTACAAGCCAACTTTGCTAGAGTCAGCAATGAGGAAAGCGAACCAATTGTGCAGACAGGAACTGTTGAATCCCAATAGGGAGAAAATAACAACTGCCAGACAGACAGAAGATAGCAGTGCCCTTAGGCTCATCACATGTTACAGTCGCCAGGCCAGACAAGTCACTAAGATAATCAAACACAATGGCCCATCATCTTGACAGACCAAGTTGTCAGAGACATTATGCCCAAAACGCCAACCGTCACATTTAGACGAGCATATGCCATGAGAAATGATTTGGTGAGTAGCAGTCCAGAGACCATCAAGACCAAATTCCGCTGCAGCTCTTGCAGAGCCTGCAAGTTTGGAGTTAATACTAGATCGTATGTAACTCCCTTTGAAGTCAACCCCATAGCCTTGCGTGACCATTACACCTGCCGCACTGAACTAGCCGTCTATGTCCTTACTTGCAGCTGCAATTTACAATATGTTGGCAGCACAAAGTTACCAGTGCACCAACGAATATTGCAGCATTTACGCGCCATATTGCATGCAGATCAGAGTTACCCGGTAGCTCGACATTTTCAATCCATGCATAATAAAAATTTGGCGCACTTGAAATATTTTGTCATAGATGCAGTGGTCCCCAAAAAAAAGAGGTGGTGACTATGAGAAACAGTTACGGCAACTGGAGTCACGATACATTGTATTACTCAACAGTAAGAGTCCTGGAGGACTCAACATGGGTGAAGACCTTCATAATTTTTTATGATCTGGACCCTAGCAAGATTTCTTTATCATGAGGGTATAGATCATTTGTAAGAAACTCTGTTCTTGATATGCCATTACAGCAGCGTTAGGACGCATGTATATGATTATAATTGTGAGACAGCCCGAACTCCCCCAGAGTTGAGATTGTTAGATCTGTTAGATTAGTATGCACAAGCACTTTTTCACAACAAACAATTTTTATTATTTTTTCCTCATATATTAGTCAATTCATAATTAGAGCACCTAGCTTTGCGAAGCACACAGTATGCAATTTAGTCACACACATAGCCAAGAGCGTAGACATACCGAGAAATGAAGGCAGTACCGTGATACCATGTCGTTTTCCAGTATGGTAATATATGGCTATCATAAGGGAATTCATCTTTAGTGGTCTTTGCTCATATTCTATTCATGGGATACATCGATTATTATAATCATTTATTATGAGCATATACATGATGTGTTTTTAAATGCAGTAATCCAGATGAATGCATTGTTAATTTTGCACATATGCGTATTTGCACAAATCATAACTGATAGCATTGATGTTTTTGTATGTTTTCCCTTTCCTTGATGAAATGCAATGCCATTATTATTGTCGATAGTAAATACGGTGATATGGGCTCATGTTCCTGTGACAACTACCATGCTGATACAGAATGCAATGTGGTATCAAATACAGATATGTATCCCTTTGGGGCATTTGCGGGCATATTTTTAACAGTATCATTTAAAGGGTTATACCTCGATAGTCACTTTATAATATCAAACATATGCATAGTTTAGGCATTTGTGCAGGAAAAAAAACATGGTTCACATGGTCACTTTATAATACCAACATATGCATAGTTCAGGCATTTGTGCAGATAAAAACATGGTTCACATTACACATTTTATAAGTAACGTTATAAAATGGCGCCCGCAGTTTCAGCCCTAAAACAGTACATGCATTTTGGTAGTCCTTCTACTCTGTCTACTGTTATTGAGCCTTGGCGCCAAAATGTGCAGCTGTTATGATTTTAAATGTGTGCGCACCCCGTCTGTCTATTATCAGTGAGCAAGGGCACGGACGTGCCCGAAACACGTCTGATGGCAGCTTTAACCCACATGTTGCACAAATAAATTCAGCAGTTGGAAATATACCTCGCCTTGGAGTGCTAATTCTGTTGTCTGCGTGCCTTTCTGTGCGGCAAGCACATTGGAGACGGGCTGGATTTGCATAAATAAATATATGTGCACCAATCACAACTTCTAACCAGAATTGACTGTGCTGTTTTTTTAAATGATGGCTCCGGTTGTACAACATATATTTCTAAGTAACTATGTGTGAGTACTACATGTCGGCCTGTAGGACCATCTTTGTTACAAGGCATCATGTTGGAAGCATATACTAAACACGTGAAGAATTACAACTAATAAAATTTTATGCAACATACCTTCTGAAAAATAGATGACAGAGATGTATAGTGAAAGTATTTACATAAATCTGTTTAAAAAAAACATAAATAAGGGGAATATCAATTAAAATTACAAATAAACTGTTGGATGGAGTGGGAGAAAGGAACAAAAATGAATGTCTTCATGCTGAATGGGCAAGGAAACTTGAAGGTGGTTGGGCAACGTAATAAAGACACATAAGGAAGTGTCAGGAGAACTAATCTATATACAAGGGGTCATACAAAATAGTCCACAGATAAAAACATTATCCAAACACAAGAGTCTACAGGGAACGTAAAGAACCTTGTCCTCCCCACAAGCCACATGTTGGTTTGCAAGTAGTGCCCAGGCTTGACTGTTAGACCTGGCATCCTTGGAGTGTTTACCCCAGACTTTTTGCCTCTACCTCCTATATGTTTTACACCGTGCTGGATTTCATTTTTGCTGGTTTACATGGTTTGGGCTCTTGGCCACTACTGATCAGTGCCAAAGTGCAAGTGATCCCTGTGTAAATTGTTATTGTGATTGTTTATGTGTGATTGGCCTATTTGTCTTACCGTAGGTCCCTAGTAAAGTGCACTATGTGTGCCAGGGCTGGTACAAAAATGCGACTAGTGGGCTTGCAGCACTGGTTTTGCCACTCACATGAGTAGTGCTGAAAAGAAGTCTCAGGCCACTGCTTTTGCCTGTGCGCAGTTTACTAACTTACAAGTTGACCTGGCCTGTGTACCCACTTGTCAGGCCTTACCCTTCCCTTTTCTAACATCTAGACACCCCTATGGTAGGCCCAAGGTACCCACCTGGGCAGGGTGTAGTGTATGTAAAATGTAGGACATGTACTATTATTATTATCATCTATTATTATGGAATATGCACTAATGGTCTTTTAACATCGATCAAGCGTTATTGCTGTCTATTTTGTTAACATTGAAATTATGTATAATGCTTATTAGACAGACTCGTTATTACAAAGACAGACTGCCTCTGTACGACTGTACAGAAACATTGATATGTATGTATCTTTTTTGCTAATCCTCAATTTATGACATGAGAAAGGCTTACGTCTTCAAAAGATCTACTTACTGCCATGTATTTCTGTATTTTGACATAAATCGCAATTAGAAAATCAAAGAGGAGATGATGATGTTATGTACATAATTGGAACTAAGAATTATTAAATGTTTAACCTACAGATATGCCTCTCTAACTGCAGTGGGGTTAGATTCGCCACACGCTCACTGCAATTACTTTGGTCCTCGAAGGTTAAAAGTAGAAATATAACCCTGTCAAACAACAATGGAAATCGTATACATGACAGTATGTGTTAATACATAAATATTGTTATTTTATGCAATGTTTAAAATATGATGTGTATATTGTATATTGTAAACAGATGTCCTCTGTATATAACTGCAAATACGTAATAAGGATGAATGACGCTAACATATGGCTAACAATAACGTCCTGAACACATTAGATCGATATCACCTGAACTTCAGAAAGTGCTTAAAATTTAGCCTACATAGATGCCTATGTTAATTCGAAAGGTGAAATAGTAATATTAAAAATAAGCAGCATATGCCTTTCCCATATTAAAAATAAGTAACGTATGCCTTTTCCATATAATACTGAACTCCACTCTAAGATGGCCGACCTTTTGTAATGAGACTCCATTTATCAAACGGAGCCTTCGACGCCCATTGAACTTCCGGGTCGTACTGTTTAAAAGGTGATAGAGTAGCCTGACACTTTGTTGCAAGACAACTCTTGTGTTCCCTCGACGCCAGTTTTGGAGTGATTGATGAACCTCCATTTGTTTCCTCGAACATATGTAAGTAATGTATTGCAAGCTAAGGACCCTTACTAAACTGCTAATAGCTCTAGCTCTAGCCAATATAACTTTGTTTCTTTGAATATATGCAAATAATGTACTGCAAGTTAAGAATCCTTACTAAATCGCTAATAGCTCTAGTTCCTTTTAAAATTAATGTTCAACTAACGGTATGAGTTAGACAATGCTATTTGTTTGTGAAAATCCTGTATATTACGTCTATCACTATTAATACTGGTAAATGCATCGCCACAACAGTTCTATCGCTTAATTTAAAAGACGGTTGAAGCCCATAGAATTCATACCATGTAATGCACATATATGCAAGCGCAAAACCGTTCCATATATTTTGGAACATCTGTCTATAATTTATGTTCTTTTTAATCACAGACTCCTTTATTAGATTTAAACTAAGATAGTCTATTACTTTATTTCACAGTTTTTGGCTATTTAAATCACGGTCGTTCGCGAGATCTAACAACTTTGACCAATCGCGGACATCTCGAAAGTGTGTGCGTTTGCCGCATTTTATTCAGGTATGTCTGCCGTCAAATCAGGCAAATAAAACTTTCCTGGGCTTTATAATAGTCAACTACAAGGAACTTCATTTATGTCATTCCAGGTCGCATATTTCGTTTGTTCGAACACACTGGAATTACTCGCATGAGAGTCCAATTTAAGGAAAAGCTTCATAGATTAGACAAAGTTTTCTATTGAGGTATGTTTAACTTGACCCACACTGTTTTACTCTGATATAAACGAACTCTCTCCCCCCCCCTGAGTTCCAGACTGATATTGAAATATGTGTTTCTCTAGTGTTCATTCGGAAGCACTCCAGTGTGAAACACCATTTAATTTCCTAAGAACCTTCATATTCTTTGGTCAATCCAAGTGAGTGAAATAAGTCCTTTTCTTTGCATAATTAGATGCTACCAAGACTTAAAACATAGGAACAACTGCAAACATTAAAAGTTAAATTTATGTATTCTATATCAATTTATTTGAATATGTGATTTTAGTTTAGTCGTCCATCAATAGGATGCGACGCACACAGCATTTTAGGTTAAGGGTGAAAAATGTAATTTTTTGTGGATGTACTTATTTCTATTATTATTATTATTATGTTTCTTATATAGCGCAGGAATCGACCCCCGAAGGGGTATCTCCGCGCTTGCCTTGGGAACTCGTCCTGGCTATTCCCTGTGAGATAGCCCCTACAGGGCATCCCCAAGGTGAAAGCCAGGCATCCCACCGCGGGGGGGCCGTTGTGGAGATTAAGCAAGCTTAATGCCCAGAGTTGCAGAGTGTGAACCCATGATTAGGTCAGGCACCGAAGCGAGAATTATCGATTCCATGGACATTTGAGCTCAAGACCCTGCTGCGTCAGGAATTGAACCCTGGTCCCGGGTCTGACCTCTGCTTCAGGGTCTGCCTGCTCTAACCAGTGAGCCACACTTCAATGAATTTTAATTACATGTTATCTTTTGTACAGGGTTTTTTTTCAAAATAAACTAGTCCTGATGATGGTCTTGTTGACGACAGCCCAAAAGACCGAAACGTCGACACCAACATCATCTCCCCTGGCATTGTTGCCATAGGACATCAAAATAGATCTCTGAATTTGGTTTCCTTTTTTACCTATTGGAGTTGATGTTACTGTTATGAATTGTCATTTCAATTTTTGTGTACTGCCATGTATAACAGTTCTTGTATAGTTTTGCTCAATCTATATCCCCATCAAAATATTTACTTTTGTGATTTTTCATGATTTATATCTATATAAACAATTCTTTTTAATATAATACCCTCCTTGCTGTGTGCTTTTTTACTTTTTACTTATCACAATTCTTTAATAATGAATGTCTCACTTTTTCACTGAAGTGTTTAAAAATTTGTGGAGTTATCCTAAGGATACATTTGGTTCCATTGTAAGAACCAGGAATCAAAAAAATTAATTGAGGAAGATTCAAAACAAAATCCCTTGTAGCTATCTTTACCCTATTCACCGATCGCCCAAGCCTACAAGGGTACATTGGGTTTCCACGTTTGTATAAAATGCTGTACAGAGGGGGCAGTTGCATCACTGGAGAAGCGGGTTTAAGTGCCATTGCATCGCTGAAGAAGCGTGTTGCTGCTGATCGTTGTTGAAACACTGGAGAAGTGTGTCGCCATCACCGAAGGTGTTGTCGCATCACTGGGGAAGCGTATCGCATGGTCTGTCGCAGTTCAGAAAACCACAGATTTGGCCTACGGCCGTCGGGCTTGCACGCATAGCCTCTATGTTGTGGCATCACCGTAAATACACTATTTTCTTGCATGGCACTGGATCATCGCAACGCATCGAGGTGCCATCTAGTTGCATTGGAACCAGAGTGCAGGAAGAATCGATGCATCGCATTCTCTGTGACCCTTTTGTTTGTTTTGGGTTACGCATCCCAGGTACTTTGTGAGTAAAGTGTTGCATTTCATCATCCACAAGTTTATTTTTGCAACAACCTTTCTAAAAACATTCTACTGAGATTTTGTATGCTGGATCTTTATCGTTTTGGTCTTGTTTACTTTAGATAAAGATACTTTATTTTTCAAAACTGTTGTGGTGTCCATTTGTGTTGTTTTTACTGTGTTACTGTGAGTGTTGGTACAAATACTTTACACATTGCCTTTGTGATAAGCTTGTCTGCTCATGCCAAGCTAACAAGGGGGTGAGCAGGGCTTATCTAAAGTGTGTATCCCCCTTACCCTGACTAGAAGCAAGAGTCCCTATTTTGCCAAAGGTACCTACATCCGCCAACTAGAGACCCCCATTTCTAATACTGGCCATCCTCACTCTAGTCCTTTACAATTATCTGAACATCCTCCTCACATGTGGACTCACTTTGGGTGGCTAGTGCAGGACCAGTCCCCCTACGGGATGAGACAACCAAGGGGTAGAGGGGAAACAGAAGTGGCTGATGATCTGGGGGTCATAACAGCAGTAGGTTTGGTGGGTTTAGGTGCAAATGAAGATGCCATAGCTGCACTCAATGTGTTGATTAGGTCAAGATGCCTAGAATATGTCTCTTGGAGCATTCTCAGCTCATCCCTAATGTCCTGGAAGCCCCAGGAGACCAGAGTCTTGACATATTCAATAGCCACCATCCTCCCCCAAAGGGCAGGCACAGACATACAAGGAGGGGATTGTGGCTCATAGGAGGGGTGTGGGATGTCAGGTGCAGATGTCTCCCTCGTCACTTGCTCTTCTTGGTGGGTTCTTAGATGGGGAGTAGGGGAAGAGGTGTAGCTGGATGTCCCGATGGAATGGGGGCCTCAGGAGTTAGGGAGGGGCTGGTAGCAGGCCGGGATATTGTGGAGCCTGATTTGGGGACACCATTGGAGATGTTTCAGCTTGTGGGCTAGAAGGACAACCAACCACTTCCTCCCCTGGCTGTTTGTGTGCCGTTCAATTGCCCTTCCTTCAGCCTTCTGATCTTCCACCTGGATTCTTGTTTCTGATGGTCTTACCAGTCTCTGAGTGGGTGCACTACCCCTTCTGGGTGATTCTTCACTCTCCTCATCCTTGCTGGTTGAGCTGAGAGGTCGTGTCCATCTACAAACAGAGAATGTATGGGTCTGCCCCTAGTCCTGTAGGGATGTCCCTAGGCTAGCCATGTTTATTAAAAAAATGCAAATAATACAAAAAATGATGTAAGCATTGAGCACTTTTAAGGCACAAAGTAAAACATGAGATAAAGCAGTTTGCTGACATTGTTATACCTTGACCCAAGTAAAAAATATTATGTGAGTTAAAAAAAATATTACATATGATTTGGCTTTCATGCGATCAAGTGATTTGCGTATCGCTGAATTTGGCAAACATGGTCAGTATTGTCTGCAGTATTTATAAAGGTAAGAGTAAGTTGAGGTTTTCATAATTATTCCCAAACTACTATTTAAAAAAAAAAACAAATGCACACACTACATAGTTTGGCTGAGATGTCCACACATAAAGGTGTATTCAGGTCTATCAATTTGTGTACGGTGTATTCTGCTTCTACTGCACATTCTCCACAGTTGTAAACGCATCTTACACTAAAGTGAAAATTAACTCATGTGAATCAGGCCCTTGTAGATAATCCTAAGAAATTCTGTTAACAAAATGTATTTTACCAATGGGAATATCAGACTCTCCACATGGGTAAAGTCGCTGTTCATTGCAGGGATTTTTTGTTTCTGCAGCTCACTGCAACTCAAATGTGCTGGCTTAGTACTGCTACCTGTTTTTATAATGACATACATGACATTATTAAGAAAATGTGTGTGTTTCGTAAACATTGGCTATATATGTATCTTATGTAGTATGAAAAGGTACACAATGTCATTTTTGAATTTAACTGTAGCACCAAATAGTAGGTATGAAAAGAAAATGAAAAGAAATTATGAGCAAGGTTATTTTGAATCGTTTAACTTTGTGGCTAGAAAATGTTAATGTTATTAGCGATCTACAGGACGGTTTTAGGCAAGGGAGGGGGACACTTGACCAATGTATGCATTTGAGCCTGATGATTAGGAAGTACACTATTGCAAAGGGGGGTACATTGCACATGGGATTTATGTACCTAACATCGACCTTTGATTGAATCCACCGATCAAAACTGTGGCTGATCCTGGGGGAGCTGGGAATGGAGTCGAGTTTAGTATCTTTTTTCCATTATGCTCACAATAACACCACTGCGGCGGTAGGATTCAAGGAGGATGGTAGTTTAACTGAGTCCTGGGAGGTTAAGCGAGGGGTACGTCAGGGGTGCATTCTGGCCCCTTTCATGCTCACGCTTTACATAAATAAACTTGGTGACATCCTCACGCAGGGCACTAAAGATATTCCAAGACCAGGGGCCAAATTGGTCCCTGCTCTACTCTATTCTGATGATGCAGTATTGTTTGCAAGGACTGCCATAGGCCTCCAAAATCTTATAAATTATTTCATTGATTTCATGGAGTCACTTAACCTAGCGGCCAACTTATCTAAATCTCATATGATGACAATAGGCAGTAAAGTGGCTGCCAAAACAAAGTTTTTCTGTAAGGGGTTTGAACTGTCGAAAGTGTCCACCTTTCCTTACTTGGGGATGTTGTTCAATGATCACGGAACCCGGGCTGCACAACGGCAACTAAAAAATAGCATATTGGCAAGAGCAGTTGGGGCTGTATGGGATTTTGCCAAAAAGTTGGGGTCTCAACCTATACCCGCCCTTCTTAAGGTTTATAAAGAAAAGTGTATACCATGGTGATATACGGGTGTGATGTAAGGGGATATAAGGACGTGAGGGATATTCAGGGGGCCGAGAATACATTAATGCACTGCCTCCTTGCTGTCAACTCAAGTACCCCTGCCTTTATTTTGCATGAAGAGCTTGGCTTGGGGTACATCTCTGATGACATTCCTTTTGCACAATTGGTACATTGGCTAAGGATTTGGTCGATTTCCCCTACCACCCTGAACAAGATGGTCTTAGTGGACTGTATCTTCCGTGATGGGGTGCCTCATATCCTGTGGTTGAAATATATTAGGGAGCAAAGGAGGGAGCTGGGTTGTCCGGATATGGACAGCAAACCCAGACCGTTGGGACATAAGGGATGTCAAATTGAAGTTTTTCACCAGGCAGCAGGCAACGAGGGAGGACCTGGAATTAGCTAAGCCCTCAGTGAGAATTTAGGTTATCATAAGTCTAACCACACAGTTACAACATCACTTTGTCTTAACAAGATTCCGGTTGAATCAGGTTTCCTGGATTTTACCCTATCCAAAGGGATAATCAATGCCAGGTACCCTACAGCCGTGCCCCTGTGACAGTTTTTCAGAACAGGATACTTTGCATTTTCTTTTCTTTTGTGGATTTCTTGCCCCCTTTCAAAAGAAATGTATACTGCCACTATTGAGAGAGGCCAGCTTTGTCCGTGTTGGGCCTGCATTATCATTTTTACAAATGTTACCCTCCCCTGTGATATGCTTTGGGTCGCAAGCTTTCTGCTAGGGGCAATGAGACTTCGGAAGAAGATGCCCATGCAGTAGCTACATAACATCTTTTAAGCATGGAAATGGTATTATATGCATTTTTTAACATATTTTATATGTATAATTAAGGGGATTTTTAATTAAGTACTCACTTTCATGTGTCTTATTTTGTTGTATCGTTATCAATGTACTGATATCTGTTACTTGACTTTGTAAAATGTGTCTTCTGAATTAATTGCAATACATGTAATACGTGTGTGATAGGTTCTCTGTAACGAACACGTGTATTCTCTCCCAATTTATTAACTTTACTTTAAAGATTTAATGTGTCTTAATTGTTTCCTTTTATGGGTTTTACTGGCCGAATAAAATACTTGTGAACTGAAAATACATTTCTAAAGTATGAGCAACACTGGAAGGTGCAACTAAGCCTGGAAACATCAAAACATCAAAAGAAAAAAGAAAATCAAAGGGGAACAAGACTACAAAATTAGGACTAATGAGAAAAAACGCAAGTTTTGAATGCCTACAAAAGGATAGAACATTTTCCATACCTCAGATGTGGATAGGTAAGGTGTTCCAGAGCTTAGCTACTGCATGAGCAAAAGATTGACCAACCCACCTAGATTTGCAGATTTTAGGAACTGGTATCAGTATCTTGAAAGCAGAACGCAGCAGCCTGTTCGTCTCATGCCATTGAAAGGTAGATCTAAAGAACCTCAGGCCTGTGCTATGTAGACCCTTGTTCTGCAAAAGACCTTAAACATTACACATTACACAATTCCTAACTGGCATCCAGTGAAGGGTCCTTAGGCCCTTGGAAACCGTATGATGTTTTGGAATATCCAGAATGAGTCTAGCCACGCCATTCAGTGTCACCTGAAGTTTATTGAGAGAGTTCTGATTGATGTTAAAATGAAGTGTATTTTAGAGATCCAGGCAGGAAGACACTCGCGCCATGACAACTGTTTTGTGCAGATCCATAGGAACGAATGGAAAGATTTGTTTTTCAAGGATCTGTTGATAGGAAAACAGGTACTAATCTTGTGACTCACATGTTTTTCACATGTATGTCAAAAAATAACTACAAATTAGAAATGACCCCGAAGTTATTTGCTAAACACACTGGAGCACGGGAATGGCCACAAGACCAGGTAGATTGTTCTATTCTAAAAGCCAGTACTGTGTTTTTTTCAGCATTAGGTTTAAAACATATTTTTTCATCCAACAGCTGATTCTCGACATACATTACTTAAAGCTAGCTGCCGTAGAAAGAGCATTATCCATAATGGATACAATAATTTGGGTGTTGCCAGAGAGGGCACAAATTCAATAGTCCATGGACAGCAATGTTGTGTTTGCAACTAAATATGAACTATTATGTGCTTATGCATAGTTTGCATCATTCAGGCCCACTGTCCCACACATACACTACATATTTAACCACCTAATATCTCGTTTCTAAACAATAGCCTATGTAGCAGTTAAAAGATCTGTATTAATAAAAGAGAAACTATTTTGCAGAATCAAAATTGATGGGTAAAAACAAGTAGGTTTTTAGTCAATTTCACATTTAAACTCAGCATTTCAATGTATGAATTCTTCATTACTCCAGTAAACATCAAAAGAAACCTGGTGGTCGTTGTGTATGTAGAAACACTTCTGATGAAATTATTGAAACTATATAAGTAACTTATTACCTATTATGAAAAAAGATGTTCATGGTGAGTTAAGGATCGAATTTCGTAGCGCGACCTGCATCGCAAAATGCGATGCATACGCGCTACGAAATTCGTTTTATTAAATACATTGTTTACTTACCTCCAATTATCCATATTCCGTTTTTTAGCAACCCCCACCCTGCCCCTTCCCCGCCCCGCCTTTCTGCCCCACCGGTACTCCCTCCACGGGCCGTGGCTGCAACCTTGGGCATCTTTCTTGAATGCAAATCTCTATTTCACTTTCTGATTAATATAAACGACTGCCTTTAGTCTTTTTGACCATCACGTTAATACATATAAAGAGATGCACTCTGGACACATAAACCCCGAGAAAAAGTGTTAATAATTAAACAAGATGATACTTGTTCATGTAAACTTACTTTTCGTGTCCGAATGTGTGATTGTCGGAATCCAACGCCAGTCAAAGCAATTGTTGTGTGCTTGAACGAAGCCATAATTTTATTTAGTTTATTGCTTTTAATTACCGTGCTTGGCAATATAAAGTAGATTGCAAGATCGCATTACAATTTAGAGTAGAACAAGTTTTTTTCCCTAAGTAATGTTTTTTTAAACAAAAGCTATAAACAAAATAAACAATGTAGGAAGCTGAATGTATTATAAAATCAATAAAGCATCTTATTGGATGATTTTTTCTTTCTTAAACAGTAGTCAGTGCCTTTTACTTAGACACTATTAAGGCTAAGTTGTAGGGGTATGGGATCATATCGCCTCTCCCAGAGAACAATCTGTAAATACCTTATCTGCTCTGAATTATTTTGTTCACTTCTTAAATGTCCTTCTTAATTTGTGTCAGGGTTCAGTTTAAAACCTATTAAGTCTGTAGACGAAATGCAGCTAAAGCAAGAGAGTAAATGAGAACTATTTAAAATATTAGCACTAGCAGAGCATTCCATGTATTGAATACGGGTGTTTAGTAGGGTGAACTTCACCCAAGGCCATTTTAGGAGAATCAACATTCATTTTTTTTTTGTTTTGCCAGATTTGAATCTTGCATTCTAGTTTCAAAATCGGTAGATGAGCCTTTGAACTTTAAAATGTACCCCAACCATTGGAGTTTTTTAGCGTGCAAAAAAGCTACAGCATCATAAAAACTATCAGCCTGATTTATTAAAGGTAATCTGGCCCTTTGCGAGTGCAATTTTTGCATTTGGGATTCATCATCCCAAATGCAAAACTCGGTAATAGCGAATTCGCAAATTTGCGAGGAATTACATTTAAGGAATCTCTATTTGAGATTCCTTAAATGCAATTCATCATCCATTTTCAAATTGCGAAATCGCAATTTCGGGTCGCTATGTACCGCGAGGTCAAACCTCGTGGTAAATAGCGAAAACTCAGAAAAATGCTTTTAAAAGCATTTTTCTGAGTTGCATGTTGCACACACACATGTCCTTTGGACATGTGTGTGCGCAACACCTGTTTAAATTAGCATTTAAAGGGTGCTACAGGGTGTCCTCTGGACACCCCTGGCACCCTTTAAATCGCTATCTTATTTGCGATTAACTAATTGCTAATCGCTAATAAGGAATACTCCCCATTCATTCCTATGGGCCTTTTGGCCCATAGGAATGAATGGGGAGTTATTCCTTATTTGCGATTAGCAATTTGCTAATCGCAAATAAGGAATCTGTAGGAATCGCAAAAAATATTGCTATTCCTACATGAATCCCGTTTTGCGAGTCTGGAATAGCGATTCCTTATTATTCGCTATTTCAGACTCGCAAAACCTCCCAATGATGAATCAGGCTGATAATACGCTTTGAACACTAATGTATTTAAGATCAATTTATAGTTTACCATATAATATAATTGTAATCCATGGAAGGCTGGCAAATAACCATTTTGAAGAAGGTGCTGCCCATCTTCCACACAGTTTAAAAATGCAACTACACAAAGCTACTCTGTGCAAAGCCCTATAAAGTGTAGTTCATATAGTGCTCAGTAGATTCCTAACTCCATACATAGATTTTCTTGAGGTCGACTGATGGATATTAACGTGCGTTTAATGCAAAGGAGTCCAACATTTTCAACTGATCAATGACTTTGCTGCTGACAGCTTCACACCTTAGGAGTGGAAATAGATTGCTCTGGGCATACATTCTAAAAAGGCTTCCAGCTCAATTTTTTATGGTGGTTGCAAACCAGCTTCAGTTCAGTTGGATCATTCAGGACATTTGTCTGAATAAGAGGATTCAAAGGTATAATAAAAGTCAGTAGGTGCTCTAGGCAGGGAACTTAGCAATCATAGCTTTTTGCAATCCATGAAGCAACACTGAGTAGTTTATCCAAACCCAAACACCATCACGTGTGTCTCCATAATTTAGGTCGTTGAAGACACATAAATTAGGTTTATTGAGTACCGTCATACTTGTTTGCAGCCCAGTCCCAATATGATTGAAGAGCAGAAGGTCATTACCTTACCTCATAGAGTGCACTTACTGTTGTATGGCATTTTAGGCTCCGAATGAATTTTCCCGATTCATTCCCTTATATAGGTACAATTCACATTGCCCTAATATAGGCATAAAAATCATTCCCTTATTTAGGCATAGCCTATGCAGACCAAATACGGGCATGGCTACTTCCATCCGTACAAAATGTCACAATGATTACTAGGAAAATCGGCTTAAGCGGTAAGGGACCTTCCCCTTGCTTGAATACTGATTTATCAAAGGAATCATGTACTTTACAAAGAACTACTATTCCCTAGGGGTTCTTTCCTGATGTTATCATGCCCGACTTTATGTCAAACTAGACACCATCAAGTTATAAATATGCCTTCCCTTTCTCTAGCAAGACACAGTGGTTCGGAGCAGTTCGACTATCTACTTGCCCGATGCAGCTCGCTACAGCAAGTGCCAAAGGAAGCCGACCCTCCAGCTGACACACTGATCGAGAACCTGTCCTTTCTCTCACCGAGAATCCAGCTCCAGTGTTTCCAAGCTCCCCTCGTGGGGTGTTGGGAAATCGAGTCCTGCGACAGAGATACCAGACCTTCTTCATTCTAAACAAAGGTATGGAGCTGATAAGAACCTAAGAGAAATCTTGGATAGATTCTTGACAAAGATAACTAAACCTACGCTACACAATACTTAGTTCTACCCTTGTACTAGATTTAGGTTTGGTACATTGGGGTAGGCGTCTTTTAGAAGCACCAGTTGGGTACTTTTAGTCATTGTTATTTATGTATGTATTTTTATATGGCTTAAAAACCATACAATGTTCTTACAGTATTATTTTATAATATTTTTCTTGCTGTACGCATTATATTTTGCAGTCTGCATTACGATTGTAGTAGTTCATTTCTTTTGCATAAGAAAGAAGATTCAATGTTCAATAAATCCTTTTATTGAAAACGCCCATCTCTCTATTTCTCTGCACCTCTGTAGAAAGGAAGCATGCACAATTGACTGAGTGAAATTCTTATCTATTGTTTCTGCGACTCTAGAGATACATTTCCTATTCTTGGGAAACAAAGTTGTCATGTTTATGCGGTTGTCAGAAACTAATCCCTTCTTGTGATTTCAAGAAAGTTTCTAGTGACCTCTGAGCTAGCTGGCACTCACAATTAAGTTTAATATATTCCATAGAGACCTAGTCGACCTCAGTCCTACGTCTAATCTATAGGATATATTATTCCAATGCGCAGAGCCTATTGGAAATATAGGAACCACACTGCATGGCGCCCAACGTTTGGTGAGGCACTAATTTAACGCTAGATACTAAAGTAACTCAGTTGTGCTTTTCTCAGAGACCCCTTTTTCCATTAAAATACTCCAATAGACGTCTGAAGTGGGTAAAAGGATAAAATATCCGCCATAATTGAGTAGGACAAAAATCCTATGTATTTTTGGTTTGTTCAACGTTGAAGGATACAGTGTTCCAAAATATTGTGCACCTTATCTTTGTTTCTTTGAAACTTGCTCTGCAAACCTTTATGAAACAATGTCGAATAACGACAATAACGCAACCGGTGGAGCTGCAGCCCAACAAGGCTTAGACTCTACAGGTTTACAACAAGACTACCCGGATGCTATAATCATCCGGAAAATTTAAGGAAAACCATCACTATGAAGCTTATAACAAATGGCATATCATCAAGAGGTGGTAGGGTAATTTTTGTCATTGAGGCACATAAATATCGGCAGACAGAGGTATTCTATTCATGGATTATCTTCCCTGAAGCTAATTCAGTAACACATGTGTTTCACTTCTACAAAGAAGAGGAACCTCCAACGGAATACACTCCTTTTTAGGATGTTGAAATTCCACTAACATACCAAGAGCATGCGCTCTGGTTTAAAGGCGCCCTACAACATCAAAATCACATTACCAGGCTCAGTCCACTAGGTAGACCAGGAGAAACATGGCCGGTATTAGCCAGCTGTACACCACATCCTGCCATTGAAGAAATGTCAGGTGCGGAACTATTAATTCAACTAAAACAACTAATCAATATAAATAGACAATTGGTTCAATATGTCATGTGGACTCTAAAAGTCCAACCTTCTATAAGGATTCCACAACACACCTCTTACCAGGGGGAACACAAATAAAATTACACCACAGGATACACAACAGTCATTGGTAAATTGCCCGTAAAAAGGGAAAAAATTCCATTCTCGATTGCTAAAAAGATTACTCAAATCAAGGCAGTTTTTCCTGATACTACCCCTCATACGAAGCACAGGATTTTAACAATCTGTTTACCAATGGGGATTTCACCACACCTAGAAGACTGTGACACTTGGGGTACAGTCTTTACTGCAATCTACACAAAAACACATGGTGTTTCGTCTATGGCGGTAATACCAGACGTCCTGAAACAGATTCAAAATGAATAAAGGGCAGAGCCTGCTTTAAATCTAGGTATGAAATTACTGAAATATTTCAAACAGGTCTCAAGAATAATATTAGCTAATATTAAAGGTGAGGCAGCATCTGTTGTGATCCTCCAAAAACTACGAGAATTTGATGTAACTGAGCGACCATATGAACTAGCCAGAATAATTGAAAAATCCTATGAAGAACTAGGTAGAGGTAGTTTGGGTGGGAAATCAGTTAAACCCTAACTAACCAAAAGTCCTGAAAAGGTCTTCAATAAAAACACTCTCACTATTCCTAAAAAGAAGTGGGAGAACACTAAACATACTTCTAAAGAGAAGCGTTTTCTATCCAGAGGTAGGTCTCCTCAAATGGAGCCCTCTGAAAGAAGGTATAACCTTAGGAATAGGGATAATTTGAAAAAACCTGATAGATATCAAGATATTGATACACGTACCTCTCGTACCTTTCAGACTTTCTCACAGAAATCGGAAAGAAGAGGACGGTCAGAACAAAAGGAAGAACGCGTGAAGTCCAAAGACGATCAACACATTCCAAAAAATAAGAAAACCCAATTCACCAAAAAGAAGGTAGCAGGTCTAAAAATCAGACATGCTCAGGATCTTGAGGACACAACTCAAGAACGGGGAGTGGGCTCAGACAATGCTGGACAGCACAGCAGAAGTAACCGTGGCTCGCAAGATCTTGAAGGATCATATGGAGACAGTGGACTTGAATGAGTACATCCAAGTTGAAACTGCTGAAACCAGGGTAGGTGTCCCACACAAGTTATATGAAATAACACTCTGGATGCAGGGGGATATAACTAAAAAATAAGTTCACTCTTTTGGGAGAAGCTCTCTAAGGGTTAAGACATTCTTTTAGCTGAACAAGACTGGCCACCTGAATTTGTCAGGGAGTGCTCACATGGCGAAGACATCATTATGCCAGCCTTCTCAAATCATATTCCAATCAATTTAAAATACACCTATGCCAGAAAATGGGCTGTAGCCTAGGCTCCAGCATTATACAAACATCATGTAGGATGGGATGAGGATTCCCCTCACGATAAGATCCAATTAAAATGTCAACCAACTGCACAAAGTCAGTACCCAGTTAGGCAAGAAGCTAAAAAACAGGCCAGGGAGATCTTAGATCAACTTGAATACCAACGGGTGATTTAAACATGCACCTCATTAATGAATAATTCTTTATTTCCGGTGTCCAAACCAGACAATACATATCGTCTAGTTTTGGATTACAGACATTTAAACTCTTATTGCAAAACCTTTGCAGTACAAAATGCACACAGTGCAGCACTACTGAATAACATTGTGCGTAAAAATATAAAACCACATTAGATTTTTCTAACGGTTTCTTCTGTCAAAACATCGCACCAGAAAGTAGGTATTTGACCGCTTTCTCAATTATAGGGACACTGCGTCAATTCTGTTGTCTTCCCAGGGATTTAAGAATAGTCCAGGGTTATTTTCAGCCAGAGTAACAGAGGGGCATATTATCAAGGGGGTTTATCTCCGCTTTTTTGGATTTAAAGGCCAAGAAAGCGGAGATAAAATGATCTCCCTAATACCTAGCTGGTAGGAGATAGCGACCATCTTGGGCCCCGCTTTGCATGTCAGTGATATTTATCACTAATGACATGCAAAGTGGGCGTGCCAAGATGTTAGCGACTGGAAACAGTCGCTAACATCGCTATCTCCTATTACCAACTTTTGGAGATATTCGCGCTAAGCGTGAATATCTCTAAAAGCTAACACCTTTTACTGAGCAGTTCTTAGCCATGTTATCCGATGGTAGGTGGATAACATGGCTAGGAGCATTAGCTCGGTAATGCATGAATATCGCTGACTTTTCAGCGATATTCATATATTTTGGCCGATTTTTATCGCTTAGGAGATAAACCTTGATAATAGCAAGGTTCCTAAGCGATAAAAATCGCTGCACCTCGGCGATAAAAATATCGCCGCTAAACCAACATAGCGATAATTATCGCTAGTTGTTGGTAATATGCCCCCTAGTTACTACAAATGTATGATGATGAGGCATTATTTTATATCGATGACATCTATCCAACAGACGATGACTTGGACAGGCGCTTGAACCTAGTGAATACCATATTACTTGGCTTCGCCTCTGAAGGGTATCAATTCAATTTTAAGAAATCGAGAATTGCCCACCTCAACGTCCTTTTTCTAGGATACGAGTTATCTAGTGAAGGCAAAAGCCTGGCAGCCAACTTTTTAGAAAAGTGTGCGCTGCTCCACCCTCCAAAAATGCTGAAAAATGTGCAGTCAATTCTAGGTTTCCTGAATTTCGGAAGGGCCCAAACTGCCAAGCCATGCCTTTCCTGGAGCTGTCTTCAGCCCGGCATGCTTGAATCCAGTGACAACGTGAGCAAGGGACTCACATCTGAGCATACCCAGCCAACTTATGGCGAACAAAGCGGTACAAAAGGGGGTGGTGATGGACGTAGCATCTGCACCAATCAAACACTCACACCCAGTCAACAGACCTGGGTTTAATCCATCGCCGTTCTTTAGCCCACTCTGCCACCCCAGTTCAGACATGGCTATATGCAAATCAGTCTGACCCTGTGCCTCATGGGAACAGTCCAGCCCGATCTGCCAAGCCATGTCTTCCCTGGACCGGAAACAAGCTTCCGAGGACCGGTTTCTGGCATTTCAGCCATCTTCAGCCCGGCTTGCTTGAATCTAGTGACAAAGTGAGCAAGGGACTCACGTCTGAGCATACCCTGCCAACTTATGGTGAACAAAGCGGTACAAAAGGGGGTGGTGATGGACAGAGCATCTGAACCAATCAAACACTCACACCCAGTCAACAGATCTGGGTTTAATCCATCACCGTTCTTTAGCCCACTGTGCCACCCCAGTTCAGACATGGCCATAAGCAAATCAGTCTGACCTTGTGCCTCATGGGAACAGTTCAGCCCGAACTGCCAAGCCATGCCTTCCCTGGACCGGAAACAAGCTTCCGAGGACCGGTTTCTGGCATTTCAGCCATCTTCAGCCCGGCTTGCTTGAATCCAGTGACAAAGTGAGCAAGGTACTCACATCTGAGCATACCCTGCCAACCAATGGTGAACAAAGTGGTACAAAAGGGGGTGGTGATGGATGGATCATCTGTACCAATCAAACACTCACACCCAGTCAACAGATCTGGGTTTAATCCATCACCGTTCAAACTGAAGAGGCAAAAGAGAGAGCCCTCGCACAAGTAAAACGCATAATGGTTGTTACTCCTGGACCTGCCTTTGAGGCAGTCACAAAAGCGAGCATTCCAAATTCAAAGGCTTTACATCCAAGATGGATACATTGGGTTAGTTCTCTTACTGCAACAGACGTTGAATACGTTTTTGACCCATACTTGAAAACATAAGAATTTCTACAATACGAACAAGAATGCTCTAGGGTAACCACGCGCTAAACAAAACTGTTTTAATAATAATAATAATAATAATAATAATAATAATGTCCTCTGCCCACTGAGATTCTGCCTCTAGAAAAGTACGAATGTATAATTTATACAGACGGACCAGCACAGCCCCCAACTGGGGGTAAACAGGCTTATAGTGCTGCATGCGCGATCGTTAAAGGTCGCTGGCGCAATGGTAAATTCCTACCTATGGTCACAAAAACGCAATCTTTCAGAGATTGTACAGCTCAGCGAGCTGAACTACAAGCAATCAAGATGGTGCTTGAAAATACCAATCGCGAATTCCCTACACTCATAGTGTGCGATTTTTATTACTGCGTTCAATCTTACAATGAATACTTGCAGAATTGGATTCAAAACGGGTTCAAAGATGCAAAAGGTGGCACAATCAAGCATAAGTTGCTTTGGGAACAAGTAGTTCAATTACAAAAAGAACTACAAAAATTCCACGTGATTCATACACTGAGTCATCAACGTGATGGCATTTACGTTGCAGGGAATTCATTGGCTGATGAAGCCACAAAAGCATCTGTGCAAAAGGCTTCGGTAGCTGCAATCACTCATTCAAAAACGAAAATAGACGGAGAAATAATACAGGCTGTCAATGCATCAAGCAAAGACAATGGTAAAAAGGCTTTCCACTCAAATACTCATACTTAACTGATGCAAATAATGTTCCTTTTGCTCAGATCCCTAGAGTGGGGGATGAAGTAATTCCAATAATGGAACATGAATGAATGAATGAATGATTACGTATTTGTATAGCGCATGGCTACCCGGAGGCATCCCATTGCTTTAGACCACGTTCATTCTCAGAGTTTAGGTAAACAGGAGGGTTTTCAGCATCTTCCTGAATTTAAGATGGTTTTCTTCTATTCTGATGTAGTCTGGGACATTATTCCAAGGTTTTGTGGCCTGTAGAAAGAAGCATTGGCCGCCCACGCGCACTCTCCTTGTTTTGGGGACTGCTAGAAAGTTCTTATTGTTAGATCTTAATTCCTGACCGGTGAAATACGGGCAGAACATTGATTGAATCAGTGCAGGTCCTGATTTATTGACTGCCTTGTGGGCTGTGGTCAGAGCTTTAAACTCGATTCTCTGTTGCACTGGAAGCCAGTGAAGCTGACGAAGTGCGGGTTTGGCAGAGGTTCTTCGTGGGACGTTCAGCAGCATATGTGCTGCGCAATTCTGCACGGTCTGCAGGATCTTAATTGTCCCCTGAGGAGTGCCTAAGTATAGTGCATTGGAATAGTCTAGGCGTGACAATATCAACGCCTGTACTAAGATCCTTCTAGCTTCGAAGGGGAGGAGTCTGATGATTTTCCTAAGAAGCCTAATAAATGCATAGCATGTGGCTGCTACCTTCCGGGCCTGTACTGAAAAATTAAGAGCTGGGTCCATCCACACCCCAAGACTCTTAATTTGTGTTTTGGGTTTAGGTGGATGGCCGAGGCTATCCGGCCACCAGTCCTCCACCGTAGTGGGTGCCTTATGTCGCAACATCATCACCTCTGTTTTTGCTCCGTTAAGTTTCAAGAAAGATTAGTCCATCCATTCACGTACTTTATTAAGACAGGTAGAGAGGTTTTCAAAAGGGGCATCCTGACTAGTTAAGGAAATAATAAGCTGTGTGTCGTCTGCGTATGTTACCAGTTGTACTCTCCAGGGGAGCACCACCTCAGCCAAAGGCCTCATGTAAATGTTAAATAAGGTTGGGCTGAGGGACGAACCCTGGGGGACACCGCAATGAAGACACATTTGGGGGGAGGAAGCATCGTTTTCAAAGACCACAAAGGTCCTGTCAGACAGAAAAGAGTGCAACCACCTTAGCACGCGGCCTGAGACACCAACTTCTTTTAACCTGTGAATCAAGATAGAATGATTCACGGTGTCGAAGGCCGCGCTAAGGTCTAAAAGTAGTATGGCTGCATGGTTTCCATTGTCCACGATCTTCCTTGCTTCCTCAACCACTGTAATAAGGGCTGTTTCAGTGCCCTGATTTCTTCTAAAGCCTATCTGTGTGGAGTGAAAGGAGTTGTTGTCCTCCAGAAAAGCAGCAAGTAGAGAATTTACATGTTTCTCTGCAAGTTTGCTGATGGTGAGCAAAAGGGAGATGGGGCGATAATTTGCCCAATCTTTCGGGTTGAGGTTAGGTTTCTTCAACAGGGCCTTAACTCTTGCCTGCTTCCAGGCAGAGGGAACCAAGCCTGAGGCCAGGGAGGCATTGATCACCTTCTGAATAACTCGGGCTACAGTGTCTGATACCAGGTTCAGTATAAGAGGGGGTGCAGGATCGGCTGGAGAACCTGACTTTATGTTGTTTAAATGAAGCTGGGTTGTAGGGACATCTAAAGGATCAAATTCCACGAGTTCGGGTGAAGCCGTGTAAGAGGATAGGCGTAGTTTGGTAGGTGTGTTTTGGAAGGATGAAAATATATTGGCCACCTTAGGGAAAAAAAACTTTGCAAGTTCCTCACGACGCACCTGTGCTAGACCGGGGTCATCAATAGGGGTGGGAGGCGTAACCAGGGATTTAAAAATGTAAAACATTTCTCTAGGGGAGTTAGCCGCCGAGCTAATTTTATCCTCAAAAGAATTAGATTGAGTGGATTTAATCTCCTGTTTGTACTTCCTTAAGGCGAGTTTATAGCTGGCCTTAGCAGTTTCAGAATAATTTTTTCTCCACTGTCTCTCATGTTGTTTGCATACTAATTTAAGTGTTTTCAGTTCAGGCGTATACCAGGCTTTCTTCTTCTCACCACTTCTATGAGATAATTCTATCTTTGGGAGTATGAGATCCAAAGAGGCCTCCACCCACTGGTTAAAACACGTTCAGCTTCCAGAGGGTCATTGGTAATTTTTGGTAGAGTATTTTTAAGGTTAGTATTCCAGGTTTCCGTTGGAAGTTTAGACCAGACTCAGGAAACTCTTTTGGTGAGCGTAGCATGTTCGGCCTGTTTCTGTGAAGGCATAGAGAAAAGCAGTAATGCATGATCGGACCAAGGACCTCTGATGGCGTTGTCGTAGCTAAGGGTGTTTACATTAGTATAACAGTGATCTAAAGTGTGTCCTGCTATGTGCATAGGATCTGTAACTACCTGCTTCATGTGGAGGACCTCCAGGCCAGCAGTCAAATTGATGCAGGTCGGTGAGTCTGGCTCATCTAAATGGATGTTGAAGTCACCTAGGATGGTAAAGGTAGGGGCATTGCTAGAGTAGTTTATTTCATTAATCGAGAGATCTTCGCAAAATTGGGAATAAGGGCCTGGGGGTCTATAGAGCAAAAGTCCAGAAAAAGTACAAGTAGGAGAAAAGGAGATGGCAAACATAAAGCTTTCAGCCCCTAATATTGAGGCTTTTTCTGTTCTGCATCCTAAGGTTTTTCTGTATATGATAGCGATCCCTCCCCCCCCCCGTCCGTCAGGGCGTTCCTGTCTGAGTATGGCATAATTGGCGGGTAAAGCGCGGACGATGTCAGACTGGGAACTATCATTTGTCCAAGTTTCCGTTAGGAAGAGTACATCTAGGTCTCGTTCCTCAAGATTGGAACTAATCTTAGCAGCACATGAAGGGCTCGCCTCTGCACACACAGGTGTTTTTTGCCACAGTGTTGTTATTGAAACAGAGATACTGGTGGCCGTGCATGAGGAAACAGACCAGAAATTATGTTTTGGAATGTGAAATCTGCCAAAAGATAAAAGTCTCTACAGTGATATGTCCTGCGCAGACGCCCCTGTTAATTTCAGATAAACCATTAGCTTGTGTTTACCTGGACCACTGCGGTTCCTTACAGAGGGATGGTAACTCTTCACATATCATGAATGCAGTGGACTCATGCTCGAGATTAATTTGGATGTGGCCTCAGCGCTCGGCTGACACCTGAACTGTTATATAAAAGATTTGCAAGTCTTTATCGGTCGTAAGTAAGCAGTCAGCACACTACATTCCGACCAGGGTCCTGCATTTAGCTCAAAGACTTACAAGGAGGCCTTGGCCAATCTGGGGGTTGCATTGCGGTATTTTAGTCCATTCCATCCAGAGGGAAATTTGGTTGTGGAAAGAAAAGCCGGGACATAAAGCAATCTATAACAGCTAGGGTATTAGGCTTGGGTGACAGGTCGGTCATCTAATAAGTGTCCAACGTAGTCTAAACAATCTGCCAAGTCAATCTCCTGAGGCTGAAGCCGGGAGAAACGCTGATATTTTAACTATTTTGGTGTAATAACTGTGTATTTTATATTTACCTGCCACTCTCCCCGTGCACTCCCGCGCAGCGGACCTTAGCGCTGACGAGGGAAACTATTTACATTTGCCGCCATTCTCGTGTGAGGCCACGCCCACCACCCTCAGGCCACGCCCCCGCATCCAGTACTTAAGGAGCGCTGACTGTGAGCGCAATTAGAGCACTGTCAATCTCCTGAGGCGGAAGCCGGGAGAAACGCTGATATTTTAACTATTTTGGTGTAATAACTGTGTATTTTAAATTTACCTGCCACTCTCCCCGTGCACTCCCGCGCAGCGGATCTTAGCGCTGACGAGGGAAACTATTTACATTTGTCGCCATTCTCATGTGAGGCCACGCCCACCACCATCAGGCCACGCCCCCGCATCCAGTACTTAAGGCGCGCTGACTGCCAGCGCGATTAGAGCACTGTCAATCTACTGAGGTGGAAGCCGGGAGAAACGCTGATATTTTAACTATTTTGGTGTAATAACTGTGTAATTTAAATGTACCTGCCACTCTCCCCGTGCACTCCCGCACAGCGGACCTTAGCGCTGACGAGGGAAACTATTTACATTTGCCGCCATTCTCGTGTGAGGCCACGCCCACCACCCTCAGGCCACGCCCCCGCATCCAGTACTTAAGGAGCGCTGACTGCGAGCGCAATTAGAGCACTGTCAATCTCCTGAGGCGGAAGCCGGGAGAAACGCTGATATTTTAACTATTTTGGTGTAATAACTGTGTATTTTAAATTTACCTGCCACTCTCCCCGTGCACTCCCGCGCAGCGGACCTTAGCGCTGACGAGGGAAACTATTTACATTTGTCGCCATTCTCATGTGAGGCCATGCCCACCACCCTCAGGCCACGCCCCCGCATCCAGTACTTAAGGCGCGCTGACTGCCAGCGCGATTAGAGCACTGTCAATCTACTGAGGTGGAAGCCGGGAGAAACGCTGATATTTTAACTATTTTGGTGTAATAACTGTGTATTTTAAATGTACCTGCCACTCTCCCCGTGCACTCCCGCACAGCGGACCTTAGCGCTGACGAGGGAGACTATTTACATTTGCCGCCATTCTCGTGTGAGGCCACGCCCACCACCCTCAGGCCACACCCCCCTCACATTATAAAATATGTGCATTTTTCGGACACGCAGCGGACGAGCGCAGCGGGCGCGCCGTTTGCGCATCGAAGGCGCGCCTAAGGCAAGCCCGTCTCTGCCCGTCCGCGACCAGACCGCGGCCAGCGCTAGCTACGCTGCCGGTGAGCGGTTAGATACTAAGAGGATAGTCTGGTCCAGGTCGGAACTATTGGCGCTGAACACAGCTAAACCCTGTCAGGCGACCAGGTTTGACTTGGCCATTCTTGATTTACCGCCATCATGCTTGCTTTGTTGCAAAACACTCTGTGATGGTTCGTCTCAAAAAAATTCTTATTTAAAAACAAAAAGTGACTTACGGTTAACTCCTCTGCTACTCTCTTTAGGGCTGGATTACTGAATTGTAGATCCCTCCCTAGGCATGCTGATGATATCTGGCTGCTAATGGCGGATTTTGAGTGGGACGCCTTATTTCTCACAGAAACATAGCTTAATGAAGACAATATGGCCTCCATTCCTCTGGCTATCCCGCCGGGCTTCAAATTCAGCTTTATGTACAGAGACGATTATAGAAGGGGTGGCGGAGTGGCTATTATGTTTAAGGATAAATACACATTGGCGTCCTCTACACCTACCACTATCTCTGGTATAGAGGGACTACACTTCTGCCTTCAAATCAACCCCCAACTGTCTTTAGCCGGCCTGATTATTTACAGACCCCCGGATTGCTCCTCGACAAACACCTGTGAACTTATGGACGTCATAGTCCAAAGTTCTCTAGCCCACCCACACTATATTATAGTAGGTGATTTTAATGTCCACGCGGATAGACCTGACTGCGCCCAGGCCATTCAACTTATCACTACGTTGCAAGCCGCCAACCTAACTCAAATCATTTCTGGACCTACGCACCGGGCAGGCCATATGCTGGATTTAATCTTTTCCAACATATTGGATACGACGGCTAAACCTCTGCAGCCATTGCTATGGACGGATCACTTTTTAGTTCCCTTTTCAATCTCATTCCCAGCCCACTGCCAGACAGTGGGAAAACGTTCTTATGTGCGTAGAAATTGGGATAACATATCAGCTGATACCCTATGCCCTGCCCTCGCGGCTGCCCCCCTAGACCCTGACTATAGACGTGAACTCTGATGCAGTGGCGTTGAATCGCTGGATAGGCAACACAGTGGAATCCATTGCTCCTGCAAAAGTCGCTACGTCACGCAGAGAATCCCCTTCTGCCCCTTGGTTCTCCACAGAGCTGATGACTGAAAAAAGCAATTGTAAAAGGCTGGAGTGCCTTTGGCGAGTAAACTATTGTGATTCAGCAAAAACTTGCTACAAAAAAGCCCTACGTGGTCTTCATCAATCCATAAAAAAAGATAAAAAACTATTTATTGTGACCTCCATTCAGCAAGCGGAGCCATCAAGCAAAGAAGTTTTTAAGATTGTTCAATCCTTTTTTAAACCTAGGGCTATTGAAACTGAAGTTACCCCGTCGGCGAGACTCTGTGAAGACATCTCGGACTTCCTTGACAAAAAAATTATGAAAGTCTATGATACCTTCACGAGCCCTGAGCCCACAGTTATGGCGGACACAACAAAGAATGAGCTGCCCTCCCTTTCCTTAGCTCAATATCATCCTATCTCCCTACCTGAAGCCTTGAAGGAAATACAAAAATGCAAATCAGGGGCCCCTGATGACCCCTGCCTGCCTAAACTTTGGAAAAGTATGTTGGATGCAATTGTGGTACCACTCCTACGTATATGGAATACGTCCATTGAAAAGGTATTTTTCCTGAGTGTTGGAAACATGCCACACTTCTCCCTCTGAAAAAGAAGCCCAATGGTGCTCCCGAAGACCTAAGTAATCTCCGCCCAATCTCCTTACTAGCAGCCCCAGGTAAAATGCTCGAAAAGTTTATACAACGACAATTGAACAGCTTTATTGAAGAAAAAGGGATTCTACATGAAACACAGTCAGGTTTCAGGTCCGGTTGCAGCACCGAGACCGCCCTTTTTGAGGTAGCTGAGTCGATCAGGTGGTCTTTAGATTCAGGAGCATCAGCTATGCTAGTGCTCCTGGATCTATCAGCTGCATTTGATACGGTGGATCACGTCAGATTGTTGCTACGGCTGAAGGACATAGGCCTGGAAGATAAGGCACTGAGCTGGCTTCACTCCTATCTCACAGATCGTTCTCAGAAAGTAGCATTGGGCTTCTTCTCCTCTAAACCAAAACGTCTTTGGTGTGGCGTCCCTCAGGGGTCGGCACTCAGCCCCCTTCTTTTTAATGTTTATTTAGCTCCACTTTTCACCCTGATTGCCAACTGGGGGGTCAAGGCGATTTCGTATGCAGATGATACGCAGTTAGTCTTCCCCTATTTGGAAGTGTCGGAGGCAGCTTTTAGCAAAATGAAGGGCTGCCTTCAAGATGTGGCCAGCTGGATGAATGCAAACAAATTAAAACTGAATGCAAGCAAAACGGAGGTAATATTCTTTGGCAAAAACACTCATCCTCCTTCGGACCTGTGGTGGCCTCCTGAAATGGGTCCACCACCATCCCCCGGAACCAATGCGAAGAATTTGGGTGTAAAATGGGAAGAGAATCTCTCTTTTTCCTCTCACATACAGCAGGTCACTACTGGATGTCTTCACAAACTCAGAAATCTTCGTAGGTTCCTCTCTTTTCTACCAGAAGAGTGTCGCAAAATGGTAGTCCATGCGACAGTTACATCCAGATTGGACTACGCGAATGGCCTCTATCTTGGCCTGCCTAAATAACTGGTGCAACGCCTGCAGATCATGCAGAATGCGGCTGCGAGACTGATAAAGCACATTCCTTTCAGACAGTATGTCTCTCTGCATCTGCGCGAACTGCATTGGCTCCCAGTGGCAAGCAGAATAAAATTCAAAGTTCTTACCCTGGCGTTTAGAGCACTAAAAGGGACCTGCCCTAACTTCTTAAAAAGTAGACTCCCCCGCTACCATCAGGAGAGGCACTTGCGATCTAACTCCCTGCTTCAGCTACTCGTCCCACGAGCTAGAAAAGCCAGACTTGGGGGCAGGTCTTTTTCTGCCGGCACAGCGAAACTTTGGAACGCCTTGCCCTCTGCCATCCAATCTGCTACGACAGAATCTAGCTTCAAGAAGCTTCTAAAGACCTGGCTCTTTATGCAGAAAACCTAAGCAATTCCCCGTGCCACCTGCTTTTTCTGATTTTGCTCACTTAGCGCCAGGACACCTCATCGTGAGGTAGCTGTTCGCGCTTTACAAATATCAGTATTATTATTATTATTATTATTATTAAGAAGTTCTCTGGGTGGAATCACTCCATATGAAATCCTTTTTGGAACTAAAATGATTGTCCAGGACCTTGATCGTCACACTTCAGTGGTAGAACAAAAACCTTTTGATATCAAAGACCGTTTGGCTGTTTTGCAGGACCTTACTGAAACAAGAAAAATTCAAAGCAACACATTGCAGAAGCCAACTACCACTGAGGGAGAACCACCCGTCCCAGCAAGGCCTGCCTGGTTTTCAAAAATTGGGGATCTAGTCAGAGAAATTATCAAAGACAAGAAGGAATTCGGGCCTTCTTACAGACAACCAGTACCTGTGCTAGAATCCACGGATCAAGAACAGTGTTGCTGCCGCCCCTTGCTGGAAGAAAGGAGAAGAGGTTTGTTTTCATCGACCTGGTAAAACCACATCTTGTGGCCAATCATAAGTAGTAGGTCAAGTGGACTCCAAAGATGTAGCAGACAACCAAATCTGGCTACTATCCAAGAGGTTCAAACTGAGAGACTCGTCACCTTTGAAGAATCCGTAGTGCGAAAAGAAGGACTATGCAACAAAGCCATGAAACTTGTACCTCTTGAGACCCAAATAACAGTTTGTTAAGAAACGCCTGTCTACAATGATATAGCATCGGACTATACTAATATGACAAGTGATCAGGTAGCTACAGCGATTTCAAATAATCCGGATGCAATCCCTACAATTGACAGAACTGCCTCTGGCTATTTCAATAACTTTGATACGTTTTTTGAGGACCCTAGTGAACCAGAAACAACGCCATCAAAAAGAACTTTTAAAGAACAAGCTACAGACCTTTTTCAACAACTGGAAAAGACTTATCTGGTTTCACCATGTGTTGAACTTTGGATTGTGTTGGGTGTACTTTTCCTTCTACTTTGGTTGACTCTTGTATTAACTTTAGGAATGCTGATAAATGGGAGATATAGTAAAAAGGACACAGCAAGTAAGAACATCAACTTACTCCTCAAGCCATACAAATCATCTCATTGTGAACAAAGAGACCTGTCATCACTGAATATCACAGCCGTTCATATACCTGGTAGTATAGCTTGTGACAGAACTGTTTATGACATCTTTGGTCCTGCAGAGCTGTTGAAGATTGTACACCATTTCAAGGTTTCCTTGAGTGACTTTGTTTCTTCTAGCACCTTTTCTGATGATTGAGACTTTGAGACTGGTAATAATTTGATGTCAGACTTAGAAATGTCTGCAACATTTACAAGTCATGAATACTTAGAAGGTTCATCAGATTATAAACACATGTACTGTTATAATCACTATGGTCATCATTTTTGCACAAATCTGCAAATCCTAGAAATACTTATACTTATAACCAATGGGAACATTGTCCAAAGCCACCAAAGGGTAGTTCAAAAACATTTTATGACAAATGTCCATACTTTTCAGGTTTTAATACTTCGAATCCGGAATCATTTTATTTTAAAAATGTAAATAAGACAGGAATGAAAAGTATGCTGACAAATACAAAGCAAATTTATTCTGCAGCCTTTTATGCTCAATTGTCTATTTTGGGTTTTGACTTTTAGAAAGACAATATTGAGACAAAAACTCTCTGGGGCACAAAAGACTGGCAGGTGCAGGGACTTGAAGCTTTACTTAGAGCCTGCATCATCCCTGAAAAAAAATGTTTTCAAATTACACTGTTCAACAGAGATCTTGTCTTGGCTTAGCTAAGATAAAAGATTTAAACAAACTGTCCATACCTACACCTACACATGATAGTAGGAACACTTCACAGGGGGCGGTAGATGTAAAACCTATTTTACTTAACAACAGAACAGATCCTGATTGGAAAAAAATAGTTAATCTGGCCCACAGACACAAACAACTGTCAAGATAGATTCCTGAATAAAACACAAGGGTTCATATTCACCAGGCCAGATCCAAGATATGTCCAGAGACAGCATCCAGGGATAGTAACATCATACAGTGTAGGAAAACTGTGCCTTGAGTGGCTACAACAGACCACATTGAAAGAGGTAAAACAACACTTATCTTTGCCTAAAGATGGCGTTGATTTAAGGGACTTCTTAAAAGGACCTATGAAACCGCGTCATGAACGTTTTATATACGTCGGTGTGTATGCCATTTATAATCAAGCTTGGAAAGCAGCACAAGCAGAGACTGCAGAACGAATACAAGAAAAATTGATCGTAATAATTTAGAGAAATTTCTTTCTATAGTTGACAATGTGTTAACGACTCTGTCACCCAGAATATATTCTTCGGACAGCATAGTATCCTCTGCCACAGATATAATGGAACAGGACTTGGTCATGCTACAACATGGTCAGTCACCAATCGTTCTATAAAATTTTATTAGTGCAGAATTGAACGTAAACAGCCGACACGTGTTTCGCCCTCTATGGCGAATTGCGCCATGGCTTTCTCAAGGCTAAGTTCAGTTTCTTAATAACATTCAGTTGGATTCTCAAATATACATCGTAGTGGGTATATACAAAAGCAGATTCCTTAAATATTTCAATCGGCTCCGCTCACAAAGAAATTGAGATTCGAAATGCTTTCGGCTGTTCTATAATGCTTTTAGGCTGGACGTTACAAAATCTTCGAAATTTAACATTACAGATTAAAAAATCACTTTGGCACAAAGAGGAGCAGACAATAGGGTGCTGAGCCTTGAAATATTGGAAAGATTACCATTATAGTTCCCTATAAACCTTTATGACGCAACAACTCCAGGTCACATGCATAAAGTTTGCGTCTGCTTATGCTCACCTTGGGCAATTCCTCACTTTACCCCCATACGTAACATTGAGTCTATGGGGCGTCATATAGACCATATGGATGTAGTTAAACTTTGTGTACTTAAATCTGGTATTCCGTGATATTCTTGTGAGGCTGTAGGACACTACCCCTTTCTCTGTCCATGAATTTCCTGCCTACTGCCCCTTCCCACTTCCCCAGCAGATTCCCCATGGGGCTAATAGCCACTGTGGCCAGGGCCTCATGGTGCCACCGCACCTGGTGCCTCACAGAACCCAGAGTGATCAGGGCCACTGGGTGGGTCACCGGGTTCATCTCTACCCATTCCCCATATCTGTCCAAAGGTACGAACTAAGTCTTCATACCGCATTAACTGGCCAGGGGAAGACCACAACTTTCAACCAGATCCGCAAACGGGACTAATGATCCATCCTGATAGCAGTTCCGTAACATGTCTAAGCCACCTCTGTCCATGACTCCAGCTGCTCGGCCATAAATGTTGTCACTGGACATGTGGGAGCCCAACCAATGGCAGTGAGGGGCAATACCATGAGGTCCCACCCAGCTGATGCTGGCAATGTTTCCAAGTGTGTATAGCTGTAAGTTGCAACACTGACCTATATGGGATGACAACTGTTAGTCTCACCAATTTGGCTAACAGTAGATCCAGATTCCAATTTGGCTTCGTCAACCACGTTCCATCCTCATTTATACCCTCTACCCACTGTGCCAGCCACTGCAGCTCAACTGCCAACATGTACAGCTCAGAATGTGGTATACCCAGGCTGTTCTCTGCCATTGGGCATTGTAATGTCCGCAGGGAGACTCTTTGTCTACCATTTCCCCATATCAGGTCTCTCATCAGTGTTTTCAGGTTTCTAAACCATCCCCGGGGCTTCAGGGGCAGCAAATTACCGAAAAAATACAATAGTCTTGGCAATATAACCATTTTAAGCAAAGAAATCCGAGCCAGGCAGCTGCAGTGTGCACCAAAAAAGGACATTTGTCAGCGCCCTGCCCAGGTTCCTTTCCTTTAAGTCATCCAAAGAATGAAAGACATGTATTCCTAAATATTTAAATGAGTGAGGGGCCCAGTTGATGTCAGCCGGTAATAGTGTCGGCCGGGGTGCCAGTACCAGCAGTGGAAACAAATATGTCTTTTTCTTGTAAACCCATAGGCCGGACAGGGTCTCAAACCGCTCTTAAAACGCTAGGGTTGTTGTGGTGCCAGACACTGCAGTTCCTAAATATACCAGTAGATTGTCCGCTTGCAAAGAAACCATGTATGTCAGCCCATCTAGTCGAAGACCCATCCGCTCTCCACCCTGCCGAATCAGCTCTGCAAGGAGTTCAATCGCCAGGGCAAACAACGAGGGTGAGAGGGGACACCCCTGCCGGTTTCCCAGTTGTATGGAATACTGGAAGGATACAGATTTCCCCATCCTGGCCCTTGCCGTAAGTGAAGTATACAGTAGTTGGACCCCCTTCACTCAGTCCTTCCAAAGCCTATCCGCATCATGACCTCAAAGAGAAAATCCCACCACACTGTGTCAAAGGCCTTCTCTAAGTCAACAGAAAGCCCAACAGCAGTAGGCATAGACTTAGTCTCTTTGCAGGTTATAAGAGGAGTAAGGGGAGGGGATGAATCTGTTTTGGTCTTCGTGCATGATGGAATACATGTGTGGAAGCAGCTTGAGCGCCAGTATCTTGCTAAGGATCTTAAAATCGATACTGAGCATATAAAGTGGTCTGTACTCTGTTACTGGAGCGTTTGCGTCTTTAGTCTTGGGAAGGGGTATCTCCAATAAACTCTGGGTTGACTTGAGGAGGTCTCCCCATTCCATGGCCTCCACGTATAGGGTCACTAACTTGGCGCCAGTAGATCCACATATGCTGCATAGAATTCTCCTGGGAGTCCATCAGGACCCAGCACCTTCCCCTCGCCATATCTGCAATGGCAGCACTGAATTCATGCAGGGGCACTGGGCCTCCCAAATCATCTTGCACCTTCTTGTCTAATGTCCATATAGACAGTGTCTCTAGAAACTCCCGCATAGAGGAGCGAGGGATCTGGCCAGGGCTAGTATATAACTCCACATAGTAGGTGTGAAACAGAGTATTAATGGCATCAGGATCATAGACCAGCTCCCCAGAATCCGACCAGACCTGCCTAATCAGGGCCCCTCGACTTTCCGGCTTAATCAGCCATGCCAGTAGGCAACCTGCCCTCCCTTCTTTTTTCTGTACAGTGTCTAGGTATTCCCTATAGCTGTGGCACCTCAGCCTCTGCAGCACATTACTATATGTAGCTGGTACCTCTTGTAGACATGCTGCAGAGGTGGGCTCTTGTCTCTGAATATTGTCCAGGTGCTAGATCTGAGCCTCTCAAAGAGTCACGGAAAGTGCATCTTCCATCATAGGGGAGTCAACCTCCACAATGGGATTGGGGCCGTCTCCCAAAAGGTTGTTGAATCAGCAGCAAGGGACTATGATCTGAGGGGTCCTACACAGGTATTCTATTTGTGGAACTGAGGCATTGAATTCCGGCGTGCATAAGAATATATCTAGCCTAGTATGCACCTGATGCAATGGGGAGAAGTATGAGTATTCTCTATCATTAGCATGCTACACTTTCAGGTGTGAACGATCCACTGTAGTATCCACCACACAAATAAAATCCCCCCCAATAACTGTGTACCCTCCCATATATTCAACCATCTGACCTGATAGGGTCATATGGAACTTCACCTGTTCTGTTTTCGGTGCATCCACACTCCCAAATGTCATGTACCTCCCTGCCAGTCTCCGAGCTACTAGCACATACCTGCCTTTACTGTCAACCTTGGTACAGATGTGTTCAAAAGGGACCCGGGTTGCACCCATATCATTACCCCCCAGCAAATGCAGAGTAGGTAGTAGGTAGTAGCGTATATTTGGCCCCGCCACCTCCTGCGCAGTTTGACCAGCTCGCTAATAACCAAATGCATCTCTTGCAAGATAGCTGCATGCACATCTCTCCTCTTTAGGTAGGCGTATATCTTATCCCTTTTGGCCATGGACCCCATCCCTTTTATATTCTATGTTACAAATATAAACAGGTTATGCATTAGTTGGGATGTTATCCGAACCCCCCCATTCCAACCCTACTGCACCCCGGCCATCATCACACCGAGCTTCACCCCTTCACCCTCTCGTATACGCACAAAACTAAAATTAATAACAAACATCCCCAATAGGAGAAGTCCAAAATACCAGGACGGTCTAGCAATGGTTATCCAATCAAACCGCAGACAAGACTGCATCAACAAGTGAACAACAAGTGAAGGCCCAATGCCACTATCGCAAGGACCTGAGGACCTGAGTCTACCGGTGCCCCTACAGTGGTTTTGGCACTTACCCATGGTGCATTAGCGAAAGGTGGCCAGCCCAACCCTCACCCAGGGGCACACCGGACACGCACATCTTCCTCGGAGGCCCCAATCAAAGAACGGAAAATGAGATTAAAATTGTGGGGGAACACAGAGCGACAGGGGAAATAAGGATGGGTGAGAGAGTAGGATGCAAATAGCATGTCTCCACTTATACAATCTCGTCAGCTGTGTTCGGGGTCACAATTGGTATCTTAAAGCTGCCGCTTTGAGATGTGTCCGAGTCTGTCCCATCAGTCCCTCTCTTTGATCCGGAGCCTCTGTCCGATGATGATCTTCATCCCTACATCATGGCAGCCACTGCCTGTAATGCCTCCACTCATTCATTTTCCATCTGTGAAGAGCTCAGCTTCTTTGGAGCCCCATACTGGTGCCGCCTCTGAAGTCTCTTCCGGGGTTCCCGTTCTCTAGATTGGGTTGTCGGTTTTGGTGTCGTAGTTGGACCCTCCATTTTGTAACTTTCAATCCAATCCCATGCTGCTTTGGGATCATCAAAGAAGTGCATCTGTCCATCTAACATTATCCGTAATCAGGCCGGAAACATCAGTGAATATTGGATTCCTTCTTACCGCAGTGCCATCTTAACTTCGAGGAAGGAGGTGCGACGCCTCTGAACTTCCAGGGTATAATCAGGGAATAACAACACTTTACTGTTGTTGATCATTAATGACCCGTCAGCCTGCGCTTTTTGTAATAATGTGTCCCTATCATTAAAGTGGAAAAGTCTAACCACCACGGGGCGCAGGGGCCTTCCTGGGGCCGGTGGTCTGGCAGATATACGGTACGCCCTCTTCAACGTGTAAAACTGGGACAAACCCTCTGGCGCCATCACATCCCAAAGTCAACTTTCTAAGTACAGGATCATGTTGTTGCCCCCACTCCTTCCGGTAGACCTAGGATCCTTACATTAGTCATCCGATTTCGCCCTTCTGCATCCTCAGGTCTCTTTTCCAGTATTTTGACTCTGTTGGGTATGTGCCCTATCTATTTGGACAAGGCCTGCTGCGCCGGTGTGATTTCTGCCAGAGAGGACTCGGTCCCTTTCATCCTGTCTGCTAGTTTGGTGTGTTTTCCTCTTAACTGGCCCAGGCCCACTGCCACAGTAATTAGGTCTTCATGGAGCGTCGCCTTGGTGTCGGCAATGGCTTCTAGTATTTGAGTCAGCTGTTGTTGGACTGGGTTTTCTAAAGTTTCGCAACTTGACTCCTTCTGCATTTGGTCTGGTGTGGTTTCTTCTTGCTCGGGGAGAGTACCCATCTGCTTTCCTCTTTGTTTTCCAATCTCCAAGTGATTATGGTATCCGACTGGGGATCTGATTCACCCCTCCTTGGGCTGCCATGGACCAGGTATTAGAGTTCCAGCCAAGCTCTACGCTTTGCACCCCACCGGGGCCGAGTCACCGCACCTTCGCGGCAGCCTTGTCCGTCTCCACTGCCTGTGTCTGTTACACAGTCCTCACTAGTATCACCACTGGAGCCTGCTAGTTCTGTGTGTCGGTAGGGTTCTATAATGGCTCTGATCCCAGAGTCTGTCAGCCCGATCTACTTCTTCGCCCATAATGGATTCAGAGAGGATCTCGCACTCCCTCTAACCTCCCAGCATCTTCTCGGTACGGCTCCCTATTGGCAACGTGGTTAGGTCATAGCCAAAAAGCCTGGTCAAGGGCCCCACTCAGTCCAAAATCCACCCTACATGCCTCCCGGGGTCGCAGCACGAGTTGTGACTTACTCAGCTCCCTAGGGTCTCCAGCCCACTCAACAGCTGCCTTCTCTCTAGGCTACTATTCAATTCCTGCCCTCTGCGGTCCTCCAGTTCCACTGGTTTGCCCTGGTCTCCCCGGGGCTACTTGTCACCTCAGCGTCTCCCGGCGTGAGGCAGTGTGCTAATCCCCCTTCAGGAGAGGCTTACAGACTTCTCCAGCCCTGGTCAGCCCCCGAATGGGAGCCTCCAGTGTGGCATCCCCATGCTCGATCTGACCCACCTGGTCTCTAGATGCAGGTGCGGTGCTTCAGTGCTCAGGGTTCCTAGCCACGGTTGATGCACTCTGCTCTCCAGCCCCAGCGCAGTTCCCACCAATGCCACTCCCCACTCCACTCTCTGTCTTCCTCTAGTTGCATCCTGCTGCTGCCCAGTCTGGGCTAGTCACCTACTCATAACAGATCTATGGTGCTTCAGGCTGCCATCCTTGTCCGGGCCGCGGCGCCTTGCGCACTCTGCCCACACCACTCCTCCTACCACCCCTTGGCCTCAAAGGGGTAGGATTGCGTTGTAGGGTACCTTCGGTCAGCAAGGTTTATGCCGGCGCCCGACACCTGTTCATCACAGCGGCATACAGGGAAAGGCTCTTGGTCGGTGTGCAGCTTCCATATCAGTGCCAGGCGCTTCAGCGCCTCCCAGTGTATTAGTGCCTGATGGGATCTCTATATCTATTTCCTTCTCACTGGGGACCACAGACCATTCAGGAACAGGTAGGCACCCCGGTGGCAGTCTCCGGCATGGTGTCTCTAGACTCACTCTGCCCCCCTAGCCCCAGAATGTCAGTGGGCCTTTCTGGGCGCGGGGTCCGAAGCTAGGGCAGGCTTACTCCACTCTCAGCCCCAGCTCGGCTCCCCGTGGTGACAAAGGCCTCCTGTGCTGCTCTCCAGTGTGTCAGCTGTCCTCCCTTGTCTGCGTCTTTCTGTTGCCTGATCTGGGCTCGTAGCCTCTCTTTTTAGACCCCAGGCCGCCATCTTGCTCAGGCCGTGCTGTCGCACACATATTTTGATGCTCCGCTTCTCTCATCACCCCACGGCCTCAAAGGGGTCGGTTATTTCACCAGTATACTTCCAGCGAGCAGGGTCCAACTCGTCACGCCCCCGGGTTAGGGCCATCACCAAAGTTTACTGGAAAATTGACTTGGCCAGCACGGAGCTCTCTGCTCACACATCCGCCATCACTGGCTTACAAGCCTCCCCCCAACTTTTTTTCAAGTTTAAAGATAAAATGTATTTAGGAAAAATTATCAATAATGATGTGATATAAATAGTCTATATGCTATCAGAAGATATAATGTTATGAATACTACAATAATATAATAGATATCAAATAAACCTAAAACAAAAATGAAAGGAAATGAGACAGCTGAAAAGAGAGAAAGGGAAAAGGAGTAGAAAGGGAAATCAAGTAAAATGTTAATAAAATATGGATAGAAACAATAAAGTGTTGAATTATATAGGAAATGTGTTACTTGCTGAGATATTGAATGCATAAATTGAAGTCGCTAAATCTAATGACAATGACAATATCAAAATAAGGTATGGAATAATGTTTGTCCCAATCAAAAAGTCAATGAGTTCAGGGTAGCTCTTCAATGAATGATTGCTGGAAATTGAGAGTTACCATGCAATGATCCAGAAAACCAGTCACTAGCGACTAAATAATATCACATTTGATAGCAAGAGGATTGACATTCGCTCTATTGAGTCTTTTCGCAAAAATGATTCATGGATTCATGGGCTGATCATTGTTTACGTTATATAGAAGACAAATTGAGTAATTATACACTTTTTTGAATTGTTAATTTACAGCAAACCCCTGACAAAGGGCTGAGAATAAGCACGAAATACATAGGGTTCTTTAAATAAAGAAATGCTGCTTGAAACGATCTGTATCATTTTAATCGTATTTTCATAGAGGTCCGGATGGGAACGAGTCAATATGAGAAGCATTCAAACTGCATAACCCCACACATGAAGAAAAGGAAAATTATTATTATGCAATCTTTTGATAAAGATGATGGAGTATTTTGGATTATTGACGAGCAAAGTCAAACATTGAAATAGTTACAAGATAGTATCCATTGAAGCTGTGCGTCTGGATGAATATATGATTATACCACGATTTCAATTACCACGCATGGGTTTACCACGCAAATTTTACATCGCAAGTGGCTTTACCACGCTGGTATTTACAACGTAGGATTTTACTACGCGTAGAAACGTCTTACCTGCACGTCTTTCTCTACGAGCCCTTACTTCCATCCTCCATGGAAACAAGCGTCAAAACACGTATACCAAAATAAAAAAAGGACTGCTTTTTTGATGTACACGGCACGTCTTTGGGGGAGGCTCTTTCCTTTTTCTTCTAAAATTATGTTCGTTTTTTTTTAAAGTAACCTGCTTGTTATTTTTGGGGGGAGACCCCCACAGCCCCCCAACCCCCCCCACCCCCCAACCCCACGCAGAACGACTGGAAGGAATACCACGTCTTCCCCCAACCCACGCAGAACGTGGTAAAGACGGTCGTGGAAGGCACCCGAGTTGAAAGAACGTTTGCGTGGTAAGTGTACCGTGGTAAACGTTATGCGTGGTGATGCCTTCGTAGTAAATGATGTTTCCCCGTCTGGATGTGGAGCATATTCATATGCGCTCCCCACAGCATTGTATGTAATATGGTTATAAGGGCATGGCACGATCCAGTTTCGCACGCATTAAAAGTAAAAGTTAAAACCATGGATGACACTGAGAGAATAGGTGGTGAGCATACCACCCCGTATGAAGTTTCAAGTTGAATTGCCCTATTGCTGGTTTTGCACCCGGAGTGAAAGAAATATTCACATGAAGAACGGTTCATCAAAGACTTCCTGTTGGGCGTCACAGCAAATGTTTATGAACATTAGCTGTATTTTTAAGATGATTTTATTTGTCAGAGAGTGTATATATATATATACTAGATGCCCTTGAAACGTTAGAACATGAGATATTTAGCGAAAATTGAATATTTAGCACTGGATTGAATTGATAATTTCACGGTGGGAGTAAAGTTCACTATGTGTGTTGTAGTTTAGAGGTAGGCGGGGAGAGTTTGGTGATTAATCATTGGTTACATCGATGGGTGGAGCAAAAGTGGTTTAAAAGTGGGATGAAATGGCAGATGGTAACATGGGAGAAAATGATTTCTTGAGGCGCGTGAGAGCGGGAAGAGATATCACAGAGTGGGCAGGTATAATGGCCGTCGTGATAATAGGGTATATGGAAGTGTATAATTAGTCTGTTAGTATTGGTAAAGTGAGCGGGATGATAGGATGAATGCAGGAAGAGGTGAAAGACTTCGAATGCATGTGTGATTGGGGTCGATGACTGGCGAGTTTGTGAATGGCGTCAGTAGATGAGGGAGTGAAGTGAATATGGTGACTGCATGCATGTAGATGGAAGTGAGGAAGTTAGGATGTCAGTGTGATAGGGATAAGGAGGGTTGTTGTTGTTGAGGGGTTTATCAGTATGTTTGTGAGGAAGGATGGATAGAATATGACAGTAGTAGTGTATAAAGTGAGCAGTGTAGAATCAGACGGTAATGTGGGATGATGTTTTGGCTGTTTCATTATAATATGATTCGGGGAGTAAACGGAGGTGGAAAAGGGAATGTATTAGTAGAAATTAATTTACAAACGAAACTGATGAAAACAAGTACAATTTTTATAAGGGGATTTTTTCGCAAAAATAATTAATGGATTCATGTGCTGATCACTGTTTACGGTGTATAGAAGACAGATTGAGTAATTATACACTTTTTTGAATTGTTAATTTACAGCTAACCCCTGACGAAGGGCTGGGAATAAGCTCGAAATGCATTAGGTTCTTTAAATAAAGAAATGCTGCTTGAAACGATCTGTTTCATTTTGATCGTATTTTCGTAGAGGTCCGGATGGGCACACGTCAATATGAGAAGCATTCACACTGCATAACGCCACACATGAAGAAAAGGAAAATGATGATTATGTAATCTTTTGATAAAGATGATGGGGTATTTTGGATTAATGGCTAGCAAAGTCAAACGTTGAAATAATTACAGGATGTAGTATCCATTGAAGCTGTGCGTCTGGATGTGGAGCGTTCATATGCGCTCCCCACAGCATTGTACACATCCCTGTTTGCCATGCCCACAAACACACTGCCCTGGCATACCTCAGTCACCCCTCTAGCTGAGTGCACTGTGCAAGTGGTGTGGGCACGGGTGCATGAGCCCTGTGCCCCTACATTACCCAGGGCCATTCCTGGGCACTGTAAGTGCAGTGATGCCATTGAGAGTATATGGGGCTGGGATGTTGTCATTACGAACTCCACTGCACCATAATGGGTACACTGAAGACTGAGAAGTTTGATACTAAACTTCTCAGCACATTAAACCCACACTGATGTCAGTGTGGGATTTAATGCCAAATGCACGACAGAGGTCAACTTGAAGAGATGCTCCCTCAAACCTAACCAACACCCAGTGTCCTGACTGTGTGGCTACCGAGGCTGCCACCAAAAGACATGTTTCTGGACCCCTGGGTTGAGAGCTTGCCGCTTTCGGGTGCCTGAAACAATGCACATCCTGGGGCGAGGTGCCAAGCCTCCTCCCCAGGATGGGCAGGGCAAGCTTCAAAGGCATGCCGGCTTTGTGAGCTTCTCCAGACCACTTGCTGAACTCAGCAACTGGACCCCACCGGTTCTGACCCCCACTCTGGCGGGAAGTCAGTCGGGAAACCCTAAGTGAGGAAAGGGGGTGTGCCAGCCTCTGCCAACTCCACCCCTCATGTGGGAGAGGCAAGGTAAAGCACAACTCCGGGCTACTACCATCTTGAGGATGGGGAGCCCTACCCAATCAGAGCTAGGCCCCACAGAAGAGGAGCAGGATAGGGAGCGTATTCAACACAGGACAGGGACCCATTGGTCCCTGCTCTTGCCCTACCTGTAACACCCCTAAATGTAGTATTTAGGGGCACCCTGAACCTTCCTTCCTCAGATCCCGATTTGAAAACAAGACAGACTGCTAAAACCTTAGTGTCTCCTGCGGACATCAACCTCAAAAACCCCGGCGGACCTGCCTGCCTTGTTCATCTAAAAGACTGGGACTTCCATGAGCTGTGGTTCTGCTCAAACAGCGACCCCTGGTGCCAGTCAGAAACCGCAAATCCAGCACACTCTGCACCCGCCAAGCGCGGCCTGTGCCTGAGTGAACAAAGACCACGAAGACATCCCCCTGGTGATTGTGGCCACAAATCCAGTGCCCAAGGACCCTCCTTGACAATCCTGGCGACGCCTGCAGCCTCACAAACAGGGACCCCTCCAACCGCGACCAGCAGAGGGTAAGATTTCCTGACACCAAAAGATACCCCTGCACCCGGTGCCCCACGGCCCACTGTGCCCAACTCCTGGGTGTCTACCTATCCTCCAAGATCCCAACTTACATCTGAAAGTGGTGGTCGCACCTGAAGAATCTCCGAGCCTGCAGCCTTTGTTCAACCTCCAGCTTTTCCATTGACTAACATTGGGCGCCTGAAGGCCCAAAAGCACCCTGCACTGAGCCGCCTTATTGCCGCTGTAAGTGCAGCAAATACTCTATCCTACTTCCCCACTTGCCCTGTGTAAGTGACCAGGAGCTCAGCTCCCACAGCCGCATGGTCCTCCATAGGATAACATTGGGCCTACTCACTCTGCACCCGGCTGCGCCTGTGCCGCTGAGGGTGTAACAATTGTACTTACCTGACCCTGGGAGGCCGCTGACTCTACCCCCTGAACCGTAACTCTGCCAGCCGAGCACTTACCCAAAGACGGATAACTTGATTTTCTCCATTGGGTAACATCGGCTGGTTTCACTTGGAAATTCTTCTGTGTCGATGTTCACAAACTTAAAATATTCCTTTAAATTCGTCCGAGTATCAAAAACGAAATTACCTTCAATCAGGAGAGGTCATTTTGCTGCATCTTTGAGCCCAGCACTGAACCTGAAAAGTAATTATAACCGTGATTTATTGTTTACTCAATTTTCCTCCATAGGAACCCCTTGTCTGGTTTTTGCCGGAAATTCTTCCGTCGATTTTCTAAACCTACAAATATTCCTTAAAAATCGCTTGTGTAACAAAAACAATTTCTTTCAACTATTTACAGGGAATGCACCAGGGCTGAATTCAGGATCCAGCCCTGAGTAAGAAAAACATTTGTAAAGTGATTTTCTTGCGTTTACTAAAAACTACCCATTGAGTTCAATGTTATTTTGTGTTTAAACTTGTGTTGCATATTGTAACAAGTGTAACTATTGCATTCTAAAGTCTAGGGCTATTTATAAGTATTCAATTGCAACATCTCATTCTAAGAAAGTATTTATGATACCTACTGTGGTTCTAAAATAAAACAACAATATTTTATATACAAATCAATTGGCCTAGAGTTCAGTTCTTGAGTGTGTGAGACCATTTGCTTAATAAGTGTGTACAACAAATGCTTTACACTGTCCTCTGATACTGCCTTACTGCTCGACCAAGCTACCACTTTAGAGAGTAAGATTATATCTAAGTTTAGCCCCTGCCATACCTCTGGACTGTGGACTCTGTGCACACTGTACCTTACTTTGGTCCAGTATATACAGAGCTACATTCTTACACCAACTAAAAAGTGATATATGCCTGGAAATTCACATAAAACCGATTTCAGATCAGAAAAAGCAATATTACATGACCAACAGGAGGGTAAAGTGGTGGAATTAATTTTGCTCAAAGTGACTGTGGGGCCTATAAGTCCATTATAAATAATAATTAAGGTTTCAGTTGAATTAGCCGCCCAGGAGGATTTAAGTATCTTGAGCCAAATGTTATTCCATAATAAAATCAGAAATCAGTTATTGAAGTCTTGTACCCACAGTTACTCTACCTCTGTTTTTTCTCTCATGTCAGAAGGAAACTTAATGATACCATGAATGTGATATTCTGTAATAACTAGCAAAACTAACTTTGATAATTGAGGCGGATTTTAATATACAATATGATCCTAAAATTGACTGAATTAAAAAATCAAGGGCCATATGTATTAAAAACTGTTTTGCGATTCTCAAATTGCGATTTTTAGCGAATCGCAATTAAAGAATCGCAAAATGCAGTGTATTTAGGATTTGGTAAAAGTTTTGCGAATCCTACATATTCCTTATTTACGAATCGCAAATTGAGATTTGCAAATAAGGAATACCTTCCCATGCATTCCTTTGTGCTAGGAGGTCCATAGGAATGAATGGGAAGACATTCTCAATTTGTGATTACCAATTAAAGAATCGTAAATTGAAAATGCAATTCTAAGGTTACAAGGGTGCCAAAAGGACACCCTGTAGCACCCCTGAAATATGCAAGTGTGCACATTTTACGAACATACATGCCCTTAGGGCATATGGCACGTTTAAAAAGTCAAAAAAGCGCTTTTTTTAAAGAAAATCGCAAATTACCACCAACTTGAAGTTGGTGGTAATTTGAAATTCCTTAAGGCCAAATAACACATATCTGGTGCTTCCAGAATTGCATTAAAGGAATCGCAATTTGCAATTCCTGAATTGCATTCGCAAAATAGAGACTTGCACATTTTTCAATTCTGTATTTTGCGATGGCCTTTTGGGACTGTACATCCCAAAAGGCTTTTCCAATTCGCAATTGGGCAGATTCTGAGAATCTGCCCATTTGCAAACGGGAAAAAGACTTGATACATATAGCCTCAAATCATTTATCATAACAGGAAAGGAGATTAAAAATGCAGCTGAGCTTGATGAAAGGAAATAAACAAATCATTTTGCAAATGCTGATCAATCCAGAGCAAACCATTCTCTCTCCATGACTTCCAAAAATAGTTCTATTATTAATCCTAATAACTATATCCTAATGATGAATTAGGAAAATGCTCTCTATTTGAAAGGTGAGAAATGCATTTTCATACTGCATTCTTAGGAATGTGAAGAAACATAGAAATATGTTTTTGTGGAAAAGACAAAAAGAAAACATCATAGGAAAAGAATCAATGAAAAAAAACTACTATCTACCCATAAAGGGTAAAATCTGAGATCACTCTCTGATTGAAAAATTGAACTTTTTCTAAAAAAGGAAGCATTGTGAAGACAACATCAGGGAAATGGCTCCTACATTTTGTTTATCAAATTTGCATTTTAAGTGACTTGGGGGTTTGGTAACACATTTAAACGAATACAAAACAGAATAACATTTTTAAAATAAAAGATGGAAGGTTATGGAAATCATGAAAAGATAAAACAAACCACATGAACTAACATCATCTGAGTGGAATCCAATCATAATCCAAAAAAGGAGTGCCATATGGAAATTAGGAATGTTAATTTCAGTGATAGTTTGAGGGAGGGTGCATGGATTCAACCAAGATGCCTCATTTCCAACAATGATTACTCCATGTCTGAGGTAAGAATATGAAGGCATAGCCTGGAAAATAGGATTCAGCTTTAAATTTGTGTTAGGAATACCTTAAGAACACTGGGCACTAACCAATCACTGGAAATGTTTTGCGACTCAATCCTTGCTACTTTCTCATTATATGCTCCTGTTTTTGCACCAATTCACCTTTGCCTCACAGTTAATATTACCTAGGAGCTCATTTAACAATGGCAGAACCATTCTGACAGACGACTAACATTTATGCAGCTCTAGTCAATACCTTGTTAAAATAATATTTCTGCATGTCTGACAAGGTCCAGACTGGTTCTTTCTCCAACTGTGACTGGAACCTGGCTGTTTACAAGGCTCCTGGAATGAAGCCATGTTTAGCATCTTCAAATGAAAAGTTTGAAGTTGTTTTTTTGCTCTACCCAGTATTCCTGTTCAGATAGCGGATCACTGCTATATGGCCTGTAGTTATCACCAGCCTGTTTATCATTCAGCACGGAGCAGTCTATCAAGATGATATAGCTGAACCAATTATTAATAACAAGAAGGGTGTGTGTAGGGCCAGGTTTGAGTTTGACCTTGCACAACAACTCTACAATATGATCAGTTACATATTATTCAAGAATGCTACATTTCTCCTCATCACCTGCTTTATTCACATTAACGTTATACATTAACATTACAATTAAATCTTCTTGCAGACCCCCTGCTATATGGCTACTTAAGATGGCTCTACAAGGAAGGCCTGGAATGTTTACCTTGCAAATAAGTTTATAGGATGAAATGATGACTGTAATAATGAATCACCCCTACGGGATTTTATGGAGGTATTTATTCCCTGATGTATCTTCTAATTTGCACTGAACAGATCACATTTACTTGACATATTTTCAGAAACAGCCATCTTTGAAGTGCTATATGTGATGATAAATATTTACCTCTTGTCAATCGTTTAGAATTTTCATCCACTAATGCATTATGATTGGTAATAGGTAATTTTATAGATAATATAAACAGCTTGTGAACTGTAACAAAGATGTAGTTCTATATTAAACAGTCATTAGGGCATGCCTGTGGTGCCCCAGTGTGTATCTTGTTTTACTCTTGTTCTGTGGGTTACCATAGATTGTCACAAAAAGTTACAAAAGATGCAAAGCAATGAGTAGTAACTTGAAAGACGTCAAGAGGCTGGTTTGTTATTGGTCCAGGTGGAAGGCAGAGGACAATCAACAAGATTATGGCATACAATCAACATGATTATGGCATATATCTCTAGAAAAATGTTGGGCTACCTAAAGATGTAGATAATATATCAGAACTAGAAATCTTTTTGAAAGCAATTAGAAGAAATAGCAATGTAATATAACTGTCTAAAGTTTATCAGAGGAGGAATAGAGAAACAAGAGATAGTAATGTGGGAAGTCAGTCAATTCTCTGAGAATAATTAGCCTGAAAATATTTGGCCTAAGTTCTAAAGGATCTGACATTTATTAGGCAAAATATTGTTTACAGGAGATATGGGCAGAAAATGAAGTTAGTATGGATGAGTACCTTGAACACCATGTTCAGCAATGAAACAGAAATAGGGTTCAATGCTTGGTTCGCTTGCCATCCGGGTCTCGTGAAAGTGGCTGTGAAATATTTTACTCAACAAGTAAGCCTACTGTAAGAAATTGACTTACTGGTGTGGAACCCTACTCAAGTACCAAACACAATCCTTGTCATGGTGAAGTCAGAAGCAAAATCCAAATTAACCTGTTCTCAATCCTCTGGTAACTTGGCACAGAGCAGTCAGGTTTAGCACAGAGAATATGTTTAAAGTACTAATGCATCACTTCAAATGGTAATAAAGTGAAACACAAAACAAGAAAAATCCCACACAAATTTATAAATAATAAATCACTTGAAAACAAAGTGACAAAAATCAGTATAACTGATGACATGCAATAAAAAATGTTTGTATGTAAATAGCGCCAAAAAGCACAAAGATCCAACTGTGCTTATCTGATCAAGCAAGACCGGGACACCATCACTAGTTCAGGCCAACTGCGATGGAGAGCAGGCTGGCTACAGGGGCAGAGTTTGGCCCACTGAACAAAGTGCCATAAATCCTGGTTGTGGAGCAATGTGGCATCCTGCATCAAGGATGTGTTGTGCAGCAGAGGTAATGCGATGTCCTGGGATGGAGATACGTCATGCAATAAGGTTCAGGGAAGCTGCAGGACTTCAATATGAGATCCTGCTTGGTCTCAATAGTGACATTGATGAGAGGCATGCAATCCATTGTTCTGTGTCGAAGATGCGTTGCACACCGGCTGGTTCCAAAGAAGGTGCAGGGTTTGCAATGCGGAGTCCAACATCATCGTCAAGGATAATGGTGACGAGGGCTTACGAGCCAAGGCCTGCGGCGGGATGTGTCGCACAACGGTTTTGATGTGGAGTTTTGTGAGGCGATGAATTGGTAGTGCTGGACCCACAGCTGGGCTAGCAGAGCACATTAAAGCCCACTTCCAAGGGACCAGGCACCACTTGGGAGGGAAGGACTCACAGGTGGCAGAGTCAAAGTCTGGGTTCAAAGTTTTTGGAATCTTTTCTGTCCCTGAGGGTCTGATCAAAAGGCCAGCTAACTAGCCCTTGTAGTCACTCTAACTGTCCTGGGTTCAAGAGGCAGGTCCAGTCCTTCTCACTTAGGCAGGGGGCAGCAGGGTAGCAGAGCAGCAGATTGGCAGTCCTTCTTGCTCCAAAGCAGCTCACCAATCCTTCTTAGCCTCCCATAGGTCCAGATGTGTATGGTAGAGTTGGGTATTTATACCTGGTGCCCACTTGGAATACAAGGTTCTGGAGGTCTCCAACCCAAGATGTTTTTACAATTTTCTACCTCCTTTTCCTGGTCCCAGATTGTAGGGGTCATAATACCCTAGAGTCAGACCCTTACAGATTGTGCTCAGGCATAGCCTTTGTGATTTTCAAATGTGTTAAATAACAGTTCCTTCTCCTCATCAAATCAAAGATGGCCCATCTTGCAAACACCTATCTGCCTTTGTTTCACTGTCTGGGAGCAATACACAAAGCCCAACTGCCAGCTACACCTAGTCACTTGACCCAGGGACAGGCTGCGGATACCACATTGTTATTACAAGAAAATGCCAACTTTCTAAAAGTGTAAACCAAACAAAAGCCCTAGCTGCCTAAATTCTGAGATGGCTCAACAAAAGAGACCAATAACTTGATTTTCACTAGTCCTTGTGTTTTATCTAAAAGTGGCATTTTCAGAATTGTGACTTAAAATCTAATTTTAGCATTACCAAGGGCTTTTAATTACAATTCGTTGAACAGCAGCCTCAATATGTCCACCTGCTCCCTATTAAAAGGTATCACTTGATAATTCCATTAAGGAAACCCAATGTTAACATGAGTGAGACTAAACTAAAAAGCACATGTCCTGCATTTTCATTACACTGCACTCTGGGCTATGTATAGCCTACCCTAGGGATGTCCTGTATGTATTAAAGCAAAAGGTTTGGCACCTGACTAAAGGTTTATTTTGCTAGGTCGAATTGGGAGTGCAAAACTGCACATACAGGCTGCAATAGCAGGGCTGCAACATATGATACAGGGTTACTTAAGTGGTTGGCACAATAACTGTTGCAGCTTCGCTAGCAGCACTTAAGTTACAGGCCCTGGGTACAAGGGGGAAGACTTTACCAGGCAAATTAAATGTGCCAATTGGATATAAGCCAGTTCTACCATGTTTATTGTAGAGAGTTCAAGTACCAGGCCAACAAAAATAAAATCATCATAAAAAAAGGGAAAAGGTAAATTGTTTGGGGAAGACCACCCTAAGGCTGGCAGGCCTAAAACCTACTAATATAATAAAATTAATCAATCAATCAATCAATCCATCAGGGGTTTTGTATAGCGCATCTACTCACCCGTGAGAGTCTCAAGGTGACAGGGGGAGGCGGATCCATAGGGTTCTGCGGGCATCTGAAGAGCCAGGTATTGAGGTCCTTCCAGAACTGGAGCAGTGTAGGGCTACACATAAGCCTAATTGAGATGAGTCCCCTGGTAGAAGTCATAGATATGTGAAATATGGGTTTTATCACAGCTAGAGGTGTTCCTATCCTAGCAGTTCTTGGAGACTTGATTCTAGGTCTTAGACACTCAGTTTGAAGGTTATGTTTCTGAGCCTTTTGGAAAGGGGCGACCACTCGGTCCCCCCGAACGTATGGCGGAGTGCCTCGATCCCCCCGGGAAGCCATTTTTGGGCGGGAGGCGCGTCTCGGCTGGTATGCCCGAAGCGGCGTAGCCGGGGCGCGCCTTTTCCCGCCCTAGAGTGGGCTGGCCTAGACACCGACGTAGCCAGCCCCGCCCTAGGGGCAGGCAGGGGCGGGTTCTCGCCCGCCCTGAAGACGGATAAAAAGAGACGCAAGACCAGAAGACGTCCTCTTGTTCTTGTGCTCCGAAGCTGCACCTCCTCGCTACCCGTGAGCTCGGGACAGAACGAAGAGCCAATTTTGAGCGTTTTGATCTTTTTCTTTGTCTTCTAGATACTTCGTCGGAGAAATGCCAAAGAAAGTCGCAAAGAGAATGACGACCGACCAGATGGTGCGGGCCCTTTGCAAAGAGGTGTCCGACATAAAGAAACGGTTGGCGAAACGGGACGGGGAGGAGGGTTCGGGCCCTGCGCCGGCTGGAGGGAGACCTAAGAGGCCGAGAAGGGTTCCAGCCGGTGGAGACGTCCCGGTCCCCTCTGTACCGCTCGAGGCGCCGACCCCAGTACCAATGGAGGGGAATCCAATCCCCGTTGTCGTCACCCCGACATCCAAAGAAGACATGCCCCCCGAGCTGGCAGCACAGCTAGCAGCTTGGTTGGGGGATAGTAGTGATGGCGCCACGGCTGCCGAGGCACAGGCGCTGATAAAAGGGCTTCGTGAGAAGAGAGATGCAGCTAAAGTGACTGCGCCGTTGGCGGGAATAGACAAGCCGCAAGCGGCCGAAGCTGCGTCCGGTGCAGGTAAGCGGCCATTGCCGATTGCAAGGGACGAGTCAGCACCCTCTCGTAGAGAGAGATTGGGACAACATGTGCCTTTAGCTATAAAAGAAAAGATCTGGGCTGGGGAGTACGTGAATATTTTCTCCTTGCTTGTTGATCATTATGAGGTGGAGCATGTTAAAAGTCAGAAGGACCTAATGCATCCGAGTGTTTGGCGCGCAAAAATGGCCGCCTTTAAGGTAAATGAGAATATTGGCAACTGGGGCAATGCGTGGGGTATTTTTACATCGATTTTGGGGGAACGTAGGCCCGAGTTGCTTTCTGAATTTCCCATTTATCAATCACGAATTATGGGTTACTCGACAGCGTATCAAGGTAACCATTGGTTTTGTTATGACAATCTGTTCAGGAAAGAAAAGGAACATAACAAGGGTTTGACTTGGGATTGTTACGATTCTGTAACATGGGATAAAATGAAAGAATCAGGAATGTTAAAGATGCCATTGGTTGGGAGCAATGTTGTAGATTACTCCCGCCAAAATGTGGGGACGCCCTTTCGACCAAGTACGAGCACCGACGATCAGTCGAGGCCCGCAGGCAATACAGGGAGGAAGGGTTTCTGCTTTAATTTCAACAAAGGGAAATGTACCAGACCTCCGGGATCGTGTAAATTCAAACATGAGTGTAGTACGTGTGGGTCGTCCCATCCTGAGTCATCGTGCAGAGCCAGAACGGGTGAGAATGGGGGTAAGGGAGGCGCCAAACAGGTCTAAACTAGTCCGAGGGGAGCCTTTACCAACCCCGATTGATACCTTGGCAATGATTCCCTGGCTCAGTGAATACCCGGATCGTACTTCTGCTGGGGTGCTGCGGAACGGTTTTTCACATGGTTTCCGCATCCCGGTAGGGGACTTTCAGGGTGTAGGGATTTGCAAAAATCAACTTTCTGTTTTACAACATACATCTGTGGTGCAAGAAAAAATTCAGAAAGAGGTTAGCCGGGGACGGGTCGCTGGCCCGTTTAGTGTACTCCCGGTACCGGATTTTGTTTGTTCTCCGTTAGGGGTGGTCCCCAAGAAGGACCCAGGTGAGTTTCGTTTGATCCATAATTTGTCTGCTCCACACGGCCTTTCGGTGAACGACGCAATTGATCCAGAAGTTTGTACGGTGCGATACGCATCGTTTGATGAGGCAGTAGCCATCTTGAATCGCCTGGGGCCCGGGACGTTGATGGCGAAATCAGATATCGAGTCAGCGTTCCGGTTGCTCCCGGTACACCCAGACGATCAGCGTCTTTTGGGATTCGGGTTCCAGGGGTCATTTTACATGGATAGGTGTATGCCAATGGGATGCTCTATATCATGTGCTTATTTTGAGCAATTCAGTACTTTCCTGCAATGGGTGTTCACGAAGAAAACGGGTTTCCGAAATGTAATGCACTACCTTGACGACTTTTTGTTCCTTGGTCCCGCCGGAAATCCCGAATGTGCTCAGGCCTTAGCTGAATTCTGTGTGTTGATGGGTCATTTTGGCGTGCCATTGGCACCGGGTAAAACTATGGGTCCCACGACTTGCCTCGAGTTTTTGGGGATCGAGTTGGACTCAAGGGAGGGGTGTTTCCGTTTACCAGCTAGCAAAGTGTTAAAATTCAGGGCAGCCCTCCAAGTATGTTTGAATGCATCTAAGGTTACACTGCATCAGTTGCAACAATTAGTGGGAAAGTTGAACTTTGCCTTGAGGGTGATCCCAATGGCTCGCCCTTTTTCCCGCTCAATTGCCCAAGCGATGGTTGGCCTAAAGGAGGGTCATCATCGCACGAGGTTATCGGCTGAGGTCCGCCAGGACATGCGGATTTGGTTAGCATTTTTGGCGGACTTCAATGGCCGAGTCGTCTGGAACAAGCCAGCCGTGTCCTCAGAAGAGCTTGGGCTATGGACAGATTCAGCAGGAAGCATAGGCTTTGGCGCCATCTTCGGCACAAAGTGGTCTGCTCAAAGGTGGCCCCTATGGTGGCACGAGAAGGGGCTAACGAGTAATATTGCTTTCCTTGAACTATTTCCCATTCTGGTGGCCCTGAGAACCTGGCCAGAAGGGTTCAGAGATCATTCTGTCGTGTTCTGGTCCGACAATATGACCGTGGTAGAATGCATCAATAGTCAGGCAGCCCATTGTAAATTGATTTTGAGGCTGCTCAAAGAAATTGTCCTACTGTGTATGCAACTGAACGTGGTATTCAGAGCAAAACATGTCCCAGGGGTGATGAATCAGGCTGCTGATGCACTGTCTCGTTTTCACATGCAGGCTTTCTCGGGTTTCCTTCCTTCAGCGGACCCGGAGCCGGCACCCTTCCCCGAAGCTCTCTGGTCTCTCGGTGCCCCGAACTTCGTCACCTCGTGGGAGAGAGTCTAGCACCCAGGACAAGGAAGGCATATGAAGGGGCGTTCCAGGCCTATTTAGCCTTTTTGGGGGCAGAGAGAGGGGGACTTTGGGGTCAGGAAGAGTGGGTTGTACTTTTTCTGATGTCCTTACGTAGGGCTGGGAAATCGGTGGCTACGGCCCAAAGGCATCGTGCCGCCATTTCTTTTGTTGCCAGGGCCCATGGCATCCTGGACCCAACAGCGTCTTTTACAGTACAGAAAGCGCTGCGTGGGTGGCAACGCCTAGAGGGTCGCAGAGTAGACGTAAGACGACCGATAGGTTTAGACAGGTTGTCCCAGTTACTGGCCACACTCCCTAACACATGCTCGTCCCCTTTCGAGACCTGTTTGTTCCGGACTGCATTTACGCTGGCATTTCACGGGGCTATGAGAGTTAGTGAGCTAGTTGCAAGGAACAAACAGGATGTGACGGGGGGCTTGTGCAGGGAACATGTTCAGATCAGGGGTGATGCGATGATTGTCTCCTTTCTCAGGTCCAAGACTGACCAAGATGGGAGAGGGGACTGCACGATCATTCGCAGGAACCCCGAGTCATCCATGTGTCCGGTACAGTGCTTAGAAGATTACCTAGCACGAAGGGTGGCATCATGGGGGGGGACATTGTTGAGGCATGCAGACGCCACCCCGCTGACGAGGTTTCAGTTCCAGCGGGTGCTTGTAATGGCCATTGCCGCAGCGGGCTTGGACCCGGGCGAATTTGGGACCCATTCCTTTCGAATAGGGGCTGCCACTGAAGCTACAGCCAGGGGTCTTAACGTAGAACAAGTGAAACGTGTGGGGCGCTGGTCCTCCAATTGTTATAAGAGGTACGTGCGATTGCACATGTTGTGAAGCTGTAATCATGTACTCACGCTTCTTGTCTTTTGTTTGTTTTCAGTTGCGCAAGCCTACGCGGCAGGGCGGACTGTGCAGTCGACCCAACACCAGGCCAGCGGTCGCACGTCACCGGCTGTGAGGAAGGAGGTGTGGGTCGTGGGCCACTCATACGTGAGACGGGCCGCAGACGTATTCAAAGCAGGTGACATGATTCACGTACCTGGGGAATACGGGTACAGAGTGTCCTTCTACGGAAGGGGCGGTCTCTGTATTGACCAGTTTCAGGAATTTTTTGAGGGTTTGTTAGAGCGGATGAGGTCACCGCCGTCCATAGTCATAGTGCATTTGGGGGGCAATGATTTGGTCACCACCGGTAGACGACTTCTCCTGGAGGCTATGCTTTCCACGGTAAGTTGGTTAGCGAGGAGAGTTCCGGGGTGCATAATTGCGTGGTCTCATGTGATCCCACGAAAAGTGTGGCGGGGGGCTATCTCGATCCCTGCTTTGAATCATTCTGTTAGAAAATTGAATAACAAAGTGAGTAGGTTGTTCCGTTCCAAGACATTGCATTCGATCTCGCATAGTTGTATTAATGATGACAGTATGTATCTGGGGGATGGTGTGCATTTGTCGAGGGTGGGGAATGAGTTACTCATAGGTGACTTCCTAGCTTGGTTAAAATCGTTAAAACATGACCTTTAGGTAGGAGTTTTGTGGGGGGTCCGGATAGCCGGTCAACTATCCGGACCTGTGGCGGTAAGGTCATGATCGGTGAGCACTAATTGGTAGATCCCTATGAGTGGGCGTCACCCAACACGGATGGGAGCGCTCGGGAGAGGTGGCCATTGGCCCCTCAATGGGGAGGCGGTCCCGTCTAAGGGCGGGTCGCCGGAAGTAAAGGAAAGGCGGTCAAGGCCCCTTCCTTTGTAGGAGGGGTTACAGCCCCCTCCTGGGGGAATTTCCCGGGGCCAGTGTCATCTGCGACGGCAGATGCGGTAAGTTGTGTGGGGTGGGGGGAGGTCCACGATACCTTCTAGATACCACACACAAGTCTTCGAACGACCTTTAAATGGCGTCGAGTCTTAAGTGCCCCCGTCAAGTCAAGGGAAATTGTTAGTAGTTGCACTTGAGGTAAGCCTCTGTGCTGTCGCCCCTCCCAAGTGGGAGGGGTAAGTCTGGTTAGGGATCTTGACACCGGTTATGACCTTGCCGTTGGCCCTTAAACGTTAGGATGTACAATTTCAGTGTTTCTAGAGAATGTTTTTGTAGGATGCTAGTTCGGCTAGGAGAACCTCTGTATTAGAGAATATGTTAAGGTTAGCCAAACATCGCAATGTGATAATGAAATTGTACATAACATGAAACGTTTAATGTGTTAATTTTTTGTTTTAATAAATACGGCCGGGAGGGTCACTCCCTCCCACATCCAAAAACTTTAAGAACTGTTTCCGGTTTCCCTCCTTTTGGGGATTGTGTTGAGAGGGGGTGGCGGGTATCTCAGCCATATGGAAAGGGGCGACCACTCGGTCCCCCCGAACGTATGGCGGAGTGCCTCGATCCCCCCGGGAAGCCATTTTTGGGCGGGAGGCGCGTCTCGGCTGGTATGCCCGAAGCGGCGTAGCCGGGGCGCGCCTTTTCCCGCCCTAGAGTGGGCTGGCCTAGACACCGACGTAGCCAGCCCCGCCCTAGGGGCAGGCAGGGGCGGGTTCTCGCCCGCCCTGAAGACGGATAAAAAGAGACGCAAGACCAGAAGACGTCCTCTTGTTCTTGTGCTCCGAAGCTGCACCTCCTCGCTACCCGTGAGCTCGGGACAGAACGAAGAGCCAATTTTGACCCACCCACCAGCCCCTGAGGACAGCAAGTCGTTGTGCAATAAAGTGAATTTTTATAAGTATGTTTTACGTTTCGTTTACAGGCTGTGAAAGTATCAGTTTGTGGTTGATCATAATAAAGTATGGTGAATGTCGTGTAAGTTGTTACGATTAAAATGATTTGATGTAGTGTTGCATTTTAAGCATGTTCTTTTGGTCGTAGCGACCAATGTTTTCTTAGGTTTGAGTAGGAATTGTCGTATTTATTTTTGGTAGGCGGTAAGGTCATGATCGGTGAGCACTAATTGGTAGATCCCTATGAGTGGGCGTCACCCAACACGGATGGGAGCGCTCGGGAGAGGTGGCCATTGGCCCCTCAATGGGGAGGCGGTCCCGTCTAAGGGCGGGTCGCCGGAAGTAAAGGAAAGGCGGTCAAGGCCCCTTCCTTTGTAGGAGGGGTTACAGCCCCCTCCTGGGGGAATTTCCCGGGGCCAGTGTCATCTGCGACGGCAGATGCGGTAAGTTGTGTGGGGTGGGGGGAGGTCCACGATACCTTCTAGATACCACACACAAGTCTTCGAACGACCTTTAAATGGCGTCGAGTCTTAAGTGCCCCCGTCAAGTCAAGGGAAATTGTTAGTAGTTGCACTTGAGGTAAGCCTCTGTGCTGTCGCCCCTCCCAAGTGGGAGGGGTAAGTCTGGTTAGGGATCTTGACACCGGTTATGACCTTGCCGTTGGCCCTTAAACGTTAGGATGTACAATTTCAGTGTTTCTAGAGAATGTTTTTGTAGGATGCTAGTTCGGCTAGGAGAACCTCTGTATTAGAGAATATGTTAAGGTTAGCCAAACATCGCAATGTGATAATGAAATTGTACATAACATGAAACGTTTAATGTGTTAATTTTTTGTTTTAATAAATACGGCCGGGAGGGTCACTCCCTCCCACATCCAAAAACTTTAAGAACTGTTTCCGGTTTCCCTCCTTTTGGGGATTGTGTTGAGAGGGGGTGGCGGGTATCTCAGCCATATGAATATACTGAAATAAATTTGACTTATTTTCTAATGTTAAATTCTAAAATCATTGCACCTATAATTAACAAATAAATATATTTCTATTAAATATTTACACATTTTTCAAAAGTGATGTATTGAAGTACTTAAAAGCAATTTAATTATAGTTTAATAAAAATTATTATAACGTTCATTTTTAAATTCTAAAAATAGTAAAGTCTTTTAAATTCAACAAAATATATGTTATTTTATATAATTTTGTTAACATGAAATTAAATTTGTTTATATTTTAACTACTTTAAATATTGTTAACTTAATGTAATATTATTTTTTATGTCACTGTAATATCACTTCTTCCTTAGTTGTATATGGAACGGTGTTGCATCAACAAGGGCTGTCGAAGTGCGCTCTAAGCTGGAGTAAAACAATTACACTTCAATAAGCGCCATATAAATCCTTAGTAAGGATACAACGGTCTGAGTGCCTTATTCACCGAATGAGGAGTGTACTGAGAGTTTTATAATATTACATGTGTGCCCTAAGCATGTATCTTAATCCCTTCGCTCATTTACACTTTTTGAATCATGTTCAGTCTCATCTGGAGGGTTTGAAACTTGATGATCTAACACTCTATAATGCAGGAATATCAATACTATTTTCTGAAGATGAGAGGTATTTTCTCTCATTGAATGAGCTTTCCAAATTTGTGTTTTATGCAGTAGCGGCTCCTGGAGTGAGTGCTGCAGGGTGGTGAAGTGGGTGGGGGAGGGGCAGGACGGGGGTGGTAAACTACAGCATACGGCCGAATGCAGGTAAGTACATAAATAAATAAATAAAAACAAATTACATTGTGCACGTTGCAATGACAAATTGCAATGCAGCGTGCGCAATGTAATTTGTTTTATTTTTAGGCGGGTGCTGCTTGCAGCACCGCCCACCACAATGGAATACATGCAGGATGTCACCGCCATCGTGGTGGCATCATAATTGTCAGTGCAGGACCGCCGCACCACTGGCGGCCGATCCCAGCACCGCTATAGTGGCGGGTGGACTGAAGTCCGCCTACCATCCTAATAGACCCCAAGTGAAGAAACCATCCTATGGTAAAAAAAACCTCCTTTTTTAACTCAAGCAAAATCTCTCTTAGCACCTAAGCGCTGATGGAGGTGTCCCAGATGGCCTCTAACACATATATCCTTGCCGTTTATTAAAGTCGATTCTAATCTTCTGCTATTGTTTTAGAATGTCACAAGTTGGCACTTTTATTGTGTTCTGAGCTGCAAAAAAAGTACTGATAAGGCCGACCGCACCATTTCCTGTCCTTCAGCTAAGATGTCTGCAGCATGCAGCTTGCTCAAAGCTCCCACAGATAACTGAAGATTTTTCTTTCCAAAAACAGATTTGAATCAGACTTTAATATTCTTTTCTTGTTATTAAATGTTCTGAGGTCATGACTTGTGATTTCAAATTCAAGAATTGGTATAATATATCTTTGGCACATTTCCAAAAAGTGCCATGCACTATCATTCAAAGTGAAGCATAACACTTTAGCAATTGGCCCACTATCAACCTATAATACAACAAATTATGATAAACGTACAAGTATTAGTAATTAAAACATGTTTATACATGAGAAATTTGCATACAAGTATATGAGTGAGAAAACTTCATTGAAGGGTTTGAAAATTGGAAAAGGAACAGAAAACATGCAACAGATTGAAAGGTCTAATTAACTAAACATTCCCTCAGAAACTTACAAATAAAGACTTACAATGTATCATGAAGGACCAAGCAAACATGAATTTATTAAAATATATATTTTTTAAAACAGTAGTAGCATAAATTACTTTTTGTAAATGGTTTAGACATAGTCAGTCTTTTTTTAAAACGTAGAAAACTAAAGTCATGCGTTCGTACAACCAGTCAAGCAACCTACATAAGAAAGCATCAAAGCAGAACAAAGATGTTAAGACTTAAACCCCCAGCAAACTAATACATACAAAATATCCCAATACTACTCATTAATGAGACCAGTGCAAACATTTTAAAGTAGAAATAATAACTTGTATAGTTAACTTTCACATCCAAAAGTACCTGATTCAACGCGCGTTTTAGCGAGCATGCCTTCATCAGGAAAACCACAATATCTCGATGGAGGTACATTTATAATGTCCCATATATGTAGACAAATTCACCTATCAGGGGTATACACTGCTAAGAATATCTCATGAAATAGAGAGCATGGACTACTCCAGTACAACTGTCCTTTTAAAGGTTAGAAGGGCAGCAACAGGGGTCCTAAATTTTGCAAAAACCCAGTTCAGAACAATGGATGCTTATAAGGCTGGGAAATGGAGCAACAAACTGGCTGGCATGCAGAATCAATGGATTGCCCATAGATTCAGAGGAATGATGCCTACTCTTAGGCATCTCAAAAAAGGTGACTGATCCAAAACCACAAGATACATGCTCTAGGACTAGGCATGGCATCTTGTCCTCTGCATTGAGCTTCCTGAGGATCATTTGCTTTTTTGGGCTACTAGATGAGCATATGATGTGTGTAGAGTAATTTCCCACAACAAAATACCAAAAAAGTACTATAAATGACACACTAAGGCCCTGATTACGAGTTTTTGACAGAGCGGTGGTGCAGCCGTGGAAACTGCATCGTGGCGTGGAAGTTCAATGGTGGTGCCTATTTTAAAGCTGCCAGTGCCATTAGACAATGGAACCACAATGGGACTGCACTAAAAGGTTCCTACATGGCATGGACTAGAAAATCCATGCCATGCAGGATCCTATGTGCATGCGCACAGGGGTGCACATGTTATGCGCTGTGTGCATCCACGTGTGGGGCACAGGGGAGCCCTGTAGGGCCCCCTTCTTTTCCCCTCAGCCAGGGTTTCCATGTCGGTGGAATGGCCATGAAAAGCTTGTCTTAGAGGAAACTCGTAATATGCTTCGCTGGACTGAAGCATATTGCAGCTTCTGACAGCTGCTCCTACACCAGGGAAGAGTGAAGCCAGTGGTCCCAGGCAGTCCGACTGCCCGCCGTAATCGGATGGTCCGACTGCCGGTGTAGTGGTGGCTGGATCCGCTGCGCCACTTAGAGTCTTTAGACCGCCAGACCCGTAATAGGGCCCTAAGTGTGTATCATAGTATCCTGATATAATAATCACCAAAGAACCTGGTGTTTGTATCACTGGTGATACAAACAAAATTAGGACCCGGAAAATTAAATCTTACTGTGTTGACCAAACATGAACAAGAAGACAGTGAACATAGTGCTTTAAAATAAAATTCCCCCCAAAACACTACATAAAATAAATGTCTTACTGCCATTCAGGTGCAATGTATAATTGCCCCTATAGCTCAGGGTGTCCTACCTCGAGCAGGAGCTGTTGAACACCAAAACCCTGCTCGAGACCCTCCGCAAGGAGCATGCCGATGTGGCCCGAAAAGTGAACAGCAGCCAGCAGTAGGAGGAGACTATCCCTTGCCCCTTTTTTAAAGACTTCTGGGGGTGGGAATTGGGAGTTGGGTTTTTTGGACTTTTCACGGACATTAGTTGGGGTTAGGGAGGGGTGGGTGGGTTGGGTCTTGCAGGAGATTATTTATGTTAGGGATATAAATATACTTTAAACTTTATCTTAGCATACATGTTTTTTACTGCTTTTGAGGTTGGTGGGTGGGGGCTTCACAGTAAGTTTGTTTTCCTGAAACTTAAGTGGCATCTTGATTCAAGTTGTGTAAGTAATTGCCCAAATCTTTTCAAAACTAAGTGCCTCTCACAGAGTAAGTGAATTCAATAATCCTAGGATTTTACTAGTACTACCGTCAGTATCTCGTCTCTCCTAATACTCCATTATACTACCTCCCCTCAAACGCTTATCTAACCTGTAGTTTGCGTTTGGAAATAGGGCTAGGCACAGGGCTGGCTGCACGGGAAATGGCGATTAAGGTTGACAATCCTGGGCGGATGAAATGTCATCATTGCTGTGGTACTAGTGGTGTTACACAGTGGCAGTTGCAGCATATGAAAAAAAAAAAAATGAAACCTTGTTTGTCCTTACCGTAGCATTAGAACAGTACGATAGAGAATATAGCAGGTGACAGTACACTAGAACAGTGCCACAAAGTAGCCTAACAAATGGTAAAGTATTGAAAGTATAACTACTACTTGCTTTGAATTTCTTTGACATTGGCTACTACTACAAGAAATAGTACTGAAGGTGAGGACACAGCAGCGTAATCATTTGCCACGTGTAGGAGGAGGATGTTCTTGATGATCAATCAAGTTGATGGCGCACATGAAAATCTGCTTTCATTTGCCAATATGTATCAACAAAAAGAGAGAAAGGGTTGAAGGGCACTCTTGGTCCCCAGTAAATCACAAGTAATCAAAGAAAGAGTGTCCGTAAAGGAAGGATATACAGAAAAGTGGTTGTCGCACGTGAAGTCTGAGGCCAGTTGTAAGTGGTCAGATAGTAAGACCAATTTCATGAAAAAATACACTGCTTTTTCAGGAAACCCTCACTCACCCTAGTGGTGACATGCTTCATCATCGGGTCCACCGGGAGAGATCGAGTACCTCCCCGGTGTGCTGCGACGCCAGGAGACTGCGGAGCAGGTTTTTTGTGAGAGGATGAAGTGTGAAAAATAATAGGGTTAAAAATGTCAGGGGTTGTACCAAAAAGACTTTTATTGGTTGGTCAACCTGACATGTTAAAAACTGGTTATGTGTAGGGAAACTAGCCAATTACAATATACTGGTGTTTACCCTAAGAAGAAGGTCAACATGTTTCTGCCCGTTCTATGTGTTATTTTACTGGGCTTTCATCCGGACCGGTGAGGGTTTCCTGAAAAAGCAGTGTATTTTTTCATGAAATTGGTCTTACTATCTGACCACTTACATGAAATTGGTCTTACTATCTGACCACTTACAACTGGCCTCAGACTTCACGTGCGACAACCACTTTTCTGTATATCCTTCCTTTACGTTCATTTGCCAATAGTCATGGGTCTGTGTCAAGCTGAGTAAGAATATATCCTCGGATTCCTTCACCAGCCTGTTGCTATGACCCTATTCTCCCCAGCAAGTGTGTGGAATTATTGCTGTCATTTAGTCACACATCAATCAAAACCACACAGCCCGTCGGAAGAGGGTTAGGGTTTGGAAAATGGATGGGAATGGATGGGAATGGGGTTTTTTGGGAAAGTTTTGTTGAGAGAAGAAAAAAAAAAGCACAGCATGGACAAACAATAATTGAAGATAAACAAATCTTTGGGTGCAAAGCTATCCATAAATCTTTTAAGTGACATAAAGGGAGTGCATGCACTACAGCAGGCATGGTTACTGAAAAGTAAGTAGTGAATGAAAGAATGCGACAGTACAGGGCTGCAGTAATAATTATGCGTTTTCACTTGCCTATCTCTGCACTCAGAGAAACACTTCGTACATTAAATTAGGTTTGAAAAACAGCAGAAGTAAAACCTATACAATGGCTGTAGGGATGAATTTAGAAGCAGAGATCAAAGAAATGCAGAGTTCACAGCAATAACATTTATTAAAAGATAATTAGAAAAGAACGGATACTGTATCTGTATGTTGTTGTAGTTGTCCTGTTGAATTTGGGAAGTTGCATGCATCCAACCATTCCTCTTATTAGCAGGACTCCTCTTCCATCTGACTCTCCGTCCATCAGTGTTGGTGACCAGAAGACACCCTGTCCACTGCCTGCCTGGCGGATGCTGAATTGCGGCTCGCTGATGTGAAGCCAGACCTCATCCTTTTTTTCCCATTGCACAGGCTGAAACCCGGCCTGCAATTATTGATGGAAAAACAGGAAGTGATATTAGAACACCACTGACAAATAAATATAAGGTATGTACGCTATGTAGTGCAAAAAGTCACACTTTGAGTTTCCTAATAGACAGTACAATATTTTTGACATTGTGCGTACTCTGTCTGAGTCTCCTTTTGAAGGATACATAAGTATGGGCCAATTAATTTAGCGGATCTTTCCCTTCAAGCTAGGTGTACTGTAAACTGTGTTTTAGAACAAAATTAGACCTTCCCAGCAGTACTCCCAGACCCTTAGTAAACCCAGTCGCAAAAATGTAGAAGACCCCGAATCAGATCTCAAAAAACGAGGCCTAGTAGAAAATGGTGACAAAACGTACTTTGAAAGTAAAGTAGGCCCAAATCCCCCCATACCCACCATGGATTGTAATCAAACCACTTGCAAGCAAGTAAAAGTATCCATACCCAGCATTGCTCCAAGACTCGCAAACCACCCCACATACACCAGGAACCCCCACAAACAGCCCGCCGAAAACGGTAGAGTGAGCGAAATATCAGAAAATGCAAGAACTTTTTCCCCAGGGATTGTCTCCAAAACATTTTCTTTCGGGTATTAGACCTTCCCAGCAATGGCCCCAGAATTGTCAACCCGGGCAAAAACAAGTTTCACCACCCCAAAAAGCCGAAAAGGAAAACCGGGAAAAGCCACATTTAGGAGACTTTGGGCCTACCTGGAATGAAGTCCAAATGAGCTCTGCAGCTAGGCCCTAACTCCCCTTTTTCACCAAGGATTTTCTGAAAACCAAATGCAATCAACATAAGACTGTGCCAGCAGTGCTCACAGACCCCAAAACCCACCCACAAAAACCTGGAAGCCCCCCAAACAGCACCCCAAAGACAGGCAAGTGAGCAAAAACGCAAAAGCTTTTTCAACATGGATTTGGTCCAAAACACTTGATTCCGATATTAGACCTTCCGAGCTATGCCCCCAGACCCCTGCAGCCACCCGCGAAAAAGCAGAACACCCCCAAACAGGCAAAAAGCAAAAATGGGCCTACTTTCAATTCTGTCCAAATGCGCTGTGCAGCTAGGCCCTAACTCCCCTTTTCCTCCATGGATTTCCTGAAAAACAAATGCTATCAACATTAGACTGTGCCAGCAGTGCTCCCAGACCCCAAAACTCACCCACAAAAACCTGGAAGCCCCCCAAACAGCACCTCAAAGACAGGCAAGTGAGCAAAAACGCAAAAACTTTTTCACCATGTATTTGGTCCAAAACACTTGATTCCGATATTAGACCTTCCGAGCTATGCCCCAGACCCCTGCAGCCGCCCACAAAAAAGCAGAACACCCTCAAACAGGCAAAAAACAAAAATGGGCCTACCTTCAGTTCTGTCTAAATGCGCTGTGCAGCTAGGCCCTAACTCCCCTTTTCCACCATGGATTTCGTGAAAAACAAATGCAATCAACATTAGACTGTGCCAGCAGTGCTCCCAGACTCCAAAACCCACCCACAAAAACCTGGAAGCCCCCCAAACAGCACCCCAAAGACAGGCAAGTGAGCAAAAGCGCAAAAACGTTTTCTGCTCCGATTTTCTCCAAACCACTTTTATCCGGTATTAGACCTTAACAGCAATGCCCCAGACCCGCCAACTCACCCGCAAAGAAGTAGAACACCCCCACAAGTGCAGAGTCTTTCTTCATTGGGCGTAATCCAGCCATCTGCTTTGAGGGAAATAGGAGTCTGGAGGAGGAGGATAGCGGAGCATGTTCTTGTGAACTTGTGAACCTGAGGAATGCAGACTGCGACACCTTCAAATCAATAAGCAAATAAGTGAAGACAGTTCTGCTGATGGGCTTGTTTTTGTGATTAGGTGATTAAAGTTTTTTTACATAGATTTTGCAAAACAAAGAAAGACAGACACACAGGAATAAAAGTGAATAAGGACAAAAAAGAAAGTTAGTGATTCATTGACTCATTTTCAGGGCTCCGTGTCAGGGAAGAAGAGCTTGTCCTCAAAATCTGCGAATTCAGACGAGAGTAGCTCAGTTAACAGAGAAGAACTTCCCTCATCTAAGTTGGTGTCCTCCTCGTCTTCTTCCTGCGTGCATTCTCATATTTTGTAATCTGGTGATATGAGGTGCTGATTCATCTTGATCATTGTTAACCTCTCCACATTTTTGGGAGAGAGGCGGGTCCTTTTGGAAGTTACAATGCCACCAGCAGCACTGAAAACACGTTCAGAAGGCACACTTGCGAGTGAGCAAGACAAGTAAATTATAGCCAGGTTGGTGATCTCTGGCCACCCATCTCTTTTCCCATGCCAATAAGCCAATGGGTCATGATGAACATAGACCTCTGTTGAGTCATTAAGATAGGCCTGCACCATCGACTCAAGGTTCTCCAGGGTTCCTCCATTTTGCTTACTTTTTTCTGGGACCTTTTGAGAAGCAAACCCAAGCTGAGTTAGCCAATCCTCTTCTTCACACAATGTTACTGTTGAGTCTGGTGCAGATGATACGGTTGCTGGTGTCGTTAACGGCTGAGAGGCAAAATCACTCACTTCGGCCACAGCCACAGATGCAGAAGTGGATTTTTTTTACTCAAGATGGCCTGCTGATGTACTGCCTTTTCCTTCAATTTCCTGCCGTTCTCTTTCAAACCGAATGGCTGACACAGCTAGCCAATGTTTGTACTTTGTAACATCTGCATCATCAAAAGGAAAGAATACTCTGCCTGCCACTGCCTCTTTGTACCGTGGATCCAGAATAGTAGCAGAAATGTAATGCTGTTCTGTATGGATCTTTTCAAGACGTTCATCCCAAAGTAGGCGCTGTAATAACTTCTCCGCCAACTCAAATGCTTCTTGCTTTCCATCTTTTTGAAACGTAGAAGACACCGCCTTCAGTTGGTGCTCTAGCATTCGCAACAATGGGATAGCTTTTCCCAAATTACAGTGCTCCCTGCTGACTGCACGCGTGAAGACCTCAAAAGGATGAAGCATGTCTGTCAGGCTTTTAACTAGCTCCCATTGCTCCACCTGTATCCTCAGGTCTATCATAGGTGTACCCAGTTCAAAGAAATACTGATCGACTACCGCATACTGCTCATACAGACGCTCAAGCATGTAGAAGGTTGAATTCCAACGTGTTACCACCTCCTGGATGAGTGCTTTCACTGACACTTTACATTCATGTTGCAGGCACCTCAGCTGCTTCCGGGCCTTAAAACAATGGTTGAAATGTGTGCACATTCTTCGAAAGGTGGTCAGTAACTCGTACACTGGACTTTCTTCACTCAAGAATTTTTTAACAACCAGGTTTATTCAGTGCGCCAAACACAGCACTCTGAAATAGTTACCCTTATCCATGGCCTTAACTACATTGGCGCCATTATGCGAGGAAACGTAACCAATCATGTGTTTTATAGGGGACAGCCATTGAAAGACCTTTGTGTTAAACTCATGCAAAATGTTTTCACCTGTATGACTTTTCTCCATGGCAAACATGGCTAGTGTTGCATGTTTTGGAGCAGCTTTATAAACTTTGTCCGTGTCAACACCTGCGTTTACCTTTGATTTATACCCCTGAAAAAGAGACCCAGTGTGCAGTGTTGCATATGTAATCAAGGGCTTGCCAACTGGTCCACACGTCTGCTGTCAGATGTATAGTGTGAACAGCACTCTTCTGCAAAGCTGCCCCACTCACCTCCAGCACATCTTCATGTAGTGCTGGAACCGCAACTCTGGCAAAATAGAACCGGCTAGGAACCTTCCATTTAGGGCAGAGCATTGCCACTAATTCAAGAAAACCCACCCCTTCCACAAAAGAAAAAGGGAGAAGGTCCAGCGCTAGCATTTTAGCCAGCTTAGTGTCATACAGACGCACCGTTGGGTGGTTGCGTTCAAATGGCGCATCTGAAAACAACATGCTTCTAATGATGGGCTAGACCATTTTACGGGATGATGATGACTTCTTCGACCCAGTTACGCTCAGTGATGATGAACTTTTTTGCATTGGTGTCTCACTCTCTCCCACACTCTTAGTGGCTCATATATCTGTCAGGGGGTGTGCTTCAGACAGGGGTACTGGGTGTAACTGAAGAAATGTTTGATGCTTCGTCCTCCTCGTCATCATCAGATGAAACATCAACAAATTCAATTTGTTGACTTGCAATTCGGGCTGCCTTGATCTCCCTTAGGTGCGCATGCCATTTGACAGTGTGCTGTCTCTCATTTTGACCTCTCTGGCCTCCGGTACCATAGTTGGTACCAAGCTTACCACGACTGACTCAAACCTTACAAATTGTACAAATGGCTATGTTTTCCCTTGTTGGGCTAAAACTAAAGAAGTCCCAAACTGTGGACTTCAAATGTCTGTGGGGGGCGGAGGAGACGATACTGGGAATGCTAATGCCAGATGAAGTGGAGGAGGTGTATTGCTGAAATGTACTACGTTGTGCACTTACAGCACCACTAATTGAGGAAATGGAGGTCGAGGTGAATGGAGGTCCCTTCTGGCGAGAAAATATGGAAGCTGTAGGTGGTGGTGTACTAGTTAACTGCATTGGTGGTGGTCCCATTGACACGGCGGCAACATCACGCTAAGCAGCATTTCGGGATAGGGTAAACATATCTGTTTGCAGCATGCCCGCTGAGGCTGGAGTGACGTGTATGATGACTGCGTCGTCGTTGTGAGAGTCTTCATCAGCAGGAGTATATGCCCCTTCTTGTTCAGCGTCATCATCACACTCCATAACTATGAGACTTTCGGGGACCTTCCTTTTACACTTAGCTACCTTTGTCAGATCATGGTGTGCCTCACTCTCAGACGGCAGTGGTGGTTCCCAATTTTCATCCATATCATCAGAAGGAAGGGGGCTTGAAGAAGATGTAGACACCATCCTTGATCTTTTCCTTGCTGGGATCTGGAAGACAATGAATGATCAGGAGGAGTGGCTTCCTCAAATGATACCTCGGCTTGAATGTCGATTTCCTGATGTGCCCCTACTTCGGGAGGAACAACTATTGTGGGCACTTGTGCCGCTCCATGCACCACTGCGTGCGCCTCTCCTTGCGCCGCCTCTCCTTCCACATGTACTTGGGATGGTACTTGCACATGTGGTTGTTGTTGTGGTTGTTGAACACTCGTCAGATGAGTTACAACAACCTGTGTTGATTGAGGGATGCTGCTACTTTCTTGTGATGAGCCAACATCACTGGTCGATGGTGATTGAACAACTGTACTGGCTGCCTCTGCAGCACTCAAGGGCTTGGACCTGAGTTGGCGTGGTGGTGGTGGTGGCACTGAGCCCAATGGAGCGGAGGTGCTACTCCCAGCTTGGTCCCCAGCAGACCCCGCTGCTGCTGCAGGCGTACTTTTTTTCCCCCCAAAAATGTGGCGGTCGGCACACCAGTCTCCTTGGTAAGTGGCGCCACTTGCTTCTTCTGCTCCTTACTGGCAACTTTCTTGCTAGAGGAGCTACAGGCAACTTTTTTTGGGGCCATCTTCTTCAGATGTCAGAACAGCAGGCCGCAGTTGCACAAGTTGCAGAGTTGTCTGTGGCCACCCGTGACGTTGTGCTGCACACACCGCAGCAGGACTTGTTCCTGGCATTGATGAGGAACGATGAGGCTGATGATTCGTCTTTCTGCACCTAAAAGCAAACAAAGCCAGAGGAACATCAGTTAAATAAATGTTGCTTATGTAGCGCTTCAATTAATAGTTTGCAAGTAAGCATTTTTATTTTACCCACCCCCCAAAACAGAAAGACCAATAAAATGCACCACTGACAGAGTACCCCTGGGCATAATGGATGAAAGCATGGCAGACTGGGTGCAGGCCTATGGCACAACAAAGCACACTCCCTGGCTTCAAAATGGCCCCTAGACCCCCACTCACATGGCCAGGCCCTGCCTGGGCCAGGCCTCAAAATGGCCCCCACCCACATGGCCATGCCACATCAACACCCCAAAAAATCGAAAAACACACAAGAATCACCACAATCCAATGCCATCCATGCCCTCCATGATGTTTACATTAAAGAGACCCCACAGAACGACTCAGTCCATGCACCACTGAGTACCCCTGGGCAAAAGGCCCCAACAACAGCCAAAAAATGTTAAAACACACAAGAAATCACCAAAATCCAATGCCATCCATGCCCTCCATGATGTTTACATTAAAGACACTTGAATACAACAAAGAGGGGGGAGAGAGAGAGAGAAAAGTGGATTCAGTCTCCCTTGGCAATATGATTAAACAAAATGGAATCCACTCAGAAAGTGGTGGTGATCCCTAAAGTGATGGGGAGCACACAGTGTTGTTTAAATGCCCCTCACACACCAACAGGCCCCTTGGTGTCATGCTTCATCATCGGGGCATTCGCACCCCTCTACGGAATGCGGCGTGCTACGACTTACGGCTGCGTAGGAGCACTTGGTAGTGAACTATATGAGGGTGTGTGTTTAGGGAAGAAAAGTGAGTTAGCGAGGTGAGGTGAAAAAAGTGAGGTTAAAAAATACCTGGCTCGTAGGAAAAAATTATTTATTGTGTATTGTGTAGAGTAACTGTACTTTGTGGAGTATGCCTTTCCAAGTGATGGTTGCCATTATTATTATGGCTGTTTTTGCTATATAAGTTATAGCCAAATCTGTTTCTAAATGTTTGATTATACTGTCACATAACCCTATCACTCCCTTATCCTCACATCTATCACTTCCCTTCTCCCTTCCCGGGTACTGTATGACCTTGAATACAGTTGATTGTTCGCTATTTGTATGCATTACATTTGATCCCCTAGTGAATAAAACTTTGTGGATCTAATTGTTCTTGATTAACTCTGTAGTAGTTGCAGCACTGCTTTAGTATCCCTTAGATATGTGTCAGTAGCTTGCACCAAGGGTCTCAGAAAGGCATCGGCAAACTTAGATAAAGGTTCAAGGATGGATGAGATGCCAGACACAATTGGGCGCCCTGGTGGGTTTTCAAGGTTTTTATGGACTTTGGGTATAGTATAGAAATAGGGAGTGCCAGGATTTTTATGAACCAGGGATTCAGATTCTTTTTTGGTAAGCCAGTCATGTGCAAGGGCCTCCTCAATCATCCCTTCTATTTGTACTCGTAGAGACTCTGTGGGATCTTCTACCAAAACCTGATAATTTCTTCTATCAGAGAGGAGTCTCCTGCATTCTTTGTCATAAGCAGTAGTAGTTTGGATAACCACTGCCCCACCCTTGTCTGCAGGTTTTATGGTTAAGGTTTTGTTAAGTCTTAGTTCTCTGATTGCCTCATTCTCAAGTTTACTCATGTTCTGGAACACCTTCTGCTTAGTGTCCAATTTCTTGAGTTTGTGCATGATTGCTTTCTCGAATGCCAAAACCTCCACAGGGAGTTGGTTGTCTAGGGGTGTGAAATTAGACGTTGATTTCAGACCTGTGCCAGAGGTATCTTGAGAAGGTTCTTTGTCTTTAAAGAAAGCCCTCAGTTTGATGGTTCTTATGAAATCCTGGATTTCTTTGTGTAACAGAAAGGTGTCAGGTTTATTAGTAGGGACGTACCCTAAGCCTTTGTTCAGTACCTTCTGTTGTAAATCAGTGAGGGGCCATGGGGTTATGTTGATAAGTAGGTCCCCCTCTTGCTCGTTGATGCTTGGTTCGCAGTCATACTCCTTGTGAGGACCCTGGGGTCTGTTTCATCTGCGGGTTGCCAGTTGACATTGTTGCCCTTCTTGTTCCTCCCTCTGTGGGTTCCCTGGCCCCAGGATAAAAAAGGCTGAGCATTTTGGGGTACATTGGTTTGTTCTGGAACCCATTGGGGATACATCTGCCCCATTTGTGGTGGGCCAAATTTATATTGTGGGAACTGAAAGTGGTTCTGGTAAGGGTTATATTGAGGACCCTGGAAACCTCGCCAACCTCTCTGGCGGGGGAATTGAGACCTCTGTTCTCGGAAACCTCCCCTCTGTTTTCTTTGCTGAAAACCACCTGAGTTGGTGCTTGTAGTACTGCCATCAGAACTTACACTGTCTGTGTCACTCACGTTCTCTTTCATCACATAGTCAGCTCTTGTGTACGGATAGGCTCTCTCAGGGGTGAAGCGGTCCTTATCCTTTTTTAACTTGTTAAATTTACTTTGTTTTAAAGTGGCCTCAAACTCCTTCATCTGCTGATTCAGTTCTTCCAACCCTTTCTTTATGTCTGCTGGTGAGATGAAGGCTTTTAACTGTACTTCAAGTTTCTGGATTTCCACTTTTAATTCCAAAGATTTTCTTGTGGCAGTTTGAACTATCAACACCAGCCAGTCTCTGGTGCAATGCCAGGAGATAAGAGACCATGCTTTTTTAAAAACGAGGTTGTCCTGGAAAATAAAGGGTTCATTCTTTACCAATAGACCCTGCGGGGCTATTTTGTTCCTTAGATATTCCCTCATCAATAGGCGGTGTAGGGCCGCCCTTATTTGGATTTTCCTTGTGTTCATTAACTCATCCCAGTCTGCTACTGCTGGGCTTGGGTCACTGTTGCTTAGGCCTTCAAAAGGATTGACATCTGCGAGAATTCTGTCGATGTCGTCCTCACTGAAGGTCAGGCCATGTCCATCCTCCATGTTGGTAGTAGGAGGATGGGAAGGTTCAGGGTGTAAAAAGTAGTGTATGTCAAATGTCTTAGTGTGGTCCAGAATTTTTTTTTATGGGAAAGGGCTCCCACAGCTGTGCGCTGTCTAGAACTTGAATACAACAAAGAGGGCGGAGAGAGAGAGAGAAAAGTGGATTCAGCTCCCTTGGCAATATGATTAAACAAAATGGAATCCACTCAGAAAGTGGTGGTGATCCCTAAAGTGATGGGGAGCACACAGTGTTGTTTAAATGCCCCTCACACACCAACAGGCCCCTTGGTGTCATGTTTCATCATCAGGGCCTTCGCACCCCTCTACGGAATGCGGCGTGGTACGACTTACGGCTGCGTAGGAGCACTTGGTAGTGAAATATGTGAGGGTGTGTGTTTAGGGAAGAAATGTGAGTTAGCGAGGTGAGGTGAAAAAAGTGAGGTTAAAAAATACCTGGCTCGTAGGAAAAAATTATTTATTATGTCCTCGGCTGGTATTATTAAAAAGGTGCAAGGTGAGGTTGATTATATACGTATTAGGGTATATCAACCATTAAGAGTGTCAACATGTTTCGGAGTACAACGACTCTTTCTTCAGGACAAGGATATGCACGTTATCCTCACCTTACTCACATGGAATGTCAAAGTGTATTCTACAAAAATATAAAAAAGGTGAAATGTACCTATCAATGTTAATTTTATGGATAAGCTCAGTTGCGCCCAATTGGCGTTGAAGAGAACCTGTGGAATAAAAAGACATAATAAACATCATAGTCGGATGTCCAGGAACTGAGGAAAGAACAATGCTTTCATAGTGAATGAGGGTAAAAAAGAACCCAAAATATGGTTCAAGGACCCTGTAAAAGAAAACATTGAAAAAGACACACAGAAAAACACAGACATACATCTACAGTATAAATAGTTTTCTCCCAGGTATGGATGTGGAGGGGAGGAGAGAATTGTTAAATGAAGGCTTACTTAAAGTTCAAGGTTTGATGACCTCATGAGCCTAAGCGTGATATTGGGGGATTCCTTCCTCACTGCTCAGTAAAGCAACCTAAAGGATATTAAGGGTGGGTTTTAGGTTGTATAGTGGTAAGGTCAACAAAAGGTAAAAAAGTACAAAATGCTCCTCCTAGATGTTGTGACCCAACTCACGGTTACTGCATGGTCAAATCGCCTGCCTTCCCCTCAACGCTGCTCCGATGAAGTGTGGAGTGAGGTTGGCGATTTTCTGTTAATACTCCCGGACTGTCAATTAGGGGAGGTAAATTGGTTAATTAAGTGCGGAAGTATGCCCAAATACGGAGGTTTTAGGCACACGGGATCCGGTGTTGCACGAAGGGCCGGGGAGCGGTGCGGGAGTGAAATGCGCACGCGTTGGAAGCTAGCGCAGACAGATCTGTGCATGCGTTTCACCCGGGATTCAAGGGGACGCGCATGCACTAGAAGTTAGCGCAGATGTATCACGCCCGGGATTCAATCAGGCATGAGCGGATTTTGCGGATTGGCAATCCGCGAATTTGCGGATTTGCAAACTCGCAATCCGCAAAATGCGCGAATTCCCGCGAATTTGCGGATTTTTTTTTTTTTTGTGTTCGCCCGTGTTTCTGCCAGTTCGCGAGGGTTTTTACAATTTCGCAATTTGCGAACTTACCTGTCGGGTCGCAAGTTTTGCGAACTTGTTGTTTCTACGTGTCCAACCTGTTTGGGACACTCTTCTTCATCACTGCCACTCTCTGTCACCACTGCCACTCTCTGACTACTCATGCCACCCTCTGGCCCACCCATGCCACCCTCTGTTTCATCACCACACCCTCTGGTTGTCCAGTGTACATTATTTTCGGCAAAGCAAAGCACACCTTCCCTGCCTCAAGTGACCTGAATTAATTTGGGGCTGATTAATGTGTCACAGAATATTTTTTTAGCTGGCACCTGCTTCCTTAGTGCGCCCTGATTAGTGATCTTTTGCACTTGCTAAGTGCTTTCATTGTTGCAAAATTAGTTACAACACCTGCCCTGCCCCAACTGACAATAATGAATTAGGGGCTGATTAATGGATTTTAACTTCCAGCCTGGCTCCTGCTTGTCTCCCTTAGCTGTAATTCAGGACCTTTGTGGCATATGTGTAACTATTCTGAGGTTCAGAGCAGGGTCACATAATAGTTGCAACTGGCAACTGAACTCTGGAGGGGCCCCTCAGGAAGCACTACAGGAAATGGCTACTAATGATGTGCCTGAACTTTTGAACCTGGTAAGTAGTTACTTTCAGTTTTGCTTAGATCGTATTTCTGCAATTTCGCACTTATTCGCGGGGCGCGAACTCACGCGAACAGTGCGAGCAGTGCGAGCAAAATCCGCTGCTCGCGGATTTGCGGATTTTGCAGGAAATTCGCAAATCTCGCGGATTGCGGATTTCCCGAAAATCCGCAAAATCCGCGAGCGGAACGGATTTTCCGCCCATGCCTAAATTCAATACGCATGGGCAACACCTGGAAAGCGGCACATGTTGCCAGCTAAGGTTTAAAATAAACCGGGGACACGAGGCAGTGACCCCGCGCCCATGTTTGTAAAGGGTGACACTGACAGCACTTGTTAAGGGGAGCAGGGGGAGAGTTGATTCATAGAGGGGTAGTGCCTGGGGCTGAAAGCGCGCATACATATCAAAGGAATGTTGCACCCTGCAAACTGTTATTCGATGGGGGCTGTGCAATCAACATTTGTGTTTGCATGGTTTTAAATCGCACCCTGTGTACAACTCATATAATGGCTATCCAAGTTAAGTAATATTAAGACAGGCATAGAGGTTACCAAGAGACTGTACTTCAAACACGGTGAGCAAGGTGTCACTGTGTACTCAACGTAGCTGGCTCCAAGGAATGGAGTCATTGAGCCCAGAGGTGTCAGTCCCAAGGCGGAACACCCACCGCTGTTCTTTTTCAAATAGCCCTGACTCTGTGGGTAGCTGCTGAATCACTGTCCACTGTAACTCATTCACACAATGTTGATATTCAAGGAAATGAGCTGCCATTTTTGTGGTTGATTTCTTGCATCTAATGTTACTTTTGTGCTCATTGATCCTTATTTTGACTTGCCTCGTTGTCATTCCCACGTATTCCTTTTTGCAGGGGCATGTGATTAGGTACACTACATTCTTGCTGTTACAGTTGGTGAATGTACGTTGTTCCCAACTGTTACCATTTGTGAAGATTAGAGTCTGGCTTTTCTTAGTGAGGTGACAACTGTTACAATTGCCACAAGGGTGATGGCCCTGTATTCCTTGTAACCTCATTTGTTCCACTTTGTGTGTAGGAGGTCTTGTATGGACGAGCATGTCCTTTAGATTCCTCCCACGTCTGTGGGCAAACAGCGGTTTCTCCAGATTCATTGAGCCGCTTGTCAGTGTACGCCAATGTTTGTTGACCAGTTTGGCTACTTGGTTAGTTACTGGACTGTAAGTGGTGACACAGACTGTTCTGCTCAGTTGATCGTCTTTTTTAGGCTTATCTTCCAAGAGGGCTTCACGATTGTTATTCCTGGCTCTTTTCATAGCCTTGAGAATGACATGATTAGGATATTTTCTTTGTCTCAGTTTCATGCTGAGGTCCTTAGCCTGAGTTTTGTACTTGGCTAGGTCGCTGCAGTTCTGGCGTAGGCGTAGGAACTGCCCGTATGGCAAATACTCCCTCAGGGGGATGGAAACTGTCAAACCTGAGGAGGCAGTTCTTCGCCGTGGGTTTAAAATGGGTCTCGGTTTTCAAAAAAACGGCTTCATGGTAGATATTGAGATCCAGAAAAACCATTGCGCTGTTAGACATTTGGTGGGTGAATTTTAAGAAAGATTTCTGGTTATTGAGCCATTGCATGAACTCAGTGATTGAATTTCCATCCCCCTCCCAAATCACCAAAATGTCATCAATATATCGTCGCCATGTATGGATTCTTCTCCTGAAGGGGTTGCTGGGGTGGAGAATCTTGGAGGACTCCATGTGATGGACGTACAGTCCCGCCAGGCTCAGAGCAAATGTGCTCCCCATGCTGGTTCCGTGGCTTTGCCAAAACAGGGTGTCTTCGTATTCAAAAAATTTTTTGGTGAGGGCTAGCGAGATACATTCCATGACAACTCCACGGGGGGTTTGGTATTTCCAACGGTCAGAGTGGAGTACTTCTTCGATAATCAGAAGTGTCTCATCGTGTGGGAGGCTCGTGTAGAGACTCTCCACGTCAAGGCTCAGAAGCATTTGTGAGTCAGGATCAAAGGGATGGTTCTGTAGTAGTTGCAGCACCGCTTTAGTATAACTTAGATATGTGTCAGTTGCTTGCACCAAGGGTCTCAGAAAGGCATCGGCAAACTTAGATAAAGGTTCAAGGATGGATGATATGCCGGACACAATCGGGCGCCCTGGTGGGTTTTCAAGGTTTTTATGGACTTTGGGTATAGTATAGAAATAGGGAGTGCGAGGATTTTTTTGAACCCGGAATTCAGATTCTTTTTTGGTAAGCCAGTCATGTGCAAGGGGGACCTACTTATCAACATAACCCCATGGCCCCTCACTGATTTACAACAGAAGGTACTGAACAAAGGCTTAGGGTATGTCCCTACTAATAAACCTGACACCTTTCTGTTACACAAGGAAATCCAGGATTTCATAAGAACCATCAAACTGAGGGCTTTCTTTAAAGACAAAGAACCTTCTCAAGATAACTCTGACACAGGTCTGAAACCAAAGTCTAATTTCAAACCCCTAGACAACCAACTCCCTGTGGAGGTTTTGGCATTCGAGAAAGCAATCATGCACGAACTCAAGAAATTGGACACTAAGCAGAAGGTGTTCCAGAACATGAGTAAACTTGAGAATGAGGCAATCACAGAACTAAGACTTAACAAAAACTTAACCATAAAACCTGCAGACAAGGGTGGGGCAGTGGTTATCCAAACTACTACTGCTTATGACAAAGAATGCAGGAGACTCCTCTCTGATAGAAGGAATTATCAGGTTTTGGTAGAAGATCCCACAGAGTACAAATAGAAGGGATGATTGAGGAGGCCCTTGCACATGACTGGCTTACCAAAAAAGAATCTGAATTCCTGGTTCAAAAAAATCCTCGCACTCCCTATTTCTATACTATACCCAAAGTCCATAAAAACCTTGAAAACCCACCAGGGCGCCCGATTGTGTCCGGCATCTCATCCATCCTTGAACCTTTATCTAAGTTTGCCGATGCCTTTCTGAGACCCTTGGTGCAAGCTACTGACACATATCTAAGGGATACTAAAGCGGTGCTGCAACTACTACAGAACCATCCCTTTGATCCTGACTCACAAATGCTTCTGAGCCTTGACGTGGAGAGTCTCTACACAAGCCTCCCACATGATGAGACACTTCTGATTATCGAAGAAGTACTCCATTCTGACGGTTGGAAATACCAAACCCCCCGTGGAGTTGTCATGGAATGTATCTCGCTAGCCCTCACCGAAACATTTTTTGAATACGAAGGCACCCTGTTTTGGCAAAGCCACGGAACCAGCATGGGGAGCACATTGGCTCCGAGCCTGGCGGGACTGTACGTTCATTACCTGGAGTCCTCCAAGATTCTCCACCCCAGCAACCCCTTCAGGGAAATAATCCATACATGGCGACGATATATTGATGACATTTTGGTGATTTGGGAGGGGGATGGAAATTCAATCACTGAGTTCATGCAATGGCTCTATAACCATAACTCTTTCTTAAAATTCACCCACCAAATGTCTAACAGCGCAATGGTTTTTCTGGATCTCAATATCTACCATGAAGCCGGTTTTTTGAAAACCGAGACCCATTTTAAACCCACGGCAAGGAACTGCCACCTCAGGTTTGACAGTTTCCATCCCCGTCACCTGAGGGAGAATTTGCCATACGGGCAGTTCCTACGCCTACGCCGGAACTGCAGCAACCTAGCTAAGTACAAAACTCAGTCTAAGGACCTCAGCATGAAACTGAGACAAAGAAAATATCCTAATCATGTCATTCTCAAGGCTATGAAAAGAGCCAGGAATAACAATCGTGAAGCCCTCTTGGAAGATAAGCCTAAAAAAGACGATCAACTGAGCAGAACAGTCTGTGTCACCACTTACAGTCCAGTAACTAACCAAGTAGCCAAACTGGTCAACAAACATTGGCGTACACTGACAAGCGGCTCACTGAATCTGGAGAAACCGCTGTTTGCCCACAGACGTGGGAGGAATCTAAAGGACATGCTCGTCCATACAAGACCTCCTACACACAAAGTGGAACAAATGAGGTTACAAGGAATACAGGGCCATCACCCTTGTGGCAATTGTAACAGTTGTCACCTCACTAAGAAAAGCCAGACTCTAATCTTCACAAATGGTACCAGTTGGGAACAACGTACATTCACCAACTGTAACAGCAAGAATGTAGTGTACCTAATCACATGCCCCTGCAAAAAGAAATACGTGGGAATGACAACGAGGCAAGTCAAAATAAGGATCAATGAGCACAAAAGTAACATTAGATGCAAGATATCAACCACAAAAATGGCAGCTCATTTCCTTGAATATCAACATTCTGTGAATTAGTTACAGTGGACAGTGATTGAGCAGCTACCCACAGAGTCAGGGCTATTTGAAAAAGAACAGCGGTGGGTGTTCCGCCTTGGGACTGACACCTCTGGGCTCAATGACTCCATTCCTTGGAGCGAGCTACGTTGAGTACACAGATACACCTTGCTCACCGTGTTTGAAGTACAGTCTCTTGGTAACCTCTATGCCTGTCTTAATATGACTTAACTTGGATAGCCATTATATGAGTTGTACACAGGGTGCGATTTAAAACCATGCAAACACAAATGTTGATTGCACAGCCCCCATCGAATAACAGTTTGCAGGGTGCAACATTCCTTTGATATGTATGCGCGCTTTCAGCCCCAGGCGCTACCCCTCTATGAATCAACTCTCCCCCTGCTCCCCTTAACAAGTGCTGTCAGTGTCACCCTTTACAAACATGGGCGCGCGGTCACTGCCTCGTGTCCCCGGTTTAATTTAAACCTTAGCCGGCAACATGTGCCACTTTCCAGGTGTTGCCCATGCGTATTGAATCCCGGGCGCGATACATCTGCGCTAACTTCTAGCGCATGCGCGTCCCCTTGAATCCCGGGTGAAACGCATGCGCAGATCTGTCTGTGCTAGCTTCCAACGCGTGCACATTTCACTCCCGCACCGCACCCCGGCCCATCGCACAACACCGGATCCCGTGTGCCTAAAACCTCCGTATTTGGGCAAACTTCCGCACTTAATTAACCAATTTACCTCCCCTAATTGACAGTCCGGGAGTATAAATAGAAAATCGCCAACCTCACTCCACACTTCATCGGAGCAGCGTTGAGGGGAAGGCAGGCGATTTGACCATGCAGTAACCGTGAGTCGGGTCACAACATCTAGGAGGAGCATTTTGTACTTTTTTACCTTCTGTTGACCTTACCACTATACAACCTAAAACCCACCCTTAATATTCTTTAGGTTGCTTTACTGAGCAGTGAGGAAGGAATCCCCCAATACCACGCTTAGGCTCATGAGGTCATCAAACCTTGAACTTTAAGTAAGCCTTCATTTAACAACTCTCTCCTCTTCTCCACATCCATACCTGGGAGAAAACTATTTATACTGTAGATGTATGTCTGTGTTTTTCTGTGTGACTTTTTCAATGTTTCTGTTACAGGGTCCTTGAACCATATTTTGGGTTCTTTTTTACCCTCATTCACTAGGAAAGCATTGTTCTTTCCTCAGTTCCTGGACATCCGACTATGATGTTTATTATCTCTTTTTATTCCACAGGTTCTCTTAAACGCCAATTGGGCACAACTGAGCTTATCCATAAAATTAACATTGATAGGTACATTTCACCTTTTTATATTTTTGTAGAATACACTTTGACATTCCATGTGAGTAAGGTGAGGATAACGTGCATATCCTTGTCCTGAAGAAGGAGTCGTTGTACTCCGAAACATGTTGACACTCTTAATGGTTGATATACCCTAATACGTATATAATCAACCTCACCTTGCACCTTTTTAATAATACCAGCCGAGGACATAATAAATAATTTTTTCCTACGAGCCAGGTATTTTTTAACCTCACTTTTTTCACCTCACCTCGCTAACTCACATTTCTTCCCTAAACACACACCATCATATAGTTGACTACCAAGTGCTCCTACGCAGCCGTAAGTCGTAGCATGCCGCATTCCGTAGAGGGATGCGAAGGCCCCGATGATGAAGCATGACACCAAGGGGCCTGTTGGTGTGTGAGGGGCATTTAAACCACACTGTGTGCTCCCCATCACTTTAGGGATCACCACCACTTTCTGAGTGGATTCCATTTTGTTTAATACATTAAAGACACCCCACAGAAAGACTAGGCCCATGCACCACTGAGTACCCCTGGGCATAATGGATGAAAGCATGGCAGACTGGGTGCAGGCCTATGGCACAACAAAGCACACTGCTGGCTTCAAAATGGCCCCTAGACCCCCATCCACATGGCCAGGCCCTGCCTGGACCAGGCCTCAACATGGCCCCCACCCACATGGCCATGCCCCATCAACACCCCCAAAAATCGAAAGACACCTAAAAATCACAACAATCCAATGCCATCCATGCCCTCAATGATGTTTACATTCAAAACACCCCACCGAAAGACTAGGCCCATGCACCACTGAGTACCCCCGGTGCAAAAGGCCCCAACAACAGCCAAAAAATCGAAAAACACACAAAAATCACCACAATCCAATGCCATCCATGCCCTCCATGATATTTACATTAAAGAGACCCCCAGAAAGACTCAGTCCATGCACTACTCACTACCCCTGGGCAAAAGGCCCCAACAACAGCCAAAAAATCGAAAAACACACAAAAATCACCACAATCCAATGCCATCCATGCCCTCAATGATGTTTACATTCAAGAGACACCACAGAAAGACTAGGCCCATGCACCACTGAGTATCTCTGGGCATAATGGATGAAAGCATGGCAGACTGGGTGCAGGCCTATGGCACAACAAAGCACACTGCCTGGCTTCAAAATGGCCCCTAGAACCCCACCCACATGGCCAGGCCCTGCCTGGACCAGGGTCAAAATGGCCCCCACCCACATGGACAGGCCCCAACACCACCCCCAAAAATCGAAGAACACCTAAAAATCACCACAATGCAATGCCATCCATGCCCTCAATGATCTTCACATTCAAGACACCCCACAGAAAGACTAGGCCCATGCACCACTGAGTACCCCTGGGCATAACGGATGAAAGCATGGCAGACTGGGTGCAGGCCTATGGCACAACAAAGCACACTGCCTGGCTTCAAAATGGCCCCTAGACCCCACCCACATGGCCAGGCCCTGCCTGGACCAGGCCTCAAAACGGCCCCCACCCACATGGACAGGCCCCAACACCACCCCCAAAAATCAAAAAACACCTAAAAATCATCACAATCCAATGCCATCCATGCCCTCATTGATGTTTACATTCAAGACACCCCACAGAAAAACTAGGCCCAAGCACCACTGAGTACCCCTGGGCATAATGGATGAAAGCATGGCAGACTGGATGCAGGCCTATGGCACAACAAAGCACACTGCCTGGCTTCAAAATGGCCCCTAGACCCCCACCACATGGCCAAGCCCTGCCTGTACCATTCCTCAAAATGGCCTCCACCCACATGGCCATGCCGCATCAACACCCCAAAAAATCGAAAAACACACAAAAATCACCACAATCCAATGCCCTCCATGATGTTTACATTAAAGAGACTGAGTGAGAGGTCAGGCGCACTGCGTGGGTTTAGTGAAATAGGTTTTGGTTTGATAAGTATAAGAGTTCATTGATTTTGAGGGTGCTCCAACAAGTGACGCATCCGTCCCTTACGTCAAAATGCTAATAACTGGTTAAGTGCGTTACCAAGTGCGTAAACGCATCCTTGTGTATAGGGCACACCTATAGGGTTCGTCAATCACTGACAGACTCCGTGGATTTTTTGAAGAAAACTTATTTTATTTTTCTTAATTAAAGTTCTTCATGATATTTCACATCATTTTAGGTATCCAAGTTTAACCATTTACTTAATTGAAATTGAAACTCGACTTTGTTATGTAACACAAAAGCTCCGATGCATTTCGGGCTGGAATAGCCCTTTCTCAAGGAGCGCTGTAAAAAAATGATATACGCTTTGGTAAAAAAGTAACACTGACATCAAAGTAAACAAACATATTCGTACACATCACATTCTATTAAACTATGTTCTATGAGTGAGCATGCTGGCGTGTAACCCGTGAGTATGTGAGGAAATAACCTTATAGACCAAGGGGCTAGAGTTGAATCAGGGGATCGGGGTGTAGGTAGAAAGAACTTACATCAATCGAAGTTGGCGTTTCAGAAGAATACCTGTAGAGGAGATGGGGAAATTGGTGAGCGTTTCAGGCCGAATTGGCGAAAAACAACGTATTTTCACCCGTCGGGGCCCCGACTTACTTGTAAAGGTGATTGCGCTGTCATGGCGCTTCTGGTAAACTCCGTTGTCTTGAACGGTAACCGGAATTGGATGCGGAGTGTTCCGCGTAAAGGGCTTCTACTTTAGCGGAGTTACGGCGGGACATATGACCCGTCACGTGACTCAGTAAGAGATCTAGAGAAGGGGACTAGTGTCAGGTGTGAAATGGGGGTTGCCATGTTGGAATGGTGAAGAAGGGCGGGTGATACAATGTATGAAATGAATATGTGATTTAAAGGGTTACATGCGCACGTTACAAAAAGGTCATACATTAAACAATCATGTATGTACAAAGGATAAATGAACATTCAAGCTGCACCGGACAGGCAGTCAATGTGTGGAAAAAACGGGTACCACAAGGGTACTACAAAAATGCACTGAGTTCAAAACGGTCATTAAGGCTGTATGGTTTCATGGCTTTCAGTCTATAAATCCAGGCTAATTCTCTCTGGAGAAGCACTTTATTATTGTCTTTTCCTTCTTTTTTTTAAATGGTTTCCAAGACCATGTACTTCACTTGGGCCACATTATGATTAAAGTCATTGAAGTGAGTGGCGACACTGGACTTCTGATTTTTAGTGCGAATATTTGATTTGTGTTCGTTAAGACGCACTTTAATTTTTCTGGTGGTCTTACCCACGTAAATCATGCCACGGGGGCATTTAAGAAGGTAGATGAGGTTCGACGAGTCGCATGTAGCATCAACGTTGACTTTGATTTTAAAGCCTTTCATGGGGTGGTTTATATAGTTTCCAAGAATGACGTTATTGCAACTATTGCAGTTGTGGCATGGTCGTGTGCCAGTATGTGATTTTTGTTCAACTGGGGGTTTCGATAGAAGTTCTTTGAGATTTTCTGACCTTGTGTAGGCAAATATTGGAGTTTCCGCGAAAAGATTTCCAAAGTCTGGTTCTGATGATAAAATGCGCCAATGTTTCAGGATGATGGTTTTGAAGGTTTTGCTGACTGTGGAGAATTTCGACACTAGAACAGTTCCTTTGTTGTCTTTTGTAAGTTTGGATCCTTTGAGGGCTTCCTCTCGTGTGGTTTGGGATACTTTAGTGATTGCCTGATCAATAATTTCTTGTGGATATCCTCTGTTCTGGAACCGTTTGGCCATGTCTCTCATTTGATTAGAGCATACATCTGGGTTAGATACAATTTGTTTGACTCTCAACATTTGGCTATATGGTAAGTGTCTCTTTAGGGAATCCTGGTGGAAGCTAGTGTAATGAAGAGTGTTGTTTCGGTCCGTTGTTTTGCGGAATAATTCCGTTTCTATGCCTGTTTCAGTAAGTTTTACCATAACATCTAGGAATGTTATTTCTTGGTCGTTGATGTTCCATGTCAGTATTATGCGACTGTCTTTGGTGTTAAGGGTGTTCAACGCTTCCTCAAGGGTTTTTCTGGTGTTCTTCCAAATGAAAAATAAGTCGTCAATGTAACAAACAAATAATAGCAGGTTGTCAGATGCAGCAACTGTAATGCCCCAAACAAACTTACTTGTGAAATTTCTAATCCAAAAAAGATCCAAAGAAAGTCAAAAAGGCCTCAAATCCAAATATCCAGCAGCATCCACAAAAAGTAATCCCTCCTTGTCCCTCCTTGTCAAGAACCAAATCAAAGTGACCAGGACATGAACAAAGCACTGGGAGGAGCCTGCTGGACAGGAACAGGAAGTTGGAGACTGTAGGGCACTTCCTTCCTCCCACCCCCCCCAAAATGGACTCCTTACAATAAAAAGTGCAGGCAAATGTCAACCTGAGGAGTTATTCTGATAAAAATAATCATTTTCAGATGGTTTATGCTGCCTGCTGGTGGATTTCTTTTGCAGAATTGCAAATGTTGCAATTTTGCAAATGCGAGATTGTTGCTGCCCGCCGCATCTACGTGTTCGCAATTGTTTACTCCCGCGATGCGTGATCACAGGCCTTTATGACGTACTCGCGTTGACAAACTCTCGCTGTGCAAAGTGGCAAGCCGCGATGACATAATCGCGGTCGACAAACTCCAGCGGGATCTCGCAGCAAGATCCAAAATGGCGCAGCACACGCAAACATGGAGAAAAACAAATCTTCAAACACTGAATGACGGTAAGTGCACGCCGCGCGCCGCAATATTGTATTACCAAGCAAAAAAATCCACTGCGTGCGAATTTGCGAATTTGTGGTTGGCTTCTGGGTGCTGGTTGTAGTTGCGGTTTGTCATGGTTACCTTCAAATCTGACATCAATGCACATCACCTTCTCCTGAAAACCAACACGAGAATGATACTGGAGGTTCCTGGTGGGCTACTTGGCCCCCAGGGACCCCAGTATTCAAGGGGAATTATTTCCCCCTCTGCAAACACGCCAGGGGGCGCATTTGCAGAGTGGTGCCTTAATGTTTTTTTGGGGGATCGTCAGGGTATGCATACCCTATGCCTATCCTGGGATTTAAAAAAAATATATATATATATATATATTCTTTTGGCCTTGGGGTACTTGTGGAACCCCCTGAGCAGGCCTAGGGTGTCAGTAACCTCCAGTATGTGCCAGGGGGCTGCCTTGCAGAGACTTTTAAAGAGGCCACGCCCCTTTTTACACCTCTCGCAAACGCAGCCCCCTGGCGCATACCGAAGGTGCCTGGTGGGCTAGTTGGCCCCCGGGGACCCCCAGTTTTCAAGGGGAAGTTGTTACCCCTCTGAAAATGCGCCAGGGGTTTCTTTTACAGAGTGGTGCACTCCTCACCTCAAGCCCCGCCCCCTCCCTGCACCACTCTTCAAACGTGCCTCCAGGCGCGTTTGCAGAGGAGGAAGTAATTCCCCTTGAATACTGGGGGTCCCTGGTGCCCAACAAGCCTACCAGGTACCTCCAGTAAGCGCCACAGAGCGATGTTGCAGAGTGTTGCATCAGTGATGTCATGAGTGATGTCACTGACCATGTCATGAGTGATGTAATATGTGATGTCATCAGCAGTGCATTGCGGGCTCGCGAGTTATAGTTAGCTGAACTAACTATAACGGGGGAATTTCAATGGTTTGGTATGAGTGAAATGTCCAACTAACTATAACATGTGTGAAACCTATGGTTTTTTTCAGTGAATTTCTAAGGGTTTTTAAATGCTAATTACTAATTATAACGTGGCTGAAACCTGGGTTTTTTTCAGTGAATTTCCAAGGTTTTTTAAATGCTAATTCCTAACAATAACGTGGCTGAAACATATGTTTTTTTTAGTGAATATAATATATATATCACTGAAAAAAACATAAGTTTCAGGCCTGATATAGTTAGGAATTAGCATTTAAAAAACCTTAGAAATTCACAGAACAAACTATAGGTTTTAGGGGTGTTATCGTTAGCTGGACATTTCACTCATACAAAACTATTGAAATTCCTCCAATATAGTTAGTTGTACTAACTATATCTCACGCACCCGCAATCCACTGCTGATGATGTCACATATTACATCATTCATGACATGGTCAGTGACATCACTGATGACATATCAAATGACATCACTGATGACATCATCCAGTGAATGTGGTTTGCTTCAATATTTAAATATGTATTATATAAATAGCAATTTGCATTGAAGAATGAGTGGATATATAAATATAAATATTTGAATGGAGGATTTAGTAGCAGTGTAATTGACTGTTCACTTGACTAATTTATAGTGTCTCACTAAATATAGTGGATAGTGACTAAACTGTGCGAATATCTGTATCACTTTGTTAGTTGTTGCTTAAACTGGTTCTCCAGTTGGTTACTAGCTATGTGAAAGTCTATATTAGTTATTGATTAGTTAACTGAGTATTTGTATGGGAGAGAGAATGTGTGTGTGGTTCGGTGGGGGGGGGGGGCGGTGTGACTGCCCAAAGATGTGTGAATAGTTGATTCAGTAGGTATATGAAGTTAAAACTACATGTTCTAACAGTTGTTTGGGTGAGTGAATATCTTTATGGGTGCGGTGATGAGCAAATACATTACTCAATGGTACATGTCCAACAAACTAGAAAAATAAAAGGCAGCGTATGTGTCAGTTGTTGTATATAAATAAGTATACATATGACTCATTGGTTGTATGAGTGACTGTATGGATAACTGTATACTTGTAATAGTGATTTTATAATACACTAAGTATGAGTTACTATCTAAATTTTTAGATGAAGTGGTGTTTGTATAAGTGTGTAGCTAGGTAAGTATGTAAGTATGATCCATTGTTTGCATAAGTGAGTAGAATGACTTCATAAGTGAATAGGATGTGTGCTGGTGTGTAATGTCAATATAGGTGTATAAGTATTTTTGATAGTGTTCTATTGTTCATTGACAGCATGTATGAGTGAATCTACAGGTAAGTGATTAGATGTGTGTATACATCTAGGAATCACTGAGTGGGTTTTTAGATATTTGTATTGCTATGTCAATGGATTCAAATATGATACTCTATTTTACAATGAGTGATGAAAGATTTTACTAGTGTATGAAGAGGTGTATGTGATTGTCACGTGGATGATGTCATCAGTGATGTCATTTGAGATGTCATCAGTGATGTCACTGACCATGTCATGAATGATGTAATATGTTAGGGTGAAGATACCTTCAAGGGATTTTAATAAAACAAGAATTTTGTAATCACTTAAGGAATGAAATTGTGTGGGCTTAATGATTTGAGCCCACTAATGCTGGTTATGCAACGACAGAGTTATGTGTATTCAACACTGTCACTTGTTAGTGATCGGAAAAAGGAGAGAGCAAAAAGGGATTGAAAGACGGGTGTATATTTAAAAAAGTATTTAATCTTTTATCAAATCAAGTTAAAATGTTGGGTACAATATGAACAGCAATAACGCAGAAGGGAAAATACATTAGTCTACACAGCCCTTACTACATCAGTTGCTCAAGCTTTTCTACCTATCACAAAATTAATTAAAGATTCAATGGTAGATAAAAGCCACAGTCGACGTTTCGGTCTCTATTCTTTCGTGTGAGAGACCATCCTCAGGACATGGATTTCATATCTTGAGTACCCTAGAAACGATAACAGATTAATAATTAAAATACTGTCTCTATCCATTGAAGGGATAATCTACATCATATATATAACACCCAAAAAGCTCTCAACTATTAAAAATGAAAATTATATTTGAAAACACAATCATAGCAGTTGTGAGATCACAGATTCAATCCATTTTATGAGCTTTCAAATTTCAGCTAATATTTACACCATAACTGACATTCAAAGGATACATTCTACAAATAAAATTGAACAGAGAATCATCGTGTTTAAGAATGCTTCACTCTCACGCAATGTATATCCTAGTCATTGTTAATGGAGACACAGTCATAGCAGTTGTGGAATACAAAGTTTTCAATCCATTTTATAAGCTTTCAAATTTCAGATATTGTTTACACTGTGACTGACATTTAAAGGATACATTCTGTAAATAAAATTGAACAAAAGATCATCATGTTTAAAGAATGGTTCAATCTTGTGCAATGCATATCCTAGTCAGTAAAAATTCAATATCATCACAATATCATACGTATCACATCTGTCGTCATTTGTATTGACATAAAGAAGTATGTTTTCCCCAGGGAATCTATCGGGCTGACACCAAGTGTTATCGTTGTATGCTTGGTTGAAATATTATCCTGCAGCGATTAACAAACTAGGACGGATATATTTATCAAGTTGGTTAAAAATAATCCACACGTAGAGTGAGGGCTGGTTTAAAAAAAAAAACTATTTCTAACATATTTTTATACCTTGTTCATATAAGCGCTCGGATCAGAGACTCGATTGCCTGGCGCTGCTGCCGGTTGAGTGATTAGTGTTTTGCGGTAAAGTACCCTGTGTTAGAGTGATCAAACAGAGCAGGTTTTGGTTACATTACATATCCTTGTATTAAATTGGGTTTTTGTTAAAATCACTGAATCCTTGCTTTTTACCTTATGGGAGCCAGCAGGTGTCCCGGGCAGGTAGGATGATTTGCACCGCGAAGGCTAAGAATTGCCGTAATGATGCCTGTATTTGCGGATGATATAAAGGCGATAAACGTTGCCGTAAGGCTAATGGTATCCAACATTCGCATATATAATTTCAGACCTTAGACTTAAGGTTTGCCGTTTATCTGATCTTTCGCCCGTATATTCTTTGGCCTAAAACTTGCCTTTATATCTGAACACTCCGTATTGTTTGTGTAGCTGAAAAACGAACTAGCTGGTTGGTACCAGTGAATAGATTGTTGGTACCAATATGTATGAAGCTGATATCATGATATAAAGTTCGACTATATATTTTATATGACAAAAATTAAGCTGACTAAGGCTGTCAGAATTATAAGGCAAAGGTGAGTAATAGCTGAATAATCACTAAATACCTGTCCAGTCAGTCGCTTCCAGAAGCCACAGATTTGAAAAGAAAGGGGGATCCTCGATAATTTTAAAAGGTTACCTAATTGCGGTACAGAAAAAGAACAGACATTAGATTGAACCCGTAAAAGGTGTACCGTGATTGACATTAAGTTCAAATGTGTTGGTATATAGTTAAACTGAACGGGTCAATACATACCTTACACATTAGAAGGTATAATGGCGCCTTCTTGCCAATGTTTCTCGGTCAGGTAGTTAGCTCTAAAAGTATAAGAGGCCACCATCCGATTTAGTATTAAATGTATAGAAATCGATCTATGTAGTTTAATAAGCAGCGAAATGTGCGGAGCGTCCTGGCTCTCAGAGAATAAATACCTGGATTAAATGAGTCAGAGTCCGTCCTCACGCTGTAAATGCTTCAGCAGTAGATGCAAGAAGTGTGACCATGGGTTCACACGAGTTTATACTGCTGTCGTTTGGAGATCGACAGAGGACTGAAAGGCTAACACGTCTTGGGATTAAATAAACACATGGGCGGCCTTTTTGTAGTGGTAAATTGTTAAATGGGTAGCGGATCTATCCACCGGTAAAGTGCTTATTAACCGTATATCACGGGCATTATACACAGTGGTCCTCATTCAATGAATTTGCAGTATAGAACATAGATATATATTCATTATTGACCAATAGATTATTTGCGAAGCCAACATGTTGGATTTATGATAGTTATTTGCGCGGACGTTACGTGCATGAATCAAAGGGAGTAAGACAGAGGCCTTCAGTATATCTAATACTCATGCATGGTTACTAGTGCGTTCGGCTACGGAAAAGAGAGAGATGTGTCACAATTTGATTTATGACCACGTATGCATTCATATTTGCCGATGCTTAAATAAGTATCAAAGATTATTGTGACACGGGGGACCCGGACGAGGGGCCCCCTGGTATGCCTATTAACGTGTCTGCCCTTTTTGTCCAGCATACAGAGGCGTGGAACACCCCTGATGTCGTGAGGAGACGACCAGAAGCGGAGATCCAACAGGACTACACCTTTAAGGGGGCGGAGTTGGAATGGCGGCACGCCCTCCCCGACGAGGTAAAGCCCATCCCGGAGTCCACCCAGGTGTGCGAGACACCCGGAGGCGGAGTAGGTGGTTGGTGGAGCGAGTGGCGAGACAGCGGAGCGGAGTGGACGGAGGAAGAGGACGAGAGGAGGACGGAGGAAGACGACGAACGGAGGACAGAGGAAGATCGGAGGACGGAGGACGAGGAGGACGGAGAGAGTAGTACGGAGGTGGAGGAGGTGCAAGATCATCGCAGGCACGGCGGGGAAAGCGGAGAGAGACCTCGAAGGCGGACGGGGAGAGAACCGGAGGCGAGGCGGAGCAACGCGGCGACTCCAGGAGGGAAGGCGGCGGCAGGACCAGAGAACGAACCTGAGGGTGACTACCGCGGGAAGCCAGGAGGCTCTGTGGAACGCGCATCGCCCAGCCACACTAACACGGAAGTGTGGCTCAACCAGGTACGGTCCAAAAGCACAGGGTGGGGAGGCACTAGACGAGGGAAGCCCTCTTAAAGACGAGAACACCACTTCACACCCTTGTTGTTATCTTGCCTGGCACAAGGGCTCACGTCCCGAAGTCAGGGTAGAAGCTTGCACGTGTGTTTTCCCTCACTCCCTTCCCTGAGAGAAGTTCTATTGAGCACCTGTACTGAGACGGACTTTCCTCTTTCCTTTTTCGGTGTACCGGCGCAACGAGACCAGCGAGACGGCGGGGAAAAGGCCTACAACTCCCAGGAGACCTTGGGACAGACGATCCGGAGGAGGAAGGTCCACGACGGAGGAGGCGGATCCGCCCTTACCATTTTACAGAGTGCCTGCACAAAAACGCCGATTGTATAAAGTAATAAAACCTGCACTACCTCGACAACCTGTGTGTGCGAATCTGTTCGAGACCCCCTCTGTACGCCCACCGACCCCGGCCGAACCCTCACAAGTGGTGGAGAATGCGGGCATTAAACCAGTGATTGACATCGAGGACACAACGATGGACGCGATCCTGCAGGCCCTCGTGAAGGGCCAGGAACAACTGGCATGGGCAGTCGAGCAGCAACTCGCGGCGGCCCAATTGGACAGGGACACCTTCCGAAGCACAGTGGTACAGCAACTGGAAGGTATGAGGGCTACGGGAGACCCCGCCAGTGTCCCCGTCCGTGAGACCCGGGCACCCCCAACACCTGCAGGTATATCCTTACAAAAATACGTCACAGGGGAGGACCCCGACGCCTTCCTAACTAACTTTGAAAGGGTGGCCCTGGCGTGTGGCTGGCCTGTGGACAAGTGGCCATTTTTCTTGGCACCCCTGTTGAGTGGAGAGGCACAGGCAGCATACCAGGTAGCCAACGGTAATGGCACTACCCCTTATGCCCAGATCAAGACTATAATATTGGATCACCTAGGCTTGGACTCAGAAGCCTATAGGGTTCGGTTCCGCAAGGAGAGGGGACAAGCCGGAGACAACCCCAAAACCTTATTCTTTAGATTAAAACCCGCAGCAGACAAGTGGCTTACCCCAACTACGAGTTCCAAAGACCAAATAATGGACAAAATATATCTTGAACAGTATTTGGAAGCCCTTCCCTATGGGACACAGCGGTGGCTACGCCAACATTCTAACCTGACCACGGCTCAGGCCATGGAGATGGCCACCACCTACGCCCGAGCCCAACCCCGTCTTCACAATGTGGAACCAGACAGGACAACAAAGGGACCGATTAGACCCGAGCGCAGAGTGAGGGCTCAGCCTGGACCCCTCCCTCCTCTCCCGCGACCATCAGCTGTCGAACACCCCACTTTCCGGGGTCCGCAGTGTTTTGACTGTGGACAGTGGGGCCACATAGCCCGTTTGTGCCCCCAGAAACGAACCCAGGAAGAACCAATGGACATAAACTATCTTCCAAATGCGGTCTTGTATTCAGCCGAACTAGGAGGCTCCTTCCATGTGAGTGTTACGGTTAATGGGGTGGTGGTCAGGGCCCTCCTTGATTCCGGCTGTAAGCAATCAGTCATCCAAGGGACTTATGTGACTCCTCTACAGTTGATGCCTGAGAACAGTGTGTTTATAAAATGTGTACACGGGGATGTGAAGGAATACCCGGTGGCTCACATTCCCCTAGGTCTAGAGGGGATGGAAAGGATGATAGTAAAAGTGGGAGTAATGGACACCCTACCCGAACCCCTGATCCTGGGCACCGATAATCCGAACTTCCTGAACCTCTTCAAAGGCCAGTTACGCCAGGACAGTGACCAGGGGGTAGCAGTAACTAACCTATTGTCCACGGGTCCTTGGGAAGGGGACAGGTCATTTCGATTCGCCCAAGCCAATGACAACACCCTCATCAATGCCTGGGAACAGGCCCACGTCAGTTTAACCAATACTAATCCCACTTACCCCAGTTTCGTGATTAAGGATGATCTTCTGTATAGACTGGCCTCTAAGGATGAGCCGATGCAACTGTTGGTGCCAGCCTGCTTTCGCGAGCAGATTATGTACTACGCACATACCCACCTACTGGCGGGACACATAGGGAGCGAGAAAACGACCCAAAACGTCCTCAGGAACTTTTACTGGCCCGGTATCTATAGTGATATAAAAAAGCATTGCCAAACCTGTGACCTTTGCCAACGGAAAAATACCCAACGACCTGCGGCTGTACCCTTACAACCTCTGCCAGTCATCGGGACCCCATTCGAGAGAGTGGGGATGGATCTGATAGGCCCCTTAACCACCACAAAAAAAGGTTTCAGATACGCTCTCATCATTGTGGACTACGCCACCAGATTTCCTGAGGCGTTTCCTCTAAAATCGCCCACCTCCAGGAACATAGCTGACAAGTTTCTCGAATTGTTTTCTCGAGTGGGGTTCCCTAAAGAGATCCTCACAGACCAAGGGACCCCATTCATGTCCAAGGTTATGCAGGAAAATTGCCAAATGTTGGGTTTACACCAGATTAAGACTTCCGTGTACCACCCTCAAACAGACGGGTTAGTCGAACGGTACAACAGGACGTTAAAAACAGTCCTGAAGAAAATGGTGGAGGTGAATCACACCGACTGGGATTCATTGTTGCCGCTAGCCCTGTACGTGATAAGAGGCCAGCGACAAAGTAGTCTTGGGTGTTCATCCTTCGAGATGCTCTATGGGAGACAACCCAGGAGCTTGCTAGACATGACAAAAGACATGTGGGAAACTGAACAGGGTGGAGAAACCAGAACTCTTCTCGAGTACAGCTCGAACTTGAGGAACAAGTTAGGGAAAATCAGGGAACTCGCTTTTACCCACTTGGAGGAAAGCAAGAAACACCAGCAGACCCAGTATAACAAGGGAAAGAAATGGAGGTCGCTAAAAATCGGTGACTGGGCCCTGGTGTTACTGCCTTCAATGGCCAAAAAGTTCCGTAACGAGTGGCAGGGCCCCTATGAGGTCATCGAGACGATAGGCAAGACAACGTATCGGCTCCGTCTCACCACCAGGAAGACCCAGATTTTCCACATAAATCTGTTGAAAAAATGGCTAGGAACGACTCCTGTGGCAGCAAACCTGGTGACTAACCCCAAGATGGCCCTCTCAACCACAGTGGATGACTTGGTTGTCAGTGAGGAATTGTATGAAGACGAGCAGGAGGGGCTCCGACAAGTTCTGAGGAAATACAGCCACATTTTCTCCGACCTTCCCGGTAAAACCACCTTGGCAGAGCACAGAATCGAGACGCCTGCTGGTACCGTGGTCAAGCAGCGTCCGTATAGGATTCCCGAGGCAAAAAGGGAAGCCATAGCTAAAGAGGTTGCGGAAATGCTCAGGTTAGGCGTGATTCGGCCATCCAGGAGTGAATGGTCATCCCCTATTGTCATGGTGCCCAAACCAGACGGCAGTAGCCGTTTTTGTATGGACTTCCGGGCATTAAACGAAGTGTCAGCGTTCGATTCGTACCCAATACCCCGGATCGATGAACTCATCGAGAAACTCGGGGATGCAAAATATATTAGCACCCTGGACCTGACCAAGGGGTATTGGCAGGTACCCCTGCGCGAGGAAGACAGGAGAAAAACGGCATTCGCTACCTCTGAGGGGCTGTTTGAATTTACAGTTCTGCCCTTTGGTCTACACGGGGCCCCCGCAACGTTTCAGAGACTCATGAATACGGTCCTACGGGGTCATCATCAATATTGCTCCGCATATCTTGATGACATCATCATTTTCAGTCCCTCCTGGGAGGCTCACTTGCACCATCTTAATGTTGTGTTCAATCTACTCGCATCCGCGGGTCTCCATGCCAACTCCAAGAAGTCCAGAATCGGATACCATAAGGTCAAGTATTTGGGGTACCTTCTGGGACACGGTATCATTGAACCTCAGGTCGAGAAAGTGAGGGCTATCGCGGAAACTCCATTTCCTAAAACCCTGAAGGACATGCGTGCCTTTTTGGGCCTGGTAGGGTACTATCGACGATTCATACCCTCCTTTTCGGAGGTCGCGACACCCCTGACCGATACCCTCAGGAAAACGAAGACCCGCCCAGACTTCCACAACCCAACGCCGGCCATGTGGACGGCCTTTCAGACCCTTAAGAAGGCTATCACCACCAGGCCGGTTCTTACGTCACCCGATTTCAACAAACCCTTTGTGTTACATACTGATGCTTCTGACTTTGGTATCGGGGCGGTGTTGTCCCAAGACACTGGGGAGGGGGGCCTTCGGTCCGTTCTCTACATCAGCCGAAAGTTGTTTCCCCGGGAGGTCAGGTACCCGACTATTGAGAAGGAGTGCCTTGCCATCAGGTGGGCGGTGGACAAGCTGCGCTACTACCTGGAGGGGCGTTCTTTCCTGCTGTACACCGACCATGCCCCTCTCTTGTGGATGGCGAGGAACATTTCCAACAACCCTCGTGTAATGAGGTGGTTCCTGGCCTTGCAGCCCTTCCGGTTCCAGGTCTGGCACCAGAAGGGATCCGAGAATGTCCATGCGGACTTCCTTTCTCGGTACCCTCTCCCCGATCGGGAGATTCCTAGGGGGGGGATGTGTGACACGGGGGACCCGGACGAGGGGCCCCCTGGTATGCCTATTAACGTGTCTGCCCTTTTTGTCCAGCATACAGAGGCGTGGAACACCCCTGATGTCGTGAGGAGACGACCAGAAGCGGAGATCCAACAGGACTACACCTTTAAGGGGGCGGAGTTGGAATGGCGGCACGCCCTCCCCGACGAGGTAAAGCCCATCCCGGAGTCCACCCAGGTGTGCGAGACACCCGGAGGCGGAGTAAGTGGTTGATGGAGCGAGTGGCGAGACAGCGGAGCGGAGTGGACGGAGGAAGAGGACGAGAGGAGGACGGAGGAAGACGACGAACGGAGGACAGAGGAAGATCGGAGGACGGAGGACGAGGAGGATGGAGAGAGTAGTACGGAGGTGGAGGAGGTGCAAGATCATCGCAGGCACGGCGGGGAAAGCGGAGAGAGACCTCGAAGGCGGACGGGGAGAGACCCGGAGGCGAGGCGGAGCAACGCGGCGACTCCAGGAGGGAAGGCGGCGGCAGGACCAGAGAACGAACCTGAGGGTGACTACCGCGGGAAGCCAGGAGGCTCTGTGGAACGCGCATCGCCCAGCCACACTAACACGGAAGTGTGGCTCAACCAGGTACGGTCCAAAAGCACAGGGTGGGGAGGCACTAGACGAGGGAAGCCCTCTTAAAGACGAGAACACCACTTCACACCCTTGTTGTTATCTTGCCTGGCACAAGGGCTCACGTCCCGAAGTCAGGGTAGAAGCTTGCACGTGTGTTTTCCCTCACTCCCTTCCCTGAGAGAAGTTCTATTGAGCACCTGTACTGAGACGGACTTTCCTCTTTCCTTTTTCGGTGTACCGGCGCAACGAGACCAGCGAGACGGCGGGGAAAAGGCCTACAACTCCCAGGAGACCTTGGGACAGACGATCCGGAGGAGGAAGGTCCACGACGGAGGAGGCGGATCCGCCCTTACCATTTTACAGAGTGCCTGCACAAAAACGCCGATTGTATAAAGTAATAAAACCTGCACTACCTCGACAACCTGTGTGTGCGAATCTGTTCGAGACCCCCTCTGTACGCCCACCGACCCCGGCCGAACCCTCACAATTATGTAGTCAGAAACATACATTGTGAGAACATGTCAGTCCAAACATTTAGAAAAATGATATTGAGAGTATAAAGACAATCTGCATTAAAGTGTCATGGACATTAAGTTAACATCTAGAGAAAGATAAGTAAAACACATTTAATAGAATTGTATTCTTTTTTAATTTATGAGATCTTCATTTATCGGTGTACCAATTGTTTCATATATAGTGGATATTGTTAAGGGGCCCTCCTGGTTGTGACCCAGTTTACAATTAGCCTATATGTCTAAAGGGAGTCCCTCCTAGTTCACAACCAGTTTACACCTAAAATGTTGAACAAAGATACAGATTAAACATGGGAATTTACAGACACGCAAGTGAATGCCATTCAGTGGCGCTGTTAAGCCCTTTCTCAATAGTGTTGGCATTACAAATGTGTTTACCTTCTCTGAGTGTTAAAATACGGTCAACATTTTGTTGCTGTTTCGTCGGTTTAACTACCTGAATGACCCACCAGGTCATTTAGTCAAAAGTGTGGCTTGATCTGAGATAGTGCTCAACAAGTGGAGCAGATTCTACCTTACATCGGATGCGGGACTGGTGCTGAAGTAGTCTTGCCAATATAATGTAGTTCACAATGCCATTTAATGCAATATACCACGTTAGCAGTATTGCAGTTAGAAAAGGACTTCAAAGTCAGATTAATGCCATTGATGTTGCAGGTTTTAACTGTTTGTGTTGTGTGACATGCTTGGCGACTACAGCACTTGAAGTGACCAATAATAGGGTCCAATTGTCTCATATTATCAACTACATGCTGCTCCTTGTCATTGTCATAAGCATGGACTAACCGGTCCTGAAGATTGGTGCTCCTTTTAAAGGCAAACAGCGGCTATTGGATCAACTCGGGAATTGACAATAACAAATTCCAATGTTTTAGTATGATTTTCTTAATAGCATTGGCATGAGTGTCAAAAGTAGATACACATACAAGATTATCTTTCTTAGGGCGGTCTTTTATTTTCAGAAGCTCTTCTCTTGGATTATACAAAGCTCTTTTGAGAGATCTTTTTAGGAGCTTAGAGGGATAACCCCTCGCCTTCAATTTATCCTTTAGAATTTTTGCTTCAGTAAAGTAATCAGATCTTAGGGTGCAATTTCTGCGCAAGCGCAGAAACTGCCCAAATGGTAGCCCATCTTTAAGGGCTTGGGGATGATGACTTTGATATTTCAGAAGTGTGTTGCGAGATGTTGGCTTAGTGTATAAACTTGTATACAAATGATTAGTCATATCACTCTTTATATATATATCCAAGAAATTAATTTCAAATGGATTGTATTCCAAGGTGTATTTTAAATTGGGCTTTTGATTATTTAACCAAACATGAAAGTTTTGTAGTTCTGTGTCTGAGCCATGCCAAACCAGAAATACATCATCAATGTATCACAACCACTTTCGGATGTTACTCAAGAAAGGGTTGGATACATCGTGAACAAATAGATTTTCGAAATGGGAGACATATATGTTAGCTATATCTGGGGCATACACTGCCCCCATAGCAACTCCATTAAGTTGTTGGTAGAAGTTGTTCTCATAGAGAAATAAATTTTCACATAACGATATACATACACCCTCAATTATAAATTCGGTAGGCACCTTGTGTGGTCTGGGTCTGTCATTTAATAGATCTGTAAGAATAGATATTACTTCCAATTGTGGGATGTTCGTATATAGAATTTCAATGTCCATGGTGACAAGAATGTCTTCCAAGGGATTGAATTCAAAATTCTCCAATGCATTTATTACAGCCATTGTGTCCCTAATATAAGATGGTGACTCAGTAGCAAATGGTCTAATGAAGTGGTCAGTGTATTGTGCCAATGGTTTGAGTATAGAATTACAACCGGACACTATAGGTCATCCCGGGGGGTCTGATAGGCTCTTGTATACTTTAGGCACTGATATATTGCTGGCACTGTTGGTGTTTTGTTTAAAAGGAAAGCTCCTTCCTTATCGTTAAGCCAGCCTCCATCCAGGCCTTCCTTGCTTAAGGCACAGATTTCTTTAGTCAGTCGAGGAGTGGGGTTAGTTGTCAACTCCCTATAGTTGGTTTTGTTAGATAGTTGTTTAAGCATTTCCATGTTATACTTATTGCGTTCCCAAAGCAATATTCCCCCCCCTTTATCTGCAGGTTTGATTAGGGTATTATCCAATGTTTGGAGATTTCGTAACGCTTTTTGTTGGTCAATAGGGAAGTTGGACTTGTATTGCAATCTCTTCTTAAAAAGGTTATCTAATTCAATCAAGACAGTATTCTCGAATGTAATAACCTCCTTCCTCACCATGGAGTTCAAGGGTAAAAGGTTGAAGGGCAACAGAGGCCCGTTATGCCTTGGTTGCTGCTACTGGTATTATTAGCAAAAATGTTTTTTAGTCTCACAGATCTGAAGAATCTGGACATTTCAAGCTTGGTTTCAAATAGGTCATTTCTAGAACCTCAATTTCTTTTTCTGACAACACATGACTTGATAAGTTAAAAATGGGGATGGACTGATTCGGTGTTACCACTCGTAATATTGATTGCGAGTCTTGCGAAACCCCGGTGTATATGGGTTTCGGTTCCATCCTCTCCTCTGTGGTTGTGTTTGGGGTCTGTGCTGTTGACCGTTGTAGCGCTGTTCCTGTGCTAAAAAAGTGGGCTGGCGAGAGGTAGATGGCTGTTGGTCTTGTGGATGTTGATTGTTATCAGCAGATTTGTCACTGCCTGATTCAGACACGGTATCGGAAAAATTAATTTTTTTTCTCCCCCTGGATTGTTGGTTAGTGTTCTGTGGGGCATAAAAGTCCTTATTTAAATAAGGGTATGTGCGTTCTTTATTGTATTGCCTTATATCGTTCTGAAGTTTATCTGTTTTCTTATGGGCATTAAAGAGCTCAAAGTCCTTGATTGTTTGTTGGACTTTCTCCAGTAAAGACTTACTGTTGGTAATGGTAGAGTCACCCAAAATGTTCTTTTCTAAGGCTTCTATTTAATTAATTTAATTTAATTTCTTTTATAGCGCAGGAATCAATCCCGTAAGGAGTAAGAAGTTTAATTTGTCTGCCTGCTGTTTCGATGCTTAACACCATCCAGGTGCGAGAGCACCTGTTTGCTGAATAGCTAAAGCCAACTTTAAATTCCTCGTCATCAGTAAAGATAATCAGTATATTTCATATTTGCAACCATGTTGGGATTATATTTGCACTCAGGCAATCAGTAAGGAATTTTGCATGCAGCTCTGTTCGCACAAGTTTCTTTTTTAATCTTTCCAGCTGATTTAAATCTGTTTCATAAGCTGGTTGGACAAAAGATGTTTTGTTGCCCAAAAGCGAGGGTCCGCTAGCAATTTTCAGAATATACTCTTCTGAGTAGGCTAAGGTCTCTGCCTCAGACATATAGCTTGAGTTTTACAGCTACAGAAAACCACTTAAGCAAGTGGCCCACACCAGACAACCGTCTGTGCTTGATATGAGAGTTAATAGTGGGCAACCCAGTATACCCTTGAGGGTTTGGGCAAAAAGTATGATAGGGTGAAGATACCTTCAAGGGATTTTAATAAAACAAGAATTTTGAAATCACTTAAGGAATGAAATTGTGTGGGCTTAATGATTTGAGCCCACTAATGTTGGTTATGCAACAACAGAGATTCATGTTTGGTTAAATAATCAAAAGCCCAATTTAAAATTCACCTTAGAATACAATCCATTTGAAATGAATTTCTTGGATATATATTTAAAGAGTGATATGACTAATCATTTGTATACAAGTTTATACACTAAGCCAATATCTCGGAACCCACTTCTGAAATATCAAAGTCATCATCCCAAAGCCCTTAAAGATGGGCTACTATTTGGGCAGTTTCTGCGCTTGTGCAGAAATTGCACCCTAAGATCTGATTACTTTACTGAAGTAAAAATTCTAAAGGAGAAATTGAAGGCGAGGGGTTATCCCTCTAAGCTCCTAAAAAGATCTCTCAAAAGAGCTTGGTATAACCCAAGAGAAGAGCTTCTGAAAATCAAAGACCGCCCTAAGAAAGATAATCTTGTATGTGTATCTACTTTTGGCACTCATGCCAATGCTATTAAGAAAATCATACTAAAACATTGGAATTTGTTATTGTCAATTCCCGAGTTAATCCAAAAGCCGCTGTTTGCCTTTAAAAGGGGCACCAATCTTCAGGACCGGTTAATCCATGCTTATGACAACGACAAGGAGCAGCATGTAGTTGATAATATGAGACAATTGGCACCTAATATTGGTCACTTCAAGTGCTGTAGTTGCCAAGCCTGTCACACAACACAAACAGTTAAAACCTGCAACATCAATGGCATTAATCTGACTATGAAGTCCTTTTCTAACTGCAATACTGCTAACATGGTATATTGCATTAAATGCCCTTGTGAACTACATTATATCAACAAGACTATTCAACCTGTTAAGAAGCGGATACTTCAGCATCAGTCCCGCATCCGATGTAAGGTAGAATCTGCTCCACTTGTTGAGCACTATCTCAGATCAAGCCACACTTTTGACCAAATGACCTGGTGGGTCATTGAGGTAGTTAAACTGACAAAACGGCAACAAAATGCTGACCGTATTTTAACACTCAGAGAAGGTAAACACATTTGTAATGCCAACACTATTGAGAAAGGGCCTAACAGCGCCACTGAATGGCATTCACTTGCGTGTCTGTAAATTCCCATGTTTAATCTGTATCTTTGTTCAACATTTTAGGTGTAAACTGGTTGTGAACTAGGAGAGACTCCCTTTTAGACAAAGAGGCTAGTTGTAAACTGTGTCACAACCAGGAGGGCCCCTTAACAGTATCCACTATATATGAAACAATTGGTACACCGATAAATGAAGATTCCATAAATTAAAAAAGAATACAATTCTATTAAATGTGTTTTACTTATCTTTCTCTAGATGTTAACTTAATGTCCATGACACTTTAATGCAGATTGTCTTTATACTCTCAATATCATTTTTCTAAATTTTTGGACTGACATGTTCTCACAATGTATGTTTCTGACTACATAATCTTTGATACTTATTTAAGCATCGGCAAATATGAATGCATACGTGGTCATAAATCAAATTGTGACACGTCTCTCTCTTTTCCGTAGCCGCACGCACTAGTAACCATGCATGAGTATTAGATATACTGAAGACCTCTGTCTTACTCCCTTTGATTCATGCACGTAACGTCCGCACAAATAACTATCATAAATCCATCATGTTGGCTTCGCAAATAATCTATTGGTCATTGATGAATATATATCTATGTTCTATACTGCAAATTAATTAAATGAGGACCACTGTGTATAATGACCGTGATATACGGTTAATAAGCACTTTACCGTTGGATAGATCTGCTACTCATTTAACAATGTACCACTACAAAATGGCCGCCCATGTGTTTATTAAATCCCAAGACGTGTTAGCCTTTCCGTCCTCTGTCGATCTCCAAACGACAGCAGTATAAACTTGTGTGAACCCATGGTCACACTTCTTGCATCTACTGCTGAAGCATTTACAGCATGAGGACGGACTCTGACTCATTTAATCCAGGTATTTATTCTCTGAGAGCCAGGACGCTCCGCACATTTCGCTGCTCATTAAACTACATTGATCAATTTCTATACATTTATTACTAAATCGGATGGTGGCCTCTTATACTTTTAGAGCTAACTACCTGACCGAGAAACTTTGGCAAGAAGACGCCATTATACCTTCTAATGTGTATGGTATGTATTGACCCGTTCAGTTTAACTATATACCAACGCATTTGAACCTAATGTCAATCACGGTAGACCTTTTACGGGTTCAATCTAATGTCTGTTCTTTTTCTGTACCGCAATTAGGGAACCTTTTAAAATTATCGAGGATCCCCCTTTCTTTTCAAATCTGTGGCTTCTGGAAGCGACTGACGGGACAGGTATTTAGTGATTATTCAGCTATTACTCACCTTCGCCTTATAATTCTGACAGCCTTAGTCAGCTTAATTTTTGTCATATAGAATATATAGTCGAACTTGATATCACGATATCAGCTTCATACATATTGGTACCAACAATCTATTCACTGGTACCGACCAGCTAGTTCGTTTGCCAGCTACACAAACAATACAGAGTGTTCAGATAAAAAGGCAAGTTTTAGGCCGAAGAATATATGGGCGAAAGATCAGATAAACGGCAAACCTTAAGTCTAAGGTCTGAAATTATATATGCGAATGTTAGATATCATTAGCCTTACCGCAACGTTTATCGCCTATATATCATCCGCAAATACAGGCTTCCTTACAGCAATTCTTAGCCTTCACGGTGCAAATCATCCTACCTGCCCGGGACACCTGCTGGCTCCCATAAGGTAAAAAGGAAGGATTAAGTGATTTTAACAAAAACCCAATTTAATACAAGGATATGTAATGTAACCAAAACCTGCTCTGTTTGATCACTCTAACACAGGGTACTTCACAGCAAAATGCTAATCACTCAACCGGCAGCAGCACTAGGCAATCGAGTCTCTGATCCGAGCGCTTATATGAACAAGGTATAAAAATATGTTACAAATAGGGGTAATTTTTTATACCAGCCCTCACTCTACGTGTGGATTATTTTTAACCAACTTGATAAATATATCCCTGTCCTAGTTTGTTAATCGCTGCAGGATAATATTTCAACCAAGAATAGAAAGATAACACTTGGTGTCAGCCCGATAGATTCCCTGGGGAAAACTTACTTCTTTATGTCAATACAAATGACGACAGATGTGATACGTATGATATTGTGATGATATTGAATTTTTACTGACTAGGATATGCATTGCACGATATTGAAGCATTCTTTAAAAATGATGATCTTTTGTTCAATTTTATTTACAGAATGTATCCTTTAAATGTCAGTCACAGTGTAAACAATATGAAATTTGAAAGCTTATAAAATGGATTGAAAACTTTGTATTCCACAACTGCTATGACTGTGTCTCCATTAACAATGACTAGGATATACATTGCGTGAGAGTGAAGCATTCCTTAAACACGATGATTCTCTGTTCAATTTTATTTGTAGAATGTATCCTTTGAATGTCAGTTATGGTGTAAATATTAGCTGAAATTTGAAAGCTCATAAAATGGATTGAATCTGCGATCTCACAACTGCTATGATTGTGTTTTCAAATATAATTTTCATTTTTAATAGTTGAGAGCTTTTTGGGTGTTATATATTTGATGTAGATTATACCTTCAATGGATAGAGATAGTATTTAAATTATTAATCTGTTATTGTTTCTAGGGTACTCAAGATATAAAATCCATGTCCTGAGGATGGTCTCTCACCCGAAAGAATAGAGACCGAAACGTCGACTGTGGCTTTATCTACCATTGAATCTTTAACTAATTTTGTGATAGGTAGAAAAGCTTGAGCAACTGATGTAGTAAGGGCTGTGTAGACTAATGTATTTTCCCTTCTGCGTTATTGCTGTTCATCTTGTACCCAACATTTTAACTTGATTTGATAAAAGATTAATTACTTTTTTATAAATACACCCGTCTTTCAATCCCTTTTTGCTCTCTCCTTTTTCTGATCACTAACAAGTGACAGTCTTGAATACACATAAATCTCTGTTGTTGCATAACCAGCATTAGTGGGCTCAAATCATTAAGCTCACACGATTTCATTCCTTAAGGGATTTCAAAATTCTTGTTTTATTAAAATCCCTTGAAGGTATCTTCACCCTATCATACTTTTTGCCCAAACCCTCAAGGGTATACTGGGTTGCCCACTATGTAAATGTACAGGAATTTATATAGAGCAAATCACCAACCGGTTTCTAAGGCTTGCTTAGGGAACCCATCCTGGTATTCCCCTGTGAGATAACCCCGGCAGGGTATCTGCAAGGTGACAGCCAGGCATCCCGCCGCGAGGGGCCGTTGTGGAGATTAAGCAAGCTATTGCCCAGAGTCGCAGAGTGTGAACCCGTGAATCGAGTAGGCACCGGAGCGAGAATTGTCGAGTCCATGGACATTTTAGGACTCAAGACCCCGCCGAGCCGGGAATTGAATCCTGGTCCCGGGCTGACCTCTGCTTCCAGGTCTGCCTCCTCTAACCAGTGAGCCACACTTCTCCACTATTAACTCTGATGTAATATGTGACATCATCAGCAGTGGATTGCAGGTGCGCGAGATATAGTTAGTACAACTAACTATATCGGAGTAATTTCAATGGTTTTGAATGAGTGAAATGTCCAGCTAACTATAACACCCCTAAAACCTATAGTTTTTTCAGTGAATTTCTAAGGTTTTTAAAAACCTAATTCCTAACGATATCAGGCCTGAAAGTTATGTTTTTTTCGATGAATTTCAAAGGTTTTTTAAATGCTAATTCCTAACTATATCAGGCCTGAAACATATGGTTTTTCATTGAATTTCAAAGGTTTTTTAAATGCTAATTCCTAACTATATCAGGCCTGAAACCTATGGTTTTTCAGTGAATTTCAAAAGTTTTGTAAATGACAATTTTTGAATGTATTAATTGTTATTTTTTTATGTTGATTTACTACATTTTTTAAACTATTTATTTTTAGATATTTTATTTTTTAAATTACATTACGCATTGTTAATATGAATTGCAAAAAAAGAATTTTTAAACATATTGAAATTGTAATTTTTTTTTAAATTATATATTTTTTTATTTATACATATTTTATATCGCAGGCAATGATATCTTATGGAAGGAAATTCAAGTTACTGTAACTACAAATAGAATTACTTTTCAGGATCAGTAGTGGGCTAAAAGATGCAGCACTGAGGTCTCTCCTGATAACAGGTGAGTACATCAGAATTGGTAGTTCAGCTGATTTTTGAGCAATTTTTTAAAATTCCAAAACTCCACACTTTGAAAAATTGCCAAGTGAAACCAGTCAATGTTAGTCTACGGAAGGAAATTCAAGTTACTGTAACTATGACTAGAATTACTTTTCAGGATCATTATTGGGCTGAAAGATGCAGCACTGAGGTCTCTCCTGATAACAGATGAGTAAATCGGAATTCGTAGTTCGCCTGATTTTTGAGGAATTTTTTAAACTATCAAACACTCCACACTTAAATTTCCAAGTGAAACCAGTCAATGTTAGCCTATGGAAGGAAATTCAAGTTACTGTAAGTATGGGTACATTTACTTTTCAGGGTTGGTCCCTGGGCTCAAAGATGCAGCACTGACGTCTCTCATGATAACAGGTGAGTAAATCGGAATTTGTATTTTGGCTGATTTTAGAGGAATACTTCACTCAATAGTGAAGGAAGGGGGTGGGCCTGAGGTGACATGTGTGCAAACACGCCCTGTGGCGTGTTTTAGGTTGGGGAATATATTCCTCTTCAATCCTGAGGTCACCTGTGATCCAACTAGGTACCTCCAGTATGCGCCAGGGAACTGCGTTGCAAAGAGGTGTTCAGAGGGCAGCCCCCTTTTTACAACACTCTGCAACGCAGCTCCGTTGCGCTTACTGGATGTACCCGTTGGACTAGTTGGCCCCTAGGGGACCTCTTGATTGAAGAGGAATATATTCCCCAACCTAAAATGCACCACAGGGCATGTTTGCACACATGTCACCTCAAGACCCGCCCCCTACCTTCACCACTGTGCAAACATGCCACGTAACAAGTTCTAAGTTGGGGAATTAAGTCCCCTTGCATACAGGGGGTCCCTGGGGGCCAACTAGCCCACAAGGAGCCTCCAGTATGTGCCAGGGGGCCTCCTCCCGATCCTGTTTTTTTAAGAAAATATTTTTAAGAAGGAGGGCTGTGTAGCCCCCTTCTTTTCTTTTTTTTTGGGCCTTGGGGACCCCATCCCCCAGGGCCTGCCCCCAATTCTTCTTTTTTTATGGGAAGGGGGCCGCGTGGCCCCCCTCCCGTGGCCAATTCCGGCCCTGGGGACCCCATCTCCCAGGGCATGGCCAACTTTTCTTTTTTTTTGTGGAGAGGAGCCCCCTCCTATGCCCCCTTAAGGCCCCGGGAACCCCATCCCCCAGGGCCTGCTTTTTTTTTAATGCTGGAGGGGGGTTGCGTGGCCCCGCTCCTGGGCAACTAATCTTATCTTATCTTCTTATCTTAATAATCATTTCTTGAGCGCACGTACACCCTTGGGTTTCTTGGCGCTATAGAGTCAAGACAATCAACACCGCTCTTAAGCGTAAGCCTGTTGGAATAGCCAAGTTTTTAAAGATTTTCAGAACGTCAGTAGATCCTTGCTCTGTCTGATAGAAAGGGGGAGAGCATTCCAGAAGGAGGCAGCCAGATGGTGAAAGCAGCTGCCGCCCTGGCGTTTTTTCTTAAATGAGGAGACATTTGCAAGAAGTAGATGTTTAGAGCGTAGGTTGCGCGAAGGCGTGTAGTTGGTTATAGATTGCCTGATAAATCTAGGGCCATAGTCATGGAGCGCCCTAAAGGTGATACATCCTGTTTTGAAGGCAATCCGCCAGGCCACTGGCAGCCAGTGAAGTTTTTCTAACCCAGCTCTGATTGATTGCCACTTTGGTTGTTTCCAGATCAGTCTTGCCGCCTGGTTTTGGACCATCTGTAAACGTTTTAGTAGTCCCGCCGGGAGACCTAAATAGAGACTGTTTGAAAAATCTAACCGGGAGAGAACAAGGGCAATCACCACTTGAATAAGTGCAGAGTGTGTTAAAAGATGGGCAATTTTCCTAATCTTCCTAAGTTGATAAAAACTAGCGGAAACTACAGCTCCCACCTGTCCTTTGAGGGATAGATCCTCATTAAGTGTAATCCCCAGGCTTTTTACCGATTGGGTCTTTGTAGGGGGGATCCCATGTCTGTTGGCCAGCACAGTTGCCCCCAGCTCAGTCCACTATCCCCAGGCAAAATCAGTTCTGTCTTGCCTGGGTTCAGTTTAAGATGGTTTGAGGTCATCCACTTTTGTATGTGTGACATTATGGCTGAGCATTCGGCGGCAGAATTTGGGGAATTTAGAGGAATGATTAGCTGAAGATCGTCAGCATAATTAAATAGGGTTATTTTGTAATTTTTTAAGGAATAAATCAGTGGGCGGAGGTAAAGGTTAAATAATAAGGGGGAAAGTGACGAACCTTGGGGAACACCACAGGTCGATGACATCTTGTGGGCTGTAAATGATCCCAAACGCACCGATTGTGTGCGATTTGTGATAAAAGAGGCAATCCAATTCCGAGCGGGGCCCCTGAGGCCGGCCTGCTCGACACGGTTGATCAAGATGTTATAGTCAACCGTGTCGAACGCGGCCGACAAGTCAAGGAGCACCAGGGCCTGATGGATGCCTTTGTCAACATTAGATCTCAGTGTGTCTTGAACAGCCAGAATGACAGTTTCCGTGGAGTGGCATGGCCGGAATGCTGCTTGGTTTGGTTCCAAGTATTCGGAGCTTTCAATAAAGTTGGATAGACATCTGGAGACATGTGCCTCCAGAAGTTTAGAAAAAAAAGGAAGAAGGGAGATAGGTCTGTTTTTTTAATAGTGGAATCACGGTTGCGTTTTTGAACCCGTCAGGGACTTTGCCCTGATTGAGTGATTCGTTCAGAAGGGGAAGAATTGCTGATGGAATAGCTAGGCACACTTCCTTTAAAATGTGGGGGGGGCAGCTGTCAAAAGGCGAGCCTGATTTAACACGTGAAAGAAGTTCTAACAGGTTCTTCTCGTCGATAGGAGGGAGTGTATCTAGTATGGTTGAATTGAAATAGATATCTTCAATAGGTTCCCCACTCAAGAGACCTTGAATATTCTTTTTGATAATGGCGATTTTCTCTATAAAGAAGTCATTTAAGGAGTCACAAAGCTCCTGTGAGGTCGCCAGAGGAAGCGCAGTTCTGTCACTGTTACGCAGGTCATTTACAATATTAAAAGTATCCTTCGTTTTATTTTGGGAGTTTAAAATTTTTCCAGAAAAGTAGTTAATTTTGCTTTCTAAAATAAGCTTCACATATTTCCTACGGGCCATAATATATTCCTCCTTATCTTGAGGTTTATATTTTGCTCTCCATTTCCTCTCTTTTTGGCGTACCTCGAGCTTTAGATTTTTGAGATCCGAGGTAAACCATTTGTGTGCATCTCTGGTAGGCGCACGTGTAAATTTTGTGAGAGGTGCATGAGAGTCAGTTACCTTTGAGAGCCAATGTGAAATCTCCTCTTCCATAAGATTTACATTTTTCTCCTTTTTAGACACTGGTACCGTAGATGCCAGTGTTTCAATGAAGGCAGGTACATTTATGGCAATCCATTTCCTGGTTTCGTCGCCTGCCAGAGGTGGATTTTTAGTATATCCATCGATAGTTAGCATAAACTGGATAATAGCATGGTCAGACCAAATGCAAGGCATTATAGAAGTTAGTGTGCAGGAAAGATTATACGACCAGATTTGGTCTAGCGTGTGGCCTTTCTCATGCGTAGCTACATGTATATGCTGCGTTAGATTAATGTTGGAGAGTAATTCTGAGACTTCCAGTGCCTGTGGGTCGCAGGTAGTATTGTCGAATCAGTAATTTAAGTCCCCGACGAGAAGTACATTTGGGTATTTAGTCACCAAGTGTGCTATCTGTTCTGCCAGCGACATAGGGAAGGTAGTCATGATTTGAGGAGGTCTATAAATCAAGACAAGTAATAGCGACCCCCCAGTTGTATCCATTTTCATTACTATATTCTCTGTGTCACTCAGAATAAGAGAGGGCAGTTGTGAAAATGTATGCTCTTTACGGATAATAGCTGCCACTCCCCCACCCCTTTTACCCATCGGGGGATTCTCAGCTAGAATATAATAATCAGAGGGAAGTGCTGCGAGAATGTCTGGTAATGAGTCCTGGGAGAGCCAGGTCTCTGTGATTAGGAGAATGTCCGGTTTTTCAGTGGAGAGTAGTAAGAAGATGTCAGTTTGGTGCTTGACCATAGATCTGGTGTTGAAGTATTTGCACCGTAGCTTTGTTTGGGGAGTATTAGCCGATGAGACAGTGCAGGGTATATCAATTGGATAGGCTGCCGTGTCTTGAGAGATACCATACATGGCCGTATGTCTCTGGATATGAGGAGCGATAGGAGGGCAGAGATGAGGTGGAGGCCTGAGGGAGATAAGCTCCTCTGCTGAGTAAATAATTTTTTGGCCATAATCTCTGGCCCTTGGTCCCGGCTGGGCGCGGACGGGCACAGACGGGCTTGCCTTAGGCGCGCCTAATGGCCCTGGGGACCCCATCCCCCGGGGCCTGCCCTCCCTGTTGGGGACCATGGGGGGTCCCCAAGCCCCCCACGGTCCCTGCCAGCTCCCCACATCCTGCGGGAGCCGGCATTGCTTTTCTGCTTGGGGAACAGCTAACATGCTGATCCCCATGCAGAAAAGCAATACGCTTTGATTTTTGAAAGAGAGAGCAGGTTTCCTGCTCTCTCTTTCAAAAATCAAGGCAGTTTGCTGTGGTAGGGTGGGAGCTGCGAGGCTCCCGCCCTATCATAGCAAACAGCAGTAGGGACCCCAGGACACTGCAGGAGCCAGCCCTGGGGGTGGTGGTGGTGGTACCCAGGGCCATCAAGGGCTCCAGGAGGAGGGCCCCCTCCCACCTGTTGAAAGCCCCGAGGGGTGGTGGTCCCTGGGGCTTGGGGCTCAATCATGGACCCCTCTATTGTACATACTAGAACCCCGGAGAGGAGGTGGTCCCCGGGGCATGTGGGGGGACTTGAGCCCCCCACACAGATTTTTTTAATTTTTTAAATGAAGCCCTGGGGGTGGTGGTCATCGGGGCTGCGGGTGGGCCGTGAGCCACCCCGCATACTACATAATAAAGCCCTGTGGGGTGGCAGTCCCGAGGGCTTGGAGGGCCTTAGAGGCCCCCCAACATACATATACAAGCCCCGGGGGGTGTGAGTCCCCGGGGCTGCGGGGGCAGGCCTGTGTGCCCCAGCTATTATAATTACTTTGCCCGGGGGGTGGTGGTCTCTGGGGCAGTGTGGGGGAGATTGGGACCCCCCCACACTTTTTTCACTATTCCCCCGGGATTTGGTCCCCCCAGTGGCTAATTTGAAAAAAAGCAGACATTTTTTTTGTTTTATTTTCACTGGGTACCTTCTCATATCCCATGATTTAAAAAAATGTTTTTGGCCTTGTGGGTCTTGTGGGACCCCCTGAGCAGGCCTATGGGGGTCAGGGTGTTTCTACCCTTCTCCCTTTTCATGTTTTGCATGTTTGTTTCACTGCTTTCTTGTGCTTCGGCTGCCAACCCTTCCTGGTTTGAAGTGTTGACAGCCAATTAGCATGCAGCTCGTGCTCGGGAAGGTACGGAGTACACTACAGAGTACAGTATGGTACTTCATCTATAGATATATCTATGATTTTACTTTTGATTTTCCCAGGAACTACTGAACAGATTCACACCATTTAACAAAAAGGGTAATCTGCGAACACATTTGGTGTAATTCCATTCAGCCGTTCGGGCTGTAGCCCTGGCTAAAGATACTATGGAAAATTGCATGGGGAAAGCACGTTTTGGGACCCCCCCTTTTTTTTCAGCCCCCACTTCACGAATCACCCCCAAACTTTCAGGGAAGGAGCGGAGCAGGCCATTTTCTAGGAGAATTTTGCGAAGATTCATCGACTGGTGCCAAAGTTATTCCAAATAGAATGTTCCGGATTTCCTATGGAAACTAGGTCCTAACTATATCTATCTACTGGCGACCGCCAGTAGGTAATATATTATATATATATATATATTCACTGAAAAAAACATAGGTTTCACACCAGTTATAGTTAGGAATTAGCATTTAAAAAACCTATTAAATTCACTGAAAAAACCATAGGTTTCACACCAGTTATAGTTAGCTAGAAATTTTACTGACATAAAACCATTGAAATTCCACGTTATAGTTAGTTGGACTCACTATAACTTGCGCGCCTGCAATGCACTGCTGATGACGTCACATATTACATCACTCATGACATGGTCAGTGACATCACTCATGACATCACTGATGACACCATCCAGTGAATGTGTGTCTTTCTGAAAAATAAATATGTTTTATATATGTATATGTAAAGGTCGATGGAAGAATAAATGTTTGAATAAGTGTCTTAATGGATGTTTTAAAAAAAAATTGATTGGTTAACTGGCTGATTAAGTGCCTCTTAGTGAATCCATATATTAGTGAGAAATGTTGAAATATTTAAATATATGTATTAGTGTTTCACTTTGTGGGTAAGTGGCTGCATGGGTTTTAGAGTACCGACATGTGTGTGTATATGGGTTATTAGTTGGTTTATAGAGTATCAGTATGAGTGTCTGTATGGTTTTGTGGGGGTATTACTTAGTGCACAGAATGACTCACTGTTTGTATGTGTTTTGAAGACAGCATGTGTGCAGGACTGTATGGGTGGATAAGTGTGTGTATAGGTGTGTTAGTGAGGGAATGACTGTCTCAATAGTATCTTTATGAGTAACTACAAATGTTTTAATCTAGTATATATGAGCATTGATGTATATAAGTGTTTATATGTGAGAGTGAGAGATTGGATGAGTTCCTGTATAAATAAGTATGTGTTTCTATAAGTGATTGTTTAAGAGAGTAAGTATGTGTACGTTTCTGTAAAAGAAAGTGAAGTGGTATGTGTATAGCTGTATATGCAAGTAAATGGATGTTTGATAGTTGATTTGCATGTCTGACTATGTGTGTGAGTAACTCTATGGATGAGTGTCGGTGTGTAACCGGATATATAGGTGTATGAGTACATATGATGAGTGAGTACTTGTATGAGTGACTATATAGAACTGTTGCTGGATGAGTGAATGTGTATGCAGATGCTGAAATGACTGAATATGTTGTTGTAACTGGTATTGGTATCTCAATTTTAAAAAAATTGTAGTTTCTATTTTTGAATGTGTGTATCAAGGGTTATATTACGCTGAGAGGAGGTCTGCCACTCTTTCACAAGGATGATGTCATCAGTGATGTCATCAGTGATATCACTGACCATGTCATGAGTGATGTAATATGTGACGTCATCAGCAGTGCATTGCAGGCGCCCAAGTTATAGTGAGTCCAACTCACTATAATGTGAAATTTCAATGGTTTTATGTCAGTAAAATTTCTTGCTAATTATAACTGGTGTGAAACCTATGGTTTTTTTCAGTGAATTTCAAAGTTTTTTTAATAGCAAATTTCTATAGCTATGAAATGTAATATTTTTAAAAATAATGAATCCTATATTGTATATTTATGGAATACTATTTTTTTATGTATATTCTTATTTTTATTTTATTTTTATTTTTTTGCTCTGGAGCGCTCCCGGTGCGCGTACCGGGGCGCACACCGGTGAGCGCAGTATTCTGGCGCGGCTCGGGGCGCGTCCCAGTAGCGCACCCAAAAAAAAAGAAAAAAAATTATGAAAGAGTGAGCATAAAGAAAAGGGACAGAGAGAGTGGTGTTAACACAGAGGGACTCTGTAATAGATAGTAAGACAGAGAAAAGGTGTTAGAGGAAGTAACTGTGAAAAGGAAAGACATGGAAAGTAACAGAGAGAAAGGACAGACGGAGTAAAGGAAGGAGTGACAGAAAGGGATTGAGTGAACCATAAAAAAAGGTAAGTGAGGGAGTGTAGGTGAGCAGGGAGACTGAAAGAAGTTTAATGTGGTAGGTAGTAGCAGTCCCTACCATTTACCCAAATTTGGTGGTATTCCATTGAGCCGTTTAACCTGTAGCCCTGTCTAAATATCCTGAGGTAAATTACATGACAAAAACACATATGAAACTGTTGGAATTTACAACCAATTAAAATGTTACTTACATTTTGTACTTTTATGTGCTGACATTTGATTGGTTAGGTACATGAATACATATGAAAAATGAGAGGGAAACACAGCCATTTTGACTAATACTACATGAGGTACATTTTGAAAGAATTTTGACAGAAAACTTCAACTACTTTGAAAAAGGTAAGTTGTTAATTTGGAAGGGGAACTATGTTGTGCACTTTAAGGTAATTCAGGAAAACGTTTTCTGATAGTTATATACTGTCCCTCTGTAAGAGTTAGAGATTGAGATAGACTTCTCTGTTATAATTATGGATTGAGTTAGGCTTCTCTGGTATAATTATAAATTTACTTAGGCTTCATCACATGCACTTTTTAATAGTTCTACTTCCTGCCTGAAACCATACACTGCCCAAAAATTACTTCACTGTTAAAAACTCAGAAGTACCTTCCTGAACTTAAACCCAACAGTACCCTAACTCTACTGATATAGTTATTTTTTATGCAATTTTCAGAAAGAAAACGTAAGGGGAAAAACAATCAACTGTTATTTATTTTGAAGTAAAGGTGGAAAATCCAGAAGAACAAAAAGATGAATTTCATTTCATGGATGACTCTTTGGACCAACAGTTACTAGAATGTTTGGAACAAATAGAATCATGTACTAATGATTATGAGGAAATTCCGGACAATATTATGTTAGAGGTTTTATTACATTTTGAAAAATAATCAGAAGAATAAATTTATATTTAATAATTTTAAATAGTTTGAGACATTATTCATTTTAATATGTAATTCATGAAGTAGTACCAAAATGATTATATGATAAAGTCAGACTTATAGTATACTGTGCAACTTTTTTGAGTTACATAGTAAGTTTACTCATAGTTACTACCTTTCTCCCACTATATTATTTCCAATGTGTATTTTACATCTCTTTTTCATCATAAGGGAGTAGGATAGATTACGCATGATCCCCTAGGACTTCTCAGAGAGTGCTTAAAGGATCTGTTTCTGCTTTCCTGACACACTATGGTATGGATTCCATATACCAAAATAACTTCTATAACAACATGCAATATATCTACAGAGGAGACGGTGTACATTAAATTTAAGTCTCTGCATTGGTACCTACATGTAGGTACTTAAATAAAATAAAAAAACAACAAAAAGAACATTTTTTAAAACAGCTACTTTTTTTTTGAACTGTCAGTCTTTTTCCCCATGGTACGCCCCCCGGTACGCTCCCCGGATCGCGTACCGGGCGCTCCCCCCACGAAAATCGAAAAAAAAAATTGTTTGCCCCGCGGGGCTCTTTTATGGCCCCTACATCAAACCTAGGGGGCCAAGGGGGGTCTACCCTGCCCCCTTTTGGTCATTTCCCTCATTGTTTTTGCCACCTCTTGTGTCTCGATCCTACCGAGACACAAGATGGCGGCCACTCAGGACTGTTTGGAATGTTTACAGACACCCGAGAGCCAATCAGCTTACCGCGTGCAAGTCGCGTAGCGAGCCCGGAGCGCTCCCCGGTGCGCGTACCGGAGCGCGGCCATAGATATATATATTTTTTGAACCTAAATTACTCAAAATCCACTGGAACACATATCTTGAGACATAGCAAAGGCACATCGGGCTACCAGTCCCTACAATTTTGCCAAGTTTGGTGGAAATCCATTCAGCCGTTCGGCTAAAAGTGAGGTCGACCATTTCCCATTCATTTTACCATAGGGCGTTTGGCCTCACTTTTAGCTCGTACGGCTGAATGGATTTGCACAAAACTTGGCAAAATTGTAGGGACTGTTAGCCCGATGTGCCTTTGCTAGGTCTCAATATATGTGCTCCAGTGGATTTTGAGAAATTAACGTTTTAAAAAACAGATATATCTGTGACAGCGTCCCGGTTAGCGCCCCGGTTCGCGTACTTTTCGCGTAACGGAACTTTGCGAAGCGAAGCTGATTGGCTCTCCGGTGTCTGTCAACATTCTAAACAGTCCGGAACGGCCGCCATCTTGTCTCTCGGTAGGATCGAGAGACAAGAGGAGGAGAAAAACGAAGGGGGAATTTAATGAAAGGGGGCAAGGTAGACCCCTCTTGACCCCCTAGGAATGATGTTGGGGTTATTAAAGGGTCCCGTGGGGCAAATAAAAAAAATTGGATTTTTCGCGGTAGAAGGGCTTCCCGGTTCGCGAACCGGGTCGCGAACCGGGTCGCGAAACGGGAATTCACCATTTTGTGTTTCGTTTTAATTAAATTACAAGATGGAGGAAAAACAATGTGAGAAATGGGTATAAGGGGGTACGGGAGACGTATCCTGACCCCCTATGTTTTCTGAGGGTGGCTGAGGATGCTCATATATGTTGATACATGTCTTCCAGCGGCTGCGCGTGAGCGGATTTTTTTTTTTTTGCTGCGTGACGTCTGTTAACGTTCGATTCGAAGGAAATCAGGAAGTGTTGACCGCCATTTTGTCACTGCGAGTGAATATATTGTTAAAAATAATTGTTATAAATTAATCCGTATTGATAAACATTGTCTGCGCCATCTTGCCTTTTTTCCAATGCCACACTTTTGTCGTGCACGGCAACCATTTTAGATGCCTTGACCAGACCCACTCTCTGCACGCCGCCGATCCTCAGCATGGCTCCTCACCCTCGCAAGCATCTTCCTCACGCACTGGTCACCCCCGCTCTCTCTCTCATGCATGGGCCATAAACCTCCCCCCATCTGCGCTGCTCTTCCCTGAGAATCACACCCTGTGCCCGCCCGACACCTCCCTTTCACCCTATTTACTACTGCACCCTCTGACACTCCTCTTCCTCTGTGTCTGATTGTCCAGGCCGGTCCCAGGCTATCACCTAGCCCTGCGGATGTAGTTTATGGCCCCAACTGTAAAGAATCACCCCTCTTCAAAGGAGTTACAGTAGATCAAGGCCCCCACCCCATGAGATCCGTCACACCACACGCGTTCCTACTATTTGATAACGATCCTGTATTGTGATTGGGGAGGGGATTCTCACTGTAAGGGTGTGTGGGACCGAGCCTGAAGCGGAAGATTCCATGGATGCCTTTTTGTACATCAAAGTCTTCACAATTATGTGTCACATTAAAAATATATAGCACTCCAACAAAGTAGTAGGATTACACTTTAATAACTTATAAATATATACAACGCTCCAACAAAGTAAACACGTAAAAAAAAAAAATTATAAACAACTATTTACATGGCAGCCTGCTGCAACATCCATCTCAAAGCAACAATGGGCTGCTTTGGTCTGTCTTTTAGTCGGCAAAATCCGTCGGCCTGTGAGGTGGCATCAGTAGCAGTCCGTTGTGCGAATAGGCCGAAGGCAGCACAACGCGCCGAGATCCGGACGGCACCCAGGTGGTGTCCAGTAAGTTGCCGCACTGGTCTGGCCATCCTACAATGCTGCACCAAAAAACGGCGTGGGGCGCCCCGGGGGGGGGGGAGGCGGCGCGAACGGGCCTCCCCCGCCTCCCCAGGTGGAGGCTCCTCTGCTGCAGTGGGGCGCCCTTTAGCGTTTCAGTCGCCATTCAGCTGATTAGCGCCCGCTTTTGCAGGACTGTGCCTCATCCGCCATCCAGCTGAGTTGGGCCCGCTCTTGCGGCTACAGCGTCTCGCCCACCATCCAGCTGAATTGCGCCCACTCTTGCGGTGCAGCGATAGGCAGCTGCAACAGGACTCTCAAAATGGCGGCCGGCTCTTTGGATTTGGGCCTGGTCCACTAAAATGGCCCTGGGACACCTTGGAACTCGGACGCTTGCCTGCTAGGGCATGGGCCCCATTCCCGAAAGCGTCCCCTCTTTTAACTGATTGTTCTTGTTGCCTATCTGTTCTGTTGTCATTTAACGGAACCTTTTTGGACTGCCGAAAGGGGTTCTGGTCCGACCGCTGGTTGGTGGAGACATTTTGACTATATCCTGGACCTGCCCGGCCTCGCCCAAAATGGTGCCGGTATAAATGGGACTCGTAACTCCTTGTTGCGTACTGGTTGCCCAACCTTGATATCACGAGATACGTATGCAGTTTTGAAGCACATGGCGGGCGGGGACGAGTACTGATTGAACATTTGGACATCCCTATTGATATTAACTTCTGATGTGTTATTGATTACTGTACTATTGAAAGTTCGAATTAACGACACCCATGGTACTTGCCCGCAAATGTATATCTAGATAATTTTATTGTAACTGGCCCTGTCGTACTTTAATTATAAAATGTACGTCCACCGATCCGCAACTGTTAGACACCTTAGTTCTTGCAACCTAATGGCCCGCCCGTTACGTTCTTCTACAGTGTAAATATCCCCTCATCATATATGATTACAGTTTGCTCCGTGGCCGGCCCACGTGGTTATAGGCCCGTATTTGTATACTGACATTTTCACAATAAAGGTTTTTAAAACAAAACATGGTAGTAGTACCTAGATTGGTAAAGTTTTGAATAATAGCCACTGTTTTCGAATCAGTAAAAGGCAAGTGAAATAAAGCAGCCCGATTACATGACGGTTAAAAGGTATAATACGCAGGAACGCAGTAAAGATAAATGGTCAAGGGCTGTTGTGTTTTCCACTCCTGCAACATAAAGTGATCGATAAGAATCCGATATTCATGCCTATCAGCGACTAAGACAGCAGGCCGAGCCTCTTTTGTTCAACGGCTCCCTCATGGGACGAAGAAACGCCCTTTTTCTCGAAATAGGAATATTTTACTTGCAGGACAGTAGTAAATTTCCCGGGAAAATACATTAGCCTGGAACATTGTTAGTGATAAACTGTAAATGCATCTGGGTCCTTTGCTTTACAAGTCAGAGTGAGAAAAAAAAAGGTGGGGCTTTCATCATTTGGGAAAAAAAATGTTCGAAAGCAATGAAAAGTGTTATTTTTAGGTCATATGACCAAGCCTTCCATCATTAGAAAAACAAAAGTAAAATGAACCAATGAAAAGTTTTATTAACAAGTCACATGACCTGTTATGCTTACGTTACGCGCTGCGTGCAGCGCCCCGGATCGCTTCCGGGAAGCTGCGCTTCACGCCTCGCGCACCGGAGCACTTCCGGGTGCGCTAACGCGGCGCGTCATATGACGCATTACAATGCAGGTCCAGAATATAGTCAAAATGTCTCCACCAACCAGCGGTCGGAACACAACCCCTTTCAGCAGTCCAAAAAGTTCTGTTAAATGACAACAGAAGGACAGGCAACAAGAACCATCAGTCAAAGAGGGGAGGGCAAGTTCTTCTCTACCAGGTCACGTTGGGGCTCCACCGGAACTGATCGAATTGGTAGTCTACAGTGTTTCTGGATGTTTCAGACTGAAGCTGGCGTCAGCATGAGAGCACCACCATCTCGTGGCTACGTCTTGGCCATTTCGCGAGCAATCATGGCAGTCGCTCCCCACCGGAAGTCTACGGGAGTCGGGGGTCCCGGTGACTGTTGTAGAATCTTCACGGCTGAGGGGACTCTTTTGGGAATGGGACCCATGCCCTAGCAGTCAAGCGTCCGAGTTCCACGGTTGCCCAGAGCCATCTTTGCAGGCCAGGCCCAAGTCTGTGGAGCCGACCGCCATTTCGTGAGCTCCGTAGCAGCCGCCTGTCGCTGTACCGCAAGATTGGGTGCAATTCCGTTGGATAGCGGGTGAGACGTTGTAATAGCAAGAGCAGGCGCAATTCAGCTGGCCGAGCGAGGCACTGTGTCGCAAGAGCGGGCGCAAGTCAGCTGGTCGAGTGAAGCGCTGGGGTGTAGCTGAGAAACCTCCACCTGGGGAGGTGGGAGAGGCTCGTTCGCGCCGCCTCTCCCTTCTAGTGCACCCCACGCCGTCTCCTGGCGCAGGTATATGTGATGGTCGGACCAGGGCACCGCAGGACGTGTCTTCAGGTCAAACGGATTGTGGGACAAGGTGTGGAGCAGGCGCAATTATCTCGGGGGCCTCCGTCAAGCGGTTTAGGGAGGCACCGCATCACATTGTTTTCCAATGCAGTTAGGTCCACAAACAGCCCCCACTTACTTTGAGAATAGTGAAGCTGCAGCAGGTGCAAATAAGCTTCAGACAGTGTTACAAGCGCTGCTCGGAATCCTCAACTATGGCACCCAACATCCAGGACTTATGCCATTTGTGCAAGGCAGTGACATCGAAGCATCTCAGGGACCAAACAACATACCATATCTAGAGCCCTTACCACAACCTCTGCCTTCCTTCTTACCTAGTTATTGTTCTTTCACTCCCACTCCAGGCTTTTAGTCTGTGGATGGAAAACCATGAACCTACACTCACCTATGAAAATCTTACTATTGATGGTTGATTTTGAGCCACAAACACAAAGGCTTGTTTGGATCAATGTTGCAGCAGGCTGCCATGTAAATAGATATTTAATAAAACGTTTTACCCTGTTACTTGTTGATTTTGAGCCCCAAATACAAAGGCTTGTTTGGATCAATGTTGCAGCAGGCTGCCATGTAAATAGTTACTTAATAAAACGTTTTACCCTGTTACTTTGCTGGTGTGTTGTATATATTTATAATATTTGCATAGGGTTTGTCGTTATTTTGGGTGGCGTGGGCGGCGGAGCCGAGCTGTCTTGCAGCCATCATGGTGTCGAGCTCAGTTCCTCTCACACGTTTTTCTCATGAGGGGTTGTTCATAATGTTTCTATTTTAGCGAGGTCAAAAAGAGATCCCATTAGTGGCCTACTGATTTTGCTTGATTCCTTTTGTTTTTTTAATGATTTTTCACTATCTGCAAAGACTAAACAGAGTATTGCGACTCTGTGCTTGTTTGTAAATAGAGAATGAACCAAAGAGAACCAATTCCAAAATAATAAATGCTAGGATAACAATCAATCAAATGGAGAGGGAAGCAGGCACGGCGGATTACAACGGGGGCAAAGGCCTGCGTTACCTACCCTTCACTATCTGCAAAGAGAGAATACTCCTAAAAGAAAAGAGGAGGGGGGGGGCAGCGTTCAAAGCACATCAGCGTGCATAAACACGAAAATGTTTTTACCTACCATGTACTTGACATTTTAAAGCTTTTGATATTTGCTATTAAAAAACCATTGAAATTCACTGAAAAAACCATAGGTTATAGACCATATATAGTTAGGAATTAGCATTTACAAAACCTTGAAAATTCACTGAAAAAACCATGGGTTATAGACCATATATAGTTAGGAATTATCATTTACAAAACCTTATTTTACTCACACAAAACCATTGAAATTTCATATATAGTTAGTTGCACTAACTATATATCGCGCACCCGCAATCCACTGCTGATCATGTCACATATTACATCATTCATGACCAGTGACATCACTGATGACATCCACTCATATAGCTACTGATCAACACATGCAGTAGCTTGCACAACAACAAACATACTGATGCACACATTCGGACAGTTTAGTCACTAACCCATGCCTTCAGTTTGACAAATTTAATCACTTACTCATACATTCAGCCATGTACCTACTAAATCTTTCATCCAGACACTTATATATCCACTCATTCTTCAATATGTAAAACATATTTAAACTTTCCAGAAACACACAGTCACTGGATGATGTCATCAGTGATGTCATTTGAGATGTCATCAGTGATGTCATCAGTGATGTCACTGACCATGTCATGAATGATGTAATATGTGACATCATCAGCAGTGGATTGCGGGTGCGCAAAATATAGTTAGTACAACTAACTATATAGGAGTAATTTCAATGGTTTTTTAAATGCTAATTCCTAACTATATATGACCTGAAACCTATGGTTTTTGCAGTGAATTTGCAAGGTTTTTTAAATGCTGATTACTAACTATATATGACCTGAAACCTATGGTTTTTTCAGTGAATTTGCAAGGTTTTTTAAATGCTAATTCCTAACTATATATGACCTGAAACCTATGGTTTTTTCAGTGAATTTGCAAGGTTTTTTAAATGCTAATACCTAACTATATATGACCTTAAACCTATGTTTTTTTTGTGAATTTGCACAGTTTTTTTAAATGCTAATACCTAACTATGTAAGGCTTGAAACCTATAGTTTTTTCAGTGAATATATATATTTAATATAATATATATATAATTTTTATTTTCAATGGGGGTAGCTGGCATATATAATTGACTATACATAAGAGCCACTGATTGTGCGAGTGGCTGTATGGGTCATTGTATACTTGTATCAGTAATTGCATAACAAAGTAAGTTTTTGTCAGTATATGTTAGTATATGTTTGAATAAGTAAGGTGTTGTGTGTATAACTGTATAGTTGAGGAAATGAAAGTGTGATTGATTCTTTGCATGACTGACTAGATGTGTGAGTAACTCCATGGATGAGTGGCAGAGTGTGAGTGTCTGTATAGGTGTTTGAGTGCAGATGATAGTGTTGTATTGATGAGTGACTGTATGTATGACTGATTCTATGGGTAAATGATTGGATGTGCGTATAGACCTAGCAATCAGTGTGTGTGTATGATGTAGTAACTGGTATTGGTGTGTCAATGGTTTCAAGAATGGTAGTCTGTGTTTAACACTGGGTGTATCAAAGGTTATATTAGAGTGTGAAGAGGTGCATCGTATTATCACATGAATGATATCATCAGTGATGTCATCAGTGATGTCATTTGAGATGTCATCCGGGTTGTCATCAGTGATGTCACTGACCATGTCATGAATGATGTAATATGTGACATCATCAGCAGTGGATTGCGGGTGCGCGAAATATAGTTAGTACAACTAACTATATAGGAGTAATTTCAATGTTTTTTTAAATGCTAATTCCTAACTATATACGACCTGAAACCTATGGTTTTTGCAGTGAATTTGCAAGGTTTTTTAAATGCTGATTACTAACTATATATGACCTGAAACCTATGGCTTTTTCAGTGAATTTGCAAGGTTTTTTAAATGCTAATACCTAACTACATATGACCTTAAACCTATGTTTTTTTTAGTGAATTTGCAAAGTTTTTTTAAATGCTAATACCTAACTATGTAAGGCTTGAAACCTATAGTTTTTTCAGTGAATATATATATTTAATATAATATATATATAATTTTTATTTTCAATTTTTTTTTCATATGATTACAGGGTCCGTGCACCGTGAACGCTCTGAGCTCTTACCCCGACAAATTTTTAAAATTTCTAAAACATAATATCTACGTTTTTAACATAGATTTTAAAGGTAGACAATATGTGCTTTAATGTGGAAAATGTTGTTTTTTAACTTTTAACAACAGTATATTACTTTTTAAAGTAGTAACAAATCTCGCGAGGGTACGTCGCACATGCACGCAACGTAAGAGCTTCGTCCGCACACGTAAAAGCTTTGAGCTCTTACCCCCAAAAGTTTTATAAACTTTAAATCGTTATATTTACGTATTCATTGCACAATGTAAAGGTACACATTATCTGGGATAATAAAGAGCTTGTTAATTTAAACTTTTAAAGACCATATATAACTTTATTTAAGTAATTATAAATCTTGCAAGGGTGCATACTACGTAAACGCATGGGAAGGTGACGTTAGCGCTCCGTAAATAGAGCGTAAACGCAACGTAAGCTTACGTAAGCGCTCCGTAAACGTAACGTTAGCGCTCCGTAAGCTTACGTCCCACCATGTCATCTCAAAACAAAAGATTTAATTGGTTCATAATACTTCCTACTCCAATTGTTGAAAGGCCCCTCCCATGTTCATCATTCTTCTTTGGCTTTCGAGGAAGAAACACCTTTTTTCATCAGCACTTTGCTCCTGAAAAATCTATTGAAATGTCTGAACAGCAAGAACCTGAGCATTCAGAACATGAAGAACCTGAGCTTTCAGAACATGAGGAATCTGAGCATTCTGAACATTAGGAACCTGAGTTTGTTCCTGAAACCCCTAGATCACCAAAAGAGTCCATAGTTTGTAATTTTTTTTAATTCCCAGAAGGACAGAAAAAGGTAAATGCGCCTTTTGTCACATGCAAAATATGTGACACTGTACTTTCCAGAGGGGATCCACAGAAGAAGTACAGCTTTGGAACTTTTTGCATGGAACGCCATGTCAAGAATATACACCCAAACAATTGGAGTAAAGCTGTAATGAAAAGATCATCAGAGGAGCAGGGCTCTGCTCCCAGCACTTCTTCTCAACCAACAGCACCACTAATGCAAGCATCAATGGTTGCAAATATCCAACCAGAACTTAAGAATTTGATGATGCAATGCATTCGTTGCCAGAAACTAATAGCCTTTGGACAAGAGTCCATTCAAGTTATCCTGCAAAAAAACAGGAAGCACAGGTGCACCCCATAATGTTTTTCTTTATTTTTCATAGTTTGTTCCGGTTGAACAATTATCTGCCTTAAAAAGTTTATTTTTTTACATCGTTTTTCAAGCAGAACAAAAACAAAAAGAAAAACAGTTCTTTTTAGAACTACCTCTACTGTCAAAGTGCAAAACTATAAGTGTGTGGTACAGCATAAACCTATAAGGTGTTTACCTATAGTATACTGTACTACTTACAAAGCACTGAAATGTAATATATGTATATAAATATGTTACAACTCAATGGGCCAGATGTACGTAATCTCGATCGACCTACTCATAAATACAGAGGGCCCGATGTAGGTAATCCCAGATTACCACTTCTTAAATACCGAATCATACCAATTCGGAATTTAAGAACTGGCAATGGGGATGTAGGTATTTTTACCGAATTAATTACCAATTCGATAAAATTCTGTAATTACCGATTCAGTAATGACCGAATCTGTATTTTCCATTGATTCCTATGGGCCTTGAAGCCCATAGGAATCAATGGCAAATACCGATTCGGTAATTACCGAATCGGTAAATACCGAATCCTGCCAGGGGGAACAGGGTGTCACTTTGACACCCTGTAGCACCCCTATTTCTGGCTTATTTGCAATGTGACACACATACATGCCCTTAGGGCATGTATGTGTGCCACATGGCACAGGTATACATTCACAGCATGTACACAGGAATTCCTTATTTACCACCCAATTGTATTGGGTGGTAAATAACGAATTCTTAGACACCTCTAGCACTGTCAGTATGTGATTGCAAAGAAGATTAACTGTAAGGGAGAGACATGTAGAGAGAGAGGGAGCAAGGGACTGAGAAAGAGTGAGGCAGTTATTCCGTCACAATAAGAGAGTGATAACAAACTTGTTTTTGATTCTCATACTTACCTTATAAATAATAAAAACGTAGACACTGATGCGAAAAAAGTTATTTATTTCTTATACTTAACTTCTAAGATATAAAAAACTTAAAGATTTTTTAAAAAAAATATAATATCTGTAAAACACAAGAAACAAATAAATTATAATTCATACAATGTATATTTCAAAATACAAGAGAGAAGGAAGGAGATTAAGAGTCAAGAAAGATAGATGGCACATGCAGAGGGACACATGCCACAGGTAGAGAGTAAGATGGTGCAGGCAGAGAGTGAGATACAACAAGTAGAGGGTGAGATGGTGCAAGCAGAGGGTAATATGACACACGCACATGCATATATTGTGCAGACAGAGGGTGGCACACACACAGAGAAACATGGAACAGGCAAAGGAAGACATAGCACAGTCAAAAGAGAGATGGCGAATGAGCGTGAGGCAAGGGGAGTGAGGACAAAGAGGGAGTGAAGGAAAGAGTGAGAGAAGGGGACTGAGTGAAGGAGCAGAGAAAGACAAGTGATGGAGTGTGGGTGAGTTAAACAGAGTGAGTGTAAGGGAAGGGCAGTGAGACAGTGAAGGGACAGAGGAAGTAAGGCCAACAGAGACACAATGAAGAAAGAGAAGTGAGGATGTCAGAGTTCAAAGGGAGTAACAGAAGGATTAAGTGAAGTGGAGTAAGGTGAGTGAGGAAAGGTTAATGAGTAAGGAAGCAAAAGAAGGAAAGAGAGGTGAAGGGGAGTAAATCAGATAAACTGAGAAAAGCTAAGTGAGGGAAACAAGAAAGGAGAAGGGGAGTGAAAGATAGGAATAAAGGGTACTGAGGGAAGCAGCCTAACGAAACAAGGGTGACGTGAGTGAAAGAAGGACAGTGAAGTTAAAGAAAGACAAATGATAGAGGGTGGATAAAGTCGAGTGAGCGTGAGACAATGGGAGTGAGTGATTGACTACACACAGGGAGTGAAGGAAGGAGTGATAGAAGGAGACTCAGTGAGGGATCAAAGAACAGAAAATGAGGTAGTGTAGGTGAGGGTAAAGAAGTGACAGAATGAGGTGATGGAGAGAGTCATGCTAAGAGACAGGGAGCAATGGAAGGATAGGCAAAAATAAAAATAAAAACGTTTTTGGGGTCAGTCATATTTACCTTATAAATGAAATATCTGTGGAAACTAAAAAACAAATCAGTTATAATACATTATTCACAATACAAGAGACAAAGCAGGAGAAAAAGGAAAGAGGAGTTAGGGAAGGGAAATGAGGGAGAGGGTAGGGGGAATTAGTGCATGTGCGTTAACAACAGTGAGTCTAAGAGAGAGGGAGTGATGGAAGAGTACAGAGAAAGTAAGAGGACACAGGGAGTTTTGTAAAGGTGTGTTTAAAGTTCAGTTAGGTGAGTGAGCAAAGGAAGGAAAGAGAGGTGAAGGGGAGTGAAACAGAGGGACTGACTTAACATGAGTGGGTGAGAAGACTAAGAAGAAAGGGAGTGAAGTATAGGGAATGAGGATAAGTGAGGGAAGCACAATAAAGGGACAGGGGTGACCTAGGGTAAAAGAATGACAGTAAGTTTGATGAAACAGAGGTGATAGAGGATGAATAAAGGCAAATGAGCATGAGACAAGATATTTTATTTTTTAAATTACATTACATATTCTTAATATGAATTGCAAAAAAATGATTTTTAAACATATTGAAATTGTAATTTTTTAAATTATATATTTTTTAATTTATATATACTTTATATCGCAGGCAATGATATCTTATGGAAGGAAATTCAAGTTACTGTAACTACGAATAGAATTACTTTTCAGGATCAGTAGTGGGCTAAAAGATGCAGCACTGAGGTCTCTCCTGATAACAGGCGATTAAATCAGAATTGGTAGTTCAGCTGATTTTTGAGGAATTTTTTAAAATTCCAAAACTCCACACTTTGAAAAATTGCCAAGTGAAACCAATCAATGTTAGTCTATGGAAGGAAATTCAAGTTACTGTAACTATGACTAGAATTACTTTTCAGGATCATTATTGGGCTGAAAGATGCAGCACTGAGGTCTCTCCTGATAACAGATGAGTAAATCGGAATTCGTAGTTCGCCTGATTTTTGAGGAATTTGTTAAACTATCAAAAACTCCACACTTAAATTTCCAAGTGAAACCAGTCAATGTTAGCCTATGGAAGGAAATTCAAGTTACTGTAAGTATGGTTACATTTACTTTTCAGGGTTGGTCCCTGGACTCAAAGATGCAGCACTGACGTCTCTCATGATAACAGGTGAGTAAATCGGAATTTGTACTTTGGCTGATTTTAGAGGAATATTTTGCTCAATAGTGAAGGAAGGGGGTGGGCCTGAGGTGACATGTGTGCAAACACGCCCTGTGGCGTGTTTTAGGTTGGGGAATATATTCCTCTTCAATCCTGAGGTCACCTGTGAGCCAACTAGCCCACCTGGTACCTCCAGTATGCGCCAGGGAACTGCGTTGCAGAGAGGAGTTCAGAGGGCAGCCCCCTTTTTACAACACTCTGCAACGCAGCTCCGTTGTGTTTACTGGATGTACCCGTTGGACTAGTTGGCCCCTAGGGGACCTCTGGATTGAAGAGGAATATATTCCCCAACCTAAAATGCACCACAGGGCGTGTTTGCACACATTTCACCTCAAGACCCGCCCCCTACCTTCACCACTGTGCAAACATGCCCCGTAACAGGTTCTAAGTTGGGGCATTAAGTCCCCTTGCATACTGGGGGTCCCTGGGGGACAACTAGCCCACAAGGAACCTCCAGTATGCGCCAGGGGGCCTCCTCCTGATCCCGTTTTTTCAAGAAAATACTTTTAAGAAGGGGGGCTGTGTAGCCCCCTTCTTTTTCTTTTTTTTTTTGGCCTTGGAAACCCCATCCCCCAGGGCCTGCCCCCAATTCTTTTTTTTTTTACAGATAGGGGGCCACGTGGCCCCTCTACCGTGGCCAATTCCGGCCCTGGGGACCTCATCCCCCAGGGCATGGCCAACTTTTCTTTTTTGTTTTGTGGAGAGAAGCCCCCCTCCCATGCCCCCTTAAGGCCCCGGGGACCCCATCCCACAGGGCCTGCCTTTTTTTTTAATGCTGGATGGGGGGTCACGTGGCCCTGCTCCTGGGCAACTAATGGCCCTGGGGACCCCATCCCCCGGGGCCTGCCCTCCCTGTTGGGGACCATGGGGGGTCCCCAAGCCCCCCACGGTCCCTGCCAGCTCCCCACATCCTGCGGGAGCCGGCATTGCTTTTCTGCTTGGGGAACAGCTAACATGCTGCTCCCCATGCAGAAAAGCAATACGCTTTGATTTTTGAAAGAGAGAGCAGGTTTCCTGCTCTCTCTTTCAAAAATCAAAGCAGTTTGCTGTGGTAGGGTGGGAGCTGCAAGGCTCCCGCCCTATCATAGCAAACAGCAGTGTCACGGGGGTAGGGACCCCAGGACACTGCAGGAGCCAGCCCTGGGGGTGGTGGTGGTGGTACCCAGGGCCATCAAGGGCACCAGGAGGGGGGCCCCCTCCTACCTGTTGAAAGCCCCGAGGGGTGGTGGTCCCCGGGGCTGAGGGCTCCATCACGGACCCCTCTATTTTACATACTAGAGCCCCGGAGGGGAGGCGGTCCCCGGGGCATGTGGGGGGACTTGAGGCCCCCACACAGGTTTTTAAAACTTTTTAAATGAAGCCCTGGGGGTGGTGGTCCTCGGGGCTGCGGGTGGGCCGTGAGCCACCCCGCATACTCCATAATAAAGCCCTGTGGGGTGGCAGTCCCCGGGGCTCGGAGGGCCTTAGAGGCCCCCCAACATACATATACAAGCCCCGGGGGGTGTCAGTCCCCGGGGCTGCGGGTGCGGGCCTGTGTGCCCCCGCTATTAAAATTACTCTGCCCCGGGGGTGGTGGTCTGTGGGGCAGTGTGGGGGGGATTGGGACCCCCCACACTTTTTTTCACTATGCCCCCGGGATTTGGTCCCCCCAGTGGCTAATTTGAAAAAAAGCAGACATTTGTTTTGTTTTATTTTCACTGGGTACCTTCTCATATCCCATGATTTAAAAAAATGTTTTTGGCCTTGTGGGTCTTGTGGGACCCCCTGAGCAGGCCTATGGGGGTCAGGGTGTTTCTACTTTTCCCCCTTTTCGTGTTTTGCATGTTTGTTTCACTGCTTTCTTGTGCCTCGGCTGCCAACCCTTCCTGGTTTGAAGTGTTGACAGCCAATTAGCATGCAGCTCATGCTCGGGAAGGTACGGAGCACACTACAGAGTACAGTATGGTACTTCATCTATAGATATATCTATGATTTTACTTTTGATTTTCCCAGGAACTACTGAACGGATTCACACCATTTAACAAAAAGGGTAATCAGCGAACCAATTTGGTGTAATTCCATTCAGCCGTTCGGGCTGTAGCCCTGTCTAAAGGTACTATGGAAAATTGCATGGGAAAAGCACGTTTTGGGACCCCCTTTTTTTCAGCCCCCGCTTCACGAATCACCCCCAAACTTTCGGGGAAGGAGCGGAGCAGGCCATTTTCTAGGAGAATTTTGCGAAGATTCATCGACTGGTGCCAAAGTTATTCCAAATAGAATGTTCTGGATTTCCTATGGAAACTAAGTCCTAACTATATCTATCTACTGGCGACCGCCAGTAGGTAATATATATTATATATATATATATATATATATATATATATATATATATATATATATATATTACCTACTGGCGGTCGCCAGTAGGTATATATAGTTAGGATTTTTTCTCTATGGGATTTTTGAAAATTCTATGTCTAATAACTTTGGCGTTTGTGGACGGAATTGGCTGAAATTTTCAGGAAAATGGAACATTTTGTTTCTGAGCAGCCCCTGACAATTTGGGGGGGTTTCATCAAGGGGGGGCCGAGAAAAAAGGGGGGTCCCAAAACGCATTTTTCCCATGTTAATTTCCATAGGGCGGTTGGCCTCACTTTTAGCTCGAACGGCTGAATGGATTTGCACGAAACTTGGCAAAATTGTAGGGACTGTTAGCCTGATGTGCCTTTGCTAGGTCTCAATATATGTGCTCCAGTGGATTTTGAGTAATTTAGGTTCAAAAAAATATATATATCTGGGCGGAGCCTAACCACACATCTGATCTGATTGGCTGTCAGCACTTCATCCAAGAAGTGTTGGCAGCCATCTTGGGACCAATATACATGATAGCACCTCATTAAAAAGCATTGTAGTTAATAGAGGGTTTTAGGACTTTAGTTACATTATAAATCATTTGTTGATGGTACCATACTCGTTTTAGGAATTGTGGTGGGTTCTAAGGTGATTTTACCATGTGAAAAAACCTTCTGCTGTGATATCATGAATATTGTTTGAAAGAAAACTAATATCTCATGATTTTCCCACAGTGGTTTGGAAGGGGATCTATAAGCTAAACTGAAAGCATATTTTCTGTAAATTCACATTATCTTTCTCAGTCATGTGAAAATGAAGTCTGACATTCTCAGTAAAACATGTACATCCAACAAGGACAGAGACTGTCAGTTGATTCCTTTGTGTTCTACTGCAGCCTCCTAGAGTGTTCTAAAGAACAACTAGAGCGCTAACAGTCCTACTTATTACAAAGGTATGGCACACCTGAAACCATCTTGATTGGAATAAAGTGGTAACTCTTAAAACATTTAATTTAAAAAGAAACAACATGAGGGGGTATATTTTGCCATAGAAAGTATGATTAGTGCTGCAGAATGAAAAATTAGGGCACATTTTGAGTGACTTCTCAAATCCTTTTCTATTTCATTAAAACATTCTGACATGCAGTCTCCCAAAATGGCCACCAGAGACAAAAGAGCCCAAATGTAGCCCAAATATCACCCAGATGTAGCCCAAGTATAGCCCAATGACAGAATGTCCCAGAGTGTTCTAAAGAACAACTAGAGCGCTAACAGTCCTACTTATCACAAAGGTATGGCACACCTGAAGCCATCTTGATTGGAATAAAGTGGTAACTCTTAAAACATTTAATTTAAAAAGAAACAACATGAGGGGGTATATTTTGCCATAGAAAGTATGATTAGTGCTGCAGAATGAAAAATTAGGGCACATTTTGAGTGACTTCTCAAATCCTTTTCTATTTCATTAAAACATTCTGACATGCAGTCTCCCAAAATGGCCACCAGAGACAAAAGAGCCCAAATGTAGCCCAAATATCACCCAGATGTAGCCCAAGTATAGCCCAATGACAGAATGTCCCAGAGTGTTCTAAAGAACAACTAGAGCGCTAACAGTCCTACTTATTACAAAGGTATAGCACACCTGGAGCCATCGTGATGGGAATAAAGTGGTAACTCTTAAGACATTTAATTTAAAAAGGAACAAAATGAGGGGGGTATATTATGCAATAGAAGGTATTATTAGTGCTGCAGAAAGAAAAATTAGGGCACATTTTGAGTGACTTTTCAAATCCTCTTCTATTTCATTAAAAAATTCTGACATGCAGTCTCCCAAAATGGCCACCAGAGACAAAAGAGCCCAAATGTAGCCCAAATATCACCCAGATGTAGCCCAAGTATAGCCCAATGACAGAATGTCCCAGAGTGTTCTAAAGAACAACTAGAGCGCTAACAGTCCTACTTATTACAAAGGTATGGCACACCTGAAGCCATCTTGATTGGAATAAAGTGGTAACTCTTAAAACATTTAATTTAAAAAGGAACAAAATGAGGGGGTATATTTTGCCATATGAATTATGATTAGTGCTGCAGAAAGAAAAATTAGGGCACATTTTGAGTGACTTCTCAAACCCTCTTCAATTTCATTAAAAAATTCTGACATAGTCTCGCAAGATGGCCACCAGAGACAAAAGAGCCTAAATGTAGCCCAAATATCACCCAGATGTACCCCAAGTATAGCCCAATGACAGAATGTCCCAGAGTGTTCTAAAGAACAACTAGAGCGCTAACAGTCTTACTTATGACAAAAGTATGGCACACCAGAAGCCATCTTGATTGGAATGAAGTGGTAAGTCTGAAAACACTCAATTTAAAAAGGAACAACATGAGGGGGTTAATTTTGCCATAGAAAGTATGATTAGTGCTTCAGAAAGAAAAATTAGGGATCATTTTGAGTGACTTCTCAAATCCTCTTCTATTTCATTAAAAAAATTCTGACATGCAGACTGAAACATGCACTTTGAATACCAGCAGCAGACGTCCCTGGTGAGCAGTAGCTTTACTACAGTGATCTAATGTGCAACTAGAGTGCTAACATTCAGAATTTATGGCAAATGTGTGACACATATGAATGCCTTCTTGATGGAACCAAAGTAAACAAGCATTGAAAATGCAATAGATCTCGCCCTCGTTTAAGTTAAAGCCATTCTGTTTGTAATGAGGTGGCTTTTTAGCTTTGCTTTTATTAGTGTTTTTTCAACTTTCATGTAAATAACGCACCGTTTTCACCAAATCGACTTTGCCCAAGCACACCCTTCCCTTCGGCCAACAAATCCCAAAAATTCGGCACACCTGCCGATCCACTCTCCCTACAGCTCACCCAAGCCCCGTCCCTCTAGCGCAACTGGAACACCCCAAATTCACCTTCTCCATGCGCACCAAAAACTCCCATTGAATAACATGACAATTCGCTACTCCGCACAAAAATTGCTCTTTAAAGCACTTCCACTGCTCCGATCCGCTTCAAACTTGGCTGGACACTAGTTCCAGCGATTCCCTAACATCTCACCAAAAATCAGCCCAATCCATCCACTGGAACGGGGACGAATTTCAACCCGAATATGCGCCCCCCGCAAACACAAAAAAAACCATAAAACGGCCAAATCTCGACCAAAAAACGCCAAAATCCCTCAAAACCTTGCCAACACCAATACGCACGAAACTGAACCGGCCCCTCAGCCCTAGGCTCCGGGAACCCTACTTAATTGACCCAAAAGCCCTAAAAAAGCAACATAATACACACGAAAACGCCCTAACAACCCTAAAATGCATATAAGTATATGTATGCATGCATTTATGTTTGTATTTATATAGATATACAGATGATATATGTTTATATATGTATGTATATATATATATTCACTGAAAAAACCATAGGCTATAGACCATATATAGTTAGGAATTAGCATTTACAAAACCTTGAAAATTCACTGAAAAAACCATAGGTTATAGACCATATATAGTTAGGAATTAGCATTTACAAAACCTTGAAAATTCACTGAAAAAACCATAGGTTATAGACCATATATAGTTAGGAATTCGCATTTACAAAACCTTATTTTACTCACACAAAACCATTGAAATTCCATATATAGTTAGTTGCACTAACTATATATCGCGCACCCGCAATCCACTGCTGATGATGTCACATATTACATCATTCATGACATGGTCAGTGACATCACTGATGACATCACTGATGACATCTCAAATGACATCACTGATGACATCACTTATGACAACATCCAGTGACTGTATGTTTCTGTAAAGTAAAATATGTCTTACATATTGAAGAATGAGTGGATGTATAAGTGTCTGGATGAAGGATTTAGTAGGTGCATGACTGACTGTATGAGTGAGTGATTAAATGTGTCTCACTGAGTGCATGGGTTAGTGACTAAACTGTCTTAATTTGTGCATCATTATGTCTGTTGTTCTGTAAACTGTTGCATGTGTTGATAAGTAGCTATATGAGTAACTATATGGGTTATTGATTAGTTGCCCAAGTATTTGTATGGGAGACTGAGTGTGTGTGTGGGTGGCTGGGAGGTGTATGACTCTGTGCATAGATGTGTGAGCAGTTGATTCACTAGATGTATGGTTTCAAAAGTGCATGTGGAAACAGCTGTATGGGCGGTTGACTGTGTGCATGAGTGTATTGGTGAGTGAATGGATATCTCAGTGCTACATGTCAAAGTAAGTACATATGTAAAACACAGTACATGTGAGAGTTGACATATATAAATAACTGTGCATAAGAGCCAGTGAATGTGTGAGTGGCTGTATGGATCATTGTGAACTTGTATCAGGGATTGTATAAGAGAGTAAATATGTGTTAGTATATGTTTGAATAAGTAAAGTTTGTGTGAGTAAAATAAGGTTTTGTAAATGCGAATTCCTAACTATATATGGTCTATAACCTATGGTTTTTTCAGTGAATATATATATATATATATATATATATATATATATATTCACTGAAAAAACCATAGGTTTCACACCAGTTATAGTTAGGAATTAGCATTTAAAAAACCTATTAAATTCACTGAAAAAAACGTAGGTTTCGCACCAGTTATAGTAAGCTAGAAATTTTACTGACATAAAACCATTGAAATTCCACGTTATAGTTAGTTGGACTCACTATAACTTGCGCGCCTGCAATGCACTGCTGATGACGTCACATATTACATCACTCATGACATGGTCAGTGACATCACTGATGACATCACTGATGACACCATCCAGTGAATGTGTGCCTTTCTGAAAAATAAATATGTTTTATATATGTATATGTAAAGGTCGATGGAAGAATAAATGTTTGAATAAGTGTCTTAATGGATGTTTTTTTTTTTTTAAAAAGATTGGTTAACTGGCTTATTATGTGCCTCTTAGTGAATACATATATTAGTGAGAAATGTTGAAATATTTAAATATATGTATTAGTGTTTCACTTTGTGTATAAGTGGCTGCATGGGTTTGTGAGTATGTACATGTGTGTGTATATGGGTTATTAGTTGGCTTTTAGAGTATCAGTATGAGTGTCTGTATGGTTTTGTGGGGGGTATTACTTAGTGCACAGATGCATGAATGACTGACTCACAGTTTGTATGTGTTTTGAAGACAGCATGTGTGCAGGACTGTATGGGTGGATGAGTGTGTGTATAGGTGTGTTAGTGAGTGAATGACTGTCTCAATAGTATCTTTATGAGTAACTACGAATGTTTTAATCTAGTCTATATGAGCATTGATGTATATAAGTGTTTATATGCGAGAGTGAGAGATTGGACGAGTTCCTGTATAAATAAGTATGTGTTTCTATAAGTGATTGTTTAAGAGAGTAAGTATGTGTACGTTTCTGTAAAAGAAAGTGTAGTGGTATGTGTATAGCTGTATATGCAAGTAAATGGATGTTTGATAATTGATTTGCATGTCTGACTATGTGTGTGAGTAACTCTATGGATGAGTGTCGGTGTGTAACAGGATATATAGGTGTATGAGTACATATGATGAGTGAGTACTTGTATGACTGACTATATAGAACTGTTGCTGAATGAGTGAATGTGTATGCAGATGCTGAAATTACTTAATATGTTGTTTTAACTGGTATTGGTATCTCCATTTTTTTTGAAAATTTTAGTTTCTATTTTTGAATGTGTGTATCAAGGGTTATATTACGCTGAGAGGAGGTCTGCCACTTGTTCACAAGGATGATGTGTCCCGGTAGCGCACTCAAAAAAAAAGAAAAAAAAAATATGAAAGAGTGAGCATTTAGAAAAGGGACAGAGAGAGTGGTGTTAACACAGTGGGACTGTGTAATAGATAGTAAGACAGAGAAAAGGTGTTAGAGGAAGTAACTGAGAAAAGGAAAGACATGGGAAGTAACAGAGAGAAAGGACAGACAGAGTAAAGGAAGGAGTGATAGAAAGGGATTGAGTGAACCATACAAAAAAGGTAAGTGAGGGAGTGTAGGTGAGCAGGGAGACTGAAAGAAGTTTAATGTGGTAGGAAGTAGCAGTCCCTACCATTTACCTACATTTGGTGGTATTCCATTGAGCCATTTAACCTGTAGCCCTGTCTAAATATCCTGAGGTAAATTACATGACAAAAACACATATGAAACTGTTGGAATTTACAACCAATTAAAATGTTACTTACATTTTGTACTTTTATGTGCTGACATTTGATTGGTTAGGTACATGAATACATATGAAAAATGAGAGGGAAACACAGCCATTTTGACTAATACTACCTGAGGTACATTTTGAAAGAATTTTGACAGAAAACTTCAACTACTTTGAAAAAGGTAAGTTGTTAATTTGGAAGGGAAACTATGTTGTACACTTTAAGTTAATTTGGGAAAACGTTTTCTGATAGTTATATACTGTCCCTCTGTAAGAGTTAGAGATTGAGATAGACTTCTCTGTTATAATTATCGATTGAGTTAGGCTTCTCTGGTATAATTATAAATTTACTTAGGCTCCATCACATGCACTTTTTAATAGTTCTACTTCCTGCCTGAAACCATACACTGCCTAAAAATTACTTCACTGTTAAAAACTCAGAAGTACCTTTCTGAACTTAAACCCAACAGTACCCTAACTCTAATGATATAGTTATTTTTTATGCAATTTTCAGAAAGAAAATGGAAGGAGAAAAACAATCAACTGCTATTTCTTTTGAAGTAAGGGTGGAAAATCCAGAAGAACAAAAAAATGAATTTAATTTCATGGATGACTCTTTGGACCAACAGTTACTAGAATGTTTGGAACAAATAAAATCATGTACTAATGATTATGAGGAAATTCCGGACAATACCATGTTAGAAGTTTTATTAAATTTTGAAAAAGAATCAGAAGAATAAATTTATATTTAATAATTTTAAATTGTTTGAGACATTATTCATTTTAATATGTCATTCATGAAGTAGTACCAAAATGATTATATTATAAAGTGAGACTTATAGTATACTGTGCAACTTTTTTGTGTTACATAGTAAGTTTACTCATAGTTTCTACCTTTGTCCCACTATATTATTTCCAATGTGTATTTTACATCTCTTTTTCATCATAAGGGAGCAGGATAGATTACGCATGATCCCCTAGGACTTCTCAGGGAGTGCTTAAAGGATCTGTTTTTGCTTTCCTGACAGACTATGGTATGGATTCCATTTACCACAATAACTTCTATAACAACATGCAAGATATCTACAGAGGAGACGGTGTACATTAAATTTAAGTCTCTGCATTGGTACCTACATGTAGGTACTTAAATGTATAAAACAAACAACAAAAAGAACTTTTTTTTAAAACAGCTACTTTTTTTTAAAACTGTCATTCTATTTCCCCATGGTATGCTCCCCGGAGCGCGTACCGGGCGCACCCCCCGTGAAAATCGAAAAAAAAATCATAAATTTGCCCTGCGGGGCTCTCTTATGGCCCCCACATCAAACCTAGGGGGTCAGGGGGGTCTACCCTGCCCCCTTTTGGTCATTTCCCTCATTGTTTTTGCCACCTCTTGTGTCTCGATCCTACCGAGACACAAGATGGCGGCCACTCTGGACTGTTTGGAATGTTTACAGACACCTGAGAGCCAATCAGCTTTCCGCGCACAAGTCGCGTAGCGCGCCCGGAGCGCTCCCCGGTGCGCGTACTGGAGCGCGGCCATGGATATATATATTTTTTTGAACCTAAATTACTCAAAATCCACTTGAAGACATATCTTGAGACATAGCAAAGGCACATCAGGCTACCAGTCCCTACAATTTTGCGAAGTTTGGTGGAAATCCATTCAGCCGTTCGGGCTAAAAGTGAGGTCGACCCCCCTATGGAAATTAACATGGGGAAAACACGTTTTGGGACCCCCCTTTTATCTCGGCCCCCGCTTGACGAATCCCCCCCAAACTTTCCGGGAACGACCGTAGCTCCGCCAGGCAAATTTGAGGAAATTTTCAGGCAGATTCCTCAACCGGCGCCAAAGTTATTCAAAATAGAATGCTGAGATTTTGTATTGAAAATAATTCTAACTATAACTACCTACTGGCGACTGTCAGTAGGTAATATATATATATATATATATATATATATATATATATATATATATATATATATATATATATATACATATATATATATATATATATATATATATTACCTACTGGCTATCGCCAGTAGGTATATATAGTTAGGATTAATTCTCTATGGAACTTTTGAAAATTCTTTGTCTAATAACTTTGGCGTTTGTGGACGGAATCGGCTGAAATTTTCAGGAAAATGGCACATTTTGTTTCTGAGCAGCCCTTGAAAATTTGGGGGGGGTTTGTCAAGGGGGGGCCGAGAAAAAAGGGGGTCCCAAAACGCGTTTTTCCCATGTTAATTTCCATAGGGCGGTTGGCCTCACTTTTAGCTCGAACGGCTGAATGGATTTGCACGAAACTTGGCAAAATTGTAGGGACTGTTAGCCCGATGTGCCTTTGCTAGGTCTCAATATATGTGCTCCAGTAGTTTTTGAGAAATTAACGTTCAAAACAAGATATATATCTGTAACAGCGCTCCGGGATGCGCTCCGGTTCGCTTACTTTTCGCGAAACGGAACTTTGCGTGCAGAAAGCTGATTGGCTCTCCGGTGTCTGTCAACATTCTAAACAGTCCGGAGCGGCCGCCATCTTATCTCTCGGTAGGATCGAGAGAGAAGAAGAGGTGAAAAACGAAGGGGGAATTTAATGAAAGGGGGCAAGGTATACCTCTCTTGACCCCCTAGGAATGATGTTGGGGTTATTAAAGGGTCTCGTGGGGAAAATAAAAAAATATATATTTTTCACGGTAGAAGCGCTTCTCGGGCCGCGAACTGGGCCGCAAACTGGTAGCGAAACGGGAATTCGCCATTTTGTGTTTCGTTTTAATTAAATTACTAGGTATAAGGGGGTGCGGGAGACGTATCCTGACCCCTTATGTTTTCTGAGGGTGGCTGAGGAGGCTCATATATGTTGATACATGTCTTCCAGCGGCTGTGCGTGAGCTTTTTTTTTTTTTTGCTGCGTGACGTCTGTTAACGTTCGATTCGATGGAAATCAGGAAGTGTTGACCACCATTTTGTCACTGCGAGTAAATATTTTGTTATAAATGAATCCTTATTGATAAACATTGTCTGCGCCATCTTGCCTTTTTGTCCAATGCCACAATTTTGTCGTGCACGGCAGCCATTTTAGATGCCTTGACCAGACCCACTCTCTGCACGCCGTCGATTCTCAGCACGGCTCCCCACCCTCGCAAGCATCTCCCCCACGCACTGGTCACCCCCGCTCTCTCTCTCATGCATGGGCCATATACTTCCCCCCATCTGCGCTGCTCTTCCCTGAGAATCACACCCTGTGCCCGCCCGACACCTCCCTTTCACCCTATTCACTACCGCACCCTCTGACACTCCTCTTCCTCTGTGTCCGATTGTCCAGGCCGGACCCAGGCTATCACCTAGCCCTGCGGATGTAGTTTATGGCCCCAGCTGTAGAGAATCCAGACATACCAATCCTCCCGATTCAGGCGTGAGACTACTGATTTCAGTGCTAGTCTTCCGCCTCCCGATTCCTGCAAGGAAAAACCCGGGGGCATATTACCAACAACTAGCGATAATTTTTGTCTCTAACTTGTTTAGAGACAAAAATTATCGCCGTACATCGGCGAATTTTATCGCAGATAAATCTTGTTATTAGCAAGGTTTATCGCAAATGCGATAAAAAACGGCCGCAATGCATGAATATCGCTGAAAAGTCAGCGATATTCATGCATTATCCAGCAAATGCTCTTAGCCATGTTATCCACCTTCCATTGGATAACATGGCTAAAAACTGCTCAGGGCAGGTGTTAGCTTTTGGAGATATTCGCGCTTAGCGCGAATATCTCCAAAAGTTGGTAATAGGAGATAGCGATGGTTAGGGACTGTTTCCAGTCGCTAACATCTTGGCACGCCCACTTTGCATGTCATTAGTGATAAATATCACTGACATGCAAAGCGGGGCCCAAGATGGTCGCTATCTCCTTTTAGCTGTCACTAACTGGAGTTAGCGACAGCTTGGTAATAGGGAGATAATTTTATCTCCTTTTTTTTGACTTTTAAAGCCAAAAAAACGGAAATAAACCCCCTTGATAATATGCCCCACGATTCCTCGGGGGTTTCAGCTGACAGGGCTTGGTATTGTGTTACGTGCTAATTCTTCCAGGAAACGTCAGAGGGTCGATGCAGGGGTTCTAGAAGGGGTGATAAACCATTTAAGCCTCATGAACAAGCGCATGGTCTTTTAAAGATTTGTGAAGTACTCGGGGCGGCGGTGTGTGTGTGCCCTCTTTCAGGAGCGGGCGGGGGGGCACTGCCAGCAACTTGCCAGGCCAGGTAGTGTTCAACACGTGCATCACCCTTTCTCTGCCTGCTATTGCGCTCCATGCTTCGGAAAGGTAAGAAAAAGAACGTGCATTTGAGTTTGAAATGTCCGATCCTGTAGCAGTACACTTGCAAAGCCCACACATGACAATAACCCGATTCAAGGCCCCATTCACCCGATTTTTTAAAAATATATAGCACTCCAACAAAGTAGGATTATAAAACTTTATTAACTTTTAAATATAACGAACGCAACAAAAACTGTAAATATATTTAAACATTTTTTTAAATTAACCAGAACTATAACGATAACAACAGCAACAACAATAATATAACTTTTATGCCTAAATTACGCAAACATTTAGCTAATCTGCTAAAGGGGGGAGTCGTCATTTCTTTACAATAATCAATAATGAAAAATCAACATCAATAGGGTTGTCTGTATTCCCGATGCAGCACTATAGTGCAACATACACAGCACCTGGGGTGTCAAGAGTGAACAGGTCCTAGCTGCTTAACCAATGACTGACAAATGCGTTAGGGATTTCCTTGTGTTTCTTAATAGCATTGGTGTCTGCACACTTCTTTGTCAATTCTGTGAACATGATAACTGCTTCATAGACAGACGATATCTTTGTTAAGTCATTAGTGTTAAGTGTGTCTGAAACTACAGTGCCCTTCTGTTTTTCTTTCTTCAGGCTCTACAGAGTTTTGTGTGTTGTTCTTTTGAGCGACAATTATTCCAGAGGTTTCAGGTTCACTTGTTTTGTCCTGCAGTGAGTTAACAGCTTTAGAGACTTCATGTTTATTTGCTATGTCCTGCTGTTCGTCAACTGCTTCAGAGACGTCAGCCTCATTTGTTATGTTTGACTAGATCCTGGACCTGCCCGGCCGCGCCCAAAATGGCGCCGGTGTAAATGGGACTCGTAACTGCTTGTTGTGTACTGGTTGCCCAACCTTGATATCACGAGATACGTATGCAGTTTTGAAGCACATGGCGGAGGCTCGTCTGCTGTAGTGGGGCGCCCCTTTATCGTTTCAGTCGCCATTCCGCCCGCTTTTGCTACACTGTGCCTTTTCCGCCATTCAGCTGTTTACCGCCCGCTCTTACGGCTACAGCGTCTCGCTCACCATGTAGTTGAGTTGCTCCCACTCTTGCGGTGCAGCGATAGGCGGCTGCCACAGGACTCTTAAAATGGCGGCCGGCTCTTCGGATTTGGGCCTGGTCCAGTAAAATGGCCCTGGGACACCTTGGAACTCGGACGCTTGTCTGCCAGGGCTTGGGTTCCATTTTCGAAAGCGTCCCCTCAGCCTTGAAGATTGTACAAAAGTCTTGGGGGCCCTCGACTCCCGCAGGCTTCCGGTGGGGAGCGGCTGCCATGATTGCTTGCGGAATGGCCACGACGGAGCTACGAGATGGTGGTGCTCTCATGGTGACGCCAGCTTCAGTCTGAAACATCCAGAAACAAGGTGGGGCTTTCATCGTTTGGGAAAAAAAATGTTTTAATCCAATGAAAAGTGTTATTTTTAGGTCACATGACCTAGTCTTACATCATTAGGAAAACAAAAGTAAAATGAACCAATGAAAAGTTTTATTAACAAGTCACATGACCTGTTATGCTTACGTTACGCGCTGCGCGGCGCGCTCTGGATCGTTTCCGGGAAGCTGCGCCTTGCGCACCGGAGCACTTCCGGGTGCGCTAACGCGGCGCGTCATATGACGCATTACGCGAGAACGCAGGTCCAGAATATAGTCAAAATGTCTCCACCAACCAGCGGTCGGATTACAACCGCTTTCAGCAGTCCAAAAAGTTTGGTTAAATTTTAAGAGCGGGAGCAACTCAACTACATGGTGAGCGAGACGCTGTAGTCGCAAGAGCGGGCGGTAAACAGCTGAATGGCGCAAGAGGCACAGAGTACCAAAAGCGGGCGGAATGGCAACTAAAACGGTAAAGGGGCGCCCCACTACAGCGTGTCTTCAGGTCAAACGGATTGTGGGACAAGGTCCAGAATGGAAGAGTCATCAAAAGGGAAAAAATTCCGCCGGACCCCGGGAGCCGGCCGCCTATGTCGGGGGCGATCTCAGGCCACACCAGAGCAACACGACTTGGGGAGGGGGCAGGAGCCAAGCGCCCCCTCTCAGTCCGCGCCATCTCACCGCCCCTCGGGGGCCTCCGTCAAGCGGTTTAGGGAGGCACCGTATCACAATGTTTTCCAATGCAGTCAGGTGCACAAACGGACCCCACTTACTTTGAATAGTGAAGCTGCAGCAGGTGCAAATAAGGTTTAAACAGTGTTACAAGCGCTGCTTAGACTCTGAAGTATGGCACTCAACATCCAGGACTTATGCCATTTGTGTAAGGCAGTGACATCAAAGCAACTCAGGGACAAAAAGCATGAACGAACATTCACGTATGAAAATCTTATTTGGGGAAGGGGCAGGATCCAAACGCCCCCTCCCAGTTCGCGCTACTACACCGTATGTGGAAAATCTGAAGGCATCGTTCTACAAACTCTCAACGCTTGCTATCAGTGCATGAGTTTCATGCTCGATCGATTGAGCTAGCCGGATCGGGCAATAAAAAGTATAAAATAGTTATGTAAATAGTTATTTAATAAAATGTTTTACCCTGTTTCTTTGCTGGTGTGTTGTCTATATTTATAATATTTGCATAGGGTTTGTCGTTATTTTGGGCGGGGTGGGTGGCGGAGTCGAGCTGTCTTGCAGCGCTCATGGTGTGGAGCTCAGTTCATTTCACTATTTTCGTATTTCTCATGAAGGGTTGTTTCTAATGTTTGTATTTTACCGAGGTCAAAAAGAGATCGAATTAGTGGTCTACTGATTTTGCTCGATTACTTTTATTTTTTTACACGATTTTTCACTATCTGCAAAGACTAAACAGAGTATTGCGACTTTGTGCTTGTTTGTAAATAGAGAATGATCCAAAGAGAACCAATTCTAAAACAGTAAATGCTTGGATAACAATCAATCAAATGGAGAGACAAGCAGGTACGACAGATTACAACGGGGGTAAAGGTCTGCGTTAACTACCGTTCACTATCTGCAAAGAGAGAGTACTACTAAGAGAAAAGAAGGGAGGGGGGGGGCAGCGTTCAAAGCACATCAGCGTGCATAAACACGAAAACGTTTTTACCTATCACGTACTTCACATTTGACAGCTTTTGATATTTGCTATTAAAAAACCATTGAAATTCACAGAAAAAACCATAGGTTATAGTCCATATATAGTTAGGAATTTGCATTTACAAAACCTTGAAAATTCAATGAAAAAACCATTGGTTATAGAACATATATAGTTAGGAATTTGCATTTACAAAACCTTATTTTACTCGCATAAAACCATTGAAATTCCATATATAGTTAGATGCGCTAACTATATATCGCGCACCCGCAATCCACTGCTGATGATGTCACATATTACATCATTCATGACATGGTCAGTGACATCACTGATGACATCACTGATGACATCTCAAATGACATCACTGATGACATCACTGATGACATATCAAATGACATCACTGATGACATCACTGATGACATCTCAAATGACATCACTGGTGACATCACTCATGATATCATTCATGTGATAATACAATGAACCTCTTCAGACTCTAATATAACCTTAGATACAATCAGTGTAAACAGACACTCACAGACTGTCACTCATCCATGGAGTTACTCACACAACTAGTCAGTCATGCAAACAATCAATCACACCTCCATTTCCTCAACTATACAGTTATACAAACTTTACTTATTCAAATATATACTAACACATATTTTCTCTCTTATACAATCCCTGATACAAGTTCACAATGATCCATACAGTCACTCACACATTCACTGGCTCTTATGCACAGTTATTTATATATGTCAACTCTCACATGTACTGTCTTTTACATATGTACTTACTTTGACATGTAGCACTGAGATATCCATTCACTCACAATACACTCATGCACACAGTCAACCACCCATACAGTTGTTTCCACATGCAGTTTTGAACCCATACATCTAGTGAATCAGCTGTTCACACATCTATGCACAGAGTCACACACCTCCCAGCCACTCACACACATACTCAGTCTCCCATACAAATACTCGGGCAACCAATCAATAACCCATCACTGATGACATCTCAAATGACATCACTGATGACATCCCTGATGACATCATCCAGTGACTGTGTGTTTCTGTAAAGTTTAAATATGTTTTACATATTGAAGAATGAGTGGATGTATGAGTGTCTGGATGAAAGATTTAGTAGGTACATGGCTGAATGTATGAGTGAGTGAATAAATGTGTCTTACTGAAGGCATGGGTTAGTGACTAAACTGTCTGAATGTGTACATCAGTATGTCTGTTGTTGTGTAAGCTACTGCATGTGTTGATCAGTAGCTATATGAGTGGCTATATGTGTTATTGATTGGTTGCCGGAGTATTTGTATGGGAGACTGAGTGTGTGTGGGGGTAGCCGGCATATATAAATGACTATACATAAGAGCCACTGATTGTGCGAGTGGCTGTATGGGTCATTGTATACTTGTATCAGCAATTTTATAACAAAGTAAGTTTTTGTTAGTATATGTTAGTATATGTTTGAGTAAGTAAGGTGTTGTGTGTATAACTGTATAGTTGAGGAAATGAAAGTGTGATGATTCTTTCATGACTGACTAGATGTGTGAGTAACTCCATGGATGAGTGGCAGAGTGTGAGTGTCTGTATAGGTGTTTGAGTGCAGATGATAGTGTTGTATTGATGAGTGACTGTATGTATAAGTGATTCTATGGGTAAATGATTGGATGTGTGTATAGACCTAGCAATCAGTGTGTGTGTATGATGTAGTAACTGGTATTGGTGTGTCAATGGTTTCAAGAATTGTAGTCTGTGTTTAACACTGGGTGTATCAAAGGTTATATTAGAGTGTGAAGAGGTGCATCGTATTATCACATGAATGATATCATCAGTGATATCATCAGTGATGTGATTTGAGATGTCATCAGTGATGTCATCATTGATGTCACTGACCATGTCATGAATGATGTAATATGTGACATCATCAGCAGTGGATTGCGGGTGCGCGAAATATAGTTAGTACAACTAACTACATAGGAGTAATTTCAATGGTTTTTTAAATGCTAATTCCTAACTATATATGACCTGAAACCTATGGTTTTTTCAGTGAATTTGCAAGGTTTTTTAAATGCTGATTCCTAACTATATATAACCTGAAACTTATGGTTTTTTCAGTGAATTTGCAAGGTTTTTTAAATGCTAATTCCTAACTATATATGACCTGAAACCTATGGTTTTTTAGTGAATTTGCAAAGTTTTTTTAAATGCTAATACCTAACTATGTAAGGCTTGAAACCTATAGTTTTTTCAGTGAATATATATATTTAATATAATATATATATAATTTTTATTTTCAATTTTTTTTTTATATGATTACAGGGTCCGCGCACCGTGAACGCTCTGAGCTCTTACCCCGACAAATTTTTTACGTTTCTAAAACATAATATCTACGTTTTTAACGTAGATGTTAAAGGTAGACAATATCTGCTTTATTGTACAAAATGTTTTTTTTTAAACTTTTAACAACATTATATTACTTTTTGAAGTAGTAACAAATCTCGCGAGGGTACGTCGCACATGCACGCAACGTAAGAGCTTCGTCCGCACACGTACAAGCTTCAAGCTCTTACCCCCGAAAGTTTTATAAACTTTAAATCGTTATATTTACGTATTCATTGCACAATGTAAAGGTACACATTATCTGAGATAATAAACAGCTTGTTAATTTAAACTTTTAAAGACCATATATAACTTTATTTAAGCAATTATAAATCTCACGAGGGTGCATACTACGTAAACGCATGGTAAGATGACGTTAGCGCTCCGTAAATAGAGCGTAAATGCAACGTAAGCTTACGTAAGCGCTCCGTAAACGTAACGTAAGCGCTCCGTAAGCTTACGTCCAACCATGTCACCTCAAAACAAAAGATTTAATTGGTTTATAATACTTCCTACTCCAATAGTTGAAAAACCCCTCCCATGTTCATCATTCTTCTTTGGTTTCGAGGAAGAAACACCTTTTTCATCATCACTTTGTTCCTGAAAAATATATTGAAATGTCTGAACAGCAGGAACCTGAGCATTCAGAACATGAGGAACCTGAGCATTCAGAACATGAGGAATCTGAGCATTCTGAACATTAGCAAACTTGCACCTGTAGTCAAAATTGTCCTCTTACTGACATCAAAATGTCCTAAGTTTGGCATTTTTGCAATTTCTGATTTGACAAATTCAAATGCCTTAGCACACTCACTGTCCCAATTAAAAACAACACCCTTTTTTAAGAGAATTCTAATAGGTTGCATAACACTGGCAAAATTACAAATACATTTGGAGTAGTATTCAGCCAATCCATTGAACGATTTTACTTGGTCTTTATTTACAAGGAGTTGGGGCTTGCATAATAGCTTCAGCCAAATCAACTTTAGGGCTAATACCTTCCCCCGAAATGGAATGACCAAGATATGATACAGAGTTGAGTCTAAACTTGCACTTTTCATGACTCAGAGTTAAACCACATTCATATAACTTTGATAACACTCTGAATAAAATGTCATCATGTTTGCTCCCATCTTTACCATATACTAAAATATCATCCTGAAAAAAGAGAACAGAATCAATACCTGATAATACATTTTTCATACTTCTCTGGAAACGCTAGCCAAACCAAAAGGCATTCTGATGAATCTGTAAGCACCTATCGGAGTAACAAAAGATGAAAGTTGCCTACAATCCTCATGAAGCATTATCTGATGATATGCAGCAGATAAATCCATGACACTAAACACATTAGCACCACCCACTTTTGTCAGAATCTCATTGATATTGGGTAGTGGTTGCCTATCAACCCATATCAAGTTATTTAAACTCCTCAGGTCCACACACATCCTAATTTTGCTTCCTTTGTCCTTGGGCACCAAAACAATTGGTGCGAGCCATTCTGAAGACTCTATTTCTTCTAATTTTAACAGTCTCTCAATCTCCTCTTGAAGTGGTTTCAACATGAGGTTAGGAACCTTCCTCACTTTGTGCACTACAGGTTTTGCATTGTTCTTCAGAATTATTTTATGTTTAAAACCTTTTAAAAGTCCAAGTTTTCCACTGAAAACTTCTGGAAATTTCTCACAGATATCAAGTGCATCACTACCTTGAGAAATTAACATAACCTGTTCAGGGGCATTCGGGTTCAAAGTGATTCCAAGATCCCTTTGGTGACGCCAACCCAGAAGATTGTCTCCTCTTTTAGCAACATAAACTTTTCCTACAGTCTCTCTATCTTTAAAACATTTTTTTGAATAGAGTAACCAATTAAATCAATCTTTTTACGCCCATAGCCCACAGGATTTATGTCAGGAGGCAAAAGTTCAATTTTGTCCATTCCAAAAGTCGGAAAAAAAAATTCGTCACTTATTAAAGTAAACAAAGAACCAGAATCGGCTAGAACTGGTACAACCTTCTTTGCAACATAAATGTTACAAGTTGGCATGGTTACAGCATCAGAATCCACTTCCTTAACATCATTAACAGTAGATAAGTCAGTAATACAATGAATTGCATTCTGAGAACAGGCTTCTTCTTCGTCATCTATTAAATTGACTTTGGTGTTCTTGCACATCCTAGCATAATGCCCCTTCTTACCACAATTTCTACAGGTGGTAGACCTAGCAAAACAATTTGGATAATTCGGGCCATGTCTTTCACTTCCACATCTGTTACACCTGAATTTACTGTCCCTGTTAAAATTAAAACTCTGTTTTTGTTTATCACTTTTAACCATATATTTTTCTTGTTTTAAGGGAACTTTACCAACAGCAGCCACATTTATTTCAGGTTGAAAGATATCCTTATTCTCATCATTAATACATGAAACCGGATCAGTTTGATTGAGAGCTTTCCTTATTTCTTTCACCCAAGTAGAAGTATGTTCTTCACTCTCAACAATGAGTAAAGCTTCTTTCAAACTGGGGTTTTTTGATAATAATTTCTTTTGAATGTTCTTATCATTTGTGCAACGCACAAGCTGATCACGGATGAGAGAATCAGTTAGTTGCTCAAAATCGCAAGTTTGTGCAAGGGATTTAAGTGCAGCTATATAATTTCCAACATGTTCAGCTTTTCCTTGCACAAGCATGAAAAATGTATGTCTTTCCATGACAACATTAATGAGTGCATCAAAATTATTTTTTAAGAGCATAACACTCATTTCATAAACATCACCGGGTTCTCCTGCTCCTCTCCCTATAGGTATAGGATCCAAATTATCGTAAATGTTTCTTCCTTCAATACCCAGATTGTTCAATAATACTGCTTGCTTCCTGACTGCCGAAAACTGTTCACCACCAATTGCTAGTAAATAAGAGTCAAAATTGGTTTCCATTTTTTCCATGGTAATATTGGTTCACCCTGTTCACTCAAAAATTGAGATGGTTGGTTCATTCCAGTTGCTGCTGACATCCTTAAAGAAAACACAACTAAAACAAGCCAAAACAACAATCTAAAAAAATTAAATAAAATAACAAGATAAATAAAATGAGGAAATAGAAACCAAATATAATTTCTAAACTTGTGAATGTTCTTATTATTAAAGATAATGTCCAAGAATCTATTCCTTTGAAATTTCAATTCTCTTGTAAAAAAAAATATTCAGACTTGCCTCTTGACTTGATAATAATCAAATGACACAAATCAACTACTAGAAATGTGCTTGAAGATACCTCACATCTTAAAATCCATAGATCACTAGATGTGCTCAGTTTCCGTTTCTTGTTTATAATCCTTCTCAGCTTCTGTGTCTGATTTACGATCCTGCTCGGCTTCTGTGACTTTCACGCTTGCTCGCGTGCTGACGACACACGCCGCACAGAGATGCCGCTCCTTAGTACAGACAAGGAAAGAGAACACTCCGATGGCAGAACTGAACAGAAGCTTCAAAGATTCCAGTGGCTCTCACGAGCGGTAGGCAAACGTTTGGACAGCTTTTTTAAAAGATGCAGAATAATCAATGTATACAGAAATGTTTCGAGACAGCGCTAAAACAAATGTAAAAGAAATAGCGCAGAAGTCTCTGTAAGTCTTGTGTCTCCTTGCTTGTTATAACGCTCCAGACAAATAAATAAACAAACGATACCTTGAACTCCGTTAGGTAAAGACACTCAAATTAATTTTCACGCTGGGCCCAAATATTCCTGGTGGGTCAGATTGTCATCGTCGCCAGTAATGTAAACTCGTGAATCCAAATAAGCCGAACAGATTAGCTTTATTGAAAGCCCGCCAGGGAGGCAAGTCATGCACCAGCTAGTCCAGCCAGTCCAGGTTGCAACTGCCTGGCTTGAACATCAACATTCCCAAAGACCCTTACCAACATTCTTAAAAAGGAATGCTGCATTGTAAAGGAGAAAATACAACAGATTTTATATGTATTCTGATCATGTATGCTTTATTGAACTACTGCTCTATTATTTTAATAGCTTGGTTTTGGATTACATCTATTAATTATTGAACTGATATTATATTGAACTGATATTAACTAGTAACATGAGCTTCTTTTTATGGTCTAAATGGAATAATTATATAATTAATTTTGTATACACCTTTTTGTATGACATCAGTAAATCTCAATAAAAATAAATAAATAAAGAAAGAAAAAAGAAACTGACCGTGGAGCGGAGGAACAAGGAGGGATCCATACCTGTTCAGACCGTCCCCTCAAGAAAGAGCAGAGCCATCCCCACACAGCACCAGATACCCCTATACTGGCCAAGCATGACAAAAGCAAAACACGGGGGACCGTGTCGAACGCAGCTGAGAGGTCAAGCAAGATAAGTGCCGCCCTCCCCCCTGCATCCAAGCAATCCCGAATGGCCTCTGCCACCTCGACCAGAACTGTTTCTGTGCTGTGCGACTGCCGGGACCCTTAATGAGCTGGGTAAAGCAGATCTTCCCTTTCCACAAAATCCGTGAGCTGTTTGTTAACGGCCTTCTCACAAACCTTAGCCAAGGCAGGGAGAAGAGAAATAGGCCGATAGTTCACTGGACAACGAGGGTCAAGAGATTGTTTTTTCAAAAGAGGCAAGATCTTTACCTTCTTCCACACCTTAGGGACCTCCGCTAACAAGAGGGAAAGATTAATGATGGTATTCACTTTCTCAATGACAACCTCAGCCGAGGATGCCAATAGCCTCGCCGGGCAGGGGTCAGCAGGTGACCCTGATTTTAAGCTTTTGAGCAATTTCAAACAGTCCGACTGCTCAACGACATTAAATTCAGACAGTTTGTGTCCCCCATCAGCAGCTGGATCCTCTGAAAATAGTGTTCAGAAGGCTACTACCAGATGTAAAAGTAGATTGAATGGCCAAGATCTTATCTCTAAAAAAGCCGGAGAGCTTATTGCACCAAGAGGGCGAAGATGGCATGGCACTAACTTGGGCCACAGGGGACATAAAACTCTGAACAATTGCGTAGATTTCTCGAGAGTTATTATTAGCTGCTTCAATGCAGGCAGAATAGCATTGCCCTTTAGCCAGCTTCATAGCGGCATAATATATCTTCTGCTTATCCCTAAGCTTACATTTAGCAGCTGAACAATAACCACTCTTCCTCCATGCCCGTTCCAGCGTTTTGCAGTCATGCTTCAAAGCATGCCAGTGGGTAGTTATAGTTAGGACCTAGTTTCCATAGGAAATCCACAACATTCTATTTGGAGTAACTTTGGTGCCGGTTGACGAATCTTCGCAAAATTCTCCAAGAAGATGGGGCGCTCCGCTCCTTCCCTGAAAGTTTTGGGGTGATTCGAGAAGCGGGGCAGAGAAAAAAGAGGGTCCCAAAACATGATTTCCCCATGCGATTTTCCATTGGGACCTTTAAGTGCATCTACAGCCCGAACTGCTGAATGGAATTTCAGCAAATTTGGCAAAAAGGTAGAGTTTGGTTCGCAGATTAAGCTTTTTGTTAAATGGTATAAATCTGTGCAGTAGTTCCTGAGAAAATCAAAAGTAAAATCATAGACATATCTATAGATGAAGTACGGTACGTGTACCCTCCCGAGCACAAGCTTTATGCTAATTGGCTGTCAACACTCCAAACCAGGAAGTGTTGGCAGCCATCTTGTGCCTCAGTAGAACCGAGGCCTTTGATCCCAGCTAAGCACATCCACTCGGAACCACCTAAAACACCCTCCAATCGCACACCGAAAAAATGCAAACAATGCCCTGTAACATGGGCGCCTATGGCAGCAGTTTCCCTACCGCGACATTGCCCAAACACACCCTTCCGTTCAAGCCAAAATTCCCAAAATTCCTGCACAAGCACCAATCCACACTCCCTACCACTCACAGAAGCCGCGTTCCCCTAGCATAACTGCAACACACCAAAAACAATTTCTCCATTATCCCCCAAACCGCCAATTGAATAACATAGCAAATTGCGCCTTGACAAAAATGGCTGTTTTTAGCCCTTCCACTGATGTGATCCTCTTGAAACTTAACAGGACACTAGTTCCAGCAATTACCAAAAATCTCAGCAACTCACAACAAAATCAATCCACTGGAAGGGGTACGACTTGTGACCTAAACACACGCCTCCTCAAAACACCCAAAAAATCTCGACCAAAAAACGCCCAAACCCCTTAAACCTGTGCCAACCTCATTATGGACGAACTTGATCGGGCCCTGAACCCTAGACTCTGGGAACCCTAGGAAATTCATCCCGAAGCCCTAGAAACCCACAATAACCCCCCCAAAAGCCCTAACGCTCCCACGCTTTAATGTAATTAGTCCCCGGGGGGCAAATTCTCGGGTCTTTATGAAAAAAAGATTAGTACGGGGAGCTCACGGCCCCCACAGCCCCGGGGACCAACACCCCGGGGCTTCTTTAATAAAAAAAAAACCTGTGTGGGGGGGCTCAAGCCCCCCATACTCCCCGGGGACCACCATCCCCGGGGCTTTTAAATGTTGGAAGGGGGGCCACACGGCCCCCTTCCTGGAGCCTTGTGGGGGCCCTGGGGACCGCCACCCCTCAGGACCGGCTCCTGCAGTGTCCTGGAGTGCCCACTGCTGTTTGCTATGGTTGGGCGGGAGTGAGGCTCCCGCGCTACCATAGCAAACTGCTTTGGTTTTTGGAAGAGAGAGCAGGTTTCCTGCTCTCTCTTTCAAAAACCAAAGCATGGGGAGCAGCATGTTCGCTGCTCCCCATGTAGAAAAGCAATGCCGGCTCCTGCTGGTGGTGTGGAGCCGGCAGGGACCGTGGGGTGCTTGGGGACCCCCCCACAGTCCCCAACGGAGAGGGTCAGGCCCCGGGGCGAGAAGCGGCCTGGGAGGGGGGCCATGTGGCCCCCCTCCCCAAATAATTTTTAAAAAAGGAGGCAGGACGGCCCCGGGGGATGAGGTCCACGGGGCCTTAAGTGGCCTGAGGAGGGGAGCTATGCAGCCCCCTCCTTAAAAATATATTAAAAATGTGGCCATGCCCTAGGGGATGGGGTCCCTGGGGCCTGGAATTAGCCACAGGAGGGGGCCTCATGGCCTCCTTCCTGTTAATATAATAATAAAAAAAAATCCCTGGGGGATGGGGTCGGGAAGGAGGCCACGACTCCTCCCTGCACCACTCTGCAAACGCACCCTCTGGCGCATTTGCAGATGGGGAAGTAATTCCCTTTGAATACTGGGGGTCCTGGGGGCCAAATAGCCCACCAGGAACTTCCAGTATGCGCCAGGGGGCTGTGTTGTAGAGAGATGTAATGAGGCCACGCCCCTTTTTTACACCTCTCTGCAATGCAGCCCCCTGGCGCCTACTGGAAGTTCTTGGTGGGCTAGTTGGCCCCCAGGGCCCCCCAGTATTCAAGGGGACTTAATCCTCCAATTTAGGGGTCGATTACGATGGCAGACGGAAGGACGACCGCCGGCCTGGAGTAGGCGGAAAATGCCTTTTACAGTCCAAAAGCCGCGGATAGTCCATCCGCCATATTAGGATGGGAAGCACTGTCAAATTTCCGTACGCCGTGGAAGAACGTGATCCGCCGTGTAAATACACCCAACCCTGCGGACGTAACCAATCCAGATACACCGCCGTATGGAATGACGTCTCTACCGTCCTCAAAATCACAATGGCGGGAACCACACAGCAAGTCAGACCACCGTCATGGACCCAGCTCTACACGCATTTCCGGTACTCTTCGTGCTCCACCACCAGCAATTCATGGACCAGTGCCGATGACGACGCAGGTACGCAAACACACAACACACAATCCACGCACAGGAACACACATACATGCACATACACATACATGCACCCCAGCAAAACCACCTGGGCACAACTGACCCCACGCACCAAGAACACACATGCACCGCGAACAAACAGCCACACCACGGACATCGCAACATAGCAGAGCAGATGACAGAAACAATGCCCACAATCAACTAGGCAGGCAGGCAGGCAGGCGGGCAGGAATGGCTAGGCCACACAGCTCACAGGCCCACATACACTCACCAACACACAAGGCATACCACACATAAGGAGTCATGCTGGCCCACCCTCAGGCTAACCCCACACCTACCCCACTAACAGACAGGGGCCCATACACCACACACCACAAAAACAATTCTGCTGCACACACATCAACAACCAACACACACACAATGAGCCCTGACATGTTGACTGACAAAGTTGAGACTGAACAACCTACGGGGTAGCCACAAATCATGATTGTGACACATGCACCATATGAAAAACATACACATAACCTGCAGTGCATGGGAAGCCACAGTTGTCCCAGAAAAAGACTCAGAGTGCCTCCCCCACCCTTACACAGTCCACAGCCACATTGTAATGACTGTCACCCCTGCCAAACGAAAGGAAACAGTGCTGGGCAATGGTAATGTGAAAGTGTCAGACACAGCATGTACGACAGCAGCAATATATCAACAATGCAAGGAGACAACCAGGAATAACACAGATAAACCACAACACAGGAGTAACTTGCTATATTGCACCACACATAGGTTGACTTTGTGAGTACCCAGGAGCATGCACACTGGATAGAACAGAGCAGGTCCATCTGAGGCAGCACACGAGAGAGGCACAGAGCATCAACAGTCCATAGTACAGAACAGAGCAGGTACATCTGAGGCAGCACATGAGAGGGCACAATGCAGCATCAGAACAGCAACAGGGCAGTGTTCACAACAGAGCAGGTACATCTGAGGCAGCACATGAGAGGGGCAAAGTGCATCAACAGTCCATGGTACATAACAGAGCAGGTACATCTGAAGCAGCACATGAGAGGGGCACAGAGCATCAACAGTCCATGGCACAGAACAGAGCACGTCCATCTGAGGCAGCACATGAGAGTGGCAAAGTGCATCAACAGGCCATAGTACAGAACAGAGCAGGTACATCTGAGGCAGCACATGAGAGGGGCAAAGTGCATCAACAGTCCATGGTACAGAACAGAGCAGGTACATCTGAGGCAGCACGTGAGGGGGCAAAGTGCATCAACAGTCCATGGTACAGAACAGAGCAGGTACATCTGAGGCAGCACATGAGAGGCCACAATGAAGCATCATAACAACAACAGGGCAGTGTTTTTAACAGAGCAGGTGCATCTGAGGCAGCACATGGGAGGGGCAAAGAGCATCAACAGTCCATGGTACAGAACAGAGAAGGTACATCTGAGGCAGCACATGAGAGGCCACAATGCAGCATCATAACAGCAACAGGGCAGTGTTCACAACAGAGCAGGTGCATCTGAGGCAGCACATGAGAGGGCACAATGCAGCATCAGAACAGCACCAGGGCAGTGTTCACAACAGATCAAGTACATCCGAGGCAGCACATGAGATGGCACAATGCAGCATCAGAACAGCAACAGGGCAGTGTTCACAACAGAGCAGGTACATCTGAGGCAGCTCATGAGAGGGGCAAATGCATCAACAGTCCATGGTACAGAACAGAGCAGGTCCATCTGAGGCAGCACATGAGAGAGCACAGTGCAGCATCATAACAGCAACAGGGCAGTGTTCACAACAGCACAGGTAAATCTGAGGCAGCACATGAGAAGGCACAATGCAGCGTCAGAACAGCAACAGGCCAGTGTTCACAACAGAGCAGGTACATCTGAGGCAGCACATGAGAGGGCACAATGCAGCATCAGAACAGCAACAGGGCAGTGTTCACAACAGAGAAGGTACATCTGAGGCAGCACAAGGACGTGTGTCATACGGACAGTCCCATGGAGAATAATATTGTAAGGGTGGTTACAATGGACAGTTCAGACATCAAGTACAATGAGATTTGAGTGATGGGAACTGCACCTCACAGCACAGAATCAGGTGGACTGTGGGACCTAGTAGCTTCGGACACAGTGGCAGGACTTGATACAGGAGTGTGAGAAACAGCAACAGCTCTAGTGACTGACACATGAGCGATAGACCCAGACACACTGGCAGGAATTGATACAGTAGTGTGAGAAACAGCCACAGCTCTAGTGACTGACACATGAGCGATAGACCCAGACACACTGGCAGGACTTGATACAGGAGTATGAGAAACAGCCACAGCTCTAGTGACTGACCATGAGCGATAGACCCAGACACACTGGCAGGACCTGATACAGGAGTGTGAGAAACAGCCACAGCTCTAGTTATGTTATAAGCTGTTTTGTAACACGCACACTTACTACCGGAGTATCCTGGCGTGGCATACCGCTGGGGAACCCGTGCTGGCTTTCCCTGTGGGATGTTCTCTACAGGGAGTCCCCAAGGTGGAGCCAGGCATCCCCGGCGTTGATGGGGTCATTGTGGAGATTAGGCAAGCTAATGCCCAGAGTTGCCGAGTGGGACCCCTGGTTAGACTAGGCACCGAGGCGAGAACTATGGAGTCCGCTGACCCTGGTCCACGACCCTGCTGCGTCGGGAATTGAACCCTGGTCCCAGGCTGACTCCTGCTTCCGGGTCTGCCGCCTCTAACTAGTGAGCCACACCACTCCACTAGTGACTGAAACATGAGAGATAGACCCAGACACACTGGCAAGCCTGATACAGGAGTGTGAGAATCAGCCACAGCACTAGGCACTGACACATGAGCGATAGACCCTGACACACTGGCAGGACCTGTCCCTGGACAGTAACCAACAAATACCATGCCAGCATCTGAGACATGAGAGTGGAGGGCACACACAGTGGCAGTACCTGAAACAGGAGAGTGCACTACTGACACAGTGCTACTACATGAGACATGACAAAGAACAACAGACACAGTGCCACAATCTGACACATGAGAGTGAACTGCAGCTGACCCACCAGGACCACTGAAATGATGAGCTACAGGGCTGTACTGGCCAGGTGGCAGGGTGGCTCTGGTAGCTGGGGACAGCTGTGCTGGAGCGACATTGGGGTGGTCAGGTGTCACCGGTGTGTGTTTCAGTTTCTTTGGGATTTGGAAGGGTACCCTGGACATGACTGGCCTGGTAAGTGATGCAGGCTCATCTGAAACATCACCCATCAAAGGCGGATCATGTGCTGGTGGGGTTCTGCTCTCTGGGGACGTGCTGGACCCTGCTTGACGCTTGCTCTTGCCCTGCCTTTTGCCCTCTGCATCATGTGTAATAGGGGATGCAACAACAGTGTATCCTTCCTCTGCTTCCCTGGGGTGTGGATGGGAGTAGAGGTATGGGGGACTCCTCCTCTGACACATATGATTTACGTTCCTACACCAACACCAGCTTCAGCGGACGCATGGGTGATGGATGTCTGTCCTTGGTGGATGTCCTGTCCATTGGAGATGCCTTGGTCCTGGGAGGTGCCTGCTCCCTGGGAGGCGCCTTGGCTGTGGGAGTTGCCTTGGCCTTAGGATGTGTCCTGTCTTTGGAATATGCCTTGTCTGTGGCCAGTGCTCTGTCCCTGGGAGGTGCCCTTTCCATTGAAGGTGCCCTGTCCCATGTAGTGGCCCGGTCCTTGGGAGTGTCCCTGTCCTTGGGAAGTGCCCTGTCCATTGAAGGTACCCTGTCCCTTGTAGTGGCCCGGTCCTTGGGAGTGTCCCTGTCCTTGGGAGGTGCCCTGTCCTTTGTGGGGCCCTGTCCTTTGTAGTGGCCTGGTCCTTGGGAGTGTCCCTGTCCTTGGGTGGTGCCCTGTCCTTTGTTGTGGCCCAGTCCTTGGGAGGGTCCCTGTCCTTGGGAGGTGCCCTGTCCTTTGTGGGGGCCCTGTCCTTTGTAGTGGCCCAGTCCTTGGGAGTGTCGCTGTCCTTTGAAGGGGCCCCATCATTTGTAGTGGCCCGGCCCTTGGGAGTGTCCCTGTCCTTGGGCGGTGCCCTGTCCTTTGTAGGGGCCCTGTCCTTTGTAGTGGCCCTGTCCTTGGGAGTGTCCCTGTCCTTTGAAGGGGCCCCGTCCTTTGTAGTGGCCCGGTCCTTGGGAGTGTCCCTGTCCTTGGCAGTGTCACTGTCCTTGGGAGGTGCCCTGTCCTTTGCAGTGACCCGGTCCTTGGGAGGTGCCTGCTCCTTGGGAGGAGCCGTGTCCATGGGTGGTGTCCTGTCCTTTGCGGATGCCCTGTCCTTGGTCTGTGCCTTGTCCATGAGATGTGCCTTGAGAGTACCTTTTGAGGGGGAGGCCTGTGAATCTGTGTCCCCATCACCCCTTGAGGGTCCTGTATGTCATCTCCAGGGTAGGTGATGTTGTGTTCCGTGAAAGATTTCCCTTTCCTAGGGGATGGTGTCTGTGGCCTCCGATGCCTGCCTTGCTGCCGGTGCCTGCTTCTAGTGCAATACCCTGAAAATGAGGCATGTTCTGAAATGTCACTCTCCCCTGAGACAGTAAGTGGTGTGGATGGGGGAACTGAAGTAGAACCTTGTCATGTGACTGTTGAATGGCTGCAGACACCGTGTTGGATAAGGATTGTACTGTTCTGTGGTGACCAGCAACATCACCATGCATCCCCTCCATGAATGCTACCACCAGCCCCAAATTCCTATCGTGGTCCAGGAATGCATTTATCATGTTTGTCTGCCCTACACAAGCTGTCGCAGCAGATCAACCACCTCAGCACTAAGGGCAGTTTGTGTCACAGGGGCAGCGGTGGCTGCACCTAAGGCCACTCTGCTCCCCCTACTCTGGCGAGCACGAGAGGTACTTGTTGCAGTTGGTGGCAGTGTGGGCCCAGTGTGCTGTGTACCGATTGAAGGTGTAGATTGTCCACTTTCTGTGTCTACCAACAGTGATGACTCACCACCGCTGTCTGAAGATGAGGACGATGGAGTCTCCACATGTGAGTCCTCAGGGATAGTTCTGTCCCCCTCTCCTGGGCTGCTCTCTTCAGTCTCAGTCTGCGTTCGTGTGAACTCTCTGATCCAGATGCAGTGCCACCACTTAGCTCCGTCGTTTGTCTGTCAGTGCCCTCGTCCAAAGCTGAAAGAGAGAGGTAAGAAGTATACCTAAGTGCCACACTCCTTGACTGCTGAACAATATGTCGCACCCATCCTGCACATGAACCACCCCTACCAGACATCCTAATGTCAAAGAATCAGTGGGCCCTGTGACACTTGTACATGAAACAAACAGGGCAAGTGCATGCAGACCACCACACATGTGATGCCATGGGACCACAGACCTCAATGGCATGTCCTGGGCCCCTGCACTACAATGCAACTGGTATGTCCAGCTGGCTGACATGGGTGCTAACTCTCACTCCGCTAATGCCACCAACATGCAATAGCAGCACACCATATACACCACGGATGTCACTACTGTGTCTGACCAGCAATACATGCATGCACTCCCAAGTCACAAACCCATTCAGTGTGCTTACCGCTAGTTTGCTGCTGCTCCCCTCTCAACCGTGCGGACAGGTCAGGATGTGTTACAGCTATGATATGTAGCATTAGAGGGGTCATGGTACGTCGTGCAAGCCAGCCTAATTGGGGAATCAGCCCCAGTGTCATCTCCGCCACATTCTTTCTGAGCCTGGAGAGGTGGTCCCACTGCTTGTGGCAGTGTGTGTGTCGCCTGTTGCACACCCCCACTGCCCGTACATCACGTGCTATGGCCCTCCACACGGCCTTGCGATGGTGCAGCTTGACCTACCATAATGGGAGACAAGAGGGGGCAAGTCAGTGAACAGCTGGCGGTTTACACAGATAGAAGGTACAGGTATCTGTCAGCAGCCTTGCACAGTACAACATATGTGACTGACAGGTCAATATGGCAATTGTCCATCATGGAAAGCAGGTGAGGTATACACCCACAAGATAGATGTGATCAGTCGTGACCCAGCACAGCCACAAGACTGCACATGTCATGTTTGTGACCCCGCAAAGATAACACTTCGCAGCATAGAGGTCAATCAGTCAGTGACAGAACCAGGAACACATCACAGCGTGCCTGGCCTGCTGGGACATACCCACACTGCCTCCCACAGAACACCGCCCAGATTGCAGAGGCCAGGAGTCAGGGACCACCTCATACACACCAACATGTCCCCCACTGCACTTACTACCTGTCCTGGGGCACAGTAGAGCCCTTCATAGTGGTGAAGCACACCGTCCACAAGGACCTCCAGCTCCTCTGCACTGAAGGGACGGGAGTGGATCTCTCCAACTCTCGCCATGGCAAGGTCCAGGACACTGGCACAACAGCAGCAGTTAAAGTGGGCAGCAGCAGCAGGTAGATGTGATGGGTGCAGGCAGCATTGGCTGGAAGCAGTGGATATATGGTGCTCAAATTCACACATTTATAGGGCCCTGAGCTGATATCAGTGGCACACGTCTGCAGCAGTTGGTGTTCCTGGGCTGCCTCATTCAAAATGAGCCAATGACTGGCCCCGCTGTGGGGGTGCACGGCTTCCGCTTTTTTGGAAATCGCTTACGCGTCCCGCGGTACCTGTTTCAATTGCCTGCATGTGCAAGGACCATCACGGTCACACACCGCCAACCGCATGTGCGCGCTACCGCGATGGTGCATCATTTGAAAATCATCACTCTCTGGCATCGCAATGGCGGAGCACGCATTCCGCGGGGGCAGGGCAGACTAACAGATACATTTGACTGTGCAAGTGGAAAAGACAGTTGGTATCCCCCCATTCTGTCACATAGCGACACACACCGCCGGGTTCAGGCGGTGGGTGCCACTATGTGTATTGATGTTAAGGCATGAATGGCCATGGCCGGTTACTCACCGCCGCGTCCGGGCGGTTACCCACAGCTGGGTCCAGGTGGTGGGTGCTGCTATGTGTATTGATGTTACCGTGGCATGGATGGCCATGTCTGGTTACACACTGCCACGTCCAGGCGGTGGGTGCCGCTATGTGTATTGATGTTACTGTGGCATGGATGGCCATGGCAGGTTACACACCACCGTGTCCGGGTGGTGGGTGCCGCTATGTGTATTGATGTTACCATGGCATGGATGGCCATGGCCGGTTACCCACCACCCGGACCCGGTGGTGGGTAACCGGCCATGGCCATCCATTCCACTGTAATATCAATGCACGTAGCGGCACCCACCGGCCGGACCCAGCGGTGGGTAACCGCCCGGAAGCGGCGGTGTGTAACTGGCCATGGCCATCCATGCCAAGGTAACATCAATACACATAGCGGCACCCACCGTCCGGACCCGGCGGTGTGTGCCGCTATATGACTGAATGGGATACCAACTGCAATTTCCACTTGCACAGTCAAATGTATCTGTTAGCCTGCCCCACCCCCACGGGGGCGATGCCAATGATGCACCATTGCAGTAGCGCGCACATGCGGTTGGGCGGTTGGGCGGTGTGTGACCGTGATGGACCTTGCCCATGCAGCCAATGGTATGCACAATTGCAGTAGCAAGGATCATTTTCTGTGATGACGGACGGCGTGCCCTAATGTGGTGTGTAGACACACTGCATGTCTGCTCACACATCTAATGATAATAGGTGTACATGTGTGTCAGGGCATGTCAGGAATGCCTCAAAACTCATCATTTTCTGTCAATGGCCCGTGTCCACGTGTCTCATCAATGTCCATTTGTTGCATGTGTAATCATACTATTGACATTGCCGGTGGTTGTCAAAGGATAGTGATGTGAGCTCAAGTTGCGTCAGATGTGCATGGCAATGTGGTAACATCTTGGTTTTGAGGTCACACGTTTCAAAGTGTACAAATCTACACAGTCCATTAAGGCTGTGTACCCACAGTTTGATCCAGTCGTAAGTGTGTGTTTTGTGTGTGCAAGAAGCAATGATGGGGGATACATGCATTCTGTGTATGCGTCTGTGTGTCGTCTGTTGTATGTCAATGCCTGTCATGTGAGCATGCATAGCATTGGTGGTGTCATGGGTGCATGAAGACAAGGAGGGTGTGTTCTAGGTTCCTGTTGTGAGTGCACATCCATGTGTGTCTGTGGGGATGCTTGTCCACACATGGGCCCTCCATCATGTGATGTTGGCTGTTCTTGCAACATGTGTGCACGTACCATTGTACATATTTGCAAACAGGATGTTGTTTGTTGGTGAACATCGTGTGTGTAGTTGGCTGTATTGCCTTATATTTCTGTCTCGTCACACATACAATCAGTGTCTGCAACATGTATTATTTGTGGTGTGTTGGTCAAGATGTGATAGTGTGGTTCAGCTGTGCCGTGTTGTACAATTGACATCTGCTCCCATCTACTCCCACACAAGAGGGCTTCAAATGTGCATTGACCATACACTGTGCAGGAGGACATGGTTGGAGAGGAGGTGATCTGCAAATTCCGGCTTGACCGACCGACATTAGAGGACCTTGTAGCACAATTAGCACCACACCTGCAGCCACGCAGGGCATACCCTGGAGCTATTACACCCACAGCAAAGGTGATGGTGGCACTTTACTTCTTCGATACGGGCACATTCCAGAACCCAGTTGGTCATGCCAGGGGGATGGTAACTAATACAAGTAGGAGCCCCCTGAAACAGATGTAAGGCAGACTAGCAGGGGAGAAATTGACCAAAGACCAAAGGAGATAAGTCTGCCCTATATATTTTGATTAAAGGCTCGTAAAGAGTCCAGCAATTTTAATAAGCACAACTTTGAGCTCACTAATATTCAAGGCCGCAACATTTTAATTCATCACACAAAGATTGAAAAAATACATCATTTTATTTTCATTTTCAGAATATGAATGTTATTCAAAAGATATACAAAAACATCATCATCCAAATGTATATAAATAACAATAATTTAATAATCACAATAGACATAAATACGACGCCCCACAACACTCACTCATCTTTCATTCATCATCACAGAATCATTCCACTAAACTAACATCACACATACCATCAGTCACATCCAGTTAACACAATACAAAAACCTCAGTACACATCGTGCACTAATACACTGAGGTTGTCCTGCAGTATCCTCTCAGCAGCTTGCTGGGGAATCAAGATGGTACTAGCAGGACAGAAGATAGTCACGCCGACGGGCGTTTCAGTGCCAGGCCAGCTCTACGGCCGCACCTTCATCAGGGCACGTACACGATGGGGAGCAAAGGGGGCAACAAAATATCAAAGCAGCGGCCACTCTGTAATAAACAGAAAACAAAACATTAAGAATCATACATGACTATTAAACTTTTTTTCTCCTCTAAGGGTTATTTTGCAATCGTATATTTAATAAATAATTGCTTTGAAACAAAATCCTTAATATCAAGTTCATAGGTTCGTCTTCATATGGTCCCCATTTTTTATATATATATTTTTTGTATGATTCAAGGAGTGCATATAGTGAGCTCAAAGAGTGCAGAACCAGGATATGAAAGAGTTTTTACAACAACATCAAACATATTATCGGTCCCGCAGGGTCGAAGAGCACTAGAATCCCTTGACATAAGAATACTGAATTTGTTTATTCACACAGTCATTGGGTCAAAAAATAAAAGAACTTGTGCAACAGTTAGGGGAAGGGGAGACAAAGATATTCACAATTGCAGGACTCCTGTTTGCATAGTAAGTCTCAAGAGCAGTTAAATTCCCTTAAAATATATCATGCGTGCTCAAAGTTTTAGGCTAGCTGCTAGGGAGCCCTCATAATATTTTCCTCAAATCCGAGAGGTACAGGACGCTATCTTACACGCTTCTCAGAAAAGTGTTAACGGGAATTACGAATTTCTAAATGAAGATGCTCAGTTCAGCAGAGATACACACAATCAATCCAGAGAAGGGGCTCTACTGAAAAAGAACATAGTTCAATGATCATCCTGCCATTTAAATGAATATCGAGAGTCAAGGCCAATGGGGAGAGTGCACCCATTCTCGACGTGAGACTTACTTTTAAATCGGGAAAAGATGGAGGCAGGCGGCAGCTACAGGTGCACAATTTCAGGGAGTTGAAATGAATTAATAAGCCGTCCTGAAAAGAGATGGAGGATATATCAAAGGCCAGAATCGTACCATTTTATGGGTTTAATCATCCAGTGTTTTTACCAGGCAATGACTCTAATGACTGAATATTTACCCTCCAAGTGTGGTCCACAAGTTGAGAGTGCTGCTTCCAATCAACTTGCTTCACGGCTAAGGGTATAATAAATAACCGGAAAAGACGAACATCCGCGGTTCGGGCGTCTTGAGGCTCTGCAAATGGCAAAGAAAAAATGGCATGTTCAAAGATGGCTAGGAACAAATCAAGGAATTGATTCAGGGCTACTTCTCAAGCCACCCCCACTCGTTTTCACTATCGGGCATGGCGGCAATCCCAGGACGAATAAATCACCCCTTACTTTAAAACACGGTGCATGACAATCCCGAGCTCGGATAGATAACCATAGCCCGAATATCCCCAGAGGGCATGATGGGGGCCCCGGGCGATAAAGGGCTTACCTCAAAACTGGACGCGAAGGGCTCCTGTCTGGCTTCAGAGCAGTCCCTCCGAGAGTGGACGTAACAGTTCAGCTGTTCGTAAAAACCCTAGTCAAAACTCCCGCGATTTAAAACAGAGAGAAGACACGCCCACTCTCCTTATATGGGCGGGACAGGATTTTCCAATCTGCAAGAGAGAAAACCTGAAACAGATGCACTAAAAAGCCCAAACGTATCAGGAACGGGATCCGCAGATCAGGCAATGTAGGACCCGAACTGGCTGACGATTAGCCAGAAGATAACAGAGAAACGGGCCAGAGGTTTTTAACCTTTTAAAGTGATAATGAAACAGCTCAATTCATATAAAGGGCCTAGATAATTCTTGCTAAAAGCCCCAAATGAATCAAGAGCAAGACCCGCAGATCGAGCAATGTAGGACCCGAACTGGCTGACCATTAGCCAGAAGATAACGGTGAACAAGCCAGGGATTTTTTTACCTTTTTAGAGCTGTCGAGGAACAGCTCGATTCATATCATGGGCCTAGGTAATTTCTGCTGGAAGTAGTCGACCCTTAAAGAGAGGTCTAGGTGCACAAAAAATACAGACGGGATAAGGAATGATAGGAAACAAAGAACACTCACAAAATAAACACGTGTGAAAGAACAAAGAATCAGAATCTTAGACATAAAATAATAATAAATATAGAAAATATAAGGAAATCACACTGACATATATCGCCACGGAACAGATCAAACAGTGCCGGTATATCAGCGGGCTGGAAACCCAATCAAATTGCAGAATCTCTATAAGATTGCGTTCTCCCAAGGGCACCAATCATTCAAACCTGTGTTCACAGTGTCAAGAAGGAAGATCCAATACACCTCTTGTTTTTTTCTCAGTAAGGTTGCATCCTTGCCTGGGACATTGCGGACCTTTTCAAGGATCGACCACTTCAAATCCACCTCAGAGTGTTTGGCCATTATCCAATGGGCCACAAGTGGAGCCCCACTTTTCTGATTGCGGATATTTGATTTGTGTTCGCCGATTCGAATTCGGCACTCACTTCCCGTTTCACCAACATAAGGTCACACACATGGGCATATGATGACATAAATTATGTTGGTAGTCCAGCAGTTGCTCATGTTTTTAAGTTCAATACTGCGTTTACCAATATTCAAGGTGTTACCTGTGAGGGCATGTGGACATGCCTGGCATGTCCCACAGCGGTGGTTACCCTCAATTGGGGGTAGCCCAAATACACCAGTCTGTTTAAGTTCTCTTAAAGACTGTACAGGACCCTGCACCACAAAGTTGTGAAGGTTTTTGTTGCGGCGAATCGCAAAAATAGGTTTATTTATTTGGTTTCCAGTGTCATTGGTGTTCAGGATATGCCAGTGGGAATTGACCACTTGTCGTAGTTTGTTGTTGATCGTCGAGTGCTTGGTAATGCACACCAAACAATCTTGTTTTTCATTGTTTTGTTTCTGAAACATGCTGTCTCTGTCAAAGTACCTCGTATGTTTGAACAGATCTCGAATGAGACGATGTGGGTATCCTTGTAGAGCTAATTTCGCCTTCAAAATGTCTGCTTGAGACAGAAAATCTCTGATTTGGGAGCAATTTCTCCTTAATCTAAGGAATTGACTGAATGGGATCGAGTCACGCTGGCTATGTGGATGAAAACTACCGTATTCCAACAGTGTGTTCTTAGCTGTGGGCTTAGTGTATAAAGATACATATAGTTGTTTTTCAGAATGTTGTACCCACACGTCGAGAAACTCGACTTTCTCATTGCTGATGTTAGCAATGAAATGAATTTTCACATCAGCCGAGTTAATCCAACTGATGAATTTGTTAAGTGCCGCCTGGTCGCCGCTCCAGATGAAGAAAATATCATCAATGAAGCGCGACCAGGCTTGCACGTTCTCATAAAATGGGGCCATCTTGTTATGGATGTTCCTGTCCTCAAAATGGCCCATGTAGAGACAGGCCACACTGGGGGCACAAGAGGCCCCCATGCTTACACCCTTCACCTGATGCCAGGGGGATGTCCCTATCCATGTTCAGCATGGTACTGCGGGATGTGCTGGAAGCCATGATGCGTTACAAGGATGATTACATCCATTTCCCACGTCCGGCAGAGTTGGCAGCAGCGAAAGGGGACTTCTATGCCCTGGCCCAGATTCCACACGTAGTGGGTGCCATTGATGGCACACATATTGGTCTAGTTCCAACCAGGCGCGTGAACCCATCTATCGCAATCGGAAGCACTACCATTCAATTAAAGTGCAAGTGTTGTGCCTGGCTGACAACATCGTCTCTCATGTGTGTGCCAGATTTCCCGGATCCCCACATGACTCCCACATCCTGCGGAGCAGCGTTGTCCCCCAAATAATGGCTAATCTGCGTCAAGATTGTGCATGGCTTGTAGATGAGTGTGCTGTGATGACTACTGTGTTGTATGTGTGCCATGCTGTTCCCACCAGTACTGTTACTGGTGTATGTGTCTATCATCCCCCCACCTAGGTGACTCTGTGTATCCAAACCGCCCGTGTCTGCTGAGCCCCCTACGGAATCCAACTACCCCAGGTGAAATGCGCTATAATGAGGCCCATGGGAAGACACGTCGGGTGGTGGAATGTACATTTGGACTGCTAAAGTCTAGGTTTCGCTACCTGGATAAAACCGGAGGGGCCCTGCCATACTCACCCGGCAAAGTATGCAAAATCGTAGTTTCCTGCTGCATGCTCCATAACCTGGCCTTGCGCAAGAACATTGAAGTGATCCTGGACCCTGTAGACCAACAGGTTGCTCCACCTCCCATCCCACCCATGTCCAGTGATGAGGATAGTGGGGAGAAAGAAGGTGTGACCAGAGGCGTCAGCTCATTGACTGCTACTTTCCTTGAATATGAGTAAATACGTCTTGTGCTGCTGTTCAATGCATGATGTATGTTTGCTGGTGATGGGTGTATGCTGCCTGTTCTGGTATGTTCTGTTTGCAAATGGATGTGGGACATGGGGTACATGCAATGCTCCCTGATATGTGTCCTGTGATCTGCTTAATTTGTGATGAGTGTTGTTTGTGGGATGTTGCAGTACGGTGTGGTGTGATGGGTGTGATTCAGTTTCCTGACCTTTGCTTGTTGTTCTCTAATTATCCCTAGGTCACTCCCACAGAGCCATGATTCCCAACAACTTTGATCCCTGCACCTGGTAATGACAAGAAGTAAGACAAACCTGTGGACAAACCTGTGTTTGAAACATGGAGGTCACCCAGCCTTGAGTGTTTCCGTGGTGTTTATTTACAGGGGGTGGATTTGGGTTAGTACATATTTACAAAATGGTGGTGGAGGGGAAGAGTGAGTTGAAGGGCATGTCAGATGATCCCACCGTGTAGACACCACATTGTGTGGTGTACACCTAGTCCAACAGACGTGTGCCAATGCTTGGCAATGTGGGGAAAGATAGTTCACAGAGTGAATGCCAGGCTCAAGGAAGGGTGATGTCAGTGCCGGCCCCTCTTCGGGCGAGTGGTGGGTGCATTGCCACTGCTCTGTCCTGGATTCAGCCTCGGAAGGCCCCTCCGTCTTCAAGCCAGAGTGGACCCAGCTGTGGGGGCAGGTTGACACCTCCCTGTCAGTGGCCTCAGGTGGTGGCGGTGGTACTGTCCTGTCCCGCTTGCCACTTGGGGGAGGGGGAGGTGGTGTGTTGCGGGATAACCACTCCCTCCAAACCTATGTTTGCTGCCCCATGAGGTCAACCATTTGTCCCATACGGTTGTCCATGGACCTCAACAGCTAGCAGGTCTCAAGTGAGTCTTGGCGAGCCCGATTCACCTGTGCCTGCGACCGCTCGTACGACGCAACGGTACTGGGACCTAGGTAATCAATGTTATATATAAAGGGGTCCCAGTTGAAACAGTATTAGAGATACACAAACATAATTCACATGATATAAGTATATTTGGAAGAAACTTTCCGGACAAATTACTCTGAGAGATGTTATTTAATACACATCCTCAATTGCAGATCAGTTGTCAATACATTTAACAAACACAGTAATAGACTTATTCATATGGCCCAAGAAAAGAGGCCTGGGAAAGGAAGGACAGGTGAGGGAAGGGACTGTGATCAGGATAGTGCAGAAATTAGATAAGTTTCAAATCAAATTACAAGTGGTCTTTTTTACATTTTGGATTCAGCACCACACTGACATATATACATTGTCGTTACGACATTTCATACATTTCGTATTCCTATCCCAATTACACAATTACTCAGTCAAATAATGATCTGTTGTTGACGGGTAGGAACGAAGAAAGGGCATGTCGACATTTTGACCCCAGAGGTGTAGGCTGAATTCTGCCCTACTACGGGGTCTTCATCAGGACAGATAGGGGTGGGATGCCAGGGTAGAGGAGGAGGGCACCTAAAAGTACCACACCGGGTCACGTGGCACCGTCTACAGTATATGTTGGGCCTAGAGGCTCCAGTTCAAACAGAGAGCGGAAACGAACCTAAGGTTCACCGGCTCCGGCAAAGCTTAATGGAGCGAAATTTGCAAATAATCCTTGGTGATGTGTACTTCAAGAGTATTTTACGGACGCACAACGTGGCGCTGACATCCAATGTCAATTCCAGGCTTTAATCACGGGAAATGTGGCTGCCGATTCCGGGCTTCACTCTCAGGAAATGCAGCAGGGTTACTCGTCAGATTTCGCATATCGAGTCCTGGGAGTATAGGCAGACCGGCATCGCCCTCCATATCCGAGGTGTCAAGGGAATCATCACCGGAGAGTACATGCTGTGAGGGGGCGACTGGTGGTGGAGGTTGCTGGGTTCTCCTGCCAGTTCTCGGTCACCTGAGGGACAAGAATTTAAGAATCAATGCTGTGGACATGACAGGTTTGTTGTTGTTACATTTCACTTTTTCTAGGGATTCAGGACATGGTAGTTGATGTCATCACATTGGTGTGGTACACAGTACTCGGCATTATAGTGGTGTGGAGGTGGGGCGACAATACTTAGATATGTGTTGTGCTGTTATGCTATTGGATGGTACCCCTGGATTCTGTGTAGCTTTGTAGTCAATTTAATATTGTTGCTGTGGCTCAGCAGTGTGGACTAGGGCATGTTCACCAGGGCTGTAGACAACCTACCTTGCTACTGTACCTGGTCTAGTCATTGTCAAAAGAGGCATTTATGGTCTTTCATGTGGAAGGCCTACTTAGTGTTAGGGACAAGCTTTGAACATTGCATCCATGTGCTTTGTGTCAGGAAACACATTGTACTTGCTGTTGTGGGTATGTCAAGTCTCACATCATGCACAAACTGCCTACTACATGGATTGTGTGGACTGCCACCATGTCCAAATTGCCCCTTGCAAGTTCTTTGATGTGTGCTGATGTGACGCTTCTCTTCCATGTGTCCAAGGGTCTGGTATTTGTGGGTCCTTCTTTGGACATATGGTACTTGTTTGTTGTTCATCGAATGCAGTATGCAGGCACTGCGTGCGCACCTGTCCCATGTTTAATTTCGCATTTTAACCATGGAGTTACTACGAATCCATGTGTTGTATTGCTCCTAGCTGCAATCATGAGGGTGGAGGGTGCACATTGGAATTTGGAGTACAGACTTCCTCCTCACACCCACCCCTCCCTGTTGTAGTGCTGGCCTCTCACCCACCCCCACCCTCCCTGTAGACATGGGGGCCTGTTGGGAGTTGTTGTGCTGGCCTCTCATCCACACCCACCCTCCCTGTAGACATGGGGGCCTGTTGGGAGTTGTAGTGCTGGCCTCTCACCCACCCCTACCCTCCTTGTAGACATGGGGGCCTGTTGGGAGTTGTGGTGTTAGCTGCTTGACCACATGCATGCCTGGGAACGTAGGAGGCTACATTTGTGGTTGATCATGGTGGGTGCATTTGAGCCCTGGGGTTCACATTTGTGGGACTTTGTGGTCCACATGTATGGATTGTAGCCTGGGAGATGTGTCTTAGCAGTTGTACAAGGCAGGACATAACAGTGTGATGGTGGTCATTGCTTTGTACTTACCAGCCTCTACTCCCTCATGGTGTGTGATGTGCAAGGTGTTGGCGGTGTTGGGTGTGCAGGTGTGTGGTATGTAGTGATGGTGTTGTGGGGGTTGGTGTGGTGGGTGTGTTGGTGTGCAGGTTGTATGTGTGTTTGTGTGTGTCTGTTGTGTGTGATGTGTGCCTCTTTCTTGCAGCTGTGCTGTGATGCAAAGGATTATGGTAATGTGGGGGATTTCTTGTATACTCTGTGTGGTGGTTGTGTCCCAATAGTTTTTGCAGTCAGGTGTTCTGTGGTTGTGGAGACTTGGATGCTCTTGTTTGTGCTGGGGGTGTGTCATTGGGGCTTGGAGTTGTTGGGGGTGGGTGTTCCAGGTAGGTGTGTGTCCTGTTTTTTTGGTTTATTGTTTACTTCCGTCCGCTATTTTTGTTTCGGTTTGACGGCAGGGGAGATGTTCGTTTGGTCCTTCGGCAGCCAAGTTCCGTTTGTCGATGCTTTTTTCCGTGGCGGTCGTGGACGGTAGTGAGTTCCGTTGGGATGACGGGGTTATCCTAATCGTGCGGGCGGTCCCTCCGCAGGCCTGGCGGAGGTTGGACCTGTTTCCGCAGGGGTTGCATTCACGGCGGATGGTTTTTCGTTGGTACCGTCCACGTGTGGCGGTCTTTGGTGTGATCCGTCCGCCCGGTTGGTGTGTGCTGGTGGAAAAATCCTAATCGCACAGGCGGTTTGTCCGCGGTGCGGTCAGGAGTATATTTTCCGCGGCCATGGTGGTCAGACCCATTTCCGTCCACCATCGTAATCGACCCCATAGTTAGAACGCGCCACGGGCGCGTTTGCATAGTGGTGAAGGGAGGGGGCGGGGCAGGAGGTGATATGTGGGCAAACACGCCTTGTGGCGTGTTTTAAGTTGGGGAATTAATTCCGCTTCATTCCAGAGGTCCCCTAGGGGCCAAATAGCCCACCAGGTACCTCCAGTACGTGCGACAGAGCTGCGTTGCAGAGTGTTGTAAAAAGGGGCGTGGTCTCTGAACACCTCTCTGCAACTCAGCTCCCTGGTGCATACTGGAGGTACCTGGTGGACTAGTTGGCCTCTAGGGTCCCTCTGGCTTGAAGAGGAACTAATTCCCCAACTTAAAATATCTAAAAATAAATACTTTAAAACGATGTAGTAAATCAGTATAAAAAATATATAACAATTAATACATTTAAAAATTATCATTTATAAAACCTTTGCAATTCACTGAAAAAAACCATAGGTTTCAGCCATGTTATAGTTAGGAATTAGCATTTAAAAACCTTAGAAATTCACTGAAAAAAACATAGGTTTCAGCCACGTTATAGTTAGGAATTAGCGTTCGCCAGTAGGTAGTTATAGTTAGGATTTTTTTCAATGTTAAATCTCAAAATTCTATTTGGAATAACTTTGGCGCCGGTTGACGAATCTGCCTGAAAAGTTTCTCAAAATGGCCTCGTTGAGCTCCGGTCCTTCCCTAAAAGTTTGGGGGGGATGCGTCAAGCGGGAGCCGAGATAAAAGGTGGGTCCCAAAACATGTTTTCCCCATGTTAATTTCCATAGGGCGGTCGACCTCACTTTTAGCCCGAACGGCTGAATGGACTTTCACCAAACTTGGCAAAATTGTAGGGACTGGTAGCCCGATGTGCCTTTGCTATGTCTCAAGATATGTGCTTCAGTGGATTTTGAGTAATTTAAGTTCAAAAAAATATATATATCTATGGCAGCGCCCCGGTACGCACTCCGGGGAGCTCTCCGGGCGCGCCATGCGACTTGCGCGCAGAAAGCTGATTGGTTCTTGGGTGTCTGTAAACATTTGAAACAGTCCGGAGCGGCCGCCATCTTGTCTCTCGGTAAGATCGAGAGACAAGAGGTGGCAATAACGAAAGGGGAAATGAATAAAAGGGGGCAGGGTAGACACCTCCTGACCCCCTAGATTTGAAGTGGGTGGCTGAAAAGGCCCATATAAAGCAAAAAAAAAAGAAAAAAAACATTTTAATTTTTGCGGGTTTAGCGCCCGGTACGCGAACCGGGCAGCGCTTCGGGAAATGGAACAAAGAGAAAAAAAAAAAGCCAGGGTGTAAAAATGTTTGCTATTTTGTTATAAATGGAAGGTAGTTCTGAAAAGAACTGTTTTTTTATTCTTTTTCTTATTATTTATTTTTTTTATTAATTTTCTGAACAATTTTTTGATTTTTTTTGATTTTTGAAATTTTTTTTGAGTTTGTTTTGTGTTTTTTTAGGGGAAATAACAAAAAAGCAGGGTTTGAACATGTCTCAACAGGAGCAAAAAAAATAAAAAGGATTCATTGTTTTCTCTTCTTGTTGCATTTATGATTTTCTCCAGCTCGGTTAATCAAAGTAATACTCTTTTCTCCATAAGAAATAGTTCCTCCACAATATATACAAACTATTTTGTAGTTTTCAAAAGGACTTTGAATATTGTGGACCATTTCTCGGCCTTCTGGTCCGGCGAATGATGTTTGTCCACTGGAGGTGCTGGGGATGACATTTGGGGGGTTGGCAGCAAGATCCCTTGCTTGGAAAAGATTATTAGGATGCCACCGCTCCATGTGGCGAATCATTGTATGATTCCCAAAGCTGTATTTCTTGTTGGGGTTGCCATGAGAAAGTACATGTTTACATATCAAACAAGACACCTGGGGTGCATTGACCTTCTTTTGTCCAGGTGGAATTTTAAAAAATTGCCATATGTAGTGCTCTTTAATATGGCTCTGCCTTGGTGTTTCTGGCAGGAACTGCTGCCTTACTTGCTCTTCCTCCTCCTCCTCTTTGTCCTCATTATCTTCCTCTCTACCAAAGTCCAGTGTTGGAGGTGGTCCTTTTGGTGGTGGTGGTGGTGGTGGTTGCTGAGAAGCACTAGCTGCAGCTATTATAGAAGCCATTGTCAAAAACAGGTCTTGCTTTCTGGAAGTAGAAAGTAAGAATGAGGTAAAAAGGTGGGGGCTTTCATCATTTTGAAAAAAAAAATGTTCTAAACCAATGAAAAGTGTTATTTTCAGTTCACATGACCTGTTACGCTTACGTTACGCGCCCCGCGCCGCGCCCCGGAGCACTTCCGGGGCGCTGCGCGTCCTGCTCTGTAGTGCTCTGGAGCGCTTCAGGGTGCGGTAACGCAGCGCGTCATAAGACGCATCACGCGGCTACGCGATAGGTCACACTTACGCGACACGTCACACTGTTGTTTTCGATTGCGTCAGTTGCGCTAACGGAACGTTTCCCGGGGCGCGAACCGGGGCGCGATCCAAAGTTACGCTAATGGGGCGAACCCCGGGGCACGCACCGGAAGCGTACCGAAGCAAAAAAAAAAAAAGAAAAAAAACTTTCATACATCCAAACAAAAATATTAAATACATAGAAAAAATAGTATTCACACAGTTTAGTTACTATCCAATATATTTAGTGTCACACTACAAATTAGTCAAGTAAAAAGTCAATCACACTGCTACTAAATCCTCCAGCCAGACACTTATACATTCACTTATTCTTCAATGCGGATTGCTATATATATATATATATATTCAATGAAAAAACGATAGGTTTTAGACCATATATAGATAGGAATTAGCATTTAAAAAACCTTTAAAGTTGATATTTTACTCACACAAAACCATTGAAATATGCATAGAAAATATAGTATTCATTATAAAGAAGATTATATTTTACAGCTATAGATATTTGCTATTAAAAAACCATTGAAATTCACTAAAAAAAACATAGGTTTGAGACCATATATAGTTAGGAATTTGCATTTACAAAACCTTGAAAATTCACTGAAAAAACCAAAGGTTTCACACCAGTTATAGTTAGGAATTAGCAGTTAAAAAACCTATGAAATTCACTGAAAAAACCATAGGTTTCACACCAGTTATAGTTAGGAATTAGCATTTAAAAAACTTATTAAATTCACTGAAAAAACCATAGGTTTCACACCAGTTATAGTTAGCTGGAAATTTTACTGACATAAAACCATTGAAATTCCACGTTATAGTTAGTTGGACTCACTATAACTTGCGCGTGTAATGCACTGCTGATGACGTCACATATTACATCACTCATGTTATGGTCAGTGACATCACTCATGACATCACTGATGACACCATCCAGTGAATGTGTGTCTTTCTGATAAATAAATATGTTTTATATATGTATATGTAAAGGTCGATGGAAGAATAAATGTTTAAATAAGTGTCTAATTGGATGGTTTTTTTTTAAATAATTGATTGGTTAACTGGCTTATTAAGTGTATCTTAGTGAATACATATATTAGCGAGTAATGTTTAATTATTGAAATGTATGTATCAGTGTTTCACTTTGTGTATAAGTGGCTGCATGGGTTTGTTACTGACTCACTGTTTGTATGTGTTTTGAAGAAGGCATATGTGCAGGACTGCATGGGTGGATGAGTGTGTATATGTGTGTGTTAGTGAGTGAATGACTGTCTCACTATTGTCTTTATCAGTAACGACATATGTTTTAATCTAGTATATGTGAGTATTGATGTATAAAAGTGAGTATATGTGAGAGTGAGAGATTGTAAGAGTTCCTGTTTAAATAAGTATGTGTTTCTATAAGTGATTGTTTAAGAGAGTGAGTATGTGTAAGTTTCCTTAGAAGTAAGGTGGTAGTGTGTGTATATAGCTGTATATGCAAATTAATGGATGCTCAATAGTTTATTTGCATGTGTGATTATGTGTGTGAGTAACTTTTGGATGACTGTCGGTGTGTAATAGGATGTATAGGTGTTTCACTACATATGGTGAGTGAATATATGTATGATTGACTATGTAGAACTGTTGGTGAATGACTGGATGTGTATATAGATGGTGGTATTACTGAATTGGTTGTTGTAACTGGTATGGGTATCACCACTTTTTTGGAAAATGTTAGTTTCTATTTTTGAATATATGTTTCAAGGGTTACTTTACAGTGAAAGGAGGTCTGTCACTCTGTCATAAGGATGGTGTCATCAGTGATGTCATCAGTGATGTCACTGACCATGTCATGAGTGATGTAATATGTGACGTCATCAGCAGTGCATTACACGCGCAAGTTATAGTGAGTCCAACTAACTATAACGTGGAATTTCAATGGTTTTATGTCAGTAAAATTTCCAGCTAACTATAACTGGTGTGAAACCTATGGTTTTTTCAGTGAATTTAATTGGTTTTTTAAATGCTAATTCCTAACTATAACTGGTGTGAAACCTATGGTTTTTTCAGTGAATATATATATATATATATATATATATATATATATATATATATATATATATATATATATATATATATATATATATATATATATATATTAACTACTGGCGGTCGCCAGTAGGTAGTTATAGTTAGGATTTTTTTCAATTTAAAATCTCAACATTATGTTGGGAATAACTTTGGCGCCGGTTGAGGAATCTGCCTGAAAATGTCCTCAAATTTGCCTCGCTGCGCTCTGCTCCTTCCCTGTAAGGTTGGAGAGGATTCGTCAAGCGGAGCCCTGAGATAAAAGGGGGTCCCAAAACATGTTTTCCCCATGTTATTTTCATAGGGCGGTTGGACTCACTTTTAGCCCGAACGGCTGAATGGATTTCCACCAAACTTGGCAAAATTGTAAGGACTGGTAGCCCGATGTGACTTTGCTATGTCTCAAGATATGTGCTCCAGTGGATTTTAAGTAGTTTAGGTTCAGAAAAATATATATATCTATAAGCGCGCCCCGGTACGCGCACCGGGGCGCGCACCAGCGCGCTACGCGAGTTCGCGAGCGGAAAGCTGATTGGCTCTCGGGTATCTGTCAACATTCCAAACAGTCCGGAGCGGCCGCCATCTTGTGTCTCGGTAGGATCGAAACACAAGAGGTGGCCAAAACCAAGGGGGAAATGACCAAAAGGGGGCAGGATAGACCTCCCCTGACCCTGTGGATTTGACATGGGGGCCATAAAAGGAGCGCACCGGGGAGCGTACCAGGGAGCGTACCATGGGGAAAAAAGAATTACAGATTTTTTCAAAAAAGTAGCATTTTTTTATAAATTGGAGGTAATTCAACAAAGAACTGTATTTTTTCTTCTTTTTGTTGTTTTATATTTTTTTTATTGTTGTTTTGACCATTTTGTACTTTTTTTGGCTTTTATGAACAATTTTATATTTTTTTGGGAATTTTTATGGGGACAAACAAAAAACAGGGAATTGTAAACGGCTCAACTGGAGCAAAAATAATCAGGAATAAATTAAGGTTTCTTTGGGCACTTGTGGTTGTCACCAGCATGGTTGATGAGTTTCACACTTTGCTCACTATAGCAAATTGTACACCCACAAAAAATGCAAACTATTTTGCATTGTCCTAACTGGGTTTGGATGTTTGGGACCATCTCCCTTGTCTCTGGTCCCGATGGAGTGGGTTGGGTACTTTGGGAGGTGCTGGGAAAAGATTGGGGAGGGTTTCTGGTCAGTTCTATGACCTCTGCCGCACTATAGTTGTTAGGGTGCAGGCGTTGCATGTGGCGAATCATGGTGTTGTTGCCAAAAGAATATTTTTTGGCAGGGTTCCCCCTTGAAAGTACAGTGCCACAGATCAAACAAGTAACCTTTGGCGCATTTACTTTCTTTTGGCCCCTTGGGATTTTAAAAAATTCCCACACAATGTGCTCCTTTGGCTTGCAGGGGGTAGCATCTTCTGACAGGTAGCGCCGCCTCTCCCCCTCCTCCTCTTCCTACTCCTCTTCTTCATCTCCACCACAGTGGTGTTGTGGTGGTCCTCTTGGTGGTGGTGGTGGTGGTGGTGGTGGTGGCTGAGATGCTCCTGCTGTTGCTGCTACTGTAGCCATTTCTCAGTACAAATAACTTTAGGACGCCTAAATGCCTTCTGTGAATTCCAAAAGTCTTAAAATTAGGATTTTTCTCAATTTAGTAGTAGTAAAGTTAGGAGTCCTAACTTTACTACTACTAAATTGAGAAAAATACTAATTTTAAGACTTTAGGGATTCACAGAAGGCATTTAGGAGTCCTAAAGTTAGGAGTCCTAACTTTACTACTACTAAATTGAGAAAAATCCTAATTTTTAGACTTTCGGCATTCACAGAAGGCATTTAGGAGTCCTAAAGTTAGGAGTCCTAACTTCTGTGAATACCGAAATGAGTAAATTCATTCTGTGAATACCTAAAGTGGTAATTGCATTCTGTGAATGCCAAAAGTAGTAATTTCATTCTGTGAATACCAAAAGTAGTAAGTGCAATCTGTGAATACCAAAACAGTAGTAAGTTTAGGATTGAGTCTTAAGTTCATTCTGTGAATCGGGCCCACTATAACTTGCGCGCCTGCAATGCACTGCTGATGACGTCACATATTACAACACTCATGACATCACTGATGACATCATCCTTGTGACAGAGTGACAGACCTAATTTCAGTGTAATGTAACCCTTGAAACACATATTCAAAAATAGAAACTAACATTTTCAAAGAAATGGAGATACCCATACCAGTTACAACAACCAATTCAGGAATTCTACCATCTATATCACCAATAGTTCTATATAGTCACTCATACATACACTCACTCATCATCTGTAGTGATACACCTATACATCCTGTTACACACCGACAGTCATCCAAAAGTTACTCACACACATACTCACATATGCAAATAAACTATTAAACATCCATTTATTTGCATATACAACTATACACACACTACCACCTTACTTCTAAGGAAACTTACACATACATACTCTCTTAAACAATCACTTATAAAAACACATACTTATTTAAACAGGAACTCTTACAATCTCTCACTCTCACATATACTCACTTATATACATCAATACTCACATATACTAGAGTAAAACATATGTCTTTACTAATAAAGACACTAGTGAGACAGTCATTTTCTCACTAACACACACATATACACACTCATCCACCAATACAGTCCTGCACATATGCTGTCTTCAAAACACATACAAACAGTGAGTCAGTCACCAATCCATGCAGCCACTTATACACAAAGTGAAACACTGATACATATATTTAAATATTTAAAAATTACTCGCTAATATATGTATTCACAAAGATACACTTAATAAGCCAGTGAACTAATCAATTGTTTTTTTTAAAAAAACACATCCATTTACACACTTATTTAACCATTTATTCTTCCATCGACCTTTACATATACATATATAAAACATATTTATTTTTCAGAAAGACACACATTCACTGGATGGTGTCATCAGTGATGTCATGAGTGATGTCACTGACCATGTCATGAGTGATGTAATATGTGACGTCATCAGCAGTGCATTGCAGGCGCGCAAGTTATAGTGAGTCCAACTAACTATAACATGGGAATTTCAATGGTTTTATGTCAGTAAAATTTCCAGCTAACTATAACTGGTGTGAAACCTAATGTTTTTTCAGTGAATTTAATAGGTTTTTTAAATGCTAATTGCTAACTATAACTGGTGTGAAACCTGTGGTTTTTTCAGTGAATATATATATATATATATATATATATATATATATATATATATATATATATATATACAAACACAAAGTTTGCCTGCAAAGTAGAGGAGCCCACGAGCCAGGTAAGGAATTTCAGCTTTTATTCATTGTAGAGAGCAGGCTGCGAAATGGATGCAAATACAGCAGCAGCTTCAAAAAGTCAGCCTGACGCGTTTTGTTTTCCAACTTCTTCAGAGGCACTGACTCAAATACTCCCAGGCGAACATTTTCCAGGCAGCTACACAGTAATTTAACTCCCGCCTCAGTGGGCGTGTCCCAACACATGGACTCATGGTATATGTAGTGTCCTGTCCTAATATTTTGTACAACCATACTTTTCACATCAACATTTGTTTCAATATATTTGTACTTAACATTATAAATATAGGATGTCGATATTTGTAATTTTGATATTTATAAATTGATAGTGTGGTATGGGGACAATTTAGCTGTCAATATTCTGTCAGTGACCCACGTCAGACTACTACTGTTCCCCTCAGAACCCATAGAGATCAGCGGTGGAGTCCCCCAAAGTTCCTCCTTGAACCCCACCCTCTTCAACATCTGTATGGCCCCCTCACAGCCATAATCAGAGGCCACAAACTCACCTTCATCCCCTATGCGACGATACCCAGCAGATCCTCCCCCTAACCAACAAACCCTCAACCGCCAGAACCAACTCACACAGTGGAATGGAGGCCATTGCTACATGGATGAAAGACAGTTGCTGCAAGCTCACCTGGGACAATACCGAAGTCCTCATCCCGGGACCCACCTCTTCCAGCTGGGATGACTCTGGTAGTCATCGGCTGCACCCACCCTGGCGGATCACACATGCAATGTTGGCTTTATACTGAAGTTTTTGCTAACAATGAACTTCCAAATTAACGCAGTCTCCTCTACCTGCTTCCACACACTACGCCTGCTCCAAAAGACTTTCCGATGGTTGGTTCCCCACAGTATTCAAAAGGACGGTCAGCCATCCACTCATCACCAGTAGACTCGACTACAGCAACGCACTCTACCGACATTATCCAGAAACAGCTCAAGAATCTACAGTACATAAAAAATGTCACTGCGTGACTGGTCCTCAACATTCACGGCCACAGCCATATCATGCAACACCTCTGACAACTTCACTGGCTCCGAGTCACCTTCAAGCTCCTCACTCACACCTACAAAGCCCTACACGATGAAGGACTAGCTTACCTAAACGACTGCCCCATATTCCAGGTACTCACTTCACAACTCCAATCTTCCCTACTCGCCCTTGCATTCTTCCCCAGGATCCACAAAACCAGAACTGGAGGAAGATTTGTCTCCTACCTCTCTGCCAAGACCAGGAATACTCTGCCCCTGCACCTCAGGCAATCAGAGTCACTGACCCAATTCAAGAAGGAACTCAAAACCTGGCTCTTCAAATGATCCTCCTCTAAGTCCACGCAGCAGCCCCCCTCCCCCTGCACCTTGAGATCATCACAGTGAGTAGCAACTCTTTACAAGCCCCTGTTTGATTGATTGATTGATTGAGTGATTTATGGCTGGGTCCAAACTGGGGTGGTGTAGTGAGCGAAATAATGATGGATTTAACCCAGATTGCTGACTGGGGTGAATGTTGGATTCATTCAGCATTCCTTCCATCATTTGGTGCTGCAGCACTTTTAGAAAGTGGGCATTATCTTCCTTCACTATCCTCTGGCTCTGCCTCCCTGTGGAATCAGTGTCTGGTTTAGACTGACAGCTGGGTTGTTTGTGCATTCTCTCTAGACAGTCATACAAATGGACCTGAAGTGTGCCCTGCATATCCTGATGGGCCATTCTGAGCTTGAGTGGAGGGAAGAGTTGTCACAGACACCTGAATATGACTGTGCCTGGCCTCTCACAATGCTGTCTCTAACCCCCTGTAGTGTGTATAGAGCCTGAGCAGGACAAACAGGATCTCTTGGGCCACAACGACTTTATTTTGAAGTATGCCTACTTAAAATAGCCAAAAGGGGTATAGGTATTGGACCTGTAACCACTGATTTTTAGAACACTTTGGGATGAGCAGGAGACAATGCTAAGAGGAAAATCTGGACTGCTGTCAGGAGGACTACTGCAACTCTGCTGTGTTGCTTTGCTGGCTTGGTCTCCAGTGGTTGCTTCTATCTTGGAGAAGACAAAGACTGGACTTTGCTTTGGTATCCTGCTCAAAAAGTCTCAGGGCCATGAAAATCTTTACCTGCAGCATCTCTGGACTACACTGCTGGGGTTCTAACCTCCCAAGTGGTCCTAATTACAGTTGTGGGCCCTTGGAGGTGGTCCTTCCTGCAAAAGACTCAAAACACAATACATTACCCTTCCACTACATGTTTTTCAGACACAGCACTGAAGTGTGGGAGGCGATTCAATACATCGCTGCTGTACGGCCAAAGAAATCAACGGAGCATCTCTCCGCGGCTGAAAGAACTGCTGCAGCCCAAATCCGGCGCACTGTGTCTCCGACCTCTGAAATCAGCATGCTGACTCTGATGCAGGCCCTGCTGTGCGGCTGAAAAAAGTGACACATTGCTGGTCCATAGCTGAAAGAATCATCGCTACACCTGTTTCTCGCCACTACATCGACTTCCAGTGTGGGCAGATTTTCAAGCATTGCAACTGTATGCCCACCTTTCCAACGCATCGCCCCCAGAAAGGAGTCCCTTCTGAAAATCGATGTATTGCTTGTCCCCAACGTCCCAAATCAATGCAAATCTGACTCATCACTGTTTTTTCCAATGCTTTCCTCCGTAGCGGCGGTTTTTCGACTTGGATTTTGACACATCAATGGTACTTTGTGGTAAAATCACCACATCCATAGAGTTATATGGACAGAATTAATTCAACTTTTTAAAAGTGATATTTTGAGTTCTATTTGGTCTAGTTTAGTTTAAGTAAAGATTGGTTTGTTACTAAACTGGTGTGGTGTCCAGTTGTAGTGTTTTCACTGTGTTACTCTTTGTGTTATGTACAAATACTTTACACGTTGACTCTGAGATAAGCCTGACTGCTTGTGCCAAACTACCAAGGGGGTGAGCAGTGGTTATCTTGGGTGACGAACTCCCTTAATCTGACTAGAAGGAAGGATCCCTACTTGGACAGGGTGCTCACCATTGCCAACTAGAGAGCCCCATTTCCAACACTACAGTTGAACTACACAGTAAAGGAGGGTACAAATGCAGCAACCCCTCCGCTGCCAGGAACAATTTAACTGCCACTCTTCCATGAACCTCTACATCATTCTCTTCTGTTTCAGAATACACTGACATTATTATATTCTGTTCAGCATGCACTGACAATATTAACTTAGTAGGTTTTTCGTATGCACAGCTTACTAATGTATACACCTGAAAAATGAAATGGTTGTCCAGCTTGTAAGCAAAATGTAACAGGGGCCTAACAATAACATGTTATGCAGCTGAGCCAAAAGCACCCTTAAAAATACTATTTTGGCTTAAAGTCAATAATAATAATAAACACTTTAAATAGATGTCACTTAAACTGCCTCTGTGTTTCACAAATTTGCCATTAAATCCTTCACTTTCAACTGAGCCTTCTGTGGCTTAGAGATAATTGCTGTTTTTAGCACCTCATTATTTCTGAAGAGATGGGAAAATGAACAGTTTCAAAGTGTTCTCTGGTCAATAGCATTCCTATCCATGCAGCCAGGTCTCAAACTATATTCGCCAATTAATACTTAGTATGGTTCTTTTTTTATCTTTTAGAAGTGGTTTCATGGACTTAAGGATGTATGTGTGATTCTTTACTGACCAGAGTGGACTGTTTCCGCAGAAAGTTGGGTGACAGAACTGGAAACTTCCAAGCAAGAGTTCAAGCTATTTTTGGAAACTGTTACAGAAAACTCACTGGGATTATTTTTGCATTAAACAGTTTGTGGAACAGAAACTGGGTAAAATTACAGTAAAAGGGCAAGAAGAATAAATTACCATGCCCTTCTTTTTGATACCTGACACAATACATTTAACAGTTGTAACTAGTGTTATCCTGAAACTCTTGATGAGGAAGACTAGGGAAGCTTGATAGCTCAAAAGGACAAAGGAGGCCACGTCCAGGCTAGGATTGCTTGCTTTTGCTTGGATATCTGTTCTGAGGCTCCAAAGGTATTGATAAACTGTGAGTTGTCGGAAATCTTTTGACAATTTGAACTCATTGACTCTGATTACAAGTTGGACAGGGCAGACGTGGGTTTACCCCAGCAGTCAGTAATTCCATCCCCACACCACCCAATTGCACGCATAGGTGCTGGAAGTAGAGGTAAAGAGGGTGCTCATCACCCCAAAACCCCAAGATAATCATGCTGTAGTTCCTTCCGAAGGTGTATGAGCAATAATTATGTCTTTAAATGTTGTTTGTTTCTTAAACAGCAAAGTTCAATGACAAAGGACTAAGCATTCTGAAACATTATTGCTCATTTTTTTAACATAGAGATTAGCATTCACTTTCCTTTCTCTTACTGCAAAAGGAAAGGATTTGGTAAAGTGACAATCATGCTGGGGTACAGACAATGTGAAACAAAAGGTTGAAAGACTGTAGGATTTTTTTTAAGACTGTAGGATGTTTTTTTAATGCACAAAATGAACTGTACAAATATTTCAAATATATCAGCACAAATTAAGTTTTGTTTTGTAATTCTGATGTGTGACGGACGCAGAGATTTAAATAGGATCAAAGCAAATTAAAACAACATACTTGGTGATACGCAAATGATAAATGAGCAGCAATACATGCACTCTGGCAATAGAAATATCAGAGGTGTGGCCAGAAAACCACTGTGTGGGTCGTAATTTAGACATTTCCTGGACTGAATCTTTATTATGAGCAAAGCTTTCTGAAATTCACACCAACCTCATGTTTGCCCACTAGGATCTATTTTTAAGATCCTCCAGCTTACTCTTTACTTGACACATTTCTTTCCATAGCTTAGTTGTTGTTTTCATCTGTAGTTGTGTGTGTCTTCTAAATCGGAAATCATTTGCTCAGCCTCAGCACATCTAGAATTCAAGCTCTGCAGACCCTTCCAATACTGTCCAGCGTACACTCAACCTTAGTTACCATCTGCTTATGAGCTAACTTCATCTCTTGAACCTCAGAAGAATATCAGAAGTTGTCTGCATAGAGTGCATAGTTGTGTATTGGAGAAATCTGTATTGGGCACAGCCAAAAAGGTCCAGAATTTACACTCGAATTTTCAAACATTGCCTGGAGCTGCCTGGTTACCCTCAGATTCTAAGGGGTTATTCCCTCCAAACGTATCCACACGGGATAGTGTTGCTACATCTTGTAGAGTCTGTCAGAGGCTTGGAATTAAGTATGGAAGATGTTGATGTTGAATAATGCCTCAGTGCCACAGATGCAACATCCCCTTTTCCAACCCCATTCAAAAGGCATTTTCCTTCTGATGCCTTCTTCTTGAAGGTCTCCCATCGAGCATCTCCTATGAAAAGATTGGATACTGAGGCAGAACAATAGAGCTGCTATAAGGGTTGATAAACTTTACCCATACCTTGGTTCAGCTGTGAATATATCTGTATCTATGGTCTCCATTCAGATGGAGTAGTCCAAATAGCCCCTTCTTCCCCTCCTCCCAAAATTGGAGCAGCTGACTCATTCGAGATCACAGTCTTTAATGTTAAACCATCCAGCTCAGATTTTAGCACCTTGAGACCCTCACAAGTGAGTAGTGCATTATATAAACCCCTGATTGATTGATTGATTGATTGATTGATTGATTGATTGAGAATTGAAAAAGAGAGCTGCTTCCTCAACAATCCCTACCATATTAGAGGCTTGTGGCTGTCAAATAGATATGTTTGCCTTATAGGTTTAAGTGTTTGGGAATTTCTAAACAGAGAGGGAGTTAAAAGCCCCACTGCCTGACAAGGAATTCTCTTTATAGGAGCCTTCTAGATGTTTTCTTCGCTTAATGAGGAACCTTTCCATACCATCAGAGTTCAACTTTAAATGAGATTCCAAATGCATATTTGCACTGCTTTGCTCCTTCCCTTTTATCTAGGATAAGGCTTCATTAGTTAGATGACAGCAGACTGAATGAACAGAGGGGATGTCCAATTGAATGCCCTTATACAATGTTGCAAATAAACCAGTTTGTTAAGTGGAAAAACACTCTAACATTAAAACCTGCCTTTCTGCCTCTACCCACTGTGGTTGCTCTGTCCCCGGGCATATGTCCACTCCTATCACAGCCACAGCAGGTGCATAAACACAACACAGAACAAGCAAAAAAGGCAACAAGTGGTAAACATGACCAAATCATTCACTGATGCATAGGCAGGGCAACTCCAGTGACTAACAATTATGCCTCCTCAGTTAGCTCTGTTCATAAAAGAATTATCATCTGGCACACAAATGGTGGGTATCTCCCACAGCCGACTCCACCCAGCCTCTTCTCACCATGGAGGTCCAACACGGGCAATGCCATTGTATCCGGCCAGCACAGCTAGTATGGCAAATTGTCAATGAGGGGTTAGTCAGTCCAGCAGCAATGCAAATTCCTACCTTCAGCCCTGAAAAGGACAAATAATTCACAGCTTCTCCTCCTCAAACATTCAAGTCACACAAAACAGCAGAGGGACACTGACATAAATACAAACTCCCTTTTGTGCCTCTCTGGACTGCCATGATGGGATCAAGCAGCAAACCTGGCAAGTGCACCTCTGATGTTGCCCTGTTAAGTAGGTCCCGACACTCCACCAGGATCTGACATTGTGCTGTCAACCAGAGGCTCACTGCGATGGAGGTCGGTCTGGCTAGGGGGGACAATTAAAGGTTGTTAGGTAAATCTGCTTGCGACAAGGTAGTCCTCTTTGAAGTTAATCAAGTCAATTGGTGAGCCCACAGGCCATCCTGTCAATGGCACAACAATGCCTTCACACACCCAAGGACTTGTGTTTCAGTGTTTCTGTCCAGGGAGTAAGATCACATATTATTTACGGCTATTGAAATGCTAATTAATGACTGGCAGAAGCTGGAGAGCAAAATACAGATTTAAGTTCCAGAGATTACAGGCAGTGCAAAGTTAAGTTTCAAAACTATATTTTTACACAATATCTATATAACTAGAAAAAAAAATGGATTTCACCATTGAAGTGCATTTTTAATCACTAATAATTGTCTAGCAAGACCCATTCCCAAGATACGAAATTGGTTTTTAATATATCAACCCAGTGTTTTCCTATGGAGCAGTCAACCGTGCCACAGAGAAAAGAGCTTTGAGGGCTAGTCAATGTAAGGACATGAGGAAAATAACACATTTACATTTCCTACTTTTAAATACCATGCACCCTTCCTTTAATAGCACTAAGGCTACCACAAAGGTGACATATTAGCATTAAAAAGGAAGGTTTTAGAACAGTCACAAGGATTTATTTTGAAAGGTCAACTTGGTAGTTTACAAACTGCTCTGCCAGGCTACAATGGTAGACCTGGGGCAGGTTTGTTGTGTCACTACAGTGAGTGGCACGTGTGTGCTGCATCTAGAAGGCTCTTTATAGGAGCCTTCTAGATGTTTTCTTCGCTTAATGAGGAACCTTTCCATACCATCAGAGTTCAACTTTAAATGAGATTCCAAATGCATATTTGCACTGCTTTGCTCCTTCCCTTTTATCTAGGATAAGGCTTCATTAGTTAGATGACAGCAGACTGAATGAACAGAGGGGATGTCCAATTGAATGCCCTTATACAATGTTGCAAATAAACCAGTTTGTTAAGTGGAAAAACACTCTAACATTAAAACCTGCCTTTCTGCCTCTACCCACTGTGGTTGCTCTGTCCCCGGGCATATGTCCACTCCTATCACAGCCACAGCAGGTGCATAAACACAACACAGAACAAGCAAAAAAGGCAACAAGTGGTAAACATGACCAAATCATTCACTGATGCATAGGCAGGGCAACTCCAGTGACTAACAATTATGCCTCCTCAGTTAGCTCTGTTCATAAAAGAATTATCATCTGGCACACAAATGGTGGGTATCTCCCACAGCCGACTCCACCCAGCCTCTTCTCACCATGGAGGTCCAACACGGGCAATGCCATTGTATCCGGCCAGCACAGCTAGTATGGCAAATTGTCAATGAGGGGTTAGTCAGTCCAGCAGCAATGCAAATTCCTACCTTCAGCCCTGAAAAGGACAAATAATTCACAGCTTCTCCTCCTCAAACATTCAAGTCACACAAAACAGCAGAGGGACACTGACATAAATACAAACTCCCTTTTGTGCCTCTCTGGACTGCCATGATGGGATCAAGCAGCAAACCTGGCAAGTGCACCTCTGATGTTGCCCTGTTAAGTAGGTCCCGACACTCCACCAGGATCTGACATTGTGCTGTCAACCAGAGGCTCACTGCGATGGAGGTCGGTCTGGCTAGGGGGGACAATTAAAGGTTGTTAGGTAAATCTGCTTGCGACAAGGTAGTCCTCTTTGAAGTTAATCAAGTCAATTGGTGAGCCCACAGGCCATCCTGTCAATGGCACAACAATGCCTTCACACACCCAAGGACTTGTGTTTCAGTGTTTCTGTCCAGGGAGTAAGATCACATATTATTTACGGCTATTGAAATGCTAATTAATGACTGGCAGAAGCTGGAGAGCAAAATACAGATTTAAGTTCCAGAGATTACAGGCAGTGCAAAGTTAAGTTTCAAAACTATATTTTTACACAATATCTATATAACTAGAAAAAAAAATGGATTTCACCATTGAAGTGCATTTTTAATCACTAATAATTGTCTAGCAAGACCCATTCCCAAGATACGAAATTGGTTTTTAATATATCAACCCAGTGTTTTCCTATGGAGCAGTCAACCGTGCCACAGAGAAAAGAGCTTTGAGGGCTAGTCAATGTAAGGACATGAGGAAAATAACACATTTACATTTCCTACTTTTAAATACCATGCACCCTTCCTTTAATAGCACTAAGGCTACCACAAAGGTGACATATTAGCATTAAAAAGGAAGGTTTTAGAACAGTCACAAGGATTTATTTTGAAAGGTCAACTTGGTAGTTTACAAACTGCTCTGCCAGGCTACAATGGTAGACCTGGGGCAGGTTTGTTGTGTCACTACAGTGAGTGGCACGTGTGTGCTGCAGTCCATTGGTATCATTTAAGTTAGAGGCTCCTGGTACACGTTGTACAATATACTAGGGATATATAAGTAGGATACAGGGATCAACCAGGTTTACACCAGTTTCATAATGTTCAAAGAGGGAGAACAAGCAATCTACCACAGGTTAGCAGGGGTAAAGTATAATGAGTTATATAGCCAGCAAAAACAGTCAAAGCTAAATCTGGGGGAATGTCACTAAATAGACATTTCCAAAGTAACAATATATAAAGGACAGTGTGTTTCATTTTTTGGGGGTTTATAGGTGTTGTAAAAGTGTGGTAATCAATGTTCTAGAATAATTATATTATGTGCTTCAGTATCTTATGATGTGAATGTTATGTTATGTTTTGTTAGGTTATCTTATCCTATCTTAGCTTCTTATCTTATCTTATCAAACATGGCTATTCACCTGTGAGAGAGTTCAGTCTCTGAGGTGAGGCCCACAAAAATGTGGACAAGTGGAATCTTTTGGCTGGGAGAGCCAGGCCCTGAGCTACTTTTGGAAGTCCATGAAGAATGGGACGTACAGAGGTGTTGCAGGAGGTCTTTCCAGGCATTGACTACAATGCTTTAGAAGGATTGTCTCCTGCAGCTGGTCTTCCTGATGTGAGGGGTGCATGTGATAACCTGGGAGACCGACCAAAGGTGTATGATGGATTGGTAGAAGTTTGAGGGAGTGGCTGAGATGTGCTGGTTCGATTTTTTGGAGGGCTTTGTACTCATGCATGCCCAGCTTGAATTCACATCCAGTGGATTGAAGTGTGGTGAGATGTGGGCATTTTGTGGGATGTCCAAGATGAGTCTGACAGCGGCATTCTGGGTGGGGTTGGAATCGGCATAGGATGTGAGCTAGAAATAAAGCATAGAGGGCATTTCTGTAGTCAAGTCTGCTGATGACGAGAGCCAGGGTGGCCAATCGTCTGGTGTTCATCAGGATCCATTTGAAAATATTATGCAACACGAGAATGCATGATGAGGAGATGGACTTGATCTGTTTATTCATGGTGAGGTTGGTGTCTAGGTTGATCACTAGAGGTGAGTGTGAGGCCCAGTTTGGGGGGGCCACCATGAGGCATGCCAGGGGGAGTGGTTGTTTCTGAAAATCCGGACTTCCGTTTTGCCTGAGTTGAGCTGGAGGCAGTTGTTTCTCATCCTTGAGCCCTGACTGTCTGTCAAACTATCGACCCATCTCCCTCCTGCCATTTCCAGCAAAAGTCGCCGAACGATGGGTCAGCTCCTGTCTCTCCACTCACCTGGAGCAGAACAACGTCCTGGATGACCTCCAATTCGGTTTCCGTCCAGCCCACGGCACCGAAACAGCTGTCTTGACAGCCATGGAGGATCTTCGTATGCGTGCAGACAGGGGCCAGCCAGTAGCTTTGATAATGCTGGACTTGTCTGCCGCATTCGACACGGTCAACCACAGGACGCTGTTGGAGAGACTCGGTGAGGCAGGTGTGGATGGCACTGCTCTGTTATGGTCTCATTCCTATCTGTGGGCTGTATCCCTTCCCCCATTCCAATCCGCATTTGCACCCGTGCCCCAGGGAGTTCCCCAGGGCTCCTCCATCAGTCCCATCCTTTTCAACGTGTATCTTAAGCTTTTGATCACGTTAATAAAGTCCTACAGGATAAAAACGATCAACTATGCTGACGACACCCAGCTCATTCTCTCTTGGGAGGGAGAAGACTCCATCTCCTTAACTTCCTTCCACGACTGCCTAAGAGAGACGGCTGGGTGGTTGCACAAGAATTCTTTACAATTTAACTCCTCTAAAACTGAGGTTCTGTTTTGCGCTGGAAACAACATACCTCGCCAGTTCCCGAGCGATTTCTGGCCTCCAGAAACACGGGACAAACCACAGCCAGTAACCTCGGTCCGCAACCTGGGAGCCATGCTGAATAACAAGCTGAGTATGGAAACCCAGGTCACAAAAACAGTGGGGACCTGCTCAGCCCTTTTACGTTCCCTGTGTAAAATTATGCCACTCCTCCCTGCACAAGCTCGGGCATTGATAGTCAGGTGCACTATTCTCAGTCACCTCGACTATTGTAACGCGTTGTTACTTGAATCTCCAGTCACGCTGCTAGATCGGCTTCAAAGAATTCAGTCAGCCACTGCCAAGCCAGCTCTCGGCTGGACTAGGAGATCCTCGGCCACAGCGGCCTTAGCCGAGCTACATTGGCTACCTCTGAAGCAGCGTGTGGCATTCAAGGCCCTCTGCCTTGTTTTTAAGGCTCTGCATGGACTCGGGCCCAGACCTCTGCAAGCCCTGTTCTCGTGGTACACTCCTAACAGAGCCCTGCGATCGGCCTCAGCCTGTCTGGTAAAAGTGCCCAGATACAACAAAGTCAGAACTGGGGGCAGATCCTTCAGGGTCGCAGCGGCTAAATTATGGAACAGTCTGCCCATCGACATCCGCCAAATTTCACAACTCCTTCCCTTTCGGAAACGTATCAAGACCTGGTTATTTCCCTAATTCCTCCCGCCTGCTACTCGTTCTTGTTCTCCCCAGTTAGAGTATTCTCCAGCGCCAGGAAACCTGCAAGGTATCAGCTGCACTATACAAATACTTTAAATAAATAAATAAATAAATCCATGATGCGACATTGCTTATACAGTTGGCGAACTTGGTTTTGGAGGCAGTGGTTAGGGAGAGAGAATTAGCTGTATTTCATCTGCATATTAGATGATGCTGATTCTGTTAACTGGCAATGTTTGAGAGGGGTGCCATCACATGTATACGTTGTTGAGCGTTGGACTGGGGAACAAGTCTTGAGGAACCACGCATATGAGATTTGTGGATTCTGATATGTAGGGTGGTAGTAACATGCATTGTGTTCCCTGCATGAGGAAGGAGGATACCTACTAAAGGGCTAGCCCATGAATGCCCATGGTCTACATCCTTCTGAAAAATGTGTTGTGGGAGACAGTGTCAAAGTCTGCAGTGAGGAAGTGGATGATGACGGCAGCTGTTTCTTTTCTTGATGCTTCTGATGTCATTTGTGGATCCAATGAGGGCTGTCCTACTACAGGTGTTGGAGCGGAAGACTGATTGAGATCTGTTGAGGAATTGGTGGCACTCTATATGGTCAGAGAGTTGGATGTTGTTGTATTTCCCTATGACTTTGGCTGGAAAGGGTAGGAGTGAGGTGGGTCTGTAGTTGCTGTGGGTGTTGAGGTCCACTGGTGGCTTTTTAAACAGGGTGGTGACTTCTACATTTTTCCAGTCTGATTGGAAGTTGGCAGTGGTTAAGGAGGAATTGTTGATTGTGATGACAGCTGTTGTGATGATGGTGCTTTCCAGGTTGAAGATGAAGTGGGTGTAGCGGCTTAGCCAAACCTGCTAAACAACCCCCTGCTCCCCTCATATGGTGCAGACAATGGCATAGGGTCACCTTAGATGAGATCCAGAAAGTTTGGAAAGAACCTCACATAATAGCTACAGATGATGTAGAATCTGCTCTTTCTAAATATAATCTTGCACTAAGAGAAGCAGTAGTACTCCTAGCACCGCTGAAACTTATGAAACAGCACCCTACATCAAAGCAGGAGAAATGGTATACGGAAGAGCTCAGAATAGAAAAGCAGAACTGTAGGAGGCTAGAAAAAGTATGGAGAAAATCCCATACTGAAGACAGCAGGAAAAATCATTCTGAAGCTCTATCTTCTTATTATAAAAACATCAGACTAGCCAGGAAAAATAACCTGACATCACAGCTAGCAGAAGCCGGGAACTCCTCAAGAGAGTTATACAGGATCCTACAGACTTTTGTGAAACCCTCAGCCTGCGAAAGTCCTGATGAATTCTCCCAAACCCTATGTAACGACATTTCTCTTTTCTTTGAAAATAAAATAGACGCTATCTATGACAAAATTACTATGGCCAATAACTCTAGGGACAGTGCCGAATGCATCTTGACACCCTCCAGCAATAGTCAAGTTAAGCTGACCACCTTTCCTGAAGCCAGTTATTCGGAAATCCTGTCAATAATAAGTAGCATCAAAACAGGCTCTCCGTCAGATCTCATCCTGGCCAAAATAATGACGTCACTAAGCAGTTTACTTTGCCCAATGATACAAACAATTATTAATCTCTCTTTTAAAGAAGGACAAATACCACAAGACTGGAAAAAATCAATATTTAACCCAATCCGTAAAAACACGGCCTTGCCATGGACAGACCTTTCCAATATTCGCCCCATTTCCCTATTACCGCTCTTAAGCAAACTGGCCGAGAAGCATGTCAACATTCATCGAGGCCACAGGAGGTCTGGACCATTCTCAATCAGGGTTCAGACCCAACTACAGCATGGAATCCGCGCTCCTCTCCGTGGCAGATAACATCAAGATGGCACAGGATAGAGCAGGCTCCATGATTCTGGTACTGTTAGACCTGTCTGCAGCCTTCGACACTGTGTCACACGAGATCCTTCTTGGCCGTTTGCAGAGAGTTGGAATTGGAGGCGTAGCTCTGTCCTGGCTGGAGAGTTTTCTCACTGGCCGCTCACAAGGTGTCAGCCTGGGCTCCTACTGTTCCACCTTTAGGGAGCTCACCAAGGGGGTTCCACAGGGCTCATGTCTAAGCCCCACATTATTTAATGTGTACGTGGCCCCCCTTGCTGACATTGTGAGAGCATACGGGTTTACTCCTGTGTCGTATGCCGAAGACACCCAGCTCTTGTTTCCCTTCCAGACTCTCACCCCGGAAATTAAGAACTCCTTTGCCGAGGGCATGAGAGCGGTATCCACCTGGATGGCTTCCAACTGCCTCCAGTGTAATGTCGGCAAGACAGAAGTCATGCTCTTCGGGAAAGCCAATCCCCTATGGTCACTGGATTGGTGGCCCTTAGAGCTAGGACCCGTCCCCTGCCCAAAGCAATCAGTGAAAAATTTGGGAGTAAGACTGGATCAAGACCTGGTTCTAAAAGAACATGTGAACCTAGTGACAGGATCCTGTTTCCGGACAATCGGTCTCCTAAGAAGGGTTTTTCCCTTCTTATCAGACGATTATAGAAAGACCCTTGTCCAGGCCCTTGTAATAAGTCGATTGGACTATTGCAATGGTCTTTTCATCTCAGCAAATGAATACGTGCTCAACCGTCTTCAAGTGGCCCAAAACACTGCGGCCAGGCTGGTCCTCAATGTTCCCTCGAGAACACCTTCTAGGCCCCTACTGGAACAGCTCCATTGGCTACCCATACGTCAGCGAATCAACTTCAAGATTTGCTGCATCATACATAAGAGTCTCTATGGATCAGGCCCCCAATACCTGAGTCAGAAATTCCAAATCCACAAACCGGAACGTCTCTTGCGATCAAGCAACCAATCCTTACTAAAAATTCCCTCCATTAAGAAGGCCAGGCAGGGCGGCCGAGCACTTTCATACATAGGACCCTCCATCTGGAATAAACTCCCTATCGGTGTGAGACAAAATGCCAATCTTCTATCATTCCGGAAAGCACTCAAGACATATCTCTTCTGTGAGACATAGCTCCCCATTTACACCTTCTAAAGGCACCAAATCTGGCACCATCAGGGTATCTGGCAACATCAGGGAATCAAGCGCGGAGATACCCCTTCGGGGGTCGAGTCCAGCGCTATATAAGCAAATAAATAAATAAATAGAGGGCAGAGAGGACCGCTGAGTGTGGATGGTTTTCATCAGGGCGCTGATGACTTTGTTTACGAAGGCTTCCAGTTGTTGATCTTCTCTTTGCAGGTGGTGGCGGAGTCCATCTGGTCAAGGAAGTTTGGGTTGGTGGGCTGAGGGTCCAATTTGTTGTAGATCTTGGTGATCTTCTAGTTGAAATATTTTGAGAGGTCATCACAAAGTGTTTGGGATGGGATGACGTTGCTATGATAGCAACAAGTAAAATGATGTTGCAATTATAAACTACAGGTTTCTTTTATTTGGAATACTTGCCTAAACAGTAGGGGGTGCTTCATATTATAATATATGCAGCAGACATATTATATTGCCCTTATAGTAGTGTGGTATTGTTCATGCTTACTCCAATTCTAACCATATACTGACGCTGGAGATAGAGGTTTGTTAGAATCAAAGTAAATTATTAATATTATGGTGCTCCTTAGTGATGTAGAAAAGCATAAGGAAAGATGTGGTTTGGGTATTTTGGGAGGTGATTCCTGGTATGGCATAACACAGAGCCACACATGCATCAACTGGTGTCCACAGGAGATGGGAGCCCTAAAATGGCTCACAAGGAGCTTTGGAGATGGCGGACACTTCAGCGGAGTGGATGCAGTGCCCAGACCGCTCCACTGCTCCATTGCGTGCTTGACACAGACTCGAGGGCGGGGTGCAGCACGGCCTATACACAGCAGCGTGATGGACACAACCTCTGAGCCAGGAGCTAGCAGCATGGTAACCTGCACTGGAGAGACTTGCAGGTTAGTGGAAGGCACCCTCCTCAACGTCTACATGGCCCCTGTTAGACCCGGGACCCCGGGCTGGCCAAGGCTCACGCCAAAGTCAGTCAGGGATCACCAAGTCTAAGGTCAGGGCAAGGGAGTTACACACCAAGATAACCCCTGCTCACCTTCTAGGTAACGTGACGCGAGCAGCAAGGCTAATCTCGGAGGCGATGTGTAAAGCGTTTGCGCGCGCACCCAGCAACAACACCCAAGGCCCACCACAAAGGAAACTCCACACAAGGTTATATAAAAATAGCCTTTGTATTATAGTAAAAACACATTAGATAACACACAAACTTTACAATGTGCCAACAGGTACGGGCAGAATTTACAAGGGATTATGTACAGGACAGGGCCACATGGACCACTGTCAGGGGTAGGCACTTGTTAGAAATAATACTTGTAGGTATCACACTTAGCACATAAACATATAATGACTGTAGCACCAAAATAGTAAATGCAGCACACAACCAGTAATCACTGGTAAAGAGTAAATACCTTCTACGCAACCCTAAACACTGTAGGAAAATCACGCAGGGAACTAGGACCTTATCATCAGGACCTTTAGAAGGAAAACCATCACCTAAGCAGGTCACTTTTAGCAAAGGTAATGGGACATCAACAATCCTCTAAGCAGGTCACTTTTAGCAAAGGGGATAAAACATAGAATACCTAAGCAGGTCACTTTTAGCAAAGGTAAAGGCATAAACAATCCTCTAAGCAGGTCACTTTTAGCAAAGGGGATAAAACATAAACACATTGCACATGAGGCCTTAAAAGGCATTCAGAGGTGCAGATAGAACATTTGCGCAGGAGTCACATAAACAAGTAAATTACAATGCGCAGGGTGCATGAAGCACAACACTAGAACTGTCCCTCAGGCCAATTGGCCTCGCAAGGGCTGAAATGCCCTGAGTCCAAATTGTCAGGGAAGGCTGCGCAGGCAGCCAGAACACAAAGCCTAAACGTAGCAACTGTCCACTAAGTGCTGGACAGTTGTGAATCACTGATGATGCCAACGTTGGAGCCACGTGGGCTCAAGAACACAGGTGAGGGGACACAGCGTGGGGGCCACGGGGCTCTGACCAACTAACTGCCTGTGTCCCCCAGAGCCTCTCTGGCTCGCAAAACTAATATGCTGGCACTTTAGAGCTTCTGCGCTCTAAAACAATGATGGGCACTCAGGAGCCTCTCTCAGGGCTCTCAAAGTAACTGGAACTGCCCCCTCGAGCCTTTTGTGGGCTCGCAAACTCACTGTGGGCGTGGAGCCTCTCGGGGCTCGAAATAACCAGATTGCCCCCAGGAACCTCGGGGCTCCTAATCACACATGTGGGCTTGTTGGAGTCCCTCATGGGGGACTCAGACAAATGACTGCCGCCAGGATCGTTGGAGCGGCCTCCTGCCAACTGGGGCTGCTCGGGAAACAAAAGAGGAACGGCCAATGCCCCACGAGCCTCTCTGGGCTCGAACCCACTAGGCGCCCTGCGAGCCTCTCGGGGCTCTAACACAACCGGAGGGGAGGGGCGGACACCGGCAATGTGCCCCGACGCCCACCTCCCTCCACTCGCTCTCCGAGCCCCACTCACCGGCTTCTCCTGGGCAGCGCGGGGCTCCTCTCTCCTCACGGGGAGCCTCGGACACGGCCGGCTGCTTCTCTTCCTTGCTGGTCGGCTGCGGGGGCAGGACTTCCGGTTCGCCTCTCCCGGGCCGCGCAGCAGTTGGCCGGCTGACCCAGCACTTCCGGGTCGTTGCAGGCAGCGCGGCGGCCCGGCGGGGCTGCACACACTCCTGGGCTGCGGCAGTGATCACGGGACAATGCCGGGTGGGCACCGGCTTTTAAATAAATAAAATAACACGGGGCAATGCCGGGTGGGCACCGGCTTCCAAATAAAAGATAAGGTGAGGTGGGCACTCGCTCGGCCGGGCAAAGCGCTAGTAAGCGCTCGAGGACAAAGAGAAGCGCGCTCAGCGCTATAATCAAAATAAAGCGCTCCTAGCGCTCGGGGACAAAGAGAAGCGCTCACAGCGCTAAAGGGCAGAAACAAAGCGCTCCCAGCGCTGGGATCAAGGGAGAGCGCTCCCCAAGCACAAGGTCCAGCACAAAGTCTTTTAGGCAGGCAGGGGGCAAGGCTGGGCCCAGAGGTAGCACACTGGATCTCCAGGCAGGGAGACAGTCCAAGTGGCGGTCCTCCTGGCCCCAGCAACAGCAGCAGCCCCCTCTGGCAAGGATCCAAAAGCAGAACAGAACCAAATTGTATCGGGACACAGCCCCTTCTTATACTGTAAAACCCTTAGTCTGTAGATGCAGGGTGGGGGGAAACCAGTCGCAGCTGGTTTTGAAGTACCCTTGATAGCTCAACCACCCATTTCATTCACTGACAGGGCTAGGGTCATCAGTCGCACTACAAGGGGTGGAGTCAGTATTATGTGGGGAAATTCCAGCCCCATCAGGGAGCAGGTGCACTCCTCGCAAGCCATCAACATGCTAATCTCACACTCACCACCGGGCAGACCCATCCAGCCTTCCTAGAGCCAGGCTCACCAGCCAGCTCCAGCCAATCACATGGCAGGCATATTTTACATTAATATGCCAACTCCTAGAAGTGGCATTTCTACACATGACACACTCATGCCACATACACCATTGCAAAGCATTCATTCTCACGAGCTCGCACATACCAAATTCAAGTCTGCACTCCCCACGCATCAGGAACTACCCGGGACACAGACATTCCCCATGCATCCCTATGGGAGAGCAGGCCAGCCTAACTACATGCACGCACTTTACTCTGGGGCACAGGGAAAAAGTGCGCACAGACCACAAATCATCAACACAGATCATATATTAAAAGCAAAAAGATTAGGGGTGAACCTGCCAGAAGGGCCAAGTCCAACACATCCCCCTTCCAGCCAAAATGCAGGGCAGACCAATCACCACCGTGATGGGCTTCCCTGCTTGGGGCGATAAAACACGGACGCGGGCCCGCAACTGCAGGGACACCCTCCTGTTTTACGCCACGGTGAACCCCTGGGTTCTTTCAAAAACTGTGGTAGGGACTAACTGGGCTACCCCACTGGTACTCTCCAGCTGCCCTCGGCCAGGACCAGGTCCTAGGCCACCCTGGTGCCACTGGTTCCTGCCTACTCACAAAGTGGGGGGTAGTAACCCCTGGCACATAATAGCCATTTTCCACTCTTTCTGTCTGCAAGACAGGGCTAGACTGCCACTGGGTCTCCAGCCTAGGGTCTGCAACCTTAGGTGGACCAGGAGTCTCAGGGAAGGTTCTCCTCCCCTTACCTCTTCTCCTAGGGTTCCTCCTCCTCCTGCGAGGGGTACCCTCTAAACACCATTCTCCCAACCTAGGGTTTAACCCCTCAGGTGGTACCGGGGTCAGAGGTGGGCTCTCCCACCCTCTGCACCCCCTTCCAGAGTCCTGCTCCCTCCCAGCCGGGGCGGTACCTCTGGAGAAAGAACTGGTCAGGACACTGATTACAGTATTCCCACCCTTCAGGTCAGGCAAACCCTGAACCTGGACCTCCAACCTCTGGTCTAGAACTTTTGGTGGAATCACTGCCTGGCACTCCAGGACTTCTGGGGACTCACATCCTATCCCCCAGTCACTCTTTTCACTGGACTTCTGTACTCTCCCTACTGGAGCAGTACTGCCAGACTCTACAACCATAGAAGCTCCGCTTACAGATGCTCCAGGTCCTCTGCACACTAGGAGATCTCCCTCAAGTGAACTAACAGGTAAGCTTAGGTGCCCACCCTGGTGTTCCCTAAAGAAACCATCCAGGCTCTGAGGCAGGGCTTCGGGCATCTGGGGACTCTCGGTCTCACACTCACTCCCGCTCCTCTGAGACAGGCAGTAAGCCCCTACACCCTCCTCACTATACTGGGACCTAGCTGGGCTACTCTCACCCTCCTCCACCACGCTGGGTTGGAGGAAACCTGACCCACTATTATTGGAATCACTCACTAGTGATGTTAAAGAACCTCTCGCACTTTCCCATCGGTCTGCTTCCTTTGCAAGGTCCCAAGGACAAAAACATTCAAACCTCAACCGGTGCTGGCGCAACTCTGGACAACAGATACTGAGGAACTGTTCTTGGAGAAATATATACATTGCTTTCCCATACTTCTGGTCCGGCCTACACGCCAGCCACTCACACTGTGCATCTGAACAGTCACCCATAAACTCCTCCCAATCCTGGTGAGGCAGTCTCCTAAGGTTCCTGAACTTCAACCGATACTCCTCTTCTCGGGAAACTGGTACTAGACTCGGGAAACTGGGAGTGGGACTGTCTACACTGACACCTAAATCGCTGCCACCACTGGACTCCACCCTCCCTGGGGAATCCAGACAATTACAACTGTGGGCAGGGGAGAGTCTATCCTCTAGGGCTGCTCTCTCACGGATGATGGCCCTTCTCTCCACCTCTATCCTCTCCCACGCTAGGGCTCTCTCGAACTCTAGTTGTTGTTTCTTGACACCCAGCTGCGCCATAGCTTGGGCATGCTCTAACATGAGCTGCTCCATCGCTAGCTGATGCTCCCTCTCTTCCTTCCTATCCAACCACTCCTCTGGGGACAGGGAAAGGGATGGGGCGCTGGTACTGACACTGGACCCAGCAAGGGACTCCCTATCTATGGGGTCCTCACTATCTGCTGGTTCCTATTCACTGTCATCATTATCCAACTCACATTCTTCAGGGCTCTCCACAGACTCACCACCCTCATGGCATGCGGCCCGGGCCCTATCTCTCTCACTTTGCTCAAGATCCCACTGATCCTTTTGCCACAGGATCAGGCTGTCCCTAAGCTGGGACTGAGTATCCAACTCACTCACCTCTATGCCTCCCTTTTCACAGAATCTGACCCGCTCTAACCTACTGTATCTAAAAAGACCACAGAGATCAAAAGCAGGCTCCATTTTGGCGGACGTTCTCAAGAAAAGTTTGACACAGGGAACCTGGGGGTCTGAGCTAAACAGGAGTACAGAATTAACAAAATTCAGCAAGATTCCTATCTCAGAGAACTTGCACACCTCTGTCCAGTGTAACAAACACTCATTCACACACACCCTCACCTCGGACTGGTAAGGCAGTTTCTACCAACCCCTGATTTTCTAAACCTGACCACAAGCGACACAGGTACCAAACTCTGGGAGCAGGGCGGGGAACAAGGTACTGGACAAAATACAATATGACACCTTTCAGGAGAAGCAATACTGATCTTCACCTAAAAAACAATAATCCTCAAAAATGTGGTTATCTAAAAATGTAGAGTTTTGTAGTGCGGCCTGTCGCCACTGTGGTACAGCGCAAACGCAAGTCAAATCTGCACCGCTTGCCACCAATGTTAGACCCGGGACCCCGGGCTGGCCAAGGCTCACGCCAAAGTCAGTCAGGGATCACCAAGTCTATGGTCAGGGCAAGGGAGTTACACACCAAGATAACCCCTGCTCACCCTCTAGGTAACGTGACGCGAGCAGCAAGGCTAATCTCGGAGGCGATGTGTAAAGCGTTTGCGCGCGCACCCACCAACAACACACAAGGCCCACCACAAAGGAAACTCCACACAAGGTTATATAAAAATAGCCTTTGTATTATAGTAAAAACACATTAGATAACACACAAACTTTATAATGTGCCAACAGGCACGGGCAGAATTTAAAAGGGATTATGTACAGGACAGGGCCACGTGGACCACTGTCAGGGGTAGGCACTTGTTAGAAATAATACTTGTAGGTATCACACTTAGCACATAAACATATTATGACTGTAGCACCAAAATAGTAAATGCAGCACACAACCAGTAATCACTGGTAAGAGTAAATACCTCCTACGCAACCCTAAACACTGTAGGAAAATCACGCAGGGAACTAGGACCTTATCATCAGGACCTATAGAAGGAAAACCATCACCTAAGCAGGTCACTTTTAGCAAAGGTAATGGGACATCAACAATCCTCTAAGCAGGTCACTTTTAGCAAAGGGGATAAAACATAGAATACCTAAGAAGGTCACTTTTAGCAAAGGAAATGGCATAAACAATCCTCTAAGCAGGTCACTTTTAGCAAAGGGGATAAAACATAAACACTTTGCACATGAGGCATTAAAAGACATACAGAGGTGCAGATAGAACATTTGCGCAGGAATCACATAAACAAGTAAATTACAATGTGCAGTGTGCATGTAGCACAACACTAGAACTGTCCCTCAGGCCAATTGGCCTCGCAAGGGCTGAAATGCCCTGAGTCCAAATTGTCAGGGAAGGCTGCTCAGGCAGCCAGAACACAAAGCCTAAACGTAGCAACTGTCCACTAAGTGCTGGACAGTTGTGAATCACTGATGATGCCAACGTTGGAGCCACGTGGGCTCAAGAACACAGGTGAGGGGACACAGCGTGGGAGCCACGGGGCTCTGACCAACTAACTGCCTGTGTCCCTCAGAGCATCTCTGGCTCGCAAAACAAATATGCTGGCACTTTAGAGCTTCTGCGCTCTAAACAATGATGGGCGCTCAGGAGCCACTCTCAGGGCTCTCAAAGTAACTGGAACTGCCCCCTCGAGCCTTCTGTGGGCTCGCAAACTCGTTGTGGGCGTGGAGCCTCTCGGGGCTCGAAATAACCAGATTGCCCCCAGGAACCTCGGGGCTCCTAATCACACATGTGGGCTTGTTGGAGTCCCTCATGGGGGACTCAGACAAATGACTGCTGCCGGGATCGTTGGAGCGGCCCTCTGCCAACTGGGGCCGCTCGGGAAACAAAAGAGGAACGGCCAATGCCCACGAGCCTCTCTGGGCTCGAACCCACTAGGCGCCCTGCGAGCCTCTCGGGGCTCTAACACAACTGGAGGGGAGGGGCGGGCACCGGCAATGTGTCCCGACGCCCTCCTCCCTCCACTCGCTCTCCCAGCCCCACTCACCGGCTTCTCCTGGGCAGCGCGCAGCTCCTCTCTCCTCACGGGGAGCCTCGGACACGGCCGGCTGCTTCTCTTCCTTTCTGCTCGGCTGCGGGGGCGGGACTTCCGGTTCACCTCTCCCGGGCCGCGCAGCAATTGGCCGGCTGACCCAGCACTTCCGGGTCATTGCAGGCAGCGTGGCGGCCCGGCGGGGCTGCACACACTCCTGGGCTGCGGCGGTGATCACGGGGCAATGCCGGGTGGGCACCGGCTTTTAAATAAATAAAATAACACGGGGCCATGCCGGGTGGGCACCGGCTTCCAAATAAAATATAAGGCGAGGTGAGCACTCGCTCGGCCGTGCAAAGCGCTAGTAAGCGCTCGAGGACAAAGAGAAGCGCGCTCAGCGCTATAATCAAAATAAAGCGCTCCCAGCGCTTGGGGACAAAGAGAAGCGCTCACAGCGCTAAAGGGCAGAAACAAAGCGCTCCCAGCGCTGGGGACAAGGGAGAGCGCTCCCCAAGCACAAGGTCCAGCACAAAGTCTTTTAGGCACACAGGGGGGCAAGGCTGGGCCCAGAGCCAGCACACTGGGTCTCCAGGCAGGGAGACAGTCCAAGTGGTGGTCCTCCTGGCCCCAGCAACAGCAGCACCCCCCTCTGGCAAGGATCCAAAAGCAGAACAGAACCAAATTGTATGGGGACACAGCCCCTTCTTATACTGTAAAACCCTTTTTCTGTAGGTGCAGGGTGGGGGAAACCAGTCGCAGCTGGTTTTGAAGTACCCTTGATAGCTCAATCACCCATTTCATTCACTGGAAGGGCTAGGGTCATCACTCGCACTACAGGGGATGGAGCCAGCATTGTGTGGGGAATGTCCAGCCCCATCAGGGACCCGGTGCACTCCTCCCAAGCCATCAACATGCTAATCTCACACTCACCACCGGGCAGACCTATCCAGCCTTCCTGGAGCCAGGCTCACCAGCCAGCTCCAGCCAATCACACGGCAGGCATATTTTACATTAATATGCCAACTCCTAGAAGTGGCATTTCTACACATGACACACTCATGCCACATATACCATTGCGAAGCATTAATTCTCACGAGCTCGCACATACCAAATACGAGTCTGCACTCCCCACGCATCAGGAACTACTAGGGACACAGACATTCCCCATGCATCCCTATGGGAGAGCAGGCCAGCCTAACTACATGCATGCACTTTACTCAGGGACACAGGGAAAACGTGCGCACAGACCACAAATCATCAACACAGATCATATATTAAAAGCAAAAAAATTAGGGGTGAACCTGCCGGAAGGGCCAAGTCCAACAGCCCCCCCTTGCAACCATCTTCAGAAACCACAGGCTCAGCATTGTCTCCTACACTGATGACACCTAGCTCATCATCTCCGTATACAAGAAACCCCTCATCACCAGGCACAACTTCCAAAAAAGGGATTAAAGCTGTTGCAACCTGGATAAAGAAAATCTGCCTGAAACTTAACTCAGAGAAAACAGAAGTCCTCATCCTCTGCTCCACCCCCTCTGCATGGTGGCCGCCCGCCCTCGGAGAGCCACCCATCCCCCTGATGGACCATGCACGAAATCTCAGCATCATACTAGACTCATTGCTCACAATGAACCCCCAGATCACTGCTGTCTCCACAACCTGGTTCAACTCCCTCCGCATGCTTTGAAAGACCTTCAGATGGATCCTAATCGAATCCAGAAAAAAAATTGTACATGCACTCATCAGCAGCAGATTGGGCTATGGCAACGTTCTCTACACCGGAATCAACAAGAAATTCCCTTTCAAACTTTAGACTGTCCAGAACACCACAGCCAAATTATCCTCAACATCCCCCTTCATAGTCACATCACCCAACACCTCCACAATCTCCACCGGCTACCAGTCAAATGAAGAATAATCTTCAAACTCCAAACTCATGTATACAAGGCACTTCACAACAACGGACCCGCATAGCTGAACAGCCACCTCTCCTTCCACACACTGAAAAGACACCTTCGATCAGCCCAGCTCTCTCTGGCCACTGTCCCACATATCAGCAAGACTAGAATGGGAGGAACATCCTTTTCCCAACTTGCAGCCAAAGCCTGGAACACCCTCCACCTCAAGCAATCTCCCACATTGCCCCAGTTCAGGAAGAACCTCTAGACCTGGCTTTTCGGGTGACCCCAGCACTCAACAGCGCCACCCCTCCTGACCCCCCAGCACCTTGAGAACCTCACGGTGAGTAGCTGCGCTTTACCAACCCTAATTGATTGATTACCAAAAGGATGATTTTCCGTCTCATCTGTTTTCCTCTTTGCATTTCTTTGTCAAATGTTTATCCTTCTGTTCTCTTACTGTATTCCTGCTGCTCATTTGTGCTTTTGTACATTCTCTTCATATAACTCATTAACTTGCTTTTTTTTTAGAAAACAGAAGTAGGTGAATGGTGCTACTGTATACTGGGGAATAATAAAGATGGGAAACAGTGGTTTCATTTCTGTAAAAGTGAATGATTGTATGATATTGCTAAGCAGCCCCTTGAACACAAGCTACTATACAGCGCCAACATAGTTTTGAAGCACATCTGCTCTGTACATAATATAGAGTGGTAGTTTATATTATTTATTTATAGTATTCCATATTCCATAGGGTGTTCTATGGCTTCTACAAGTAGGAAATCAATAAGTGCAATGCAGTTAAATATGTAGGCAGGAAGGTGATGTCCAATGTTGGTCAGTTTTTATTTTTCTTATCTATTCTTTTGCTTTGCAACCCCTCATGTGGTTTGACATGTATTCCATGTCTTTCTCTTTTATGTTTTTGTTACCTTCTTGTCTCCTTTTGTTTCTGAAGTGAATTTTCTTTACTTCCTAGTGCTGCAACCATCCTTTTTGTATGTGTTTGAGTTTCAAAATAGCAAGTACTAGCAGCCCGTCCCGACGTTGTCCGGGTAGGCTTTGCGAGGTGAAAGGTATTCACCAGCATCGCGCACCCCGGACACGGTCTGCCTGTGAAGCTCAGATACTGAGGGCTTCCCTTAAAAGGCGCAAAGCCGTGCTAAGTGTCATCAGGGTCGGGCACGGCTGCCATTTTGCTGCAAAAGGATTATTTTAAATCATGTTATTGCCTTGAGCCGTGTGTCTTTGGAAGCGGTGGGTAGTGATACCAGCACTGTGCGTCTCCCCGCTCGGGCCCTCCCTCCAGCCCGGAGATTAGAATCACTCCCCCGTATCATAATGGTTAGTGCAGAGTGGCTGTGCCTGGTTTTCGCCTAGAAGAGGGTGCCTTTTGCATCAAGCGCATAAAAACCCACAGTTTTCTTAAAAGGGTTTCTCCTACTGCAGGCTGACGTGTTTTACTCTCCATGCCTGCTTTCATTTTCAAACACGATTCAGAAATGGGGGTGGTGATGAACAGAGTGTCTGAATTAAGCAGACCACTCTTACCCAGTCCAAAGATCAGGGCTTGATCCATCACCGTTATTTATCTCACTGCACCATCCCAGTTCAGAACCTGGCTATGTGCAAATCAGTCTGTCCCTGGCCCAGTGCATCATGGGAACAGGGCAGACTAAACTACCAAGCCAATTCTTCACCAGAAAGGAGACAAGCTACCGGGGACCGGTTTCTGGCATTTCAGCCGTCTTCGGCCCGGCTTGCTTGAATCCTGATGGTGCAGTGAGAAAGGGACTCATGTCTGAGTATACCCTGCCACACCTATAGTGGCCAAAAACGATTCAGAAATGGGAGTGGTGATGAACAGAGTGTCTGAATTAAGCAGACCACTCTTACCCAGTCCAAAGATCAGGGCTTGATCCATCACCGTTATTTATCAAACACGGCATAACTTTACTTTAGCGGGCATAACTGTAACTTGCTCTTATGGGGATTGAGAAGTGCCTTAGCGCCCCTGGCCGTGGTCCCTCTCAGAACCTTCTCCTCCCCGCGCTCCTGGCCGCTCTTACCTCTGGGCAGGTCCCATGTCCTGACGCCATCGGCCACACGCCTCCGTCGGGTGTCAGTTCCGTGCTCCTGGTCGCGTTGTATACAGACGCCCATGATGCCACGTTTACCTAACGCCACGCCCACACGCCAAGCCGCGTTCTATCACTGTGTGCATACGCCCGGACTACTGTTCCCCTAACGTTCTCCCCCCCCAGTGTATATGGTGTGGTGCTGTATAGCCTATGTCCATCTCCTGGACCTCCCCCTTCCAACGCTGTATTGGGTGTTGTGATTGGTGGTGTACTTCTGGAGGTTACCCGTCTCAAAGGACACAGTTTCTCTCTTTATAATAGTAGTATAGATAGATAGAGAAGGTGCTGGTCAGAACCGGTGGAAAATAAGAATGGGAAAAATAGATCACATTAGAAATAATTAGGTGCTGGTAGGATAGTAAGTTAAAGCGTGGAGGCCAAGTTTTTTTATATTTCCATGACTCTAAGCGCTATAAAAATCTAATATTAAAGGAATGCAGTGTTTAAAGAGTGTTCAGTCAAAATGTATAGTATTTAACTATAATATCACTTATGATATGGAATGTTTAGCACTATATTAGTGTGTCTTGTACAGTTAAGAATCGACACATTATAAAGGCTCTAAAACTATAGTGAAGTAAAAACTGTACAATAAAGATCCACATTTTGTCTGTGTTCTCTATTCTGTACATTACACTCTCCCATTCTCCTCTAAACCCAATGCATGTTTTTAACTCTCCTCTGTTTTCCTCGCGTACTCTTCCCATTTCTTTCTTGTCACTTGTATTTACATTATATCACTATATTTAATATTGCCGCTCAGCTGTGCATTTTTTTCTCTCTCTTTACCATGCCCATGTCCTTGTTCATCTGTTAAAAAATATAATGATGATGATGGTGCTCCTAATCACTGATGAACAATGAGAATGGGAACAAATTGTTTCAATAATGAAATTAAATGCTAATATGCCATTGCCACAAAGACAGCAAATGTTAACCCGAAAATAGCACAATGACTGGAAGTAACTGTCTAATAATGGCAAAATAATATTATCCCATTGAAGTGTCCCATATCTGTAAACGTTTTTGTTTTCATATCCCACATCATTGCAAAATATTTAAAATGAGATTATTGCTAATATGTCAAAAGAATGCAAAACAGAGAGGGAAGATTATTTTACATATCCTTAATATCCGTGGACAAAAGATATGTAGGTCGTTTTCAGTATCAGCCTTCTTTAATTGACTCCATAGGCTAGCTGTGACTAATGCATGGTACAAAAATATATAAATAGGAATTATCTTTAATGTTTTTAACTTTCTTTTATTTTGATAATAGGAATGTGTCCTAAATCAATTTCCACTTATTTTGTGAATCCGCGTTATGGAAGATTAAAGAGAACATGCACGTCGTTTTTAAATTATAATAGCTACAAACAGATTAGCTTGCTTTTGTTTTAAAATCATACCTGAATTCACACTGAATATATGCACTTCACTTATTACTGGGCAGAATAACGGGCACTTACAAAATCTTCAGATAGGAGAGACATATAGTTGTATATAGCGTGAGCATTTAATACAGTAACTAACTTTAGATAAAACACTATAGCAGAGGCCAGAAACATTTGGATTTAAATCAAACATCCATTTATTATGATACATAGAAACTCCATGGCACAAATCCTTCTCAAGAAAATGTCTTGGATTCTCACCCAAGAAGATAAGACAGATACACTGATGAAAGAACACACAAAATCCCCAAAACATTTTGTACTTCTACAATGTCTGTTTAGGAATTTTACACAGAACGAGAAACAAACAGCAGCCTGGTTATGTATTTTCTTTCTTTACTGTGACATTATGAATTTACGTTTTGTTTTTGCTGAAAGTGTGGACACGGTTTATTAAGCATATAGTGTGCAAAGCTATCATGCAGAGGCTTCTTAAGAAGAGTAAAAGATCCACCCCAGAAAAGTTAACATATATATTTTTTTATTGTCTGAAGAGGGGAAGAGTTAGGTATGACAACTCACAGCACATACTGATGATAGGACTAGATAATCAAAAAGTGAAAGAAGCTAAAAAAGAAAAAAAAACTAAATAAATACCTATTGTGTTTTACTTTAGATGCGAAGAGTCAGCACAGCAGGTAGAAGAGGAGAACAGGCAGACATCTACAACATGCAAACACAACATTGAGGAGCACTTGCCCACCCCTGTGCTTTTAAACCCAGATGACTGGTGTTGGTCAATATTAGTATCACATGAAAGTAATAGGGGCAAGAAAAAAAATATTGTGAAGACAATCTGACATTTTTAACCTGATTATAATAATATTGATTGCCCTTCCACGCATGGGAAGGCATTCCTTGGACCATATCTGTTCAGATGCGCCTTTTAACAAGCACTAGCTAACAACTATAACCAGCATTTCACTTCCAATTTGGATCTGATTGCTCCAAGGAAGCAGTCGCATGCTGCTCGTTTCAAGCCTAATGAGCCCTGTCTTTCTGCTAACTTGAAAGAAATGAGTATGGCACTAAGGAACCTTGAATGCCAATGGGCATCTTGACTATTCTCCTTTGTTTAAATCAAACTGGCCCATACATAATCCCAAGTTCTTAAATAGCAATCAAATCTATCGAGTCCTCTTATTTCTCCTGCAACATACCAGGGGCGGCTCTAGGCTCATGGCGGCCCTGGGCAGGAAGCTTAGGTAGGGGGCCCCGGAAGAGGGTGTCCGGGCGGGGCAGAGCCCCCCTGGAGCTCAGGAAGGTGTTTGGAAGTGGAACAGAGCCGGAGGCCGCCAAAACCCTGCCAGGGGCCGCCAAGCAAATATGTATCCATCCTCAGAGGATTATTATATTAAGGATATATATTGGCGTGGGGGCCCCTGGGGTTTGGTGGCCCCGTGCAGGTGCACAGCTTGCACATGCCTAAGGCCGCCCCTGAACATACTATCAGCTAACATAAAGCCTGATTTAGACTCTGATGGATGGATTATGTACAGATGCCATGGTAGAGTATTTTACTCTGCCATGGAGAGGGTGCTCTGTCTGCTAAATGTAGAGATGTCCGTTAGCCCAGAGGGCATCTCTTCCATTTTCAGGTACCCCTATCATGGCGGTTCCTGTAAATGTGCTGAAAGTTTTAACAGATGGCTCAATCACCATGACAGAGCTATGCGTCAGTCTTTCAACATTTAACATTTTTTTAATAACAAAGTCCCAAAAGCGGCATTTTGTTCTTGGAAATAAAAAACATAATTATCCCTTAGCTATGGGAGAGTTCTTCCTTGGCATGGGGGTCATTTTGCAGTTTTTACTGCTTCTTACAGCCAGGTTTTAACTAAGCAGTTAAAAATGTGCTGTTTGTTTTCCCACTTTAAATAGGGTGGGCGGACGAATGGCAAAACTTCTGACGGCCCCTAGTGTGCTGGGCCAATTAATGGTGTATGTTAGGGGCAGGGACTGAGTAGTCTCAGTCATTGACATGCTGAAGGGCTTCCCAACTCTAAATGGGTCAGGCTAACCTTCACGTTGGTGGAGAGGGTTCGCTGTCACGTTTGCAAAGGAGTACCTCTCCGCCAAAATCTAAATTGGGCCCAAAGTCTCTGTACACTGTGCCACGCTTAAAGAACTGAAGGAACCACATGCTCCATTTAGGATACAAGGCTTGACAATGAAATGTAATCCAATGGCAGACTTCTCTGTAGATAACATTATTTCTGTTAGTGGCACAATTGGAAACTTGCACTATCCTTTTAAATAAGTCCCCAGCAATCATGTAAACCCTCTTTTTTCTCTAATTAACTCTGCTCAGCTGCCGCAGGTTGGTTCTCATTTTGAATGTTTTCCTGGTCAAGCTCCTTACTACAACTCGATGATAAGTTTGCCAGACATATCATGAATGCCAGGTTCTACGGAGCAGAGCCTACCTCGTATCTAGAAAACTACATCTCCCATGATTCAAGTGTGGAGGACGTATTTCAGGCAAGGGAGCGTGCTCGCTTATGCGCGTAATTCTGACTGTTTCCTGTTCTTGGCACTTTTTCAGAATAGAAGCGCAGCCCGCTGCTAAGGAGTCCTTCGTTTCCTGCATGTTTCCAGTACCGGTGTCCTCTCCGGGATCAGTTTGGTGACAGTAGGATTTTGAGGATTGGGAAAGCGGAGCGCAGTGGTGCTCGACCACGTGCTGCCATCGTTTCTGTTATTTGGGCAAAGGCTCCTCGACATAGAAGTGGAGAAGTGTGGCTCACTAGTAAGAGCAGGCAGACCCTGAAGCAGAGGTCAGACCCGGGACCAGGGTTCAATTCCAGACGCAGCAGGGTCTTGAGCTCAAATGTCCACGGACTCGACAATTCTCGCTTTGATGCCTGACCTAATCATGGGTTCAAACTCTGCAACTCTGGGCATTAAGCTTGCTTAATCTCCACAACGGCCCCCGCGGCGGAATGCCTGGCTTTCACCTTGGGGATGCCCTGTAGGGGCTATCTCACAGGGAAAAACCAGGACGGGTTCCCAAGGCAAGCGCTGAGATACCTCCCCGGTGATTGAGCGCTATATAAGAACATACAAAAAAAAAGTGGAGCGTGGTGGTAAAGGAACCACGCGCTGCCGTGTTCTATTTTTGTCTTCTGTTTCTCTGAGATTTGTATATGGAAGCGAAGCGAGGTGGTAAATTACCATGCCCTGCTATGTTCTATTTTCTTCATGGTATTTGTACTCCTAGAAAGAAGCAGAGCAGAGTGGTAATCTTGCCACGTGTTACCGTATTCTTTCTTTACTATCAGCAAGAATCTTACTATTAAAAGCAGAGCACGGTGGTGAAGGAACCACGCGTTACCGCTTCTTGGGAGCCTCCTTTTTTGCAAGTGGGTGACATGAACCCAGCTTAGCCCTATTATTTGTTTTGCTATTTACAAGGACTACATACAGAGCAGAGTGCTGTGGTTCTATTCCCACGCATTACCGTGTCTGTGGATACTGGAGATTCTGAATCTTATGGATGATTCTCTTCATTTGCTGTGTTCTTTCCATTGCTTAAAAAAGGGAAGTTTTATTTTATTTTGAACCAAGCAAAGATAATTTGAGAACCCTTAGTTCTGACCCGGCATGCTTGAGAGATGATATGCGTTGGATGACAAACCTATATATATATTTTCATACAATGTGTGTGTTAAGATACTTACATAGGCATTCACTGTTTTTCAGGTTATCTATGCGGCCAGAGAAAGAACGTAGGAAATTACCAAGAGGATGTTGTAAACAAGATTTGAATAGGTATACTGGAGTTTAGTGAGACAATATGAGAGTAGCCTTGTATATCTGCACTGTTTATATTCTTTGTCTTTCGTTGTTTCAGGCTCCCTTTCCTGCTGACTATTCCCTTTCCTTTCCCTCGCCTAAAGGCTCGAAGACTCTGTGTTTTATATTCAGAGGATTGGTGACATTGGGAGGTGGACACTTACTTGCGGCAACTGGATCCTGCGAAGCACATCCTGACATCCTTTTATTGTGGATTCAGTTCAACTGATTTTTAAACGGTCTATTTTTATTCCACTTTTACTTGCCATTCAGTTTAAACCTTATGAGAGGGCAGGTCTATAACCAAATATGTGATTACATGCAACAACACAGTATGCTTCATTCTATGCAGTGTGGTAAGTCGCAAATGGTGTTGGATATATTTGACGAACTATACTGTCACTCAGATCAGAGCATGTCAAGGGTCCAAATAATTTTGAGTGTGTAGCCTGCATTTGATATCGTTGATCACCAGATCACAATAACTATATTTGGTTATCTAAGTGTCAATGGGATGGCTGTAAAATGAGAATAATACTTAAGAGTAATCAAATCCAGCAATTGGTTCTGACACCCCTCATGTCATCAGTCAGGCCATCAGTTAGTGGGACTGTGCATGGGTTTGTTTTATACCCCAGTTCTTTAAACTTGATATAATTCGATTAACCCATCTTAAACACACATTTGTGTTTTTTTTTGTTTTGTACACAGTCCTGGAGGTAGAAACCTCTCACATTGGTCCGTCTATGTAAAGAGTTCAGGCATCAAATGTATCTTACAATTAAATTTGTTTTCTCAAATAAGAGCAGTTGTTAGTTCGTTTTTTTCTAGCTGCGAGCAATAAACTGCAGCCTTCATTATTAATTTTTTATAAAGTTTAGCGCAAACAAGATTCCGAAGAATATCAGAGCGGTATACAAAAAGATGGAAGGAAGGTAATAAATGCAGTAACAACATCAGGTATGAGTAGAAACAAGAATAATCGCTTAATTGCACTACGAATGGGTCAAAGGAGAGTAATACAATAAGCAGGTAAATATCGGACTACAAGGGGGAAATATTATGTGGTAAAGAAGAGCAATATCCAATGATGTTCAAGTGGTTGTAGGGACAATGGCTTTGAGCAGGTGAGCCTAGCCATATTAAGGTAGGAATTTGTTCATTAGGAATCTTTTGACTTCCAGTTTGAAGTCAGACATTGAGCAGATTCTGCGTATTTCCGGTGGCAGAGAGTTTCAAATCTTTGGAGCGGCTACCGAGAAGGCGCAGTGGCAAGTTCTCTTTTTGATAAAGATTTGCGGTTTCAGGAGGAAAGTGTTAACACTTCTTGAGGCTCTACCACCACAGGATAAGTCATGCCTTTGTGCTAGATACCTGAGGGGATTTGAAGTGAAGGGCTTTGTGCGCCAGAACCGCAATCTTTAACTGGATCCAAGCTTTGAAGGGCAACCATTTGAGAGATATTAGGACTGGGGATATATGCACATTTTGTTTGGTACCTGTAACAAGTCTAGCCACAGCGTTCAGTGATGCCCTTAGAGGATCCAGGGTATGTTTGGGGAGGCCACAGAGCATAGCGCTGCCATAGTCTAATCTCGGTAAGACAAGCGCTTGGACCACATGCTTGAAATCAAGTTGCTGAAGGAATGGTTTGATATTTCTAAGTGTCCTCATCAAGTGATTTGTTCCCTTACACACATTGCTGATATGATTCTTCATGTTCAGGTGCTTGTCCAGGGTGATTCTGAGAGATTTGGTTGTATCTATAATGTGGGGGGTACAGTTGAAAGCTGTGAGGTGATTCAACCAAAGGTTTGGCTTAGGGATGTGAGTCAGACGTGAGATGAGAATGAATTCAGTTTTGGAGGTGTTGAGCAGGAGATGGTTCTTCATAAACCAATTTTCAGTAGATGTTAGGGTAGTGTTTAGCGAGATGATGTTATCCGGTGCGGAGATTTTTAAAATAAAGTTGCGTATCATCCGCATACATATGGAAGAGAATGTTCATGGAATTTAATGAGTTAGATAATGGTTCCAGGAAAAGTTAGTATGGGAGAAAGGACGGACCCTTGGGGTACACCCATGAGAATTGGAGAGGGTTGTGAGAGAGAGTGGTTTGCCTTGACTCTTTGTGATATGTGGTGGAGGAAGGATGAGAACCATTGTAATACCCGACCAGAGAAACCCATCCCGTTCTTCTGGATAGATAGGAGGCGGTAGCGATCGGTGGTGAGAGTGCTGCCAGGCAGTGACGTGGGGTGGTGGAGGGGTAGGGTGGGGGTAATAAACTACGGAATACGGCCAAATACAGGTAAGTAAACATATAAATAAACAAAATGAATTTCTTTGTGCACACTGCATCAAGTTTTGCGATTCAGTGCGCGCAGCGAAATTCATTTTACTTATTTAAATGTTTACTTACCTGTATTTGGCCATATTCCGTAGTTTACTACCCTCACCCTGCCCCTCCCCCGCCCCACGTCACCATCCGGCAGCACACCCACCACTGACCGCTACTGATAGGAGGTTGTCGTTATTGACTGTGTCGAATGTGGAGGAAAGGTCAAGGAGGATTTGGTGGCATGATTCGTTTTAGTCAAGCAATGTTAAAATGTCATCCATAACAAGAGTCAGCACAGATTCAGAACTGTGCCCCTTCCGAAAACCAGATTGATGCTGGTCAAGGAGTTTTCACATATTTCGTGTCACACAGTGTTAATTATTAATGCTGTAATCTCCACTCAAATTGATGTTCTCAGTGCTCTTTATCTCGACTAACCAAATTTGTGAATAAAGAAATACACCTAATACTCCAAAACTCAGCAGCCAGATTGATTTTTGACTTGAAAGAACCAGATCATATCTCGTCAGCTTTCACCTTGTTACACTGGTTATCTGTGAAGCAGTGAGTTCTTTTTAAGTCTCTCTACCTGGTTTACAAGGATAGTTACGGTGAAATGTTGACTCCTTTATCTCACTGATTAAAGGGGTAATAACCGCTCCATTCATTGTGGCTACTCCTTTCTCCTTAAGGTACCAACAGCCAAACTAACCATAATTTGGGCCAAAACTGTTTCCAAGTGGAATTCTCTGACTGTCTCCATTCACCCTGGACCTAAAATACTAAAATTAAGGAAGACTATACAAATTTGCCTTTTCCATTGATAGTTTCAATGTCTATTTCTGTGCCTTTTCACTTCTCTAATATTCAGGTTTGTATAGGTACGCATTGCACATTTTTGTGTGTGAATATTTCTCTATCATAGTGGCATTCTGAATAAGGCTTCGTATAGCATGATAAGAATATCTTCAAAGCAGATTTATTAGTTGCCCTTAATGTTTGTGAAGACATACATAATCACACATATAACTGGCACAAATATAATGGAACTTCATACCACGGATGGTGATCAGCTTTGGCACATAAACTTCCAGTCAAGGTGATTGCTTGAGGTGTGGAATAGCAAGGGTCGCCACCTCTTAATAAGGGCATTCTTGTGCTTTGATTTATTCTGAATATGTACAAATTTGTATTTCTGAAGTGATTTTTACACTTCTTGCAGTAACATGACCATAAAATTCATTTAGTGGTGGCACTATAGGGAATTTAAGAAGTACACCATACTTCTTGGGAACATCCTCAAAAATATGTTACTACATGACATATAGGAGGCATGTCCCGGCACCCTGAATGCCACATGCACTGTGCTGGCAATGGCAGGGAAGTCTTTTACCTCAATTCGATTTATTTCGAAAAAAAATTAAGAGCTGCATGAAACATTTCCTGCTGCCTCTGAGTTTTTTGGGAGGAGTGTGGTACAGATAAGGATGACATGGGTCTGTTACCCTTGACATATTTTAATATTTTGAGGCACGTTGTGGCCATTTGGGCACAGAAAAGTGTGAAAAAGGTGTTACATTTTATAAAAGTGCAGGTGGAAACGTGCCTACACAAGACAATTACAAGCAAAATGTATGGAATGATGTGGAGGGCAGATTCCCAGTTTCATGCACCGACACCGAAAATGGGTGATTGTGTAACATTTAGCACTAGCTAAATTGCCATGCTTGCATATATAACAAAGGTGCCTTTGTTTCTTTATACTTTCCCTTTTCACGTTTTCGGAAAAAAGTAGCTAATGCTCTTGTGCTCGCGCACATTTCAGCAAACTGTGTGCTATCTCCCCAACCGTTTTTCGACAGGGCAACACGATGCAGACGTTTTGATTTCAAGTGACAATCGTAAAGATTTTGTTTCCATTCCATACAGTAAAGAGCAGCGACATATTTAACAGTGTTCGTACACAAGACAAGATGCAAGCAGCGTTTCAAACGTCGTTCACATTAGGATCAGTCTTGATGCTTTCAAGTGTGAATGATTTTTACACTCATGCTAAGTCGTAAAAAAAAATATTTTAAAAGAAGCTTCTTTATCGAAAACAGTTCCATCCTTTCAGTTTACAGATTTCCTCGGTGTGGCATTGTAGGTAATCGCGTGCTTGAATCAATAAGGCTTCTCTTTCCTTCACTTCCGAAAGGTTCCCTTTGATAACTTGAATGACTCGGTTTACGGCATGAAGGTCAGAGCATCTGACATTAAGCAATGTTCGCGCCCTGCCTTTGATTTGGCTTTGAAAAGTTCCCAGTGAATGCATATTGCGCCTGTTGCACAGCATCAAACTTCTCCAAAATGTCTAATCGCCGTGTACACTCCGCGGAACAAACATAACCTTTGCCTTTCCACATTGCGGTATATATTTAAAAAGTGTGCAGATAATAAAGTCTCAAATGTTCTCTGATCTGCAAAGAATCATGGCTTCCTCACTACCACAAGACAAGCGCCAGCTCTTCCGATGTTTAAGGATGCCTTCTGTGGAGAAAGGAGACAAAATAAAATCATGAGAAACACGTTCACATAAAAGCAGAATATCTATGGGATAGAGTGCCCCCTAGCGTACATTATAAAGCCATTGCAAGTCACCGAGAAGTCCCATGAAAATATAGAGGAACAAGGCTGAGTTCCTTTTTAAGGTTATGGAACTTCTTAGAATGTATGGCAAGGGGTATGTTTTCCTTATTTCCATAGTGACACAATCATCTTTCCCACAAACCACTTAAACTCTTAGGGCCTGATTACAATGGCGGTAACATGGATGCTTGGGGGCACCACATTTGCCCCACTGGGCACAGAGCAGAAGCCCACGGGGATGATGGCCCTGCTGGGGGCCTCAAAGTCCCTTTCTGGCTGCCTTTTCGTGGTGGTCAACACGCCATGAAAAGGAAGTTGGAAAGCGCCATCTCATAATGCCTATGATAGGTCCTCCACAGGCAACGACCCCATTGTAGGGATTAGGGTCAAACAAATGCTTCGACGAGCTCCACGATACATAAGACAACATAGAATAAAGGGTAATATTCATTCCGGCTGGCTGGTAGGTTCATATCCCAACCACTTCTTTCAAAATGCTATGCTGGACGCAATGCAAGAATCACACACATTGCAATGAACAAACAATAGTGCACTGTGTTACAATACAATAATGTGATGAGCAAGGAGAAGTAATACAATGCGTAATGATACACTCCGGAACGTTGCAATGGGAGAAATAATGCAATGCGTACTGCTACATTCATGTACTGTGCAATGAAGGAATAATGCAATGCGTCACACCCCAATCACATACTTTGCAATAAAGAAATAATGCGATGCGGGCCACTACAATCATGTACTTTGCAATTAAGGAATAATGCAATGCAATGCGTAACTACAATCATGTACTTTGCAATGAAGAAATAATGCAATGCAGGCTGCTACACTCCTGTACTTGGCAAGGGAGAAATAATTCAATGCGTAGCGCTACAATCCTGTACTTCGTTATGCAATAATAATGTCAAGTGTCATAAGACAGTCCGGCAGTTCGTTAGCAGCAATATTGGCAATGTGTATTACGACAATCAGCCTCTTCGATAACAGTTGCCGCCCACATGGTTCAACGATGACACAGAGTACAGCTTCTTAGTCTGGCCTCTGTACTGCCACTCCTTTCGTCAGTACGGGCCCCACTCTGAGCCGAAGAAAAGGCTCACGTCATCAGATGGACTGAGGGGCCGAGAGAGTGTCCCTCTGAGCCTGCACCTCGCCCAGGTAGTAATCCACATTACCTGGGGTCGAGACCCCACTCTCCTCTCCTCATTCTATGAACTGGGCCTTCCATGCAGAATTCTCTCAACGGGCATCAGCTGCTGGGCCTGGTAGCTCAGCTCCTCTGGGGCTGCCGGTCCGGGCAACGACTGTTAGGATGGTCTCAGGCGGCCGCATGGCACACATGCCCCATGCCCCTGAGATTGCTTTTAATCTGGGTGCACGTTCACCTCTGCACCCTCTGGGTCTCTTCTGGCACGAAGCCACACACACAACGTTGATGGGATTTCACGTCGACTCTGAGTGCGTGCTCACCAGGCACTGCTTTCTGCAGTCTCAGTTGGCACTAAGACGTGCACATCGCGCTGTGAAGACTCACTTTCTTCCGGTGCACATGATGATCAGCCGATCACCTCCACATTCCCAGGTTGCACCAAAGCACGCACACTGCTTCACTGAGACTTACTCCAACTCCGGTGCCCTGATATCCAGGTGCTCTTCACCAACGCCTTCGGCCGCACCATGACACGCTCACTGTGTCCGAGCCTCACTTCTTCTCCAGTGCACTCAATGACCAGGCACTCTTCACCAATGCCTTCAATGCACCCCAACATGCACCCTGCGTGTCTGAGACTCACTCCACTTCCGATGCACATACAGACGAGGCGCTCCTCACCAGCGCCTGTGGTGCATCACGACACGCACCCTGCGTGTACGAGTCTCACTTCAGCTTCGGTGCACACGCTGACCAGGCACTCTTCACTAATGCCTGCGGTGCACCACAACACGCACCCAGTGTGTCCGAGACTCACTTCACCTGTGATGCCCAAGTCGGCCAGGCGCTCTTCACCCGTGCCTCCTGTTCACCACAATACGCACCCAGTGCATCCAAGTCTAACTCCTCCTTTGTATGTCCAAGATCACAGGGCACACCTTCTGAGGATCTCAAGCTGCCACAACACGCGCCCACCGCCTCACTTGAAACTTCTCTGGAAACTTTCATGTTCCTGTGTTTCCAAACAGGGAGCCAGCTCACCTCGGGTCCTTTGGGTTACAAGACACAGCACAAAGCCCAATCTTCGTCAAGAAGGAGGATCCAGCACCCCCAAGCACAGTCAAAACAGCCTCTTCTTTGGTTAGAACTGCAAACTGCAGACCAGCACCAGATCACAAAGCAAGGGTTGGTCTTTCCCCAGCAGTCTCTTCAGTTGCTCATTCCTTAGCAGAGATTCCTCCTGACCACGAAATGGGTCCAAGCCTTTTCAGTTTCAATCCATGTAAGCCAGGTGCCATCTCAACCCCTCCCTTGGGTCAAGCCCTCCCCCAGCTCCTCTCCCCTCTCAGATCCAGACAGTCAATCCACATTTAGCAGAGACACACCGAAATGCCTAAAGCACAAAACTCAGACACTTTCTAAAAGAGTGGTTTCTGAACACACCGTGACAAAACTACTTTCATAGAAAGATGTGTTATGACACTGTGAGTTCACACATACTAAACATCACCTCTCCATTATAAACTTGCAGGAAACTAGGCTACCAAATGCACAATACCCAGCCTCCCCCATTCTGTCCTATGGGCAGAATAGCCTTTCACCAGTAAAAATGAAATGGAGTGTTTTTCACTGTCGGGATATAGCACACACCTCAGTATATGTCCTGCCTTTAGCTAACACTCCACACTGCCCAGCGGTTACCCGAGACATACCACAAGGGTGCTCAATGTGTATGCAAAAGGGAAAGTAAGGCCTGATAAGTGATTGCACGTGTCGGGAGAGCATGCTAAGTTAGCAAACAGCGCGCAGGCCCTACAATGCAGGCATGAGTTCCCTTCTCTGCGTGCCTTTGCATTACTAGCCCTGGCACACACAGTGCACATCACAAGGGACTTTACTAGTAAGACAAACATAACAATCATGGCCAACCAATTACCATCACATTTTACACAGGAAATACTTGTACTTTGACACTGAACAGCAGTGGCAAATTATCCAAGCATCTAAATTGCAACTTTACATTAGGAAAACGGTCTGGGGGAAAGCAAAAATTTAGGGAACTTTAGCCAAAAAGGCCAAGTCCTACAAGGCGGTTTCAGATAGAGGCAAAAAATCCATGACCAGATATCGGACGGCGAATGCAGAGAATGTGGTATTACCTGCAAGTTCACCACCGTATATCTTCCCCAGACTAATGTCTGGTGGAGAGATTCAATAAGACTGATGGGCACCTGCAAGGAGATCGGATGTTCTCATTCCATGCCTACTGTTTGCCTACAGGGAGGTCCCATAAAAAGTGGTTGGCTTTAACCCCTATGAGTTCTTTTTTGGGAATCCTGCCAGTGGGCCATTGTGCCTGGTGAGAGAGTTTTCGGAAGGAGCCTGTCACGGAAGCCATGGACAATGTGTTGGATTTTGTACCAGTCCTGCACTCACACATGGTTGTGTACATGTACAAAGCAAGCAGGAAACTGGAGGTCAGCCAGGAGCTCATGAAGCACTGGTATGATCAAAAGGCTGTGATGCCTAAATATAATAAAAGGCAATTTGGTGAGGGTGCTAGAGTTTGTAGCTCTAAGGGCCTTCCAGGACAAGTGGACTGGGCCCTATTCAATCCTAGGGAAGAAGGGTGGGGTTACCTATCTGATAGACCTGAATAACCTCAGGAATCCTCATACGGTCCAGCATTTCAATAGATTGAAACCCCACCATGGCAGGGCAGACATGACCAAGCTGATGGTCACAATAAGGGAGGAGAGGAGGATACTCAGCCAGTGTCCGACCTCCACTCCAACCATGTGCAAGATGGGTCAGTGGAGGGAGTTGTACTCTCTCCCAAGTTAACAGACCAGCAGCACACAGACTGCAAGCAGGTACTGGAGCAGGCTGTTGATCAGTTTTCTTTGACCCAAGGTATCACCACTTGGTGTGCCCACGACATTGACACTGGTGACAGCCTACCTGTAAAAAATAAACTGTATAAGTTGTCATACCATGTCAAGGCTGAGGTACCTATTACGCTGGAATTGGGGTAATTGAGACCCCTGACAGTCCATGGGCCAGACCAGTGGTGCTGGTGTCCAAACCTATTGACTAGTGGGGAAAGAAAGAGTTACGTTTCTGTGTGGAATACAGGGGACTGAATGCAATCAGTAGCACCAATGCTCATCATACAGCTAGAGCTGATGAGCTCACTGACAGCTTAGGGGCTGCTAAGACCTGAGTACATTTGATTTAGCCATAGGCTACTAGCCGAGTGCTCTCACTGAAGAAGCCTAAGAGAAGCCAGCATTCTCCACACCAGTGGGACATTACCAAATCAAAATAATGCATTTTGGCCGAAAGAATGCCCCTGCCACCTTTCAAAGGTTGGTGCCCAGGGTCCTGTCTGGGTTGAAGCAGTTCAGTGCAGCTTATCTGGTTGATGTGGCTGTATGCGGTTCCACCTGGGATGATCACTTGTCCCACCTGAAGGCAATGCCTTAGGGCCCTGCAGGAGGCAGGTCTGACTATTAAGGCCAGTAAGTGCCAAATAGGACTGAGTTCAGGGGAGTACCTGGGCCACCGTGTAGGTGTAGGCTATGTACAACCTCTCCAGCCCAAGATATAGACTATTGTTGACTGGGAAGCTCCCAGACATAGGTTAGAACATTCCTTGGACTGACTGGGTATTATAGACAGTTTGTTAAAAACTTTGGGACCATTGTGACTCCCCTGACAGACCTCACCCCCAAGAAAGTCATTTGGGCACTAGAGTGTCAGAAGGCCGTTGACACTATGAAAGAGGCTTTATGTTCAGTGCCAGAAATGCTTGCCCCTGACACCACAAAGGAATTTGTGGTTCAGACAGATGCTTCATAACAAGAGAATGGGGCAGTGTTGGCAAAAGTAAATGAAAACGGCCTTCATCAGCCAGTTGCCTTCATCATAAGGAAAATTCTCAACAGAGAACAAACATGGAGTGTGTTAGAAGTTAGCCTGGTACATGCTGTCCACTAATTCAGGTGGGCACCTTGTACCAGTCCTAACAACACTTATGGTGATTTAAGAGGTCAAGGATAACATTAGAAAGCTATTGAAGTGGTAGCTGTGGAGAGCAGCCTTCAGGCTTAGTCTTGAAGGAAAGTTAAGCAGTTTGTTTTACCAGAATGCAACCTTATAGTATTTGTGAGAAGTTGGCCTGGTATATAATGCTCACTAATTCTTAGTGATCACTTTGTACCATGCCAAGCAACCCTTATGATGATGGTTCTAATTCAACCTTGTAGTCGTAGGCTAAACTCTGAAAGGCATGTGAAGCCAGCTGTAATACCATACACAACCCCCTTGAATACCAAATGAAAGGGACACCACACAGATATATATTGAAAATATATATTGATTTATTAACTATAAGATCCCCTGGACTCTTTATGAGCACAGAAGCACAAGCGTTAAATCACAAGACAGTTTAAAATACACAAAAGTTGCACAATATGGATGAGCCCTAGGGGCCACCTAAACCATATACTAAGAAAGTGGTATAAGAGATACCAATAGGAAAGGGAACAGGCCTAGGGCCTTGGGAATCGCTGGAGCTATTCGAGACTAGCAGTGATTAAGTCGGGAAAGGCCCGCGGGACTCGGGTGCAGTGTTCAAAGTGCACGCACTTTCCAATGTAAAGTCAATGGTGCGTAAAAGTTACACAAAGTTAGTTTAAGGGCACTTCCGCTGAACCTAGAGGAACAAAACTTAAGACACAGACCCTAGAGGTGTGTAACAGTGTAGGGACACCGGCATTGCAATGTTACCTCACCCACAGGAAGTGGGTGCACAGGGTCGAAGTGGCGTCGGATTTTGACACGTAGGTTCTTGGCGCTTGAAGCTGAAGATGCTGCAGGCGATGTGAAGGAGAAGTGTCCGGTGGATCCAAGGGTGGATCTAAAGTGGTGAAGACCTGAAAGCAGAGGGGACAATGTTCAAAGTCACTGACCAGTGACCACCGTGGAACCAGATTGGAACCAGGCAAAGTCGGGTGCAAACAGGTGATGAGGTGTTGCTTCTCTCTGCAGCCACGTGGACACGAAGAAGTCAAGGACGTCCAGGAGTCGATCACGAGCTGTCCCTCAAAAGCTCTAGCTGATGGCGGTGTCGGCAACTCGATTGAAGCAAACAAGCCTTGGCTAATGCAAGCCACGGGGAAAGTGAAAAAGGCTTATTACTCGGAACAGCAAGGTCAGAGCGGGTACTCCTTTCTACAGGAGCGAGGGCAAGTCTGGACCAACCAGGCCCATAGTGTAAATTGTAGGTTTTGTTGCCAAGATGGCCGCTGATCACGTGACAAGCGGCCGGGATGGCGAGTCAAGTGGCACAAAGCAAAAGGGCCCCACGCAGATCGTGGGGATGCTGGAGGGCTGATCTTTGGTGCAAATGCTGCTCGGTTGTGGGGCTTCCTAAACCCCAAAGCACAGAGTCGAGGGTGCCTCGGGTGCTGCGCAGTCAGCGTCTCGGGGGTCTTTCAAGATGTCCGCTCCCACGTCTCTCGGTGCCTCTACGGGTCCCTTCTTTGCAGGGACTGTGGATCGGGCTAGGAGAAGTCTGGGAAGCTGGGTCTTATCAGGCTCTGCACTCGGGCTCCGGCGGGAGGTGGCGGCAAAGCAGACGTTGAGGTGCTGGGTGATGCCTGTGTTCACAGGGTGGCCCCTCCTAGGCCACAAGGGAGATTCTCTTCAGTCTTCTGAGCAGCAGAATGTCGAAGTCCAGTCTTCTTCTTCGTGTAAAGTTGATTCAGGATGATCTGCTGTGCAATGGCGCTGCTCCCACTCTTATTCCAATTCTGAGGGGTGGATCACCTACTAGGTCCCTCCTCTGGGAGGAACCAGGAAGGGGGGCGGTTACACCCCCTTTCCTTTGTCCAGGTCACACTGGAGCTGGGGCTGGTGTGCCCCAGAACCGGTTTGACCGGATTATGCAAGGGGAAGCCTTGTGCTCCCCAGGCACTGTCTCAATCTATTCAGCCCTGTCCTACCCAATACACAAAACCCTGTCTGGGGAGGTGCTCGCACCTCCCAAGGCAGGAAACCCTTTGTCCAGGCTTCCCTCACTGGAAGGACTCCCAGCAGCAGGGGGCCAGACTTGTGTCTGTGGTGGCAGCATCCATTTTGTGATGCTGAGGCTCTGGTTAACTTTAACCGGGGTTAAGGCTACACACATGTCGTGTCCCTCTAGAAGGGTGGAATGCTATCCCCGTCGACAGAACTGTCGAGGGGATAGTATTCCAATTTGTATGACACCTTACTCGACATGTTTTGATAAAGCCAAACCAAAGATAGCAAATAACCGCGAGGATTATAATGCACTTAAGAGTATATGGTATGGCAATATCCCGGAACAGCTTAGGGAGTGGTTCCCGACAGCTGCAGACAGGCTCAGCTCATGCTAGAGCACCCTCTCACATATTTCCAAGCACTCTGCCTCCAGGATGGATGAGGCCTTCCATAGGAGTGGCTGATAGGAACATAGGTGTCCAGTTTAGGGTTAGATATAGGGATACTATACCTAAGTAAGAGGTGGTTACACCAACTTACCCCAGCTGAGTAATCAGCCAGTTGTGTCAAATATGGAGGCCAGGCCAGGGGTGGCACAATACATGCTGCAGCCCCTGGTAGGCCTTGGAAACACCTATGCCCTGGGTACCTATGGTACACTGTTACAGGGGCCTATAAGGTGAACCAGTTCCAATTGTCTATGCACCTAAGGTACATGGAGTCCATTTTAAGGAGAGAGCAATCAGCCTGGGGCCCTGAATAGCAGGATCCCAGGCCAACTATGTCAAAAACCAGCTAAACACCAGGCAAAAAGTTTGGGGGTAACCATAGTCAGATATCCACCTTCCTACATAACCCCCACCCCCAAACGAAAGGAGATAAGGCTATCCTTGACCAGGTAAGCCTATATTGCCTAAGTGGCCATATAAGGAAGTACTAGCTCTGGCTTGGTAACCCCCTGTCACATGGTCCACTAAGCAATCCCTCACCCTAAGGGTATCTGAGGGTCTCCACCATAGGGAATCTCTACCTGTGGTGTGTCTTTGCAAAGTCAAAGGCTGGTGTTGAGATGGAGTACTGAAGTGAGTTTCCTCTGTAGGGCTCAGCTTCCTCCAATCACTCTCCACCATGTGTGCCTTTCTTTCTTTGACTGAGTTGCACTGTGCTCTCAGGGTCAACCTCTGGCTACCTAAAGCTGGAGGCTGGGTCCCTCTGTTTGGCTTACTGGAAGGACAGTTCAGGTTTGGGCCCTGAGGGTCCCAGGTTTGGCTGTGCCCAACAATATCCATCTGGGGGAGGTCCCTAACTACTTTTAAGGGGGATCCCTCAGGAGTTTGTAAAGTTTTCACCTCACTAGGGCTACTAGTTTCGGTGCCCCTAATCTGTTGATGGGGGTGCTTTATTTGACGGGGGGCCCTTTGGGGCTCACTGTCCCTCTTGTCCTCTGCAGCCCTGGGCTGAGTAAGGCAAGGTAGAGAGGGGCAGGTTACCTGCTCCAGACTGGGTCCCACCTGAGAAGGGTCCACTGCCATCAGAGGCTCTGTTAGGCCAGGCCTAACAACCTCTGGGACAGTTCCTTCATCAGGGGTAGGATCAGTTCCCTGAGGAGGCTGATCCTTTCCTAAAGTCTGGTGAGGGGGAGATTTCTCTTCCTCCTCCATGCTCTCAGTTTGGGTGGAGTGATCCATCATTTCAGGCTTCACTACCCATGTATCTGTTTGAGTTTGGGCTGTGGCCATCACAGCCCCTCCAACCTTTTCAGGAGGAGACTCAGTTTGGGTATGGGCTGTTACCATCAAAGCCCTGCTACTCTTTTCAGGAGGGAAGTTAGCTAAAGATGGGGCTGAGGTTTGCTCAGCCCTCCCAACCTTTTCAGGAAGGACATCTTGGATTGGGGCTGTAGCCATCACAGTCCCACTAACCTTTCCATGGAGATTTACGATTCTAGAATGGGTTTGCTGTTCAACCTCAGCCCAGGCTGAGATTTCCAAATCATTACCCAGTAGGCAATCTACAGGCAAGTTTGCTGACACTGCCACTCTCTTTGGGCCAGTGACACCTCCCCAGCTAAGATTGACTACTGCCATGGGATGATTGGTTTCTATGCCATCAATGTTTGTCACCTGATATTTGGCATCAGGTAAAAGTTGCCTTGAGGGGACTAGACATTCAGCCACCATGGTGATGCTAGCCCCTGTGTCTCTGTAGGCCTCAACTTTCAAACCATTGATGAGGGGCTCCTGTCTATACTTTCTCAAAGTGTTTGGGCAAGCAGTGAAATTGGCAAACCCCATGCCAGTCTCATAGACAAGAGTATCTGAGTTAGGGGACCTGGATAGGCCAGAGTCCACCTGTCCCGCAAAAGTAAACCCACCCAAATTCTTGGGGGTGCTCCCACCACCTGGGGGACCACTGCTAACAGTGACAGGAGGTGTTGGAGCCTTACCTGGAGGTATATTCTCTTTATTGCCATTCTTGGGACAACAGCTATCTGTTTTGTAATGCCCAACCTGTTTACAGGTATGACAATAAGGCTTTTTCTGGGTTGTAGAAGTGTCTTGGGACCCACCCCCATTCTTGGAGTTTTGGGGCCCTGGGGAAGTCTTTTCCTTACTTTTATCCCCACCCTTCTGTTGAGGCTTGGTAGTCTCTTTCTTTTGGTCACCACCCTGGTTCTTAGGCCTGATCCTGGTTCTGACCCATTTGTCTGCCCTCCTACCCAATTCTTGTGGGGAGGTCAGATCAGAGTCAACCAGGTGCTGATGTAGAAGCTGATTTTGACAATTACTTAAGATGTGCTCTCTCATAATTAAATTATACAATCCTGTATAGTCAGTAACCTTACTTCCCAGCAACCAGCCCTCCAGAGCCTTAGTGGCACATTCAACAAATTCAGACCAGTCCTGAGTCTGTGTCTTCTGGGTATCTCTGAACATTAACCTGTACTGTTCAGTGGTTAAGCCCAACCCATCAATCAGAGCACTCTTCAGGACCAGGTAGTTTCTAGAATCCCCATCACTAACTGTGAGGAGTCTGTCTCGGCCTCTACCTTCAAAGGAGAGCCACAAGATTGCTGCCCACTGCTCCTGAGGGATCTGCTGTACCATGCAGGCTCTCTCAAGTGCAGTCATCCATTTGTGGATATCATCCCCAGCTTTGTAGGGGGGCACAATCTTACTCAGGTTTCTTGTATCAAAGGACCTGTCTTTATCCTTCTGGATAGTGCTGCCACCAGTGGATCCTAATCCACTCTCTCTAGGCTGTCTTGCTCTAGCAAGTTTCTCTTGGGCCAGGGTAACCTCTAACTCTTGTCTCTGGATCCTCAATTCAGCCTCTCTCATTTTGGCCTCATGTTCCCTTCTCTGAGGGCTAGTCATCTCCCTTCTGGAGTGACCATGAGAACCTCTAGAAGCATGGGAGGTGTTAGAGTAACCTGAGTGAGTCCTTCACCTCCTAGGCTTCTGGTTAAGTCCACCTGGGGGTCTGAATGGGTTGTTACCTGATTCAGTCCCAAATAGGCTTAAGTTAGCCTGGTTCAGTCTACTGACCAGCACCTGACTATTTCTGTCATCATCTGACTCACTGCTCCCCCCTTCTGTCTCTTCTTCCTCTTCCTCTTATTCTACCTGAGGAGTTCCAGTGATGGGGGCTTCCTCATCTACCAGGATGATAGGGCCAGGGGTGTCTACAGTGTCATCCTCTGAAGGATGGCCTCCTTCAGCATTCCCTGTGGGGTCTGCCTTAGAGGTCTTTAGAGTCTCAGACTGATCCAAGAGCTCTCTTAGGTGGTCTGTGGTGGGGGAAGGCCCTGTCCTCAGACCCCTTAAGACACAAAGCTGTCTTAATTCCTTAAAGGAAAAAATAGCAAATTTGGATGGTGCCCTTGGAGGGTCACTCTCAACAGGGATGTTCCCAGTGGAACCCTCTGCTCCAGACATTGCTCTAGAGTGGGTGTATGTGTTGCAATCTACCTACACTGGTGTTTACCTACTAAACCTATCTAGTAGTTGTAGCTAGGGTGTGCTACTCCCTTTTCTCTACAACAACTAAGTTCAGTAGAACTTAAGTATACTAGTCTTGTTTTATATGTACCTAGCAGGTAATTGTATGATCTTTCAAATGATAATCTCAAAGATTGTAATGGTAAAACAACAGCAAGCTCAGATCCCAATCCGCTGCTCACCAATGTGAGAAGTTGGCCTGGTATATAATGCTCACTAATTCTTAGTGATCACTTTGTACCATGCCAAGCAACCCTTATGATGATGGTTGTAATTCAACCTTGTAGACCAGTTATCCTAGTGGTAACGTGGACAAAGCAGTCGTAGGCTAAACTCTGAAAGGCATGTGAAGCCAGCTGTAATACCATACACAACCCCCTTGAATACCAAATGAAAGGGACACCACACAGATATATATTGAAAATATATATTGATTTATTAACTATAAGATCCCCTGGGCTCTTTATGAGCACAGAAGCACAAGCGTTAAATCACAAGACAGTTTAAAATACACAAAAGTTGCACAATATGGATGAGCCCTAGGGGCCACCTAAACCATATACTAAGAAAGTGGTATAAGAGATACCAATAGGAAAGGGAACAGGCCTAGGGCCTTGGGAATCGCTGGAGCTATTCGAGACTAGCAGTGATTAAGTCAGGAAAGGCCCGCGGGACTCGGGTGCAGTGTTCAAAGTGCACGCACTTTCCAATGTAAAGTCTATGGTGCGTAAAAGTTACACAAAGTTAGTTTAAGGGCACTTCCGCTGAACCTAGAGGAACAAAACTTAAGACACAGACCCTAGAGGTGTGTACCAGTGTAGGGACACCGGCGTTGCAATGTTACCTCACCCACAGGAAGTGGGTGCACAGGGTCGAAGTGGCGTCGGGTTTTGACACGTAGGTTCTTGGCGCTTGAAGCTGAAGATGCTGCAGGCGATGTGAAGGAAAAGTGTCCGGTGGATCCAAGGGTGGATCTGAAGTGGTGAAGACCTGAAAGCAGAGGGGACAATGTTCAAAGTCACTGACCAGTGACCACCGTGGAACCAGATTGGAACCAGGCAAAGTTGGGTGCAAACAGGTGATGAGGTGTTGCTTCTCTCTGCAGCCACGTGGACACGAAGAGGTCAAGGACGTCCAGGAGTCGATTACGAGCTGTCCTTTTAAGGCTCTAGCTGATGGCGGTGTCGGCAACTCGATTGAAGCAAACAAGCCTTGGCTAATGCAAGCCACAGGGAAAGTGAAAAAGGCTTATTACTCGGACCAGCAAGGTCAGAGCGGGTACTCCTTTCTACAGGAGCAAGGGCAGGTCTTAAGCAACCAGACCCACAGTGTGAATTGTAGGTTTCGTCGCCAAGATGGCCGCTGATCACGTGACAAGCGGCCGGGATAGCGAGTCAAGTGGCACAAAGCAAAAGGGCCCCACGCAGATCGTGGAGATGCTGGAGGGCTGATCTTTGGTGCAAATGCTGCTCGGTTGTAGGGCTTTCTAAACCCCAAAGCACAAAGTCGAGGGTGCCTCGGGTGCTGCGCAGTCAGCGTCTCAGGGGTCTTTCAAGATGTCCGCTCCCACGTCTATCGGTGCCTCCACGGGTCCCTTCTTTGCAGGGACTGTGGATCGGGCTAGGAGAAATCTGGGAAGCTGGGTCTTATTAGGCTTTGCACTCGGGCTCCGGCGGGAGGCGGCGGCAAAGCAGACGTCGAGGTGCTGGGTGATGCCTGTGTTCACAGGGTGGCCCCTCCTAGGCCACAAGGGAGATTCTCTTCAGTCTTCTGAGCAGCAGAATGTCGAAGTCCAGTCTTCTTCTTCGTGTAAAGTTGATTCAGGATGATCTGCTGTGCAATGGCACTGCTCCCACTCTTATTCCCAATCTGAGGGGTGGATCACCTACTAGGTCCCTCCTCTGGGAGGAACCAGGAAGGGGGGCGGTTACACCCCCTTTCCTTTGTCCAGATCACACTGGAGCTGGGGCTGGTGTGCCCCAGAACCGGTTTGACCGGATTATGCAAGGGGAAGCCTTGTGCTCCCCAGGCACTGTCTCAATCTATTCAGCCCTGTCCTACCCAATACACAAAACCCTGTGTGGGGAGGTGCTCGCACCTCCCAAGGCAGGAAACCCTTTGTCCAGGCTTCCCTCGCTGGAAGGACTCCCAGCAGCAGGGGGCCAGACTTGTGTCTGTGGTGGCAGCATCCATTTTGTGATGCTGAGGCTCTGGTTAACTTTAACCGGGGTTAAGGCTACACACATGTCGTGTCCCTCTAGAAGGGTGGAATGCTATCCCCGTCGACAGAACTGTCGAGGGGATAGTATTCCAATTCGTATGACACCTTACTCGACATGTTTTGATAAAGCCAAACCAAAGATAGCAAATAACCGCGAGGATTATAATGCACTTAAGAGTATATGGTATGGCAATATCCCGGAACAGCTTAGGGAGTGGTTCCCGACAGCTGCAGACAGGCTCAGCTCATGCTAGAGCACCATCTCACATATTTCCAAGCACTCTGCCTCCAGGATGGATGAGGCCTTCCATAGGAGTGGCTGATAGGAACATAGGTGTCCAGTTTAGGGTTAGATATAGGGATACTATACCTAAGTAAGAGGTGGTTACACCAACTTACCCCAGCTGAGTAATCAGCCAGTTGTGTCAAATATGGAGGCCAGGCCAGGGGTGGCACAATACATGCTGCAGCCCCTGGTAGGCCTTGGAAACACCTATGCCCTGGGTACCTATGGTACACTGGTACAGGGGCCTATAAGGTGAACCAGTTCCAATTGTCTATGCACCTAAGGTACATGGAGTCCATTTTAAGGAGAGAGCAATCAGCCTGGGGCCCTGAATAGCAGGATCCCAGGCCAACTATGTCAAAAACCAGCTAAACACCAGGCAAAAAGTTTGGGGGTAACCATAGTCAGATATCCACCTTCCTACATATTGGTTAAATGAAATGAGAAACACACGGTTGTGATAAAAATATGTATTTATTGATATACCACTCTCTAGTACGACACAGTATCTTCTACATAAAGATACTCACAAAGCACACAATACTGTAGCACAGAAGCAATAGTGAATAGCAGTAAAACACAGTGGGCTCCATGGGGAGACCAAACCATATACTAAAATAGTGTTATAATAACAACAACTCAAGTCAAAACAGTATCTAGAGGACGTAGAATCGCTGGGACCCCATGGAATCACCAAAGGTGAGTAAGTAAGGATCCCACGGAGGACAGATGCAGTGTGGGAACACAGCTGCATGCTCCGTACAATTTTATGGGTAGGTCGCAGTTGAAGTTGTAGAATTTAAAACCCTTCCTAGTGGACTTTGAAGGAACCCCGGGGAACTTGGAAGGTTGGAGAGCCACCACACCCGTGCATAGGTTTGAAGTGGCGTCGGAAACCGCTGTTGAGAACCCACTGGAGGACTTCGAAGATGAGCCACTGCTTGAAGGAAGAAAAGTGTCAGTTGGAATCCAAAGGTCGATTCTTGTTGAAGAGTACTTGAAAGCAGAGAGGAAAATTTCTGGGTCACTCAGGAGTGACCGTGGGCTTGGTAGACTAATTCCCACCGATGTCAGTGCTTCAAGTGTGTTGATGGAGTTCTTGACTCTGCAGTTACAGGGACCAGGAGACATCGAGGACAACCAGGAGCCAGATACATTCTGTCCCACAAAGGATGTCAAGCGCTGAGGGGGCATTGTCCGGCGGGAGCACCAACAAGCCTTGGCAACGGCAATCCGCGCAGAAGGACAAAGAAGCTTACGTGCTGGACCAGCAAGGTCCAGGACACTCCGAAAACACAGGGGAGTCAGGGACAATCTGGAGAAACCAGAAGTGCCCAAGTAAAGCAGTGTTGACCCTCAAGAGGAACCACAGGCTGGAAGCACAGGAGTGCCAAGGGGACCTTGATAAGAATTACAAAGCAACAGCCCACAGAGCACTCAGTGTGAGGAGGCTGAAGTTCTTTGGTGGAAATGGTGCCAGAGGTTGGGGCTACTTGGAGCCCAGTGCACTTGTTTTGGGAACACCAACAAGCATTTGCACTTGCAAAAGTATGCAGTGCACAGGGGTACAGATATTGCAGCCCCCACAAGGGATTCGGACCTCAAAATTGGTGAAAGGGCATCTCGGACCTTGGAAGACTTGGAAACATACCTCCCGTGTTACTGGGGCCTTTGGAGTATGTAGGAGCTCAGGAGTAGTAGACAGGTATGTTGTGATTTGTGCCTCGGGTTGCAGGGGTGTCACTCCTTCACTCCAAGGGAGATATCCATGGCTGTCCTTGAATCTCAACAGGTCCTGCACAGAGCCTGTATGGAGTACAAGCACAGACAATGCTTCAGACTTAGAGGGAGATGAAGTGGGGTCCAAACAAAGTCCAGTGAAGTCCATAGTGTCGGGACGGTCGAAGTTCAATGGTTTCCTGTTCAGAATCTTGTCCACATCAAATCTAGAGTCTTACAGCCAGGTAAGCCTTTTGTACCCACTAGAGAAGGTTGACAGATTCCGAGGACCCTCCCTGGGGAGGGTCTGGACACTAGGGAGGTTACCTCCATGTCCTTTGCCCAGTGTCCGGTCCAGGGAAGACATGAATTGGCAGTTCGGGCTGAACTGTTCCCATGAGGCACAGGGTCAGACTGATTTGCATATGGCTATCTCTGAACTGGGGTGGGGGAGTGAGCTAAAGAATGGTGATGGATGAAACCCAGATCAGTTGACTGGGGGTGAGTGTTTCATTTGCTCAAATGCTCCGTCCATCATCTTCATTGGTTTCGCTCAGTTTCACGTCCGAGCAGGAGCCAATAGCTCCCTGGACTGGTTTGTAATAGACTATGCACAGGGACACCAAATGTGCCCCTCATGCAGACTTTCAGTCACTGGCAAGCGCACCAACCCAGCCCTTATGCACAAAATCCTGTCTGGGAGGTGGTCACACCTCCCTGTGACAGGATGCCTATTATTCCACCATCCTCTGCTCGAGCTTGGCGCAGCAGCAGGAGGGCTGAAATGTGTATCTGGATGACAGCAACCATTTTTTGCTGCCTGGAACTAGAAGGCTGGTACCAGGAAAACCAGGGACCCAATGAAGCTCACTTCTGAGGGGGGAATCATACCTCCCACATCGGTTACCGGTGTAGGGGTATGAATACACAATGTTTGCCACCAAACACAATAGGGTTACTTTTAGTCATTTTCGAGTTGGTCATCACGCGGTCGCATAATGCCACTCTAAATGTCGTAAATGGCTGCTGCATTAACAACACAGAAGAATGGGCTTCATAGGCTGCAATGGTGTCCTGCTCATGCAGTGGCACCCTCTCACTTAGAACCAAGCACCCTGGCTACAGGATTGTCAAGCCCTGCTATATGGGTGACTTATTGTATTGTATTGTATTGTATTGTATTGTAGGTGTACTTATATAGCGCGGTCCTGTCGCCCCAAGGGCATCCTGGCGCTTGAGATCCGGTCAACAACACTTCCACTGCTCAGACATCCCTAGGAAAGAGGTGCGTTTTTAGGGCTTTCCTAAACAAGAAGTAGTCCCTTTGACTTCTCAAAGGGAGTGGCAGGGAGTTCCAGAGTTTGGCCGCTGCGACACTAAACGAGCGGCCACCCATCCTTACTCTCTGGAACCTCGGAACCACAAGTAATTGTGCCAAAGAAGAGCGAAGGGACCGCGAGGCAGAGTACCAAGCGAACATATTGTGCAGTGGCACTGGGCCCTGTCGATGTACCGCCTTAAACACTAGGCACGCCGCTTTATACAATACACGCAAGTGCACCGGCAACCAGTGTAGATCCCTTAAGGCTAAGGTTAGGGCGAGAGAGAGCCAGCTTAGCGGCCATGTTCTGCACCCGTTGTAACTTCCCCAGCAGATTTTTTGGGGCCTCCAGAAGCAGCGCGTTGCAGTAGTCTAAACGACTCAGTATGGTCCCGCGCACTACTTCCGGCCTGGCCTGCTCAGGGAGAAGGGGCATGACTTTACGCAGCATGCTTAACAGCATCATGCACGTGGAGATGGTCTTATTAACATGCATGTCCAGCTGTAAATTTGGGCCGAAAATCACCCCCAAGTTACGAGCTGACTCCGCGGCCGACACTGTCTCGGGGAAAGTAGATGGCCAGAAGTTCTCCGGAAGTACCCGAGGAATCCGGTCCATGGAGCAGTGGAGCACCTCGGTCTTTGTGCTGTTGAATTGCAAGGAATTGGCCCGAAGCCAATCCGCTGTAGCTGCCATGCAGCGATGGAATGTCTCCAGCGGGACCGCATTATTTCCTTCCAGGGAGAAGACCAGCTGGGTATCATCAGTATAATTGAAAGCCGAGATACCAAAAGATTTTATAAGCTAGACCAGAGGGCGGAGGAAAAGATTATAGGTTTTAATTGTAGTGACCCTTTGATATAGTGAACCTGTATCTTAAGTAAGTGGTGCATGCACCAACTTACACAGGCTGCAATGGCATACCTGTAGTTCAATTTTGCTTGGCCTCTCATTGATGGCATAATACAAGCTTCAGCCGATGGGAGGCCTCTGTTGGCCCTTTGCCCTGAGTACATGGGTATCATATACTTGCGACTGACAAGGGTACTCCAGTATCGAATCTGGAGTGTACCTAAGTACATGAGAAAACAGTTTAGGGAGAAAGCAGATAGACTGGGGTCCTGATTAGCAGGCAACCTTAAGAAGCAGATCCTACTTTCCTACAGAGTGAAACTGAGAGTGAAGTCTTTGCTGTGGTCTGGTCCCTGAAGAAGTTAAGACCATACATGTTTGGCATTCACCTCTGTGCTCAAACTGACCCCAGAACTCTCTAGTGGCTCATGCAGATGAGGGGGGTCAATCTTAAATTGTTGAGGTGGTCCATTTTCCTACAGGGAATCGACTTCACAGTGTAACACAGACCTGGAACTGGCCAGTTCAATGCAGATGGACTTTCCAGGTCTTTTCCGCTTAGCTGATGAGGCTACCATGGTGTAGGTCAGTTGCCATCACCTTTAATCTGGGCGGCTGTGCGAAAAAGTTCTCCTTTTTGTCCTGATCATCCCCATTTTTTGCTTGGTACTCGTAGTAACTGACTCTGACAGCAACCTGGGCTCCTCTGAATAGGTCCAGGGCTAGTGCTCCGGTTGTAAGGATATTCAAATTAGGTGTAATTATAATTGGTACTGACAGCCTAGCTGTAAGTCTCTAGTATACAATTGGGCATGCAGGTTTACAGGCCCAGTAGACTTAATGAACTTACTGTGGTTCCTGCTGCCATTTTCATGTCCGCGCTGCCTTTTAGGCTGCCTTTCCCTTAAATGTATATGCAAACTCAACTTTGGATTTAAAGGTACTTCCAAAGTCTCAAACTACCTTATTTTTACATATGTCACCCCTAAGAATGATCTCCCCTAGGTGCCCCTGGGGTACGGTGCCTAGTGACTATAAGCAGGGACATTATGAGTGGTGTTCATCGGCCACCCTATGCAAAATCGGCCTGCTGGAGGGCACTGCTCGAAGCCGAGAGAAAAATCCTCCACAACATTTTGACTGAGGCCTCCCACTTAGTGTCAAGCATGACCAGAAGTCCCAAAGTGGCTCTATAGGTTTTTAAGCACTAGAAAGTGTTTATTCTTTAAAAACTCATGCCTCCGGTTCCCCACATTGGATTTTCATCAATATGGTGCCTATATGTTCATAAACATATAATCTATCTGTATATATTGAAGTCTGATTTTTATTGTGTGATTTATGGCAATAGAAGGAAAAAAGTCGATGTTTTTGTAATAAATATTGGGTTTCTGAATTGATTTAATCAAACCCCCTTATGGGCACATCTCCGATACACATGACAAGAGCACTTTGTTACCTTCTTTCCATCTCTAAACGAGACCATAACATTCATTTATCTTTTTTGTTAGTTATCACACAGGTAAATAAATCATATTCATTGGTTTTTTTTCACTGATCTTCTGAGCATTATCCTGAGGAGGTCTCACTTATTCATAGAGACCAACACAGTGATGTCTTTCACAAACTGTAGCCAATTTGTTACAGGTGACCTCATATGATCCTCTCTGCCCCAAAGATGCCAAAAGAAAGAATTAGGAAATGGGACTGTAGTGCATTAAAATGTGTATTTATTTATATATTACATTGAGAGGTTTTGTGCGTATTTTACTTTTTGCACCAATGTGGTTTGTGCTTGCATTGTTAGCAATAAACATGTTCTTTCAATTTCCTTTTTCTCTATCGTTTTTAACATGTATTCAGATGACTTGACAAGCAGTTTATCAGATCGCATTAATGTTTATAATAGTTTACTAAAGAAGCATACAAGTACACTAACTTCTAATACACATGACTCCTGGAAGGAGATTTAGAAAAACATAAAATACACAGTCATTTACCGTTGTCCACTCATTTATTTGTGGGTCATATGACTCCATTGTGTTAAGGTATGTTTGTCCATCATATCCTCCAACAGCATATAATCTGTCCCCGAGAAGACAAACACCAACAGCATCACGAGGCATACTTAAAGGTGCCACCATTGTCCAAGTGTCTGTTTTTGGATCATACCTAGAAAAAGGTAAAACATATCACACTGGCTAAATAAGTGAAGTATATATATTTTAAAACATTCAACTAAAGTCTCATTAATTTTAATAAAGTATAAAGAAACAGCATACGATTTTCTGTCACATCAGGGATAAGACCACTCATCAGCTACTCCAAAATTAACTCAAATCTATTCTGTGCTGGTTTTGATTATGAAGATCACAGCAATCAAGCAATGCCAGAGCAACGTAATGCCTCAAATCAAGTCCAGCCTTTATCGACTATTAAACTACAACTTTTTCTATAGGTCCATATTTATCTTACTAATTAGCACTCCACTCATAAAAAACAGTTACTGTTGAAAGATATTTGAAGGAACTATATCTAATGAACACTCATTATTTATACATCATCGTATTACCACACAACTCTCGTCCAATGTATAGTCTTTCCTCACAAATTGCATGAATTGGCATACCTATTCCAAAACATCAGCAAGAAAGGAATAGTAAGGGATAATGATGACATAAAATTGTATACCCTAAGAAGGAAGTCTGATGTAAGATAAATGATGTAAAAACAGAAATGTAGTAGGTCACAAATCAGTATGAGGCAAGCAAATCGGATCTACCATTTGGGTAAAGAACACATGGGTGTATTAAATGTGTAGCCCTGTTAAGTGATGGCCATGCTGACAAGAAAAGACTGTCTTCAATCACTGACAATGATCCATGTATTCTGGTAACTCCTAATGAACAAGCACCAGAGCAATGGCATACATATTCTGGTTCCCTTTCACTGTTCTTACGTTCTCATGATGACCTTCCAGCTGACGAACAGGTGAAAAGTTTCTCAACACTCTTGCAAACAGATTAGATTTGCTCTCATTGTTATTGGACTCATTACTTTGTATCCAGGACTCCTCCCTGAAACCCAGTCCTTTGCTTTGCAAGTATATACACCACTAGTCATGTTTATCGTTTTTCTCACTATGTGATCACTTGGGGACAATGAGTATGCACCAAAAAAAATTCCCCATTAAGCCATGTTGGAAAGCTTCTTGTGACGTTGACAGATTTTTTTATTTGTATATCGACACTTTAGCCTCAACATATGAGCTTTCTAATGCTTGAAGACAGGAGACTGTGGGTCCTATTGGAAAAAAGAGATTTAAAAAAGTGAAGAATATTGTTCTCAAATTAATTACACATTTTGGGATTGGTCATTTCTATAGTCCATATTTTTAAATGTTCTTACTATATTTATGCCACTGCTTCATGCTTGTTAACAAAGACATTAAGGAAGAGGGGTAGAAGGGAAAACATAGGTCACCAAGATGAAGCACGAAGAGAATGGTTTGGAGAATGCTAAAAAAATCCAATTTTATGCAGAAGATCAAGTAGTGACAAGGCATAAGATGTGATACATTCTGACACTACAAATGTTAATATTGACACTATGGCAATGATGCCTGTGAATAACCTTCAACCTATCTCCCTTATCGTGCACAATCAAGATGTCAGCATCTCTAATAACATTTAAAATGAATGCATGAATTACTTTCCTAATGAGTTGCCTGCTCTTAAAAAGAACACACAGTGAATGACATCTTCAAATAAAGCAACTTTCTAGGAGTTTTTATTGTTGGCTTTTGTTAAGAGTAAACAATTCAGCCACTTCTCAGATCAAATTTCAGTACACATCGCAAAAGATGGATGTATGACGTTACAACGCATGCTTTTACCACGCATGCCTTTACCACTCGGTTTTTACAATGCATACCTTTACATCGCATAGTGCTTTGGGGCGCTGGATAGTGAATAGTTTAATTTACTATTCCGACTCCAGTCCCCGTGGATAGTAGGGAAGGTGTTGGATAGTAAATTAAACCTATTCCCTATAATTCCCATAGTAAATTAAACCTATTCCCTATCCTAGAGCGCCCCCCAGCGCAATGCATTGTAATGGTTTGCGTTGTAAAAGTTGCGTCGTAAAGGCACTGCGTGGTAAAAGTTGCGTTGTAAAGGATGTTTTCCTAAAAGATCTGAGTTATTAGCTATGATCTCACATCAGGCAGTATAGAAGGGTGGAACCACAGAATGGTTATGGACCATGGTTCAAGGCAACATTGGACAACAAGAAACCAGAGTATGGCTGAGGACTCAATCAACTTCTAGCCTGTCAGAGGACTTTGCTTCCTTACAAAGAACTGCTGTGTAGTCTTGCACTGTGAACAACATTTCTATGACAACCAGCATTTGATAAAGCAAGTCTGAGACAAGGTTTTTGTATTTATACTGCAATTATTCTAGGTTGTTGATGACGCACTTCAAATGTTTGACAATGGAAATGTTAATGTTTTTTTTTGTTGATTTATCAGCTGCCTTTGACACGGCAAATCATTCCAAATTGATCAATTGCCTCAAAGAGCACACAGGTGTTGATATTTTATATCTTAATGTATTTAAATCTTATCTGATTAAGCACTCTCAATAGCTGTAAAGATACTTCTTAATCAGATCTATTACCTTGACAAAAGGATACAACCAGGTTCCACTCTGGCCCCGACACATTTTAATCTTTACGTAGAACACCTTGGAGTTATCCTTGGGTCATCTGGGAACTTATACTACTCACACCATTGGCTATGCACAGCCTTATAGTAAGTTATTGTCTCCTAATGTTATTTCTCATCCAGACTAAACCCTACCCATTGTTCAAATTTGGATGTCAGACATCAACTATATTAAATTCAAACCAGCAAAATTACTATTAATTTATCCTAAACAATCAAAAATATCTGTGCAAACTATGATTTACGTATGCATCATCGTTGATCAAAATCATGGTATCATTAGAGTGAAAAGTCCTTTATCCATTGCAAAAAAATTACTAACCAACAAACTCTTTTTTTTTGCTAAGGGTGTTTCTTTCCAATGGAGATTACTGTCAATTACTGCACAATTGAATGGTCTGTTGAGTCCACTTTTTGATTACCTTCAGAAAGGGAAACTACTCTAAGAAATCCACAGTGCTGCACAGAATGTATTAAATATTTCTTCTTAGGACTGAGGACAAGCGAAAATAAGCCCATGAGAAATCTGTTTAGGTTGATGGAAGAAGAAGAGAAATTGAAATGATGAGAATGGTAAGCACACAGCTTCTCCTGATAGGGCACGGAGTATAAAGAGACAGGCAGACATTCCTACTCAAAGAGTAAAATCAGGGTCAGAAATAAAAACAAGGTGACAAAGAATGTGATGAGAGATAAGGTACACAAAGCAATGTAACACGTCCATTACTGGGAATTCCATCATTATATAGAATACAACATGGGCTAACTATACAAGAAAAAGTCCTTACGGTATTTTTGATTGAGATCATCTGATAACATCAAGTAGATTGGTTACCATCATATAAAATGTCTTGTATTTAGTTTGACCATGTCCTCATCCTGCATATCATGAGCGTTCATTTGGGAGGATGAAAAAAGTCCATGTTTGACATCTCTTCACAAAGCTGCCTTCTGCAATACAGCTGATGTTATTCAAACCCTGATCTTCAAAAAAGCTTGTGGAATTCCACGTTGGTTGGCCAAAAGTGGGGTGGCAGCAGGCAGCTGTAGTGATACAGGGGCTTAAAAAATGCTGCATGATCATAAGGGTAATGCTTCTTCCACGTTTGCCTCTGCAAAGGCTCAAATAAGCTCTCAACAGCCTTCTCAATACAATTTATTAGTAATCCCCTATTTAAAAGCCCTAGCTTTTTGGGTGTCTTTGAAATAAACAAACAACCATGACATCTTCATAGTCAACACAACTTTTAAAAAGTTTTGGTCCCAGGGTGCTCTCAAAATACCCTGAAAAGGAAGTAAAGGGCCTGCAGGAGTAACATAGCACGCTGGCATTGGCTCTATGATCCCTGCATGAGTACCTCAGTATCTAACGGGCAATAAAAAAAAGTTAAAGTAAGCATCTGATTGGCCACTGAGAGAATCCAGATAAAACATATTTCCCCAGCCTTTAGGTACCGCCTCAAATGATTTTCTTCACCCACATTACCGGAATTATGTTTTAAAGAGGCAGTTTGGTGTAAATATAATCACACTCCATCATGGCCTTGGAGAGATCTGAACACTAAGAAACACCAAACACGCCATATACTGGGCCTAACACAGGTGTAACATTGGAATACATTGACATGATTGTCATCCCATTGATATCTGCAGCAGCAAAACAATGGAGGTCCGAGAAAGAATCAGTAGTGTGGCAGCTTTCCTGACTTCAAGCAGGAGAATGAAATAACTGTATTGGAGGTTATGTGCAATTTGTGCAACCATGTGCTCCATAGGGATAACGCTGACCAATACTCAATGGGAAAGAGTGGGATGTGGAAGCACCTGAAGACTAAGCATCCAACAGCATAGATCACACTAAGTTAGAAAGGAGTGACAGAAAGTCAAGTGTTAGAAAGGAGTGACAGAAAGACAACAGAAGGGGCCAGAGTAAGTTTTGCACCACTACCAAGAGAAAGTCATGACAAGATGCTGCATTTAACAAATATTGCATGCACTTCCTAAACCTTGTATCCTCTGTAGAAACAAACAAAGGAATATTTTGTAAGGCTATGGAAGATAATCTTTATAAAGAACATAAGGACTGGAGGAAAACAGAAACCATATAAAAAATATGTTCCAAACGACAGTTAAAAAGTAAGAAAATAAAAAGTTAAAAAACAATAGTTCAAAACTGTAAAACATAAAAACAATTACAAAAAATGTAAAATACAACACACCAAGAAAATTCAGTGTAGAAAATTCATCTTTTCAGCATGGTCACGTCAAATTATTTTATGTCTTTTGCTAGAACCAGTATTTTTGGCGGCTTTAGAACTCTGTGCATTTTACCACAGTTAACCAGTACAAACGTGTATTTGCTACTCCTTAAAACATATTCAAATTGCCATATTTCTAAATTGATATAGTTAATCTACTCTATACCGTGGCGTACAATACAAGTTATATGCGGAGTCTTGAAGTTTAATATCTCAAGTGGACTTCCACACCTTTTGTGCCATCAAATACAGTGACAGTTTTGCAGCTTTGCCTGACAACATGACTGTTTATGACTAGAGAGAACCCCACTTAAAAAAATTAATGAGTGACCCCCTTTGTAGTCCACAAGGTAAGGACAATGATATTTGAAAGGCCTACCGTGACAAGGCCCTAATCTTTAAAAAAGCTTTTTTTTTGCTGTGGCAGGCATATCAGTTCCAGTGCAGATGAAATTACTAATACTGTATCAAAAGAATGGGACGAGCTAGAAACATGATTAAATAGTTGTTTTTACTAGTTATTAAAATCCAGTTCAAGTGTCTGATGTCATTTAAATATTAACTTTTGTACACCTGAAGGTCCTGGGTGCTAATTTTTAATTGTTCTCCAGCTGTTTCCATCTAACTATTAGCTTAAATTGGTGTGAAAAAGTATAAAGAAACATCATGAGAGAACAAAGAAACAGCCAGTGATTAGCCTTGAATTGGTGTGAACAAAGAAAAAGGTGTGAAATGCCTCCCAGGTACAAACAATAGACTGATCTGAAGGGGGAGACTTTACGCGACTGATTTCAGTAGAGTATGCAGGGTGGGGCTGTAGGCCTCCTTTTGAGAGCACAGTGTCAAATCCTGCTTGACATGTCTGCTAAGCAACATAAAACACTGGGGTTGCACATAAAAGTGAGATAACAGGATGTCAAGACAATTCTTGTGGATCCCTTGTCTTCTTGCTGCTGGAGGCCATGCATTTTTTTTAGCCCGACCTCTGTCTCTGGGTTCTCATATAAAACATGTTGTGCACTGGAAAGGGAGTGAACAAGATTTCAAAACAATTCTTGTAGATCTGCTGTGTGGGAGCTGGAGAATCCTGGTGTTGTCCTACCATACTTCTTTCCTCAGAATTTACATATAACAATTGGGAGGTACTTGAAATGCAGAGAACAGAATACCCAAAAGATCTTGGTTCATCCACTATCTGGCTACTAAAGGACCTTACTTTGTTTTGCCAGCCTTCTGTCTCTTGCTTTGTCATGGGCACACTACCTGATCCAAACGTGCTTTTAATTTAAGAAGTAGGAGGACACAAGTATTACCAGAGTACACTCCCCACACACATTCCTTAAAGATCTAGTTGAATGTGACTGAAGACTGTATTGCTGTATTGGATTTACACTGAAACATTGCATTTTGGGACTTTTTGCTTCAAAGAAAATAGGAACTAACAACAGAGGTGGGCAGAGTTGTCCCTGGGAACGTTTTACCCATTGGTTAACAAGGGGTCAGGAGTCACCCAACAGCCCTGAATAGCTCATGTCAGCCATAAATGTGGCACGTCCAGGCACTCAATTCAGAACTCTACCTAAACCTACAAAAGCTCATAAGAGGACCTGCTGTCTATGACCCGGGAGGAGCACTGGAGGACTGGACTTGGTCCCTCTTATACCCAGGACAAAGAATTGGACTCCAATGATAATAAGGCTTAACTCCTCTGTGGATATAGGGAGACAAGTAGCAGGAGGTCATTTTCTGGAAGTACTCAGCTGGCCAGTGGCAACAGGACCTGGGCTGGCGCTTGCTGTTGGCCTCTGTCTGACACCCTGTCAATCTAAAAATGTCTCCCTTGAGATCCTAGGGGGCTTTAGAAGTGTACTCTTGTGCTGTATTGAGACTTAAAAGACTATGGGTATGATTTAGATCTTGGCCAATGGGTTACAACAGTGACAGATATCCCATCTTCTGAACTATAAATCTCATTATATCTTTGGATTTTATTTTCTGGCAGACAGGATATTCATCACCGTTGTGATGGAGCAACCCATCCGCCAAGATGTAAATCAGGCCCTATGTCAGAAGGTAAAATCTTTGACCAGGAGGACCCTATTTAGTGGCTCCCACCACAAGCATTGACTATCATTGGCAATTTGTTCTTTTTTGGCTTTATTTCTGCTTCTACTTAAAACTTTTAAAAAAATCATAGTTCCGGTTCTACTTATGGAATGTTTTTCATTTTTTTTTTTGCTGATTTATATAGTGCAGGCTCGACTCAAAGTTGTTGGAGCGCTTTACATGAGCACCAGTTACGGTACATGAGGAGGTCATTTTTTTCATTTTATTAATTCAGTTTACAAATTTTACTGTTCTGCTTTTTTTACTTTATTACAATTGGAGTACTACCCCAATACTTTACACGTTACCCTAAGTTAAAACTTGCTGCACTGCGCTATAGCTACCAGGGTGTTGAGCTCTGGTCATTTGAGTGACTTTGAGGGTTCATCCTGATGAAGGTTCTGATAATTTCTAGAAGTGGAGAGTCACCCACCCCAAGTATTATGCCAAGTTCTTACACAGAGGTTAAAAGTCTTCATGCAATCTCCTCTACAAAAACACAGGTTGTGTACAAAAGAGGTCAGGTTGGATACATGAACAGAGTTGGCACACATACCAGACCTTCTGCTGAGCCCCCAAATGCTTTTGGCTATATGCTATATGCAGTGAGATTCCCTACCCGAAAGAGGGGTAACATATGCTTCATGTACAATATGATAAAAAACAGAAACTCATTAAAAACCAAAGTTAAAGTGATGTTGATGCTAGGAACGGAAGTAGGACCTGAAGTGCTGCAGGCGACCAGAGGAAAAGTGTCCAGGTGGATCCAAGGGTGGATCAGAGATGTGAAGAACCTGAAAGCAGAAGGGACAGAGTCTGGGTCACTAGCCAGTGACCAGGATGGCGATAGGAAGATGCCAGCCAGTGTCGGGTGATTTCAGGTGAGAAGGTGAAGCTTGCCTCTTCAGCCACGAGGACCAGGAGGCATCGACGACAACCAGGAGCTGGATTAAAGCTCTCTCTTAAAGGATCTAGTTGTCTGCAGTGTCAGTATCCAGATTGGAACCAACAAGCCTTGGCAACCGCAATCCACGCAGGATATCAAGATGGGCTTCGGTGCAGACCAGCAAGGTCTGAGGAACTTCTCTTTTGGGGAGGAGTGGGAGAAAGCCTGGAACAATCAGGAAAGCTAATGAAAGTGAAGATTTGTCTTCGTGGGGGCTCACTAGCCAATGGACTAGGAACTGCCAAGACGGGTCAAGCTGAAATGCACAAAGTGGGCCCACAGGACAGTCGTGGAGTGTGTGCCTCTGAGCCTCAGTGCAAAAGGTGCTTTGGGCAGGGGCTTCAAATACCCCAATGCACAACTTCAGGATACCTCGGGAAGTAGGTGCGGTAGTAAGGATGCAGGATGTCTAGGAGTTCCGGTCCCACATCTCTTGTGTCAGCCACAGGTTTGAGCTTTGCTCGGAGTGCAGGTCAGCATCAGAGATGTCTGAAAGTCCATGTTCTGTGTCACAGAGTCTTCCGGATCCGGCATGAGCCTCAAAAATGCAGACCAGCAAAGATGCTTTTGGTGTCTGTTTGGACAGGGTGGTCACTCCTTGACCACAAGGGAGATTCTTCCGTCTTCCAGTCGAAATGGAATGCCGAAGGTCCAGGAATTATATATCAGAGTTTCATCCAGGGTATTCTAAAGTTGTTGCGATTGGGGTTCTATACTTATAGCAAGTTTAGGGGTTGGACTAACTCTAAGGTCCCTCCTATGGGTGGACCTGGGAAGGGGGTGGTAACACCTCTTCCCCTTTGCCCAGTTTCATGCCAGAGCTGGGGCTGAGTGCCCCAGCAACCGGTTTGAACTGGGAAATGCATAGAACACCTTGTGTGCCTCAGGCAGTGTCAGAAAAGCATTCACTGAATGCAACCCTCCTTGCCCCAATACACTAAAGCCTGTCTGGGGAGGTGCTGGCACCTCCCTGAACAGGAAACCTGTGTCCAGGCCTCCCCTGCCAGAGTTTCCTCCAGCAGCAGGAGGGCAGACTCATGTCTGTGGCAGCAGCATCTATTTTGTGATGCTGGGGCTCTGTTTAACCTGAACCGGGTTTAACAGTAACTACATGTCTTCTCCCTCTAGAAGGGTTGAATGCTACCCCCGCAACAGAACTGGTGGGGGGTAGTATTCCAAAGTGTTCGACACCTTACACGACATGTTTCGATAAAGCCAAACCAAAGTTAGCATTAACCGTAAGGAATATAATCCACTTAAGAGTATATGGTATGACTATATCATAGAACAGCTATAAGGAGATAGTTCTGAAATCTGCGAAGGGGCTCAGCTCATACTAGGGCACCCTCTCACACGAAACCAAGCTCTCTGCCTCCAGGATTGTCGAGGCCTGCCATAGGTGTGACTTATAGGTTACTAAGTGTCTATATATAAGGTAGATATAGATATACTATATCTAAGTAAGGGGTGATTACACCACCTTACCCAGGCTGTAAGTACAGACCAGTGGTGTCAGTTTGGAAGGCTAACCAGGGGTGGCACAATAAATGCTGCAGCCCCCGGTAGGCCTAGGGTGCACATATGCCCTGGGTACCTAGGGTACCATATACAGGGGCTCACAAGGGTGACCCTGTAACCAATCTTGTATGTACCTAAGGTACATGGAGTCCATTTTAATGAGAAAGCGGATAGACTGGGGCCCTGAATAGCAGGGTCCCAGTCCAACTGAGTTGAAAACCAGCAGAACACCAGGCAAAAAGTGGAGGTAACCGTATAGTCAGATTTCCACCTTCCTACACCCCCCTTGGTATACTACTTATTATATAATTGTTAGAAATCAGGACCTTTTTGCAGCTGGGCCCCAATTCTTGCACCTTATGAGACCCCTTGATACTGGGCTCGTTTTCTGACTCTGGGAGTGCCCTGGGCTCTGCCCTTGGCAGTATCAGGGGTAGTGCTATGTTGAAAATACCCAGTGAAAGCTCACACAGGGTACACTATATACCAGGGTACACTTGTTATTGCCATGACACACCCTAAAAGACCCTAGTACTTAATAGGGGATTCAAACTACCTTTACGTCCATGCAAACATTCACCCCCAGTCACAAAAAACAGGGTTTAATCCATCATTCTTTTGCTCACCTTGCCACTCCAGTGTGGACCCAGCCTTATGCAAATTAGTCTTGACCTTATTCCTCATGGGAAAATTCCAGCCTAAACTGCTAGGTCAGGTTTTCCAGGACTGGAAACACGCATCCTGGGACCAGTTTTGGGGCATCACCCTTCATCTGCCGGGCTAGATTGAACTCAGTGGCACAGGGAGCAAAGGACCCATGTCTGGGCATCATTTTGTGTATGCTATGTTTGTCCTAAGTGGCCCAGGCTATGCCTAGACGTGCTCACATTGAATCTTTCTTACCAAGGGTGATTTGCAGTGTAAACATACAGAACACAGGGTATTATCACTGTGTTAATTTGAGAGTACAGAAATCTGTTGATATGCAAAATCTAAGACTGAGCCTTCATATCAGTAAATGTGCTTCCAAGTTAAAATGCTTATAATTTTAACAAGCTCTTTGGGGCATACATATTATGAGGACTGTTCTGATGTGAATCCTTCAAATATCTGATGTTCTAGTATTCTGTCTCAGGGGATAACCCAATAAATGTGGATAAACAGATCTTCCCTTATACAACATTTAATGGAGTAACTTTAATTTTGAGTGCCGCAGTAGTGAAAGGAAATTCGAAAAGGGTAGCTGGATTTAGAAATGTCATTTTTCTACCATGCTCATTGCATGGTTTAGTGTGGAGATAGGTCAGTGCTATATTTCAGTTCTTTTGCTTTGAATCTCAAAATTGAAGGCAGCGAAATGTTATTTTATTATTGTTTGCGTGGTATTTTGAGACATTTAGGGGCATGTTATCAAGAACGGCGTTAAATATTAGCAGCAGAAAAATGCAGCTAAAGTGGAGATAATGGGTTTGAGAATATGCTCTTGAGAATTCCAATAGAAGTCCATGGTCTGGTGTGAACATGGACATCTATTGGAATTCTCCTTGGCATATTATCAAGCCCATTTTCGCCGCTTAAGCTGCAGTTTTCTGCCACCAAACCGGCGATAATTTTAACATCGTCCTTGATAATATACCCCTGAGTCATTCACTTTAAATGGGTCTCCTGGCACTATATGTGTAATTTTCCATAAACAGACAGCATCCTAATTAGACTACCAAATTAAGCTGTAAACAGCTAATGCATCAATTTCTAACGATAATGGCATTACTCCTAGTCCTACTCCCTCACCTTCCTTCAGCACAAATGAGGCCCCGCCACCCACCCAGACCCACCCCCAGCATAAAAACTCTGCCCCCACCTCCACCTGTACATAAACAAGCTGAGCTAGCACTCAGTTGAACCGCAAAGGGAGGGAGGGTCCTCGAAGGAAGGCAAGGGAGTAGGACTAGGAGTAATGCCATTATCGTTAGAAATGGACGCATTACCACCTGTCCCTCGCCTTCCTTCAGCACAAATGAGAACATAGCAAGCAGACGAAAACAGAGACGGACAACTGAGTGACAAAAAACACAAAACAGTGCCCCAAACACAGCAGACCAACATCCCAGGCCTCTGAAAGAGGACAAGACTCAGTGGTCCGAACCCCCACAGGAGGAACCACCCCCTTAAGAAATAAAAGCCACCAAGACTGTGGACCGAAACCAACTACCAGGAAGGCAAACAACACCTGAGTCGGACCAAGCGAACAAACAAAGAGACCTCCACCCAGAAGGACCCAGCCACCAGCAGGCACCACAGCAAAAAGGCGCCGGAAATCCAAACTTAGCAAATGAGCCTTAGGCAAGGAAGGAGCAGAACCGAACACAGGCAAAACCAACCCGTGACAGAGCCAAAACGCCGAGCCACTGGGGGGGCATAGGACGGAACCAGACCCAAAACAAACAGAACCGAACAGCCCAGACAGAAGGGAAACGTCCAAGACAGGGACCACAACACCTCAAAGCGCCCCACAGGGGCGACGACATTCCAAAGCAGAGCTGCTGAATTCATTGACTCTCCAAGGATGAAAGGCCAAGAGGACACATGAGGATACAAACCAGCGACCAAGAACAGGAACACAGACCACTACAGAGCATGCATCAGTCAAGACAGCCACTAGACCCGGCTCATGTGGGTGGCAAACCCAAAAGGCAAGAGTCACAACCCAAGACCCGCAAGGGGCCCAGAGGGAGGACCGGGCAGGACAACCAACCCCAGCAGCAAATACCCCGAAGGGAAGGACCCGACAGCCAGGGGAAACAAACACTGCAGACCCGGAAAAACAACCAGGCAACATACCCCAGGCAATACGCAAGGAAGTCAGGAGCACCAAGAAGCCGAAAAGACGCCCACTGCACACACAGAGGGGCCACCGACAACCCCAGAAGAGCCCCAGCTGGAGGGAACCGCCACACCAAAAGGAGGCCAGCATCATGGGAACAACATCCAGAGCAGAACACCTGGCCTAAAAAGCCCACAAACACCAAGCACAGGACAGCAAAGAGGAGTACCGACGGGAAGCCTGCAAGCCACTGCCAACCAGACAGGAACCCCCAACACAGCCAAGTCCAGGCGCACAACCGCCAGGCAGCAGGCACAAACCCCGCACAGAACCTAGGGGAAGAGCCCAAAACCCCAAAGGGCATTGAGCCACCGGAAGGAACCTCCACCGAGCGCAAACCCCCGCCCGGATAGGAGAAGAAAAGAAGGAGCTAAACGCCAACGGGGAGAAGCCAGCAACCCCCGGGCACAGACCCACAGAGCCCGCACCGGAAAGGCCAGAGCAGTGGAAAAGCCGGGAACGGGAAGTCGAGAGAAAACTCAGGACGAAGTAAGGAACCAGCAAAAAAAACTGCCAGCACACAGGTCACCCACCGAGGCAGCGAGCTGACAGACCCAGCACCCAGACACTAGTCCACAGAAACAGGGCGCAGGCACCAGAATCAGGACCCACCCGATCGAGGCAGAGAACCAAGCCACAGGAATGACCGACGGAGACAGATCAGCAGAGACCCCTGAAAGGACACCAGGGCAAGCCCCAACAACACAACAGTGGCCAACAAGAGGACTCCCGGGAGAGCAGCAGGGACCAGAACTGGTACCCGATCCGACCCCAGCCAAGCCCAGAAAAGGCCGGCGATCGAAGCCACCACAAGAGGAGCCAGCGAACACCCAGCCAGAAGGCAACAGCAGCCGAGCCACCAGGAGAGCACCCCTGGGGATGGACCGACAAGGGCAGCAGGGACATCAGACCCCGGAGACCAACACAACAGGAGCCAGACGGACAGGCAGAGAAGAAGAAAACGAGCCCAGGGAACCAGAAACACCACAGAAACCATGTGCCCCAACACCAGCAGCCACCGGACCGCCCAAGGAGCCCCGGGAAAACAAGGCCCGAAACTACAAAGGAAAAGAGTCCAGGCACCCTGACAAGGGAACAGGGCTGAGTACAGTCTGAAGACGAGCCCCGACAAACAGCAGGCCCAGAGAGGGGACCAGGGAAGACACACCCCGGGCCACCAAAAACCCGATCACCAAAAGAACCACCAAGGACCTCCCGAACAGACCGAGCAAAAAGACACTCCAGCCGCATGCCGCAAGAGGCCGACCAGAGAAGGAAGAGGCACAACCCCCGTCGCATGAAGGAGAGACACGAGAGCAGCCGGACATGCGGGAAGACCCAGGGCAAAGGCCCGAGGCCGAAGGGGAAGGACGCAACCCAGAAAACGTGTGTACCAAACAGAGAACCGCAGGAAATGCAGAAAAGAAGCAGCGTCAGGGAAGCTGAGAGAAGCATCCCCAAAACCCAGGGCTTGCCAACAACCGCCAGGTAGAGCCTGCGGAAAGGCAGCCCGAAGGGCCAACATACAGAACGGAACCAGCCGAAGCCAGAAGCTGACCCCCAGGAGAACCAGAACTGGCACAAAGCCGCCGGACACCCAAGCCCCAGCAACACAACGGAGCGGGCCCCAAACCCAAGCCCCACCGACAGGAACCCAGCAGATAAAACACACGACAAGCAAACAGGACACCCAGTCCAGCAGAGCCACCCAGCAGGAACCAGAGACGGGCACTGGCAGAGGAACCCTCCCCGAACTGGAGGAACCCGCACCAAGCTGACCCAGCAGCCATGAACCACCGCACACAGGACCCCACCAACAGAAACGTCCCGCTGCTACTGAGGAGGAAATGCCAAAGATGACCACCCACAGACAGGGAACCGACCAGAAAGCAGTGACAGGAACCCAACAGGGCAAGGCACTCAGACAAGGAGGCAGCAAGTCAGGGCCAAAAAAACGGTCAATACCGCAACCACCCGAAAGGCAGAGGACACACCCACAGCGGGGTCAACGGAAAGGCCCCATTGCAAGGCACGTGAGAAAGGTAGGATGCCCCAAGCCAGGCAAGGCATGCAGAGGGCCCAAGGGGGCGACACCCAGCCACCACGAACCGCCGCCGCCAACTCCACGAAACCCCGCAGCAAGTAGGGCACAGAAGAAGCAGCGAACAGGCCAGCCAGCGCAACGGCAGCAGCCAATCAGAACAGCAGACCAACCAAGCAGCGCGGCCAGGACAAAGTCCGACAGCACAACGGGAGGAAAGGGGCGACCTCCACCAAGAAGCAAAGACGCCGGAGGAAGAGAGGGATGAACAGCACAGAAGTGAAATCCCCAGACACCAACTGAGCACGTAGAGAAACCTGAAACCCCACAGTGCAGAAGGAACATGGAGGGCTGAGGAGAGACCACCGGGGCAGGCCCCATAGGCAACCGACAAGCAACTGACAGCCGGCCATAACCACAACTGACAAAGCCCCAACAACAAGTACGAGCAGCGCATGCCACTCCCACAGCACTATCTCCCACCCCGGGACCCAAGGCCAAGCCCAACCGGGATGGCCGGGTACACCAAGGAAAGAAACCCACAGTCCCTGCCCATCAGGAAAGAGGAAAACCCTGCCGACTAGCACAGGAGACCAGCAACCCACGTCCCAAACTTCCACCACCCCGGAGCCACAGGCAGCGCCAGAGGCTGGAGAAAGACCCAAGACACCTAAAGATGCAAGAAGGGAACCTGCCATCCACAGGAACCGCAGGACGAAGAGGGGACGCAGAAGGCACCAACAGAACTCCTGAGTACAGGACAGAGCAGCCTCAACCAAGTCCAGCACCATCCACGGACATGAGAGAAGAACAACCCCCACTGAGCCCAGGACACAGGGCACCCCAGGGGGACCGGAGACCCAGCCACAGAGGAAGATGACATCAGCAACAACCCCACGCGACCCAGAGGTAGAAGAACGTCAAGGCCATCACCAAAGGAATCACGGAGCATAGGCAGGAAATGAACCCCAGCCAGCGAACACAGTGCAAACAAAGGCACCAGAAGATCCGCCGAGGCACAGCCCCAAAGGCCTGTTCCACAGGGCAAGAGAAACGCCCAAGCAGGAAGGGTAAAATAAACAAAAAATGGGCAAAAACCCGTCATACCTGGCCTCCGGGAAGACAGCAGACCGGGAGGAGGCAGCCACGCAGTCCGACCCGGAAACACAGCCCCAGCCACAGGAGGACCGCCAAAACACCGCCGTGGATTCCTGAGCCACCGCTCCGCCCCATACCACGAGGGAGACGAGGAGAGGAGGCACCGCCAGGAGAACTCACCAGAGGGCACCATCGCAGCAGAGAACCAAACCAAAGACTCCCCGGCACCGCCACAGGGAGGAACTGAAATGGTAAGTCTCACTAGTGAGACAGAAAAAAAACAGGTGGAGGTGGGGGCGGGCAGAGTTTTTATGCTGGGGGTGGGTCTAGGTGGGTGGCGGTGCCTCATTTGTGCTGAATGAAGGCGAGAAAGGGACGAGAGGTAATGTTTTGTACAGTGAAGGAGTCTCTATGGGACAGCCCTCCCTTCATTACTGTAAAAGGGCGGGAACTTTTAGAATGATCGTAGTTTGAGTGAAAATCTCACTAAGCAGATATTTATGAAATGCCCTTAAGAGATCTGAAGTTGTGACTATATATTCAATGTATGTTGACAGAGAAACCATACATTGCTTGTAGCCTTTAATTGGTTCACCAGTCATTTAGCTTACATTAATATCCATGCAGCATTTCTGATTTAAATATATATTTTATTGTCTTCATCACAGAAAATATTTTTTGATGTCATGACTGGACCTGGTGTCATAGAGAGGGTTTGCATAGGTCTACATTTTGGGGAGAGACTATGCAGGCTTTTGAGGTGATGGAATATGTTGTTACATGATTTCTGACCATATGAAAATATGAAATTCATATGTTGTTTAGAAGAATATGGGTGACCTGGAAAAACGGAGAATAGTTTACTGGTAATGATGAACAAATCATTACTGCAAGGATATTTACTGTTTTCTGTCAAAATATTTTTATTGACATTTTTTCTTTTTTTCAAGGGTAACAGCACTGTGTAATACATCAATCTATTTAGGCCAATTGCATCAACATGCTATAGACAGTTCCAGCATTTCAAAAACAGAAAACTTGGCATACATCGGCTTGAATATACACAGCATTTAGGGATCATTACAATTTGTCATATTCAAAAACATATAATATAAGGTAACCTTATTATGGAGAAAAAAGCAACATTGTAAAGAAAATATCCAACTGGATAAAACTATAACAACCTATCCTGCAAGACCGGAGTTAACAATCGCAGATGAAAAAATTTCCTAATTCTTGTAATGGGGGGGGGGGGGAGTAGGGGGGAGAGAACAAGAGACCTTCCCCCATCGGGAGGGACACATCTAAGAAGTACCTTATTTATTGTTGTGGGCAAGCAGGTGAACAGGGTCAGGATAAGTCTGGAAAAGGTGAAGAGCCTATATTCAAGGCTGGCAAAACATAGGTGAGCCCCTCCAAAAGGTATCATACTAAGGGGCTCCATATACAATAAAAGCTTGTGTTTCTAGTATAGCTGTCATACCTTCCTGAGCCTGGGCATACCACAGCCTCGATTACGATTTAGAGAAGGTTGGGGACTTCGGCTTCTTCCAGGCTGCAGCCTGGGCAGTTTTAGCTGCCCCAGACAAAGCCACAGGTTGAAGCGATCACTCATTGTCTGACATTTCAAACCAGGGTTCCGTAGGCCTAACAGTACATATTCTGAGCTCTCAGGGATTGAATACCTCAAGATCTCCCTGCTCTGTGACAGAATTTCCTTCCAAAAAGGTCCAATGGAGCAGCAGTCACACCAGATATGGCAAAAATTTCCCAGGATCCCACAGCCTCTCAAGCATCTATAAGTGGAATTTGGTAATATTATATGTAAATTGTCAGGGTAGAAAAACCAATCCTACATAATCTTATAATGGGCCTCCCTCAGGGCCATAGAGCGATTATACCTAGCGATGTTGTATTAAAGTGTCATCATCTGTTTCCCTAGTATGGTGATGTAATGTGGATTCTCAAAGGGATATGTGTCGGGCGTGCATGGGTCTAGTGGAGTGTAGTAGAGGATAAAGAAAAGTTATACGGCCCCTGAAGGTCCCACCGCTTCACACACATTTCTCTATTTGCAGAAGGTGCCTGCTGGCCGCCAATCTCATCAGATAATGGTAGATGGAACTTGGGACAACAATTTTCAAAAGTTAGGATATTGTCCCATGAAACAAGTCCAAAATTTTTAGGAAACTCTACTCTTGCCATCTGTCAAATGGGCCAATGGTGTAAGCTAGAGTGAAGTTAGCATTGACTGGACTTTAAATGTAGTGGCTGTAGGAGTGCTCAAATAAGCATATACCGGTCGATCTGGTCGGGCTTTCCACAGAAGATCCCATATTCTCCGGCCCACCACCGCTCCATTCATATGGAGCCAGTGCTTATCCAAGGCCTTTAGAGGCTATTCGGATATAACCCTGAGCTCGGCCGCTCTGTAATAAAATAAGAAGTTAGGTAGGGTTAGACCTCTGGCAGTTGTTTATCAGTTTATCAGTCTGCTGAAGAGCCTTGCTCTGTGTCTTTTCCAAATGAACTTTGTGATCAATGTCCAAATCTCAGAGAAAAATTCCTTGTTTACTTCAATGGGAAGACATTGAAAGATGTACAATACCAGAGGGAGCACCGTCATCTTAATTGTATTTATATGACTCATTCAGGTAAGGTAGACAGATGCCCATCTTTTAAAATCTAATTTAATCTGTTGCAGTATAGAAGAAAAATTAGCTTTGTATAAGTCTGCAAGGTCAAGTGTAATCCTAATACCCAGGTATGTCATCTTCTTTTTGGCCCGTTCGAATGGTGAGTTGCCATTATCAATTTCCAGCTAATTTAGGTTGGTTGACAAATTAAGAAGAAACGATTTCAAGAGATTAACCTTTAAAGCTAGCCAAAAGCTCAAAGTCATAAAGCTCTAAGTGTAAGGTTGGTAGGAAATGTATGCATAGAGGTTGCAGACAAAAAAAGATGCCCACAAATAATGATATTTTGTATTCCTCTTGTCCAAGCTGGGCACCTTGGATCTCATGGTTGGCTCTTATCCATGTCACCAGGAATTCCATTCAGAGGGCAAAAGGTATGGGGGAAAGGGGACATCCCTGTCTTGTCCCTATCATTAAATCGAAGAAATCAGAAGCCATAGCATTAATCAATGCCTGGGATCTGAGTCTATGATATTTGCCCTGCACCATCTTTAGAAAGTGGTCGGAACGCTAAAAAAAACACAGTGTCTTTATTAAAAATGACAAGTCTACACAGTCAAAGGCCTTCTTGGTGTAAAGTGCCAAAAAGACCAATGGTGATTCTTTTCTTACATGCTTTTTCTATGAAGTGAATATCCCTATGCAGATTGTCATGGGTCTGATGACCCTTAATAAACCCTGATTGATCAGGGTAGATCAGTTTGGGTAATATCTCTTCCAGTCTGTTAGCTAGAATCTTAAAATACATTTTTGCATTCAAATTAAGTAACTCTACAGGCTTATATAAACAACATAATTTGGGGTCCTTTTCTGGTTTGGGGATGACTATGATCAGTGCTTCACTCATTGAAGGTAACACTTCTTGAGAGGGGGCTATAAAGTTGAAGAGGTCGCCAGGTGTGGAACTAGGTCTCCGCTAAAAGTTCTAAAGAGCTGAGCATTAAAGCTGTCAAGACCAGGAGTCTTATGAAATTTCAGGGCCTTTTGTACTTTTTCTCTATCAATGGGGCGGTTAAGTGTTTCATTAGTTTCAGGGGATACCGGTGGCAGGTCCAGTGCCTTCAGATATCGGAGTTGTGCGCCTGGATCTAATGAATCAGAAGTATACAATTGGCTATAATAGTCTTGAAATACACAGGCTTTCCCCTCCTCACACTGATGAGTGTGTACCATATCATCTTTTAAAAAATTATTCAAAGATTGCATACATTTCGCAGAGCTCTGTACCCCAGAGATATCTGCAGGTCAAATATGCCACAACAATTAGATTGCAATCCATTTTTCTTATAATAAACAAGCAATTACAAACAAAACAAGATTAGCCACCCTCCTTCCCCCTCTCCCCCTGAATCTCCCCCTCCCGGATCCTGCCCACCCCCGTCGCATGGCCTTCATTACACGTCGCCAGTTCCTTATGCACGCAAACAACAGAGTACAAGCACCTGCTATCATAGCCCCGTCACACTTCCACCGGAGGGTCCTGTTCCACCGGAGGTTCAGGCCCTAGGCCCCTAAAGTCGGCCCGGCGCTTCCAAATTTTAAAATGCTTTCGTGGACAACCCCGAGCAACAAAGACCGGCTGTTCTATACCCATACAGAAGTCAAGCACTCACTTCCATGCCACCACAAAGGGGGCCTGCGTGTCCTTCCATGCTCGGGCCACGTCCCTTTTGGCCAGTGTGAGACCCAGCAGTAGTAAATGTCTTTTATAAATGTTACCCCCCACCGCATCCATGACATGCAGTAAACCTAGCTGCGGCGTACGGGGGAGCTCCCACCCCAGTACCTCAGACATACAATCCCACACCCCTTTCCAGAACCTATCTAGTGAGTTACAGCTCCAAACCGTGTGTATAAATGTCCCAATTTCCTGACCACATCAGAGACAATCTGGAGAGGCAATCAATCGTGCCTGCCACAAGCACTGTCTAGTGAAATACACCCTGTGGAGGAACTTAAATTGGATGAGCCATAGGCGTATTGCTATGGCAGCTCCCCTGGGGGCTGCCAATGCCTCCCTCCAATCCTCCTCTTCCAGTTCTCCAACATCCCCTTCCCAGGATTCTCGTAGCTTCTGCAGCGAAGGAGAGCAATGTGTAACCAGGGACTGGTATATGCACAAGATCTTTTTTGTCTCCAAGTCTCCCATGAACACTTTTGCTTCCAGAGGGCTAAACTCTGGGAGAGATTCCAACCCCTCTAGGCATAGGGCGAGGGTGTGGCGGAATTGGAGGTATCTAAAAAATTTAGATCGGGGCATACCATGCTCCTGGCTCAGATCCTGAAAGGACTTAAGTTTTACTCCTGTTAGTACATCCCCTAGTGTTGATATCCCTATGCTATCCCATCCCCCGAAGCCCTACAGAGTTGCCAGTCCGGGCAGGCGTCCATTACACCAGAGGGGGTTTCACCTGTCAGAGTGTTCCACCATCCCATACGACATAGTGCCTGACTCCAGATCTGGAAGACTGTCTGTGTGACGGGTGGTAGTGTCTTCCGCACCTGTGCTGCATATAGTATTGTGTGTAGCGTGTGAGATCCCATCAGGTAGCGCTCCAGGGCGTATGCGGGCTCCCCCCTGTCCCCATACCACCACTCATTTAAAACTAGGAGGTGAGAAGCCTGCTAATAGGAGAGGATATCAGAGGTTGCCAATCCACCACAGTAAGCCGACAGGAAGCAGGTACGCAGAGCCACCTGTACTGTACCCCCCGCCCAAAGGAACTGCCCCAACACCGAGTCCACCTGTCGGAACCAGTGAGGTGGGATAGGATAGGGGTGATTTTGCAATTGGAAGAGCAGCCTGGGAAGGGCCACAATCTTAAAGATGGCCGACCTACCATAGATTGTCAGTGGCATGTGGGTCCTTGTCCTGATATCTGCCCTAACCCGTTCCCAAACAGGCGCCATGTTACGCTCCCAAGAAACCGCAGGGGCCTCGGATAAAAACACCCCCAAATACTTAAAAAACGCCAACGCCACCTGAAGGGCCGACGGCCAATACCCCACCCTCAAGCGCTCCCCAAACACCCACAAAGTTGATTTGCGAGGGTTCATGTACAGCCCCGAATTCTCGCCGAAGATTTGCATGATTCGCATGAGGCGTGGCCCCGATCTATTGATGTCAGTAAGGAAGAACAGGACATCGTCCGCATGTAGCGCAATCCTATCAGACAGTCCCTGCTCCCATTCGAACTCCCGCAGCTGTGCATCTATGCGTACCCATGCAGCCAGCGGCTCCATGGCTAAAGCAAATAGATATGGTGAGAGGGGACAACCCTGCCTGGTGCCCGCCCGATGGAAAACCTGGAGGTCATAGCCCCTGCAACCCTTACCGAGGCTGTCAAGTCTGTGTAGAGAAGTCGTATGTACGACAAGAAGTGAGAACCAAGGTTGAGCCGAGACAGGAGCGCAAACAGGTAGACCCAGCTCAGCGAGTCGAATGCCCTGTCCATATCGGCTAAAAGGAGCGCTGCCGGTACCCCTGCGTTCAGAACCGCCGCTATAGCTACATGCGCCCTCCGAATATTGTGTCTGGTCACCCTCTGGGGCATAAAGCCAGCCTGGTATGGGTGGATAAGGTCTGCTATATGGGGTAACAGCCGGTTGGCCAGCACTTCGGCCAATACTTGGCCTCTACATTAAGCAAGGAGATTGGGCGGTATGATGCATGTTGCTCCTGGGGCCAGTCAGGCTTATGGAATACCACCACTTCTGCGTGCCTCCAATCTGGGGGGAGGCTGCCCTGTTCCCTGGCCTCCTCCACAACCGCTTTGTAATGAGCACCGAGCTGCAGGTGGTATTTCTTATAGAATTCGCTGGGAAACCCATTGGGCCCAGGGGCCCTTCCCGTAATAGGTTCACCCAGGGCAGTGCCCAGCTCCTCCGCCGTCAGGGGGAGCTCCAGGCGCTCCCGCACTTCATCCGAGACCGGCATGGCGGTAGATCTGCTAGGAATTTGTCCACTACATCTGCGGGAAGGCATTCATTTGGGACGTACAGATCTGCGCAGTATGCGGCAAAGCCTTCCGCAAATACTTTAGGGTCTGTGACTGGGGATCCCACACTATCCAGAATCCCTGGTACATGGAACATGCCCTGACATAACCGGTGTACCATCATTCCCGACTTGGTAGATCCTACTGCGTGTCGCGGGTGCCATTTCTGTCTTGCCTCGTCCATCAACATAGAGGCAAAGGACTGCTGCTCCAGAATGAGCTGCCCTACCGCTTGAGCCTTGCCGTCCACACTTCCCCGACACTTCAACGCCTCAATCTCAGCCTCGGCTGACACCCTCTGTCCAAACAAATGACAATGGTAGTGGGGCAATGGTCCAAAAGCCCTCGTGGCAGTATGTCCGCTGACACCACTCTATTAATCGCCACCCTGGGAACAAATATATAATCTAGCCTAGAGAAAGATTTGTGTACAGCAGAAAGGAACGTGTTGCCACGTATCTACCCAGTTCAACCCCCTAGCCATGTCATTCAGTTTGGTGGAAAGACCCACCACCTGTCCACCCCCAGGTCGATACCTATCTTTGAGGCTGTCCATAATATCGTTCCAATCCCCCACAATATTTGCCAAAGCATTGGGGATGTCCGCCCACACCGCTAATAACTTTTTGACCAAGAACCACTGCAGAGGAGGCGGGGCATAGACACTCCCAAGTACCAGAGGGTCCTCACCTACCATACCCTTGATAACAACATAGTGGCCATGTGTATTAATCCAATGAGCTGTGTGAACATAGGGGATTCTGCGGTGCACTAAGATGGCCACCCCCCCAAGATCCCTTAATGAAGCCTGCATGAAATACCTGATGGTAGCCATATCTTTGTAAACACAGTGTGTTTGTACCCAGTAAGTGGGTTTCCAGTAACATCAATACATCCGCTCCAGCCCTCTTCGCCTGCCGCAATATCGCTCCCCTCTTATTCTTATCCAGGACTCCCCACACATCCCAGCTGAGGACTCGGACCGAGCCCCTGGGCCCACACGCCCCATCCTCAAAGCTTGCCATCAGGAAACGTCCAGAGCGAGCGCCCAGGTGCTGGGCCATTCAGGTGTACCCATACCAACTATCGAGACCCCCATGGGACCATGTGACTCACCCCCCCACCCCAACTGAACCCCCCCGGTGCAAACAACCGCCCCTTCCACCCCCCTGCCCCCCACCCCATACCTCAAGTACCTGTCGTGGTATAGTTGACTCTCGGCCTCAACGTGGAGCCTGAGGCCTTTTACACCAATGGAACCCCATCTAACAACCCCCAATCCCTCAACCTCCCTCAACCAACCCGCAATTAGGGGGACAGTCGGCCCATAACACCCATCCCCCCACCCCTCCGCCACCCATCTTTCTCTCTCAAGGCCATATGTATATCCACGCATCAAGTACCACTTGCCCGCAAATCAGTAAAAACCCCACAGCATGCTAAGGCACAGAGCTATGTTCAGTTATATAGCAGACTAAGCCCCTTTGGTTTTGTCCGTCGAGAACATCACAGATCCTCTGCTTGGCTTCCAGAAGCTCCCTTCCTCCTCTCCGAAGCACTGCCAGACGTAGAGCGCCGCCTGGACCTGGACCTCCATTTACTCCTCTGCCGTGTCCCCCGAGGGGGCCTGCAACTGCTTCCCACTCTGAGAGGAATCCGACTCCAGCCCCGGCGGCGTATGCACTCTCACCGTCACCGTCTCATCTGTCCATTTGAACACTTCCTCGGGGGTATCAAAGAATTGGGTGCAGGACTGAAACACGACCAACAGGCAGGCCGGATAGAGCAAGGCATTGGGGAGTTTGAGTTCTCTCAGGCGAGCTTTGGCCGCCGTGAACGATTGCCGCTGCCGTTGCACCAAGCTCGTGTAGTCTGGAAAGATCATAATACGGTGGTTCTCATAGAGCAGCGGTTCTTTTACCCTGACTTGTCGTAGAATAGTGTCCTGATCATGATAATTTAACAGCTTGGCTGTCATCGGCCGCGGACGGGCTCCTACCAGCGGTTTTTGCATGAGGGCCCTGTGTGCCCACTCAATCACAAAATATCTGGAGAGGGAGTCAGGGGGGAGCCAGCCCTCCAGCCACTGTGTCAAGAAGCCCTCCATATTGCCTTTCTCACATCCCTCCGGGAGCCCAACAAAGCGTAGATAGTCTCTTCTGGCCCGTCCCTCCGCGTCCTCTGCCTGGAGCGCCAAACCCTTCTAAATTTTCTCCACACTGGCCACCTTACGTTTCAGGGGCGCGACGTAATCTTCCACCCCAGTCGCCAAAAGTAAAGACTTCTACAAGTGTTCCGGGTTTTGGCATCAATTTAATTGAACATAAAACTGTACTTGTGAAATGTAAAAGATGCATGTTACAGCCTCCGTTATGCAAGACACGGCATTTCGCAGATGTTGGTGCAATAGTGTGACATCTGTCCCCACAGCCCCTATCTTCGCATCCAGCATATCTGAGACTGAGTTATAGCTGCCATTAGGGCCGCATTATCCAGCCCAGCGTCTTGATGACCGCCCGCCATCCCTGCGCCTCCACTTGGTCCTGTGAACTTCTCGATGGGACCGTGCTTGGGAGGCCCGCCACCACTGCCACCTCGCGTCATGTCTACCAGTCACTGGTGAGGTTCTTCGATTTCTGACTTCGTCCCGTATTCAGCCGCCATTTTGTGTGTCGTCGCCATTTTGTGTTGCCCTCACTCAGGCAGCACGGTGGACGAAGTGTTTTTGCTTTTCTCAGCTGCTGCGTGTCCTTTCTGTTAAAGAGTAACTCCATTGCTCTTGTTTACAAAACCAATGTCAGGGTCTGCCTGAGTTTGTTAATCCATGTCCTGGGTTGATTGATCCCCGTCTCGACTGACTATTTACCTTCTCCTATTCTCTCCTTACATTATCTTATCCGACTGGCCTTCGCTATTCCCTCCTTGTATTCTCTTGTTACACAACTATCCTTTGAGGCACACAAATACGTCCTGCCACCTGCAAATTGGATTGTTGGTACTAGTACTGATTAATTTGTTGGGAGGGGTAACACATGCGGTCTGAGAAAGGGGCGCATTTGAGACACCTGATAGCTTGTTTTCCAACTTTTCCAATTGGTTCGTTTTGTATGTGTAAGGAGTGAACTCTGTAAATATGTTTCCTATAAAAGATTGTGGGCCACGGATTGAAGTGGCAGTCTCCTCAGAACCCACCTTGGGTGTAACTTCTGGGATAACTGTACTTGGCCGCAGCTAATAAACCCGGCTTTCCACGCTCAACAGAGTGTCTCGTGTCTCTGTTCGACAAGGCAGGTGAACTCGGGGATTTAAGGCGTGCCCTGCACCACCAGGCCCATAAGGCCCGGTTCTTAAACTGGCGCCCAATGTGGGGTGGCTTCAGTGGTTCAGCCCGAGGATCGTGAGAAGCCCCGCAAGAAAATTCCGGAGATTTCGCGAGCCACGTTAAGCGACCCCTGTATGTCGAAGTGGACCCAAGGTCTTTTGCAGCGTGGCTACTCCTTTCCGACGGCTGCTGACGACTGCTGCCCTGACTGCCGCCATGCCTTGGACCCTCTGGTGATGACTGGTATCGCGAGACGTTAGACGGACCTCTGTTGGCGTGAGAAAACCATTTAGTTACGTATTCGTGGGTAGCGCCCATTCCTTTTTGTTTTTGAATTTTGTTATTTGAACATTGCAATAGCCGAAGCCAAGGGGTGAGTACATTTGTACTGTGTTCTTTGTAAGAATGGGCGAATTTTGCGAATCTGGCGTTCGCAAAGTTGCGTATTTGCGAATTAGCAATCCGCAAAATCCGCAAACTCTCGCAAATTTGCGGATTTTTTTTTTGCGTTCGCAAGGGTTTCTGCCAGTTCGCGAGGGTTTTGTACCAGTTCGCAATAGCGAACTTACTTGTCGGCTCGCAACGGTCGCGACTTTGTTGTTTCTACGTCTGGTTCATCATCACAGGTTCACAGCACCCTCTGTTTCACCACTGCCACCCTCTGGTTGACCCATGCCACCCTCTGGTACATCACTGCCACCCTGTGATTCATCACTGTAGATTATGGGGGGAAAAGCAAGCACACCTGCCCTGCTTCAACTGACATGAATTAATTTGGGGTTGAATAATGTGTCACTGAATTTAAACTTCCTGTCTGTCACCTCCTTCCTTATCTGTAATTTGCTTTCTGTTGCAGTGCAATTTTTTTCCCAGGACCTTTGTGGCCTACTTGTAGCTATTCTATTAGCCTGCTGTGAGGGTCAAAGCAGGGTCATAGAATAGTTGCAAGTAAGCAACTGAACACTGGAGGGGCCCCTCAGGAAGCACTACAGGGAATGGTTACTAATGATGAGTTTGAACTTTTGCACCTGCTGAGTGCGTTCAGTTTTGCAAAACTTGTTTTTCTGTGGGGCACTTTCTTCCCCCCCCCCCCCCCCCCCAAAATGGACTCCTTGCAAAAAAAAAGTGCAGGCAAATGTCAACCTGAGGAGTTATTCTGATAATATTCATCATTTTCAGAAGGTTTATGCTGCTTGATGGTGGATTTCTTGTGCAGAATTGCAAATTTTTTAATTTTGCGAGTGCGAGATTGTTGCTGCCCGCCGCATCTACATGTTCGCATTTGCGAACTCTCACGATGCGTCGCCAAACTCCTGCGGGATCCCGCAGCAAGATCCAAAATGGAGCAGCACTCGCAAAATATTGAGGAAAACAACTCGGCAAACGCTGAATGACGGTAAGTGAACGCGGCATGCCACAATATTGTATCACCAAGCAAAAAAATCTGTTGCGTGCGAATTTGCAGATTTTCGGTAAATTCGCGAGAGTTCGCTGATTGCGAATTTACCAAAAATCCGCAAAATCCACGAGCGGAATGGATTTTCTGCCCATGCTTAGTTCTTTGCTTTCACTCCTTGAAGTTGGTAAACGGACCAGTGGACTTAAGGTGCCTGGTCTGAGCGGATTTAGGAAGTTTTGTTGTTTTGGTTGTAATAGGGATTCCCGGCTCGAGGACTTATGTCCGATTCCTCCGGTTGGAACTCCCACTTATGAGCTCTATTCTAAACATGGTGTTGGCCCCATTGCCTTTAATGAGGCATGGATCCGATACCCGAAGAAAGATGGTGTTTTACGGTGGCCACAAAATGGTAGCTTCGAGCCTGATATATTAGATTATTTGGAAGCAATTTTGTTTAAAAGAAAAGCCGCCAGCAATGTTTGACTCTTTCCGCCTTTGGCGTAAAGAAGCCAAACAGAGAGAAATTAAGCAGGCAAAAAGAGATAGAAAAGCGAAAGATATGACGATCATACAGGCAGCCCAGCAGTTCAAGGATAACAAGACTGATCGAGCAATTGAAGTCTTAGACAGACAACATCATACGGCGATAGATGGATGCTACCCTGTGTTGCCTACTTCTCCACAGAGTAAGGATCTTGATGAAGATCCCTTAATGTTTCATTTGTTGAGATTGCCTCCGCCTTATGTGCCAGGAGCTAATGCACCTGTATTATTGCCGTCTGTCCAGCAACCTGTTGTTCAGCCAGGTGCTCCGGCTCCTCCGCAATTGCCTCTTCCTGTATTGCCACCTGCACCTCCTTTGCCGCCAACTTCTGTACTTCAGTCTCCTTCATCTTCAGGTTCTCTTGTGACGGCTGGTCCTTCTCTTCCTTTGCTTAATACTGCATCTCCAGTTCTACTGTCTGCTTCTTCCCCGACTTGTAATCGGTTGGTTGATACTGTTTCCGGTCTTTTCTCTCCTCTTTTTGGGTCATTTTATAAGACTCCTGCTTTTTCCAGAAGGAAATCCCGTAGTCAAATTCCAGATTCTGCCGAACGAGTCGCATTGGACTCTCTTGCACACAAATGGATCATGAGTGGTCCACTCTATAGTGTACCTGATATTCTGAGTACCTTTCTCCAGTGGAATGCGCCCACGCAGAGATATGTTTTTAATATCATGTGTGACGCTCTTGTCAGAGGATGGGAGGATATGGAGTTGGATTTAACTCCTCAGGGTCTGTTAGATATACAGGACAGGTTTGATAAAAGACTTATTGTGGGCTCTGAAGTTGAGGACGCTATAAAGACACTTGATACTTTTAGGTCTTTATATTCTTCTCAGACTGCTCTTGAACCTGATCGTGCAGTTAGACAGAAAACGAAAAATGATCCTATGAGGGAAGTTCCTCCAGTATGGAGAGAAGCAGTTCCGCAAGCGGGTGCTGTTCCGGGTGTCCCTGCTCATTTCCAGCTTATATGGGTGCGTGTCCATTGGAAACAATCTGAAGTTTTGGCACTTAAACAATCTCTACCGGACCCTCGTAAAAATCCTGCTGGATATTATAAGGAGCTGTCCCAGACTGTTGATGTGTGTATTATGAATTGGGCCGATATTGACATGCTGATGGGGAATGTAGTGCCACCAGAATTGTGGGCTCGGATTCGTAGAGAGGACCAAGACCAAGCTTTAGGTGGTAATTGGGCCGCTATAGCCGCTGCAGATGCAGCACAGAAGGGTGGTGCTAAGCCAGATGATTTGATTACACAATTGCCTGGTAGGATCATCGCTTTAATTAAGACGATGATGCCTGCCTTACGCGTTAATTGATATAAGCTAGCTGCGTGTAAACAGAAGAAAGATGAGAGTGTCTCCGATTTCTTTACTCGTTTTGAGGAGAGGTTTATCGATCACAGTGGTTAGGATATGAGTACTGAAGGTGAACAGCGATTATTTGTGGATAAATTCGTATTTAATTTACTTCCTGAATTGTCGCAAAAGTTGAAAGACTCTGGGCTGTTTCTTCGTCTGCACAGACATTAGTCACTGCCCAGTATTACGAGAATAGGGATAAAGAAGAGAAAGATTAGATGGAGAAGAAGACTAAGGAATTAAAAATGAATATTCTTCTTCAGCAGGCTTATCCCCCTCGTTCTGGTCAGCGTCAGTTTCTACGGCCTCCCGAGCCTCAGAGGTTGTTACAGAAACCTGTACCTTTTGTTCCACGACCTTTGCTTGGTCCTAATCAATGTGCCTATTGTAAACAGAAAGGCCATTTTAAGAATAGCTGTCCGGTTTTATTACAGCGTAATGGTGGATTTCTAGGGCCGCGAGACCGTGGTGATTTTCAATCAGCAGGTAGAGGGCGAGGTGCGTTGCCTCAAGGACAGCGTTCCTTTTCCCCTCAGAATTCTTTAAATTATTTTGATCAGCAGAATACTCAGTCTGCGCAATATTATACTGATGATTATTATATTTAGGGTGAGGTTCAGGATTTTCTTTCTAGTTAGGACAGCCACCGACAAAGTAAGGGAGTCGTATCAGTTCCAGTGGATCAGAATGGACCTTACGTTGAAGTTGTTGCATTGGGTGTTGCAGAGCCATTTCTTTTGTATACTGGTGCAATGAGAAGTTCTATCATTCATTCCAAACTGCCTGGGGCACCTTTGTCTTGCTTAACGAATGTTTCTGTAGGAATTTCTGGCGCCCCAGTTGCTAACCCAGTTTCTTGTCCTTTGCCTCTTCCGATTGGTCCTTACGATTTGGAAGCTCCGCTTATTCTAACGACTGGTTGCGGAGAGAACTTGTTGGGTTTCGATTTGTTGAAACGTCTTCATGCAACGTTGTATTGTTCCCCCTCTGGTGTGCATCTTACCTTGGGTGAGAAATTGGTTTCTCCTACGTAGCTATCTAAAGATTGATTCCCGCCTGAATTGCAGTCTCTCCCTGCTACGCTTTGGGCTACAGGTCTGAATGATGTTGGTCTGCTCCAGAGTCCAGCTTACGTGGTTACTATTAAGCCTGATGTTAAATTGCTACATATTCCTCAGTATAAGATTTCTAATGACCGTGAACGAGCTTTATTGGCTATTATCTATGATCTGGTTCAGAAGGGTGTGGTGAAAGAGACGAGAGGTAATGTTTGCAACAGTCCTGTTCTACCTGTTCTTAAACGCACTGATCCTTCTCAGCCTCCTGTATATCGTTTTTTGATCAATCTTTGGGAGGTCAACAAGATTGTTGTTCCCCAGTTTCCTATGTTCCCAGATATCACTGCCTTGCTTACTATGATACCCGCTTCAGCGGCATGGTTCTCGGTTATTGACCTCAAAAATGCTTTCTTTAGTATTCCTATTGCTGAGGAAAGTAGGGATATTTTTGGCTTCTCTCTCGGAGGCCAAAGTTTCCGGTTCAATCGTGCACCTCAAGGATATTGTGAAAGTCCCTCCATTTACAGTCAGTCTTTGAAATCTCAGCTTGATGCTTTCATTTTGCCTCCAGGTGCCACTCTGATTCAGTATGTCGGCGATTTGTTAGTTGCTGCTGATTCGGAGGATGTCTGTATGGATGCGACTGTTTCATTGTTGCACCATTTGTCTGACCTGCATCACAAGGTGTCCCCCTCTAAGTTGCAATATTGCCGCCAAGAGGTTCCCTATTTTGGTCATCTCTTGTCGAAGGAGGGAAGACGATTGACCCCAGAACGAATTCAAGAAATAGCACAAATGTCTGTGCCATCCACACAAAAGGAGGTGCGTGCCTTTCTGGGCATTACCTCTTATTGTCGACAGTGGATTCCAAAATTTTCGTTATTGGCTAAACCTTTGTTGACACTCACGTTGAAAGATACACCACAACCTCTTCCTTGGACTGATGAATGTCAAAAGAGTTTTTCTGACTTACGTACTGCCTTGTGTTCTGCCCCTGTGTTAGGTACTCCAGATTACAGTAAGCCGTTCACACTCTATGTTCATGAAAGAGAAGGTTGCGCGTTGTCAGTTTTAACGCAGCAATTTGGAGACAAACAACGGCCTTGTGCCTATTTTTCGGCTACGTTGGATCCAGTAGCCAAGGCATTGCCTAGTTGTCTCAGAGCTACAGCAGCTCCAGCGATCTCTATTCGTCAATCTGCTGGATTGGTATTAGATAACACTCTTGTTGTCATTGTACCACATGCAGTAGATACTCTTTTGAATAGAACGAAAACACAACACCTCATGAGTGCTCGCTTGTCTGGATATGAGCTGACGCTCTTGGCTAGCCATATACACATCAAGCGGTGTAATACTTTGAACCAAGCAACATTGTTGCCCATCCCGGACGAGAAAGGCATTCAAGAACAGCTTGATTGTTTTCTCCGAACAGAGGAGGAGACGAAAGGCAGAATAGACTTAAAAATACACACCACTTGTGGACCTGGATGAGATCCTATGGGTGGATGGGTCTTGTTTCAAACTTCCAAATGGCGGGACGACTGCAGCTTATGCTGTTACCACCTTGCATACGGTAGTTGAGACAGCACGCATTGCACAGAATTCAGCCCAAGCAGCTGAATTAATTGCCCTAACGAGAGCATGTGTGTTTACTAAGGGAAAGAGAGTGAATGTTTACACTGACAGCCAATACGCCTTTGGTGTGGCTCATAGCTTCGGTCGCTTGTGGAAGGAAAGATGATTCTTTACTTCCCATGGGACTAAGATACAGCATGGTCAGTTGGTGACTGACCTTCTCGAATCACTTGCGTTGCCTACCCAAATAGCAATAATCAAGTGTAGTGCTCATAAGAAGATTACTGATAATGTGGGTCGCGGGAATGCCATTGCAGATGAGGGGGCAAAAGAAACGGCAAGAGATCCTACAAGTTGTATGTATGTTGCGGGCCCTGCAAGATGGGTCAGAGAGGGAGGAATGTGTGAGGACAAGATAGAAAGTGTGAGAATGATTCAAGAAGAGGCTACTGAGAAGGAATTGAGTTAGTGGAAAGAAAGTACGGGAATGTTGGACGCGACAGGGTGTTCAACGGAATTGTCAGAGAAACAACATTGGCTGTTACCAGATGCCTATGTACTACCTGTAGTTACTATGGCGCATTGTCCAGCCCACATTAGTGCGAAAGGCATATGCAAACTTTTGGCTTCAGTATGGCAGAATGAAGGAATTCCTAAATGTGCAGAAAATGTGGTAAAGCATTGCATTGTTTGTTTAATGCATAATCCAGGAAAGGGAACTCCAACTTCAGCAGGTCATTTTGCTCCCCCTACGTACCCTTTCGAGGTATTGCAAATCGATTACATTCATATGGATCATTATAATAACTTCAAGTATGTTCTGGTGATGGTGTGTGCCTTTTCCAGATGGATAGAGGCCTACCCCCTAAAGGACAATACTGCTTTGTCTACTGCCAAAGTTCATTTGAAGGAGTTTTTCCAGAGGTTCGGTTTGCGGCGCATTGTCTGGAGTGATAATGGGAGTGAATTTGTAGGCCAAATCATGCAGAAAGTGTGTACCGGTCTTGGTATTAGGCAGAAATTCCATGGGGCAAACCACCCTCAGTCAGCAGGTTTGGTAGAGTGCCATAATGGCACTCTCAAGCTTAAATTGGCAAAGATTCAGGCCAGCATGGGTCTTGCTTGGCCTGATGCCTTACCTTTGGCACTTTTATCCACACGATTTAACGTTCATTCTCGTTTAGGACTTAGTCCATATGAAGTCGTTTTTGGGCGCCCAGCCAATGTCTGGGGAGTCCCTCGACCTAAAAAGTATTCTGACATCCCATACCCAATGTTGATTGACTACTTGCATGACCTCACCCCTAAATTACATGTTCTTCACCAACAGGTTCAAAAATATCTGCCGGAGGCCTCTGCGGATACAGGTCCCTCCATCCAACCCGGTGACTGGGTCTGCCTGAAGAATTTCCAGCGGAAAAAGAGTCTGGAACCTCATTGGGGCCCGCCTCGGCAAGTCTTGTTGACAACACGTACAGCAGTAAAGGTCATCGGGAAAAAGAACTGGGTTCATGGCGTGCACTGTAAGAGGGTACCTTTGCCTCTACCTTTTGATCAGTGGGTTTGTAAGGGCATGAGTGATAGTGAAGGCGAAAGGGTCCCTCGATTTGTACCTTTTAGTAGTGCACAGCTGGATCAAATGAACTCTGAGATAGAAGACGACGACGTGTTGCAAGAAGCTGTACCATCACATTTGCGATTGAACACAGCAAATCCAGAAACTTTGTTTAAGGAGCAAACGATCCCTAATAAGACTCGGTACAATTTAAGACCCAGACAAAAAAAAGACAATTGAATTTTTCTTCTTCCTTTTTCTGATTACGTTTTTGAGAGACATTTTCTTTTTTTTCCACTATCCATCAAGTTGCAGGGTCATGGTAGGAGTCTTAAGCTGTGACCTGAGTTGTGACAGTAGGTCTGCAGGACTTGCAGTGTCATAGGACGGCTAATAATCACAGCTAAGTGATCTAGGAAGATTGCCGTGAGCAAAGCTTTAGAGTATGGATGTTAAAGTGGAAATTAATGATCAGAATGTAAAGATGAAAAGTAAATTTAAGAAATTATTGGTTAGTTCATATGGCATAACCTTATGTATTTTAATATGTTCATGTGTTTTATTAGCGTGTGTAAGTTGGGTTGTTTATACTATGCAGCAAGCACCTGTTCCAACTTCTGTTTCCTTATCTTTCCTTACTACTGCCTCCCCACATCGGTTTCATACACTCCCAGAACATGAACAGATTAGGACAGGAGAACAGAATACTTTAATAATTCATTTATTCAGTTATTGCATCAGCATCAACTGGTAATGAACACCACTGATTGCTGGGTCTGTGGGCTCATGCCCCATAATACAGAGAGAGGGATGCCATATTTAGTCTTTCCATTTTCCTATGAAGGCTCCGCTTGGGCCTATTTGGCTATGTTCTCTAATGTTTATCAGAACCAACTACGGTATCCTCCTGGTAGTCCATATGGTGGTGGAGCAGATTTTAGTCACAGTTCTTTGATAAAGGGAATAGTGGCCATGGCTAGAATTGCTGAGATTAGTAAGATTCCCGTGGATGAGAAAAGAGCATATGATGGCTGGAATGTAACCCGTTATGTTACTAGCCTTACAGAAAAGGCTAGGCGAAGGAGATCCCCACCAATTTGAGGTAATTTCTGCCTACAGATCAATGGCCAGAATGTTAAAAATCAACAGGAGAAGAGTGTCTGTTCCCATACTTGTGTCTATTCACCTCAGATTTCCTCACCGTTAGTGCCATCACAAGGCACATATTTTATCTGCCATGACAGAGCCTATACATGGCTTCCTACCTTCTTTTCAGGAACTTGCTATGTGGCTTTTCTTCCTCCAACATATACTGCTCCTTCAGTTCATCATAGGAAAAGATATGGCAGGGGAGTTATTGATTCGAAAGACACAGCAGGACAAGAAGGAGGTGACTTTATTAAAGGGTTGCTTCCTTTCTGGGGCCCGATGGCCAATAGCAGAGACATCAGACAACTAGTTTGTGTTGTTGAGGGTACCATAAATGTAACTTCTGGAGCCTTGAGTAATCAGGCGGATCGCCTTATGACTTTGCAGAACCGAATGGTTCTGGACATTGTCCTTGCAGATCATGGAGGAGTCTGTAAATTGATCGGGCCTAGTTGCTGTATTTATATTCCTGATAATGCCCCTACGGTATACCAAACTATTTCCAAGCTGCATATCATCTCATCACGGGAGATTGGTCTATGATGGGATGGTTTTGGGGACTACTGTCCACATGGGGAGGGAAGATACTAATATTCCTTGGAATGGTCTTGGCCATCATTTTCTCTTGTTGTCTCTGTGTACAGTGTGGACCTGCCATCTGTGGTCTTTGTGCCACTATGTGTGTCCCAAAGCCTGTGTAACAGAAAACAGATAATATTAGAATGATGCTACAGCAACAGCTCGACGACCTCATGGCCATTGACATCGACTCAGACTAACTTGAGTCCTTGGTGTTTTGCCTGAGTAATGGCAAAAGGATGGTCTGAAGTTGTTCGATTTCTGACTTCATCCCGTATTCAGCCGCCATTTTGTGTCTCATCGCCATTTTGTGTTTCCCTCACGCAGGTACCACGGTGGACAAAGTGTTTTTGCTTTTCTCAGCTGCTGCATGTCCTTTCTGTTAAAGAGTAACTCCATTGCCCTTGTTTACGAAACCGATGTCAGGGTCTGGCCGAGTTTGTTAATCCATGTCTGGGTTGATTGATCCCCATCTCGACTGACTATTTACCTTCTCCTATTCTCTCCTTACATTATCTTATCCGACTGGCCTTCGCTATTCTCTCCTTGTATTCTCCTGTTACACAACTATCCTTTGAGGCACACAAATACGTCCTGCCACCTGCAAATTTGATTGTTGGTACTAGTACTGATTAATGTGTTGGGAGGAGTAACACACAGGGTCTGGGAAAGGGGCGTTTTTGAGACACCTGATAGCTTGTTTTCCAACTTTTCTTATTGGTTCGATTTGTATGTGTAAGGAGTGAACTCTGTAAATGTGTTTCTTATAAAAGATTGTGCGCCACGGATTGAAGTGGCAGTCTCCTCAGAACCCACCTTGGCTGCAACTTCTGGGATAACTGTGCTTGGCTGCAGCTAATAAACCTGGCTTTCCATGCTCAACAGAGTGTCTTGTGTCTCTGTTCGACAAGGCAGGTGAACTCGGGGATTTAAGGTGTGCCCTGCGCTGCCAGGCCCATAAGGCCTGGTTCTCCACTGGAGTCTGCCCCCGGGAGGTCAGTCGTCGCGTCTACAGGCAAGTCCACTCCAATAATACCGGGGCTGCGTGCGTGAGTCCAGCCTCTCAATGCCAGCCAGTAGGCACCTTCGGGTCAGAACCCACTCTCTAGGCCCGTTCCCCTCATCTTCCCCACCAGGCCCACTGCTGGGAGGCCATCAATTGCTCCCCTGGGCCCGGGGACGCAGACTAGACCTCCGTACTGCCCTTTCAACCGCCGCTGCCCGGCCGCCGAAGAATAATTAGGCTGATCCCCTTCTTCCCTACACCTCAGCAATGCTTTAGGTCAGTATCCCCCTGGGAAGGGGCAGCACCTTACTTTACAGCTCCGGAGCGTAGCACCCAGACAGGGCCCCAGTCAGCCGGGGTGTGCCCCTAGGTCCCCAGCCAGTGCAGGCCCAGCGCCAGAAGCCCTTCTCCAATTCAGGCCCCCCTTGGCTATGGGCTCCAGGGCCGATGTATGCACTGCACGGGCCCCTGCACTACTCGCAACTCCAACGTGGCCCGATCTGACCACCGCGGGACGGGCTACAGGCCCCTTCCAGCCTCGTGTGCGGACAAAGCCCCCAGGTCACACCCCCCGGGGAGTGTCGCTCTCCTCTTACTTTCTGGCCTTCTGGGGGTCGATGTGTTCCCCGAGAGCCCACCTCAAGGTAAATAGCCGGAGTCCGCCTCTGGGGATTCGCCAAACACGAGCTCCCAGCTCTACTGCTCAGATCTAGGCCTCGCCGCACTGCCGCCTCACAGGGACCAGGATCGGGCCACCTTCCCTCGGAGCCCCCGGCACCAGGAACTCCTGAGGGGCAGGCCAGTACTGTCAGATACCACCGCAGGTCCCGCGGGTCTCGTCAAGCCAAGCCAGGGAATCGCCCCGCGTGCTGGTCACCCTCAGCACCACCGCCACTCCAAGCGCCGGGACCCGCGAAAATCGTGGTCAACCTCGCTGCGTAGGCCCCACACTGCACGACCGCGATCTCCGGCCCCCGACGCACAAATCACTCAAAACTTCGCTAGGTGCTCGCCGCTGGGCTCCGGTGCAGGATTCTCCCCTCTGGGTCGCACTAGAGCGGGGGGAGGCAGGATAGAGTCAAGGATCAAAGTCGGGCGAGACGGAGCTCAGTTAAGCTGCATCCGCCATGATGACTCTCTTGGCCATGCCCCGTACCATATCATCTTTGATTTGCCCAATATACTCTTTCTCCTGTTTATTCTGTGATTGTTTCACCAGTAAAGAGACCATTTTGTTACTATGCTCCTAGCTAAATGCTTTGGGACGCAGGAGGGTCATATTGGCCCTGTTGGTATACATTGAATGTAATTTCTACTACAATCCTCTGTAGGAGAAGGGAAGAAGATGATTTGTGAGCCACCTTGGCTTGTGAGAACTCCTCCTCCAGTGCCTGCCTCTCCTTTGCCCTTTGCTGATTCAGCGTAGTAGCCAAAGAGATACATTTGCCGCATATGACCACTTTGATTGCATCCCATGTAGTCAGATATGAGGTCTCCCTTGGATCATTCATCTGAAAGAACTCCCTTCTCGTCTTCCGGAGTTCATGTTGGAAGAGACAATCACTACCGAGTATGTTGGGAAAACCCTGTTCCCGATACCCGGGGTGTGGAGTGGGCCAGTCAAAAATTGTTTCTAAGTGAACATGGTCTGGTATAACAATCAGATGTTTCTTCGCTGTTTGTATGGTGTGCCATTATTGTTGGCTGAGAAAACTGTATTCTGTCTTGAAATATGTCTTGTGAGCGTGAGAGAAAAATGTATAGTCATGTGCATTGAAGTTCAGGGTCCTCCAAATATCAATAGCGATGGAGAGCCAATTTTGCAGCTTTCTTGAAGATCCCAGTGTGGGACCTGTGGGGGTGAGTTGTGTCTAGAGAGAGGTCCCATATTAAATTAAAGCCCCCGAAGAGGATTATGTTCCCTGTTGCAAACTCACCCAAGATAAAAAGTACTGAGAAAAGAAATTCGGACTGTCTGGATTAGAGTCATAAACTGTGGCTATCGTGCAACCACGGCTCCTCAGGAGGCGCCTCACCATCAGGAATCTTCCCCCTTTTTCAGCCTTGATGTCTTGTACTTGGAAATGGGCTGAGGAGCGAAATGGCAAGGTTACTGTGTCCCTTGTAGTGCTACCAGATAAAAATGGTGATCTCCAAGACATTTCCACAGTCGCTGTCTCTTACTGGGGAAGTTGAAAGCCCCTAACATTCCAAGTCAATGCTAAAACTAGAAGGGCTCCTAAATCTCAAAGTTACCCTCTCGCCCCAAGCAATCCAGCAGTGCCCCCCCTGGCAACCAAACCCTACCCAATTTCTCCCCCAAGACCTGACACTCTGCCATGCAAGAAACCGAAACAAATACAAAACTCTGTAAACCAAAAAAAAACTAAAACAACAAGTTAAATATTTCCCAGTAATATGTTGACTCATCAGTTTAGGAAACCTCATGGTGTAGACACAAACCCACACTATCAAACCCCGAGTAGAAAGAAAATGTACACCTTCTACTGTTAAAAGTAAAATATTCAGTTTAAGCCAGGTTCCTAAGGCCCAGAAGAGCAGCTGCTTCAGCTATCTTAGTAAAATGGCATTGCTTATTATTATACTCAAAGGCTATACCAAAGGGATGGGTCTACCTATATCTGATTTGTCCAGCTTTTAAGTCTGTAGTGATGGGGCAACACTGCAGATGACGGGTTAAGGTGGCCTGAGCCACATCCTGGAAGAATGAGCATGTGGTACCTGGGAATTCAATAGTATCACTTTTCCTAGTTCTCTGAAGCACCACTTCTTTAATCCTGAAAAAGCTACATTTTGCTAGGATGTCCCTGGGGCATCTGCCCCCTTCAAAAAATTAGGGATCAACCCTACGAACATGTTCCAACCTCATCCATGGGTGATAACCTCCCAGCAAATTTAAAAAAAGGCCTCCGATGAAGGCCTCCGGGTCTGGTCCCTCACTGCCCTCCTCAAGGCCCTGCACCTTGATGCTGTCATGGTGGGAGCAGTTCTTTAAGTCTTCACATATAAGGAGGGTAGATTGCAATTTTGCCCTTAAATCAGTTGTCGCTTCCTCCATAGGTGTCACCGCTGTTCAAATTATTGAGCCTTCATTCCTAAATCCAGGATGTGTGTACCCACTGAGTCCACATCAGACTGGACAGAGACCAGACAGGAATTTATCTCTGTCTTAAAAATTCTAAAGAAAGCATGGTTGTCTATTTTGATTTTTTCACGTAGGTCCTTCTTAATGTCTCGTAATAAAGCTACAGGATCATCTCCAGTTAGCACCAAGTTGTCCTTCCGAAGTGGCAGCGCTCCCCCTGTTCTGGACTCCGTCAGGATGAAGTAGCTCAAAACTCTGTTCACCTGGCTTAGATAATCAGGGGTGGTGGAGTGTATGACCGCTAGATTGTAGGTTTCTGGGCACAACAACTCACACAGCATGTTCCCGGCCACCCTCCGGGTGAACTGTATTGTCCCGGTTCAAATAGCAGGATTCAATCACTGGCTGTCAAGCATATCTCCAAGGTCAATTCAAGACTCTTCTTAGTAATATTGTAAGTCTTCTTCCTGTAGGTTTGGGGCCTACACCTTTTATATGTGTGGAGTCCCTCTCCACCTCATTCTTGTGAAATGAGGAGATATTGCGTAAGCAATGTAGAGAGCGTTATCCCTGAGGTGACATAAGAAATTGAAAAACTCCCAACAGCATCCAGGTTAAATGTATAGCTCCCTGGGGCAACATGCGTGAGATAGGGAAACCAGTAATACTCTTGTATAGGCTCCTTCCAGCAGCTAATCAGACCTCAAGCAGTCCAGACATCGCAGACTCCAAATTTTTTTGCCATCATCTTAAGCCCAGGGAGTTAACCTCAAAAGATTCGATATAGTATTCAGATTGTTGCCAAATAGAGGGGAAACAGACTTAGCTCTATGGTGCAATCAGAGATTGAAAATCCAACTTGCGGAAACCAAATCAAACCACTAATCACCGAGGGGTCAAACTGGGACACCATTCTCTCTCTGCCAGGCCGCTGTACACTCCACTGAATGGAGTCCCCACCACATCCATATCAAGATAAGGTGCCCACCGGAGACTCTACCTGCCTCATAATGCAGCTGCCCCCACCACAGCCCCAGGCATCTCCTCCTGATCAGGACAGAATTATGCTTTAGTTGCGGCCACCATTTCCCCCTGCCAGGCCACTCCAGTCCCCGCACCAATTCTCTGTGCCTCCGCTCTACTCGATGATTGTTGGGCAGCGGACTGCTGTCCGCTCGTACTCCGCTCTACATCTCGCTGGGTCGGATTGGTTGAGCCCAGTAATGACCTGTTTCGCAGGATCCAGTGAGGAGCCTACATGGAACACATTCACACAGCTATGATGGTTCACTTTCTCTGCTTTAAAAGTAAATGTTATGGAAATGCAATTTAAAATATGCCATAATTAGAGGATTTGCAAATGGAGCTAACACTTGATGGCAAATGACTTCGCTTGAGCAGGTATTAACTCTCTTGTGGAAAAATGTGGGGGATATTTAGAAGAGGTTAGCCTTGTTTTTCTAGTTAATTCTATGAAATGAGCCCTCTTCCATATTAAAATTCAAGCAGGAAAAAAATACCTCCACTTGATCTTTTCAATTTAGGACATTTGACTAGAATGGGATTGAACACCTTGACTACAGTAATGCGAATCCCGGGGAAATGTAAAGATTGAATGAAAAAAACTTGACTTTTTTATTGTCTGCCATCTATTGTACAGAAAGGAGAGTTCAAAGGCACTGAAATATTCATTAAAGCATTAAGCTGCTAACTTTACCGTCATCTAAAGAAGACTTTTTTTTGTATAATTCAAATAATTGTATACATATACACACATGCACTCATAGGCACACACACACACATTTCAACCCAGAAGGCACGGCCACAACACATGCATACAAATACATCCACCATGCTCCTGACCTGTTTATTACGATTCCCTACAATTCACTGCAAAAGTGAGGTATAACACAATAAAAAAACACACTAGTGTTATGATGTCTTGACCTTCATTTGTTATACTCTGTCACTTGTTGCTCTTTTCTCTTCATATGTTTTATTGCTTTTGCTACTGAGCAATAAAACATGATACAACAAAACTGTGCTAAGGAAACTTGATTTTAGCCGGCTTCTCATGCTCATGTAGAGACCAGCAGTAGCCGGCACTGATCGCGGGTGGAGGGGTAGGGGGAGGTTTAAGGAGATAAGGGGGTAAAAATAGAAAAATAAACTTACCTGATCGCCCCCTCTCTCCTAGTTGTCCCTCAGTTGTGGCCGGTAGGAGGAAGCACCTAGGCTCACCTGAGCATTTTGATTGGTCTGAGCGCAGTGGTTTGGTGTTCAGCCAGGGCATGAGAGCCTGGGCATGTTCTCCACTCAGGCTGTACTGCAGCCTGGGTGGAGAACATGCAAATGCGCATAAGCCAAACATTCATGCGCACTTTCAGTGTGCCCACCACTCCTCGCTCTGCTCCTCTGTAACCAGGGCAGCTCAGGCCTGCCCACAAAGCTGCTGCAGCAGGAACAAATAAAATGATAATACCTTTCAGTTATCATTTTTTTCCCTTTATTTACACTGCTTAAAATGTTTAAAAGCAGTGGGGCAACGCTCCTCCCCCTTAGCAGAGGAGTCGTCACAGGTAGAGGCTTCTATAAGTGATCCGGGTTTTGGCATCAATTTAATTGAATATAAAACTGTATTTGTGAAATGTAAAAGCGTACTCAATGTGGTTCTGAACACTTTTCATACAGTTTCTCTAGTCACCCTCATTTAACCTAGAGTATAATCATACTTTATTTGACTAATTCAAGTTAAAAAAAAAACAAAAAAACAATACAGAAGTTAAGTCACAGAGGCATACATTTGCACCGGAAAACATACTGACATGTGACACTTACGTCTTGCAAGTTTCGTAGGTAATTTTTAAGCTGTATTCTGAAAGTACAGTCAGTTTTTTCTCGATTATGTATTATAGAACAATTGTGCAATGACTTGAAAAAGCGGTTTTAATATCAACTGATGTTTTCAGGTGGGAGACATATATGGGAGAGATATAATGCATTAAATATGTAACATATCACCCATAATCCCCCGCTCTGCTTTTACACTGATGATTTATTCATGTCCCCATTAGACATCCTATGTAGGATTATTTACTTGCCATAGGGCCCACTCGGATATCATAAGAAGTGACATTTACAACTGCATTAAAAAGAGAGAAGAATGAAGACATTTTACAGACAATAACATGCCGGTTGAGTCCCACTGATATTTCAACTTTTTTCCCCTCCAACTATATAAAGTGTGTATAATTCATTTCCGAAAACTGTATTTATTTGCCTCTGGATAAAAGTAAAAAAGACTGAATTCTGGCTCTAAATATAATATTCCAGTTGCTGTTTACCTCGGTCCCGAGGATGAACAAGAAAAACGGATAAACAAATAATGATATCTGTAAAATCGGATTGATCTGAAACTTAGGAAAGTGGAGCAAACTTTCTTTACCAATAGGGAGAAAATACAGAGTTTTGCAAATTGGATGTGAGTGAGTGGTTTAGTTCCACTATGATATATATTCCCAGTACAGTGGTTATCGAAAGTATTCTCTGCTCCTAACATTAATTGTATCCCAAAATAATTCATTGTTTACGATAAATGTTGTGTACTACCTGTACTTGAAGCGTGTTGGTGCCATAGATAATGCAAGAAAGCAGCATTTCTTTCTTCTCACTTATTCTTAGTGATAGTTGTGTAAAGTCCAACATGGAAGCACACCCTGGACATTGCCTCAAAACAGGTCACCATCAGGTCTATCTATTAACTTTCTGGGATGGAAAATACTGGCTTGGACAGCATCATTTATGTCTCTCCTGCCAACATTCTAATGAAATTCTCGTTGTAGTTCACTCAATCTTCAGCTGCATAGTGTTCTACAGAGGCCTTCTACAACAATTTTATTAATGTCATCATTGTACATATACAGTGACGTTTGAGTCTTAACTGTTCAATGCTGGAAAATATACCCTGATGCTTAATTCAAGGAGTAAACTCAGTAACACGTGTGTCTGGATTGCTGGCTGTCGGAGTTGAGCAAGAAAAATATATTAGATATATATGCACTTCAGAGATGCAGGCTAATGTCAACTTTGCACTTCTAGTTCACGTACAGAAGACAAGCCACAACTACATATCCATAGGTTGTTAGGAATTGATTTCATTTGTAAGAGAACATTTACATAAGCAGAAGCCTCCCTCTTTCCAATAATCTGTTGGAATACACTTTAATTTTCAATGAACCCTAACAACATTCTCACAGGCAGGAATGTAACGATGACTGTTATGCAGCAAAGTCATCTTGTGCCCTGGGCACCCCCAATTAATTTGCAGACAGGTACTGGTGGTAACTGACTCTGACTGACCCTGTTCTCTGCCTGACCAGGCCCAGGACCAGTGCAATGCTGAAGACATACTTAAAATACAGTGGTGGAAAAAACGACATACACTCGGGTACACAATGGGTTAGGTTACCCCTTTGACTTGCATGCCCTCCCTTATAAAGCTCCCGTTTCTAATAGGGCAGGGGGATTGGAACTACTTTTAAGTCCCTAGTATATAATAGAAGTACACTATGTAGAGAGTCTGGGATATCTCCAATGGGTATACATAAATATATGTAGGTAATACTAACTTTTATCAGAGTGTAGTGTTACGTATTTGTTGTGCTCATAAAGGCAAAAATGAGACACATACTCAAGGATAAATCTGAAACCAATTTGTAAAAATAATGTTGGTTTTTATATAATTTTTAAAACAAAGAGCACCGTTCCATGGTAAATACTTTCGGAGACACATTTTCGATAAATATATCACTTCTCTGTGCAATTACATATAACAGGAAACAAGGGGAAAAGCAGAAAAATGCATAGATATTCAGGCAATGCTTTCATAAAGTTCACCTACTTGTTTCAGGTCAATGCCGGAACAACATCCAAAGTTCCAGCAGGAGAAGTTTGGGAGCATCCTGGATTGGCCGGAAGCAGAGTGTTGAGGTCTTGAAAGCTGGTACGCAAAGATGAAAGGGACCGCTTGAAAATGCATTTCACAGACAGACTTACAAGTAAGTCTGGTGGCTCTCCTGGAGAGAGGAGGTCATAAGGGATTGTGGATCGCAGGAGCAAAGCTGTGTAGTCAGTGCTGGGGCTGGTGGGGCCAGCTACAGAGTGAACAGTCAGCCGGGCTTTGTGCATCTTGAGGTCCTCGTGGTCAGGAGCTGGCAACTCGGAGAGGTGATCTTGAAACAGCTGGGGCACTCAGGAAGTGGATCTCGGGTGTAACAACGTTCCTCAATGGGTGCTTGCTTCTGGTGCTTCAGGAATCCAGAATGGATTCTTATTCTCCGTGTTTGCCATTGGGGTCTGGTTCCCCGGGTACTGGTAGGCCATGGATCAGTAGGTCCTGGTGTCTCTATACTTGGTGGTGAGACAGATTTGACCCTCTGGAGCTTTTGTAAATTTTTCTGGATTTGATGGAATTAGTGCCTGCAGTGCAGGGAGCTTCTGGGTGATTTCCTGAAGGATGGAGGTGCTCAGGGCACAGGGAGTCCGTTCAGGTTCAGGATGACACAACAGCAGTGATTGTCGAGTCCTGGGAACAGCAGGCAGCGTTTGGCACGTTTTCTTCTGCAGTAGGGTTTCCGTTTTGAGCAACGAGTCTTCTTTATCCTTGTCTTCTTGTGTACGTCAAATCTGATGATCAGGTCTTGGGGTGAAACCTAAATACTGAATTTTGGGTTGTTACCAGGGGAGACGGGTAGTAGCCAATGGGCTACCTACCTTTAGTTTGTCTACACCCTCTAGTGACCACTTCCTGTGGGAAGAGGCCCTAACCTAGCCCTGATCGGAGGTTTTCTCACCATCTCAAGATGGTGGAATTTCATGAGAGGGGTTTACAGCCTCGCCCTAGGGGTGGTGTGGGCTAAGTGGGAACCCTACTTCTAATCAAACTAATTTTCCCTCCTTCCTTCTCAGAAAAAGTAAAGCAGGAAAGAGGCATGGCTTTCCCCACTATCTGAAGGTTCCCGGGTTTTGATTTCAAAGGCAGCTTCGCCTTTGAAGCTTCCCACTCAGGAAGGCCATCCATTCCTGGAGGAGTTAAGAAGCACCTCTGCCCAGAGCCGGCTTTGTCTCTGCCCTCTTTAAGTGCTGCTTATCGCCCTATAAGGTCAGAAACATATCTGATAGTGACAGGCAGACAAAAACAAGTCAGGAACCCCACCAATCCTTGCTAGGTTATTTAGGAGACCCTCTAAGAGGATTTGTTGTCTGAATTTATGAATAAATCTACCACTGCCATCAGTGAGGATTTATTAAGACAAGATGTTTGGTACCAAACACTGCAGGAATCAGTGAAATCATCATGGAGCTAAGAAACTCATGTTGACAAGTATTCAACCCATGTGCTCTTTATGGCTTCCCTGTGCACTTACATCTCAGAATAGTCTGAACATTGTAGGGCCATATCTACTTATGCTGAAATGCCCACACATTGGATATGATGCATTTGTCACCCCGAGTGGGACGGGTATGCTCAGACGTGAGTCCCGTGCTCTCCACGCCACTGGAGTCAAGCTATCCTGGCTGAAGATGGCTGATAGCCAGAAACCGGTCCTAGGATGCTTGATTCCGGTCCAGGAAAGACATGGTTTGGCAGTTTGGGCTGGACTGTTCCCATGAGGCACAGGGTCAAGGCTGATTTGCATATGGCCATGGCTGAACTGGGGTGTTGTGGTGAGCAAAAAAACGATGGATTTAGGCCCAGATCTCTGTACTGGGGTGAATGTATGACATTGTTCTGCATTCTGTCCACCAACTGTTGTTTGCATTTGTCACCCCGAGTGGGACAGGTTTGCTCAGATGTGAGTCCCGTGCTCTCCACGCCACTGGAGTCAAGCTATCCTGGCTGAAGACGGCTGATAGCCAGAAACCGGTCCTAGGATGCTTGATTCCGGTCCAGGGAAGACATGGCTTGGCAGTTCGGGCTGGACTGTTCCCATGAGGCACAGGGTCAAGGCTGATCTGCATATGGCCATGTCTGAACTGGGGTGGTGTGGTGAGCAAACAAACGATGGATTTAGGCCCAGATCTCTGTACTGGGGTGAATGTATGACATTGTTCTGCATTGTGTCCATCAACTGTTGTTTTTGCAATGTCACCCCGAGTGGGACGGGTATGCTCAGACGTGAGTCCTATGCTCTCCACCCCACTGGAGTCAAGCTATCCTGGCTCAAGACAGCTGATAGCCAGAAACCGGTCCTAGGATGCTTGATTCCGGTCCAGGGAAGACATGGCTTGGCAGTTCGGGCTGGACTGTTCCCATGAGGCACAGGGTCAAGGCTGATCTGCATATGACCATGTCTGAACTGGGGTGGTGTGGTGGGCAAAAAAACGATGGATGTAGGCCCAGATCTCTGTACTGGGGTGAATGTATGACATTGTTCTGCATTCTGTCCATCAACTGTTGTTTTTGCATTTGTCACCCTGAGTGGGACGGGTATGCTCAGACGTGAGTCCTATGCTCTCCACCCCACTGGAGTCAAGCTATCCTGGCTCAAGACAGCTGATAGCCAGAAACCGGTCCTAGGATTCTTGATTCCGTTCCAGGGAAGACATGGCTTGGCAGTTCGGGCTGGACTGTTCCCATGAGGCACAGGGTCAAGGCTGATCTGCATATGGCCATGTCTGAACTGGGGTGGTGTGGTGGGCAAAAAAACGATGGATGTAGGCCCAGATCTCTGTACTGGGGTGAATGTATGACATTGTTTTGCATTCTGTCCATCAACTGTTGTTTTTGCATTTGTCACCCCGAGTGGGACGGGTATGCTCAGACGTGAGTCCTATGCTCTCCACCCCACTGGAGTCAAGCTATCCTGGCTGAAGACAGCTGATAGCCAGAAACCGGTCCTAGGATGCTTGATTCTGGTCCAAGGAAGACATGGCTTGGCAGTTCGGGCTGGACTGTTCCCATGAGGCACAGGGTCAAGGCTGATTTGCATATGGCCATGTCTGAACTGGGGTGGTGTGGTGAGCAAAAAAACGATGGATTTAGGCCCAGATCTCTGTACTGGGGTGAATGTATGACATTGTTCTGCATTATATCCATCAACTGTTGTTTTTGCATTTGTCACCCCGAGTGGGACGAGTATGCTCAGACGTGAGTCCCGTGCTCTCCACGCCACTGGAGTCAAGCTATCCTGGCTGAAGACGGCTGATAGCCAGAAACCGGTCCTAGGATGCTTGATTCCGGTCCAGGGAACACATGGCTTGGCAGTACGGGCTGGACTGTTCCCATGAGGCACAGGGTCAAGGCTGATTTGCATATGGCCATGTCTGAACTGGGGTGATGTGGTGAGTAAAAAAACGATAGATTTAGGCCCAGATCTCTGTACTGGGGGGAATGTATGACATTGTTCTGCATTCTGTCCATCAACTGTTGTTTTTGCATATGTCGATTTCTCGGCACCAAGGTACGTAACCTGCAATGGTAGAGTGCGTAGCCATGGTGAGGGGCCCCTAGTGTGGTACAACCAGTGCCTCAGCCTGAGATGACCCTCTTCAGTACCAATTGTCCTAGGTACCAGAAGTACCATCTACTAGGGACTTACAGGGGTAACTGAATTGTGTCCATCGTGGTACAGATTTTGGGAAAGAGATCGGCACTGGGGGCTTGGTAAGCAGGGACCCAGTGCACTTAAAGTTCGAAATTGCATCAGACATCGAGCAAAAAGTGGGGGCTAACCATGTCAAGAGAGCCACTTTCCTTCACAGACTGTGAATAATCCTTAGTGCTTTGGGCAGCCAATGAAAGTCTTACAGCATGTACCCCCATACAGTGAGATACAAAAATCTAGCATGTTCTACCAAATGTTCATCACTACTATGCCAACTTTAGCAGCTCCTTTGATCACTTCATCTTCAGTAATATGCAGAACGTCTAGAACATTTCATAATGCATGGTGTGCAACAGTTCACATCTGCAACAGTACAGATCTAAGGAATATGTAGAGTAGAACCTTCTTTTTTAATAGGATGTGGATTGCCATTGAACGATGATGTTGAAATTGAGATGGCTTTTCCTTCTAGCCTTCTAGCTGAAACTTACAAAATCTTGATACTAGCTATAGTTTTTGCATTTCTACATACTATAATCATGGAAAATAACAAGATCTATTTTCGGTGTGGAGACTTTCAAAACCTGCTCTGTTACACTTGCTTCGAGGGGATGTAATGTTTGGCACAAGAAAAATGTTAGTATACAGGAATTTGCATCACAGCCCATGGGCTGTTGCATTGGAATGCCCGTGTATCACACTTGAGACACCCATTGAGGTAAAGTAGATTATAGAAGCACACAGCAAACTTTGTGATGATTTAGGCAATTTTCCAAGGCAAAATATAGTTTGTGTTGGAAGATTAATCACAACACTTTCCACCAGGTATGCATCACTTTTTTGAAGCAAAACTGGTCGAAAATGTAGACAAAGTATCGCCAGAATAGGAAAAACACTTAGCTATATCAGGTCCTTACACACACATGATTGTGACTGCAGGGGCTGAAACACACATGGGTAGCTATGTCAATTTACTAGTCAAGCTGAGATCTCTTTGCAAACAGCAGAAAAATATAGGCATGGTAGCTAGGCTTAGAGTTGTGGGCCTGTATTACCATAAGGTCACCCTTACCCTTATTATGGTGAATGTGCTGCCCTCAGGGCAGCCCTGCACGCGAGTTGCCCTGAGGACAGTGCATTCGAGTCAAACAAGGAGCGGATGCTTCAAAGTTGGTTGTTTCATGGTGCAGGCAGCACGCAACTGCACTTTCAAGAGGAGACAAAGAGCCCCTTTCAGGTGGATGCAATGAGTGACTGTAACCACTGGCAAATGGGGTGTTTGGGTTCCATGAAACCCCCTTTGACTCCTCGTTAAGGCTACCTTTAGGAGGTAAACATAAAGTGTGCATCATTTGGTGGCGCACTTTTAGTATGACTCCTAAAGACATGTTTGACTCTGCACCCATGTCCATAATTTTGCATGGGTGCAGAGGCAAAGGGGATCCCTCATTTGCTTGGGGCCATGACCCTACGCAAATGAGGGAACACCCTCCAATGATAGTGCTGGCAATACATGTGCTATCAGTATTACAGGGCTCGTACAAGTATCTGTGGCCCCTTCTGTGACACCAAAATGCCCGGGGGCACACAAAGCAGGCAAACATTCCAGTTGTGGCCCCAGGGCTTTTTTCTGTAAAACAGCACCTGGGCCTTATTACACACAAGTTGCGCTTTTCATGTTTGTGCCATAGCGAACCTTTAATTAGGTGTACCATGCGCAAACAGGTAAGGTGGGCTCTATTACAGAGAGTGTGCTGCCCCCAGGGCAACTGCATACTTTTGCTGCCCACATCGCACCACTTTCAACTGAAAATGGAGCGGCTGCTTTAAAGTTGCTCCGTGTTTTACTGTGCAGAAGCCAACCTTTCTGCGTTTTTAAATTGGGTTAGACATCTCTTTGCAGGCATGTTCAGTGAGTGATTGCCTCTACCTGCAAGAGGATGTCTGAGAGGATCCATAAGACCTCCTTGGTCCCTTCCCAGGCTGCCTTCAGGAGGCGGACTGACAGTGCTTCACCTTTTTGTGGCACACTTTCAGTGCACTCTCAACAGCTTCTTTGGCTTTGTGCCCACATCCATAATATTTAGCAGGGTCATAGTTAAAGAGATTCCCTCATTTGCCTGGGAGCTAAGTCCCCATGCAAATGAGAAAACACCCTCTTGAGATAACGCTGATGCTAAATGAGCGCCAGCGCTATCTGTATTACAGTAGGGGTGCATAAGCGTCTGAGGCCCCTTTTGTAATACCAAAGTGCCCCTGGGCGCACAAAAAGGGAGTACATGCCTGTTGCGCCCCTTTTGTAAAACCAAAGTGCCCCAGGGCACACAAAAAGAGTGTACATGCCTGTTGCACCATGGGGCACTTTCTGCAATACAGCCCCTAGTGTTCAAAATCCAGGGTATGATGGAGTCAACCACCCGGAGAACGGTGCAAGATTTGAAAACCATCATATAGGTTGCATGCCATATTATTATCTCCTTGTAACAACATAGTCCATATTCAGACTCAACATAAGGATCAGTCTAACTCTAAACTGCATGTGCATGTAGTTTATCCCACATGGACACATAGTCAACCACTCACCTTAAGCTCCATGTCATAGATGGGCCATGTTTAATTTGCTTAAGGACAACATGTGGCAATATGTGTATCACTTTTTCACACATGCTGTGCATTTCCATTTGTATTTTAAGATATTAGTCAGGATTATATGCTGTTTTATTAGAATCGTTTAATCAAATTATATACACCCAATTACACAGTATGGTAACAAACAACAGCAAAATACTTTTTGATCATTTTTTTTTAAATCAGTGATTATTCCTACCACAATAAAAAAGTAATCTACTGAAGTTTACGATGGTTTAAAAGACTACTTTAATGAAGGTGGAGTCAAATGCAATCATTGTTAATTTGATGAAAACACATAAACTGGCAATTTTAACAAATGAAGTAAAATGCCCATTAAAATTCAGAATAATGTTTGTCATTGTCATATATTTAAGTGTAACTTATGCAGTTCTTCGCTTTCTGTACATTTTACAACTGAGAATATTTTCTGTTCGGTTATCTAGACATTATGATAATTTATAACATTCTCATTGAACCTCAAATGAAGTAGGGTAGTACTACAGTCAGTAATACCCATCACATCGTTGTTACCAGTGATGTATTGACATGCAATGTTATAAACTTGTACACTTTTAGAGAAAGTTAAACCTCATTGACTATACTTTTTTAGACTCAACTGCAGAGCTACGTTTCTGCCGTCATCATTTTGTATCAATGAATAATGCTAGCATATTCGTGAAACAAATCAGTGAATGGTTCCTTAAAGCCGCTGTGGAAAGTTAAACAACAATGACTTCCATTGAAGTGTAAAGTGTCTGATTTGCATCTCAAATAAGACGTTGTTAAATGTAATAGGATTGCAATGACATTTTTGAAAATAGAGCAAACGCCATTCGTTTTTTTCAACAAAAAAAAGAATAAACAGAGTGGTCCTCGTAGAAACAGTGATCTGCCTAGCTTCACTTCCTTCTGCATTCGGCTGCAGTCGAGGGTTCTGTAATAGTGCTTTCCTTAAATATGTCAATCAAAAAATGCACGGGGGTAGGTAAGTTAAATTGTATTGTATTCGATTAATTGACTTCATTAAAAAAACTAGGAAACATTCAAAACATTGTGCAAAACCTTCGTAGTCGAGTTGACTAAGTGATTCTAAAAACTGGCAAATAGTTATAGAAAAAAATTGAATGCCACAAACTTGTACACATATTGAGAACTTTTTTTTTTATTTTAAATGATTTGCAAACATTTTGTACACCAACAACAATGTTCAGATAGGTTCTTTGTGTTCAGGCAATGTCTTGCTGTGTCATTGCAGAGTGTCAGTTTGTTTCTGAGCATGTCCTACATTGTGTAAATTGTCCATTCTCTTCCTGAACCTCCTGGCAGCAGCACAGAAGGTGAATGAACAACTCATATTTATGATCCCAAAATCTGCACCCTAAATTTGTGTATGATTCTGAAGCCCATAATGACCCGAATTCTTTTGTTGGGATAAGCATAAATCTCATGCACAGTATTTTCAGCCGAGCTGATTTGTACAGGAGTTTGGATGTTCATTGAGTTGTAGGATTCAATGATTAGAGATGAGAATCTATTTTTTGTCAACTACAAGATATCTTTCTCTCGACTTAATAAGTCTGAGCTCAGCTTTCAGGGCCCGTCTGGTCGGTAAACTTTTCCATATGCGGGCAATTTTCCGAACTTTGAGCACCTCCATCAGGTACAAGGAAGATGGATTGCTTTTTCCTCTCTCCTTCAAAAAATAACCTAATTTTGTACTTTACGCTGTCCGTCTTTGAACTGACGGCTAGAGGACAACTTTTCAGAAAATCTGCTTTGCATATGAGATCCTCTTTAAGTATGTAAAACTACAATCAGAGTGTGGCATTGATGTACTACTTGGCAAGGGGAAAATGATTGGTCCTGCTGCATTCGATCAGATAAAGTATAGTTGTGATACGACCCAGCATACCTTGATGGCCATGTAAAAAATGCTGGGAGGAGTTCCACTCTTGTTACAGTTAAGATTGGAGAGGCTGTTTCACTATGTAACTTGGTGTGGAGTCTACATACGCTAAAGGTGAGGCTAGCCATCTATGTCTTATTTTTGCTAGTTGAAGTCTTAAGGAACCTTTTTCTGTTACTCAAATACAGAGGTAGTTGTATGCTACACTATAGCAAACCATTGCTGGACCAGAATCCCATTTTTTGTGGCTTTGGTTACATATTTCCCAAAAACATTACCTTTGTTTTTTATTCATTGAGTATCAGTTTGTAATCCAGACTGAAGTTGTGTAACTTGTTTAAAGCTCTCTGTAGGCCAATGTAGGTTTGATTCATTACTACAATGTCACCTGCATACTGCAGAAGTTACATACGATATGTTGGACTTGGCCCTATTTGTCAGTCATCACTTTTTGCCTTCCTCCTAGCCTTTTTTTCTGACATGGTATTGGTGGATCTAGGACTCTGGGCACTTTAGCACTGCTGTCCAGTGTAAAGTGTGTGTGCTCTCTGTGGTAAACATGGTTAGATTGGTCAACACCTGTTTGCCATATTTAATTTACCTGTCAGTCCCTTGTAAAGTGGTATCTCAGGTGCCCGGGGCTGATTGCACCACCCACCAAAGTAGCCCTTCAAACCTGTTTCAGGCCTCTGCCAGTGCAGGGCCTGTGAACACAGTGTTAACTAAAGTGTGTGCCATGTCTGTGACCCCGCTTTTACTGCATGTCAGTTACCCTAAGGTAGTTCTGAGCTAGTCCTATGGGCAGGGTGCATTGTAGGTAGAAGGAAGGACATGTGCCTCAAGTGCGTGACATGTCCTGGTAGTGACAAACAGCCATTTGGATTTCTCACTACTGTGCAGCTGCCCTCTCATAGGAATGCATTTGGGATTCCCTAATAAGTGTTTCAGGGGTAAATCCTGATATGAGAGGAGCAGGATCGTTTGTATGTTTGGAATAGTGATAATAAATGCTACGCAATGGTGTGCCCACATTTATTATCACTATTTTAGAAGTGCCACTTTTAGAAGTTGACATATATGTGTGCTATGTGTCTGCGTGCCTGATGTGGATTGCATTTCTGGCTTTGGAGTGACAGGGGCTGGTAAGGTGTGTGTGGCTCCAGGGAGGGCAGGGTGAGTCAGCGCTAGGCTGAATGGGAGATCTGCATTTGAGTGGTGGGAGGAGTAGTCCCCTTAATAGGCCTGTGACTGCCTAGGTGAATGCGGGCTCTGCCACCCTGTGGTGTATTTATTAACAAAGCCCCAACCTGACAATGGAGGGTGGGAGCCCTGCAAACAAAGTGCTCCACACCCCACAGAACCAGTTGAGGCTGGATTTCCCCAAGCACGGTGCAAGGGCAGACAAAGAAAATGTACTATATATTGGGGCTGTGACCCCATGTTGGGTGCCTGTGCTTCCTTGTGATTTGGGGAGTACTTGCTGGTGCTGGGCCTCAGGAGGAACTGCCACGAGAGACTGCCTCCCTGCTGGAGGGCCCTGTGAGCTGGCCTGCTGTGCCCAGCCTTTTCCCCTTGAACTGTTGGGTCCCAACACCTCGTGAGTGCTGCACCTTTATTTGTATGCTCCAGGAGGAAGGGAGCATTTTGTTTAAAGTTGCAGTGCTGTGTTGCGACAAATGTAGAGGGAATTCCAACATGGGGATGCCCTCGCAATTGCTGGGAGCGGGAGCCTACCCGGCTGTTTTGGGATCCTGACGGCGGAAGCCTACCCCGCAATTGCCTGCCTCGGAAAGTGGTAGCCCACCCCGCATTGGTGCATCTCAAAAGCGGGCAGAGGTTGCCTGGTCTGGGGCGGAGCTGTTCCCTGAAGAAGTACGGGAGCCTGCCTTGCCTCCATGATCACAAAGGAGAAGGGAACTTGCCCAATGGCAGGAAGTCAGGCGAGCTTGTGCCTGTTCAAAGGCAGGATTCCCGTGGCCGGAGGAAGCCCCAATGCTGAGGCACAGAGGCGGTGGGCACCACACCAACAGAGACCTCGCCCCGTGTCTCGCCCCCACAGTGGCCCGTCTAGAGGCCTGTGGAGGGCCTGATGCCATCAACAGAGGAAGTGGGGCAGAGCTGCAGGTTGGCGGGTGCCTCAAAGGCACCAGGAGAAGCCCTGGTAAGTGGGGCTGTAGCAGGGGCATTTCGTGTTGCTCCCCGAGCACGATTGGTGCCAGTGCCTGTTGATCTCAGCGATCTCGCAGGTGGGCGGGTCTCTGCAACGAGGGGTCCCTTGATTTAGAAGTCCCCGATTGGGGCTTCAGTAGCACAGTTAGTGCCAGGGATCATTTTTGTACTTCAGTGCACCACTGGAGCGCAAGCAGCTGCAACCATGGGGGAAGTTCATTTTCTTGCTAAGAAAAGGGGGATGTGCATCCCACGCCACAGCACATTACACACTTTGTGTTTGCTGCATTGGCAGCCCAGGGGCCAGTGGAAGGCCCCAGTTACACCCTGACATTTTGGACAAAGGGTATTTGAGCCCCAGTGAAAGGCCAGTTGGCCTGGGGTCATTTTGGGGAGTTGAGTAGGGCGCTAATGGTTTATGCTCATGTGATATATGCATAATGTGTTCTATGCCTAAAGTAATGCAGAAATAAGGTGTCTATGTTGCAGGTGATAATGCTGAGGTCATAATTGTGTTAGTAGTTGCTGGTGGTGTTTTATTTTTGCTACTAGTGCTTTCTAAAAGTTCTGACAGTGGCCTGATTGGCCCTGTCCTGTGTATATAGTCCCCTGTAAATTACTTCCTAGTGCCAGTTGGCACTGTGTATATGTGTGATTATGATTCTAATGTGTTTTGGATAATACAAAGGCTATGTTTAATATAACCTTGTGTGGAGTTTCTTTTGTGGTGTTCCTAGTTTGTTTCTATTGTGTGTGTGTGTTGCGCAAATACTTTACACATTGCATCTAGGATAAGCCTGACTGCTCGTGCCAAGCTACCAAGGGGGTGGGCAGGGGCTATCTTCAGCATGTAACTGCCTTGCCCTGAGTGGTGGTTTCCGCCTGGCTTAGCTGCAAGCCCTAGCCAACCAGAAATCCTATTTCTAACACGATGTTTCTGTATTCTAAGTGGAAATGAACTTACTTTGCATTTCGGCGTAAAGGTTGAAGACAGCTGGAGCCAGGAAAAATGTCCCTACTTTAGTCCTCTGTTTGTGGGTATTCTCTTTGATATCTTAAGTTGCTTGCAGATTTCAATTTGTATCCCTCAATTAAGCAGTTGGAATTCCCAATATGTCTGTGAATAATATTGAAGGCGAGAAACAGCCATTATAACGTGGCTGTTTCCCTGCATACCATTCCATTGCAAGCATTAAAACGCATGCGTTGTAACAACGCATAGGTATTACTACACATTTTTTTACATTGCATGTGCTTTTACCACGCATGCCTTTACAACGACTTTCATTGTAAAGACAGGTGTGGTAAAAGCACATGCAATGTAAAAAAAAAATAGGCGATCCACCTTGTTGTGAGGATACAGAAGTTCTTCCATTTCCTCACAACAATGTGCACCACCCTTCAGACTCACTGTGCAGCAGGAACCAGGAGCACAGAGAGGAACCACAAAGAGAGAGGGGTAAGGGGGATTGGGCCTTGGGTGGGGGTTACTTTTTTAGGGTAAAAGGGCGTCGGATGGGGTGTGTGTGTAGTGCAGGATACTGTTTTAGGGTATGGTCGGGGTCATGCAGGGTACTGTTTCAGGGTAGGTAGAGGACTAGGGGTCGGGGAGAGTCATGCAGCGGATAGTGTTTTAGTGTTTAGGGTAGGGTTGGGGGGTTGTGCAGGGTGGTGTTTTAGTGTAAGGAAAGGACAGGGATCAGGGGAGGGTCGTGCAGGGGGTAGTGTTTTAGTGTTTAGAATGGTGCATTAGTTTACATTTTTTCATTTTAATCGTTTCAATTTTGAAGTGAACAATCTTTTGTCATTTGGTAGGAAAGATTTGATGGTTCCTAGTTTAATGTTGCCAGAAGTCAATCTGTCCTGCAGAGCTTCTATTACTTCTGTACATAGTTGTAATGAATGGAGCCCAGTTGTTGTTTGAAGCAAACCTTTTAATTTCCGACACTCTTTGCTGTTTTGCAACTGTTTTAACTTTTCAATATTCTTTAACCCTTTGGATGTGTCGGACGGCGTGTGCGTTGGATGGCTGAGAGCAGTCCGAATTCTGCACGCCGAAATGTTACCGAAATTTCTCATGTGTCCAAAGGGTTAAGGAACGCAGGTTTGCATTGTTTCAGATTTATGGTAGCTGTTCAGCATGCTCTATTGAAGAGTTCAAAGAAATTATTGCTGTATGCGATCGCTAGGGCCTGAGCTTGTTGTACCTGAGCTGAATGTGCTTGATTAGGGCTCCTCGCAGGAGCTAAAGCTATGGGGCTTTGTTCCTGCTCCATACTATATGGCCTTGGAGCCGCAAAGGATGCAAGTGACACAAGGGCAATGCAAACGTTAGGTGAGATTTACTATGCTACACAGAGCCACCTTGCATGGCTCAGAGTTACAAAGTAAATCTGAAGTAACAAAATGCCACGCAAGTCCCTGCCTAGAGTTTCTCTGCCCCGGGAAGGCATTCCATGGGAGGAGCATGGATGTTCCCACAAATCCACACAAGGGTTTTGGTACATTCCCAGATTTACTACTATTAGTAAAACTGGGACAGCATCAAAAAGATGCACTTTCCGTGGAGAGGCACAATGAGGAGAAATATTTTTTCCTATTTCTGTGTGCGCTTCATTCTGCAACACACATATAAAGAGAAGAAACACTGTCTAAGGATGTTTTTGTGCCGCACCCTTACACACTTACACCATGGTGCAGAGGTTCCTGCGGTGACAATAGGCTGCACGGCATACAGTCATAATACCGAATAAAAAATATCGACTGGCCAAAATATCGAGTTAAAAATATAGAATGGACACAATATCGAATAGACAGAATATACACTACAAAAATATCAAATAGAAATGCAAAATATCGAATAGAATAGCATTCATATCGAATCCAAAATATAGAATGGACAAAATATCGAATGGACAGAATATAGACAACAAAAATATCGAATTTGAGGTAAGTAAGGTAATATGAATTTTTTAAAGTGTTTTTTATGTTACTATATGTGTGAAAAGTGTATATTTATTTTATAAATTAATTAATTTAATTGTATTTAATTTTTGCGTAATATATTTCTGCAGTGGGTTGTGGGTTTAAAGAGGAATAGGGTGGGAAGTAATTTAAACATAATTAGATAAATATGTTAATTTATTTATTGGTATTTATGTTGAATTAATTGGTAATTATTTTGTAATTGGTAATTAATTAAAATATAATTGATAATGAATTTTAATTAATTGATTAATTGATATTATGTAAATTAACTTAATGTATTTTCTGCAGCGGGTTGTGGGTTTATAGGGGAATAGGGTGGGAAGTAATTTAAATATAATTAATTAAATATGTTAATGTATTTATTAGTATTTATGTTGAATTAATGAATAATTGGTAATTAATTAAAATATAATTGGTCAATAGTTTTAATTAATTGATTAATTGATAATTATATTAATTTTATTAATTTCTTTCCAGTAGTGGGTTGTGCGTTTATAGGGGAATAGTGTGGGAAGTAATTGAATTATAAATAATTACATGTTTCATTTTTGTTGTAATATTATTTTTTTTTAATGGTTAAATAATTTAGTGGTAATTGGTAAATAATTTGTATTAGTAGGTAATTTTTTTTATATAAAATTGTTAATTATTTTATATTATTTGTAATTGGTATTAATATTTAATTTAATTTAATTCATATATGCAGTATTTACTTTCCCTACTGTTGCACTCACTGGAGTGGGAATAGTAATTTTTATCCCTACGCTATCCAACGCTTTCCCTACTGCTGCACTCTCTGGAGTGGGATTAGTAATTTTTACTCTCCCGCTATCCAATGCTTTCCCTACTGTTGCACTCATTGGAGTGGGAATTGTAATTTTTACCCTCCCGCTATACAACGCTTCCCTACTGTTGTACTCTCTGGAGTGGGAATAGTCATTTTTACCCCTACGCTATCCAACGCTTTCCCTACTGTTGCACTCTCTGGAGTTAGAATAGTAATTTTTACCTCTACGGTATCCAATGCTTTCCCTACTGTTGCACTCACTGGAGTGGGAATAGTAATTTTTACCCCTACGCTATCCAATGCTTTCCCTACTATTGCACTCACTGGAGTGGGAATAGTCATTTTTAATCTCCCACTATCCAATGCTTTCCCTACTGTTGCACTCCATGGAGAGGGAAGAGTAATTTTTACCCCTACTCTATTCAATGCTTTCCCTAATGTTGCACGCTCTGGAGTGGGAATAGTAATTTTTACCTCTACGCCATCCAATGCTTCCCCTACTGTTGCACTCTCTGGAGTGGGAACAGTAATTTTTACCCCTACGCTATCCAATGTTTTCTCTACTGTTGCACTCCCTAGAGTGGTAATAGTAAATGTAATCCTCTCGCTATCCTACGTTGAAAATATTGTATATGTTTTGTTAATAATATGTGTACATATATATATATATATGGGTGGGGGTCTATTAAGTACATAACGCAGGGCATCACCCTGAAAATGAAGTTGCTGGAACTGACTAAGAATGTGGGCACTTGAGACGTGGGGGCACAGAAACCCGAAAGAGAGATTGGTTCAAGGTCAGGGCCTGTGCCATGAGTTTGTCGAGAATAGCTAAGAATGTGCCAAGTAGACTCCGACAGAAAGGAATATGCTTCTGAGTCGTAAACACTTCTGGAACCCTCTGTTAGTTTAAAGTACACAGAGGGTAGTCTACACTCAGTGGTCCTTGTAGAATCTATTTATCCATTGGTACATGATCAAAAATAGGAGATGACAGGAAGAAGCGCAGGTTCCTTCATTTGTATAGTGAATAAGCGAATAGGGGAGGTTCGAAACAGTAATCCTCCTCTAGGAAATCAACCAGCACACTCTATGTCAAGTAAAAAGCCTTTTATAATGTTGAAAAAATTGTAGCAAATGAAAAAGTGGGAATTAATAATACTATTGTATGCCTATATACAGGGCAATACTCTGTGGAAAACAAAAAGAAGAAATAACCATAAACCAGACTTAAGAATATTCAGTGTATGATAGAATCTCGAGCAAAGAACACCACCTTTCCAAATAAATGCTAGAAAGTATGTTATTTCTAACATGCAGAAGTACATATCAAGTTTAGCTACTCAACACAATGTACAATTTCTCCAGATTTTAGAATATATTTTACCTTTCTACATAGTCCAAGAGTCTGGAACAATGATTGGATGCAGGAGCATCATGTCCTCCTATGGCATAAAGAAAACCATCACAAGTGGCAACTCCAACCCCTCCTCTTCTCTTGCACATTGGGGCACAAAAGTTCCATTTGTTTGTGTGTGGATCATAATATTCCATGGAGCTCAAACAAGAACTTCCATCCCTTCCACCAACTGCATACAACCTGTTTATGAAAGAAAAGTATATTGGAATTTAAAAAATTACATTTTTTATATTCACAATATTTATATGAATATTAGTCTTGATAATATTGCAAGTTAATACACAACTTCAGCAGTATGTGGCACTCTTTCTAATTTGCATACATTATTTATTTTTGAATATTGTCAAGTCTTGTCATACCTCAGTATACAGGTTGTTGAAAGAGAACATCCATTTCTGTAAAACAATGTTTTGCACAAGTCATAGCATCTAGACTAGAATCTTTCTAATGTTTGCACGGAAATTATAGATATATGCACCCTGAATAAGTAGGATACATTGCGGGCATTTAATATTGTAGGCAAAATATCAAGGGACAAAATATTGCAAGGTAAGTATGTATAGATTATCTATGTCTAACTCTACATATACGTACCTTGATGATATATATATCTTGAAGGTACATAGATGTGGAGTTAAGAATAGTTAATCTATATTTCCTCTTTATGCACTTACCTATTGCTATTTTGTTCCGTTATATTTTGTCCACAAATGTAAGGTTTCACAATATTCCTATTCTTGATATCCATTAGAACATTCCATTGCAGATATTGCATACATCATACTAGTTGTTGAATGTGTCATGCCATGGGAATGATATTTGTACATTTACTTGTTTTGTTTTGCATTTTTATATGGTGCTTACTAGACTCTATGGGTACTTTGCATAAGAACTGTTTCAATACATAAGGAATTTGTTTTGTTATATTTAATTTAGCTGAGATCAAATTTCAATTATAAGGTATCAGCAAGGAACAGCCACTACTCAATGCGAGTTAATTGTGTTAAGTCCCTATGCAGTCTCTTTAGTTCCCTGGTCTTATCTTGATACTATTGGGCAAAGGTATAGTAAAATATGACCTAATACAATCTCATTAGTTTTAAAGTGATATCATCATGTCATGATCTGTGTGCAATCAAGGTTTTCAGAGTAGGGATGAGAAAGATGGACACCTGCTATGTAAATAAAGCTGGTTAATTTTCACTTCAGCAAGCTGTCCTCTTTTCTGAACCCAAAGCTTCGAGAACAGATATTGCAGGACAACATTTTCTGAATACGGATAGTCAGACATACAGTTTGCCCATATTGGTAGGTGTGATTGCCAATTGTAATGGAGACCTCACTATTCCAGTCAAGGCCTCTGCCAGCATTGTCAACCATAGGATGAACCCAATATCGTCCAGCAGAATAATTTCTCATGTTCTGGAAGAGTCAATCTCTCATTGAAATCATTTGTGCTGGGTGCCAAATACTGAAGCACACTCTGTAAATGTATAGGCATTTATATAGCGCACTACTTACCCGTAGGGTCCCAAGGCGCTTCGACCGCTGCGAAACCCTTCCTGGCTTCCCTGAGAGATGGTCCCTTAATGGGTATCTCCAGGGTGAGACCAGGCATCCCCGGCGGTCTGGTGGGGCCGTTAGTGAAGATGAGGCAAGCTAATGCCCAGAGTTGCCGAGTGTGATCGCTGATCAGAGTGGGCACCGAGGCGAGAGAATTATCGAGTCCGCTGACCCTGGTCCAGAAACCTGCCGCGCCAGGAATCGAACCCTGGTCCCGGGCCGTCCTCTGCTCTCGGGTCTGCCGCCTCTAACCAGTGAGCCACACTACTTCACTATGCCCTAACCACAAAGAACAGCTGCTGAGGTCACCCACCTTTTTGCTTTACCCCTAGACCATTTTCCTGACCCAGAGATGCCAATTTAGATGCTTTGGGTACTTTGCCACTGCTGATCAGTGTCAAAGTACAGGAGTTCTTTTTGTAAAATGTAATGCTGATTGGGTGGCCATGATTGGTTTGTTTGTCTTACTAGTAAAAGTCCCTAGTAATGTGCACTGTGTGTGCAGGGGCTAGTAATGCAAGGGTGCGCAAAGTAGGGAACTCAGGCCTTCAGTGTAGGGCCTGTGCGTTAGAATGTAGTCCTGACAGGTGCAGCTACCTGTCAGGCCTGACATTCCCTTTTACATGCACATGGGACACCCCTGTGTAGGTACCAGGTAACCCCTGGGCAGAGTGCAGTGTAAGTAAAAGGCAGAATATAAGCTAAGGTGTGTGTTGTGTTCTGGCAGTGAAAAACTCTCCATTTCGTTTTTCACTGCTGAAAGGTCATTCTGCCCATAGGACAGAATGGGGAGGCTGGGCGTTGTGTCTGTTAGCCTAGTTTCCTGTCAGTTTATGATTAAGAGGGGAAGTTTGGTATGTGTGAACTCACAGTGTCATAATGCATCTTTATGTGAAGGTGATTTTGTCACTGTGTGTTTATAAACCACTCTTTTAGAAAGTGGTTGTGTTTGTGCTCTGAGCATTTCGGTGTGTCTCTGAAATGTGGAATGTCTATCTGGAATTAAAAGGTGGGAGAAGCTGGGGGAAGGCTTTACCCAGGGAGGCGTTGAGATGGCATTAGGCTACCCTGCATCTGGAGAGTAGAAGGGAGGAGAATCCCGGGAGGTGAAAAGGCCTGGGCGGAGCTATTAACCAATTTACCCATCTTCTGCTGAGTGATTTAGGATCCAGACCCCCAGGATCAAAGGGAGAGATGTGAAACGCAGAACTGATTTAGGGAGGGGTCGGGGCCCCTGAGCACAAACAAACTTCAAAGACATTAAGGGGTATAACTATTAGAGCTGAAACCTCTGAACGTTGGAATGAAAGAGTAATTGATTGAGACTGAGAAGGCGTGGACCCATTCTCTGGTCAAGAGAAACCTCTGCTATAGAAGGAGCAAATGAAGAAACTGCTGTGGATAGACCAATCCTTGCTTCGTGATCTGGGGCTGGTCTGCAGTTTGCTGTTCTAACTAAGGAAGAGGCTGCTGGGACTGTGCTTAGAGGCGCTGGGTCCCCTTGCTTGAAAAAGACTGTGCTTTGTGCTGTGTCTTGTAACCCCAAGGGCCTGAGGTGAGCTGGTCCCCTGTTTGTAATTACAGGAATATAAAAGTTTCCAGAGAAGACTCTCAGATACGCCGTGGGTGTGTGTGCCCCTCTACCCTGACACCTTCGCAAGTTGTGCCCTGTGATCTTGGGCACTGAGAGTTTTAAGGGAAACTCGGACACGCTGGGAAAGTATGCTGGTGCATCCCGGGTGTTGGTGAAGGGTGCCTGGGCCTCCTGTGTAACAATGGAAGAAGCGAGACTCTGACGCGCAGTGTGCGTGTCATGTAGCAGCCAGGGCATTGGTGAGGAGCGCCTGGACATTGTGTGTCCCAATGGAGGAAGTGAGTCTCAGATGTGCTGGGTGCGTGTCATGGTGCAGCGCCGGGGCCTCGTCACCAAACAAAGAAGTAAGTCTCCGACATGCAGGAGTGAGTGTCGTGGTGCAGCCAGGGATTTAGGGAAGAGTGCCTGGATGTTGTGTGCACCGGGAGAAGAGGTGAGACTCAGATGCACAAGAGTGCGTGTTGTGGTGCAGCCAGAGCATTGGTGAAGAGCGTCTAGACATCGTGTGCACCGGGAAAAGAGGAGTGGCTCAAACATGCAGGGTGCGTGTTGAGGTACAAGCAGAGCATAGGTGAAAATCGCCGGATCGTCGTGAGCACCAGAGAAGAGGCGAGTCTCAGACAATGCCTGTGCATGTCGAAGTGCAACCTGAGGTGCTGGTGAGTAGTACCTGGTGAGAGTGTGCTCCGAAGTGTAGTCGAGTCTCCACAGTGCTGAGGGCGGATCTTGGTGTGGACTGAGACCGCTGGAGTGGGGGCCAAATCATTGGGAACCTCGGAGTCAACCAGCAGCGGCCCGGACCAGCTGCGACAGAAGAATTGAGCCACGGGCCCGAGTCCACCGCAACATGTGTCAGAGTTCTGGATAAAGGCCCAAGTCACTGACATCAGGGAGGACAGTGGGATCGCGCACCCCCTCCCCAGGTAACATGGATAAACACCTGGGGTGGGGTGCGGGCCCGGAGGGCCACTCTCTCGGCCTCCAGCTTCAGTCAGCTGTGCAAGCCGTTGCTTCAGCTCAGATCCCGTCCCATGCTGACCCAAGATGGGGCAGTACTGGGGTCGGAGTGGGAGCAGTCATTTTTGTGTCATCATTTGATCCATAATAGGGGCACTGTTAACAGAGCACGTAAAACTGTTGTATTACACTCTGCATTATTGCTGCTAATGAACTATCAAACTGTCATATGACACCTGACCTTATTTGTGCCTGACAAATTTTATGCTTGATGCGTTACGCACTACGTTATTTCTCCCTTGCCTATTACCTGTTTGTAACGTGGCACCTTGCATTATTTCTTCAGTGCACAGTATTTGAGTATAACATAGCACAGTGTATTATTTCTTCATTGTACTGTACAGGATTGCAGCATGAAGCCTTGCTTTGATACTTTCTGGTATGGAGCATGCTGGTGTTGATAAGCATTGCATTATTCCCTCAATTGCAAATGACATGAATCTGTCACAACTTTTGGCATTGTTTCTCTGTTGCTCAGTATAAGAGAATATAGTTATGCATTACAGTAGTATTTCCTTTTACAACGTGTGAGATTCTAGCAATACAACTGCCCTAACCTTTTGGGTTGCGGCGGTAAGTGATAGGGAATTCTACTTCCAACACTCACTCTGCTGCCTTGCATCGTCATGCTTTGCTGCCATGAATAAGCAATGGTAATCTTCTGAATGGTGGATAGGTTGGAGGAGGCAGGTTACCTGCTGTGGTGATGCTGGCATGCAGCTTCATGCAGGGCCTCGTGTCCCTCATCTATCTTGTGTGTATGTCGTGGACGTGTTGTTAGAAGGCCAATAACCAGCAACAATGGTTTGTCCAAGCTTTGATTACATTTTCAAACCACACAGAAGAAACACTGATTCTTATCCACTGTTAGGAAAGTGAACAAATTTGAACTGTCATTCTCTTCCAAGATACTTTGATTACAAGCTAAGGTTATTTTTCAACGATGACCTGTTTTTAACTAACCAATAATTTAACAAACGCATATTTAAGGCCTTTCTGCATGGAATAATAGTACAAAATATAGAATCAAAATATAAACTAAAAATGGGAATCTTTGAGATGAATACCAATTTAATCGCACCATGACTGTTAAAACATGATATATAAAATGTCGATCAGCACTGAGAAATCCAAATAAATTATCAAATAGACAACATATTTGCTAATGAGGCATATTACTTACTATTTGTCAACACAAAAGATAGAACATTCAATCAATTAATCAATCATGGCATTTGTAAAGCACACTACATACCCGTGAGGGTCCCAAAGGCGCATGGGGGTGGGGGGTGCTGCTACTGCTCGAAGAGCCAGATCTTGAGGTGTCTTCTGAAGGACAGCAGGTCTTGGGTATGCCGTAGGTGGATGGGGAGGGTGTTCTAGGTTCCGGTGGCGAGGTGGGAGAACGATCTGTCACCGGAGGTCGGTCTTCAGATGCGGGGGACTGTGGCCAGGGCGAGTTCAGTGGAGCGGCGCTGGCGGGTGGGAACATAGAGTCCAGTCGGCTGTTGAGGTACGCTGGTCCAGTGCCTTGTGTGCGTAGGTGAGGAGCTTGAAGGTTATCCTCTTGTTGACAGGGAGCCAGTGCAGTTCTCTCAGGTGGGGTGTGATGTGGCTGCGGCGAGGGATGTCGAGGATCAGGTGTGAAGAGGCGTAATGGCCTCAGCCAACATTGCGTTACCTCTCTATGTAAACCTGTACAGGGCAACATATTTTGCCTCAAACTTAGTTACATATTCCTTCGTTGCATAAGTGATAACATGCCAAGCTTTCAACAGTCCCTGGGGAGTCTCATGGGCTAGAGCATCAGCTTTAGGTTGTGGCATTACTCAGTGGTATGGCTGATTGGAACTGGAAAAAGTGGTTTGTTTGTGGGAAATATATAAACAAATAAACTGACACATAAATCAAAAGAAATACACTTGTATATACAAAGAGTTTCTAGCCCAGGATTGAGCTACATGGGTATATGAGTGGGTAAATGGACGTAAGAAGTTGTATCCATGCACACAAGTCTATTCTACACCTAGCATGGGATCTTGATGTAACAATAGGTCCCAGGATATGTGGTAGCTAAGTCACTACAGACAGTGGATGAACATTTTAGGCTGGTCCAGATATATACATAAGTTCTTTGTATGTGACGTTTTTGCATATGATTGGAGTGCAGAGGCATATGATGTTGTACATGGGCAAATAAAACCTGCATGCTCATGTACGTTTGAGAACTTTTATTGGACACTAAGTGTATCTCAGAGCATATAAAGGTAGGTGACTCCTAACCCTGATAAAATGAAGCTTTTTCGTGACCACTATGACAACACAGAGGCCCATGAGGTATTACATATGACTTTGATGCTATATATGAGCATGTTATGTTATCATTTTTATGATGATGTCCTCGTACATTCAAGTTTACTACTTAGTAGTAAATATGGGAGGGAGGGAGTGGCTGAAAAAGAGGCCAAACCTACCACAAAATCAAAGGCATTCAAGAAGGAGTAAGAAGTAATTTCGGGAGGGCAATCGAGGTGTTAGTGAGAGACATACACCCACCCACAAAAGAGTAAGTAGATTGCTATTTACAAACTGCACTTTTAAAGTTGTTACAGTCAAAAATAGTACAAAAACATTAGTAAAGCACATTTATTCGCCAACCACTAATACTGCTACATCCTTCCATGGAAAATAATAGCAGTAGGACGTAGAATAAAAGCCGATAGGAAATAAAGGTACATTATTTCACATGGTTAAGAATATAAATATCTATAATTTAATGTTTAAAGAAATCTAATAATAGAATATATTTATAATGTAATAATATGATATTTTAACAACCTCTTTTGAATTTCCAAATTAAAGTAATATTAATATTTACTAAAATATAACTAAATTACTTTTTTTAAATAAAGACATCACTTTTTATAATTAGTGCTGCATAGTAAAAATATTTTCATTATTTTAGTAGGTATTTGAATAAGATTGGTAGTTCTGTTTTTTTCCTGCATTTAAAATAACTGTATTAAAGCAATATAAATTAATATATAACATATAATATACTTTCCCATATACTTCACCATATGGTAAATCAACAGTCAGGATGGAGCTCTCCCTATGGTACCGCAGAGGGAGCATATTCTAAAAAAATAATCAAAAGCTTATTACATTTCTAATGGATTGACAAAGCTATTTTTAGGCTAAATAGTAATGTACAATTACTCTAAATATTACTTGTAAATGTTGAATACCATATTAAATGCTACAACACTATTACCCTATTTTAGATTTAAATACATCTATATTTTCAAGTAAATCTATCAAATTAAATATAACATCATCTATATATCAATGATTTAAGTATGATTGCTATTTGGTCCTTAGATAATCATTGGTGGGTTTGAAAAAAAGCCAATGTGCCATCATTTTGTATAATACTGACATTACACCTTTAAAGTATCCCTATGTCTACAGATATTCCATTACTGTAGTCAGGGAAGGCGCACAGGAAGCGGTCCTAATATGCAAAACATACACCTATCGATTTGTAGGTTGTTCCATTTTTGGGGTACTGAAAACCTGATGTTGTCTTGAAGTGTTTGAAATATTTTTAGCCTATCAGTTGCCACAAGGTGTTGTTTTCAGTTTATCTATGCTTCTTCCCAGGTTATCCATTGCACAATCTTACATCCTATTTTTATAGCTGTATTGCCCCAAATAGGCACATGTTTGTGGAGTCCAGCATTCAATTCTGAGAATTTATGGCTCAATATCCATTTTCTCATTATAAAGATTTTCGGGTTATCAGTCTCCAGAGAGTTACGTTGACAAGTAAAGCACAGACAGTCCTTTAATTTTATGGGTAAACTGTCTCTCTTTATGTTACCCAGAACAGCAGTTGCCAAAGTGTTGGGATCATTCTCGCTAATTGCGACAAGTGAAATTCCATATGTTAATGTTGTGTACTCGGCAGGCTAAAGCCTCCTGACTGTCCATGTGCCACCAATATTTGGAATTTTAGTTTTGGTTAGCTCATGCTATTTCTTACAAATTATTGCATGTTTTTGTCTACTGTTCACAAGAATCTAATGAGTACCATTAAAAGTAGCATGTCCAGTACATCTTTAATTCAGGGTTTGGTATCATTTCAATGAATAGACACTAGAAGCTTCTGTCTAATGGCTATAAATTGGGCATGATCTTTAGTTTTGGTACACACTCCCTCTATTGTCTTCAGTATTAAGCCTTTATATATGTCTTTTTTTTAAAACTTTAGTTATTCTTTTTTATTTTTATTCATTTTTTCTTTCCAATTATTGTTACAGATGCTAATTAATATTATTGTATTAGGGCGGCATGGCTTGGTCGCAGACCAAGATGGCCACAGGGTAGAGAGGCTCCTATCCAGGTCCCAGAATAAAAGCCTCGTCTCCGGAGGCATCGAGCTCCGGAGGAACAGAGCAGAGGGACAAGCAATGGCAGCAGACCGGGTGTGCAGATCAACTGAACCCCATCATCAAGAATCACCATGAGAGGTTGCAGAGAAAGGACTAGGAGTCGGTGAGGTACACAAGATATCCAGGAAGAGCCAAAGACAGATAAGCAGGTGCCGGAGCGGCCGAAGGAGGCCTACAAATATTGTGCCTGAAGTGGGGAGAGCGAGAGACACGGAGCAGGGTCCGTGCCCTAGGGCAGCAACGAGTGCAGCCTTGGGCACCATAGACAGCAGTGCAGCATCTGTGAAAATGGCAGAGTTAACCATTACTGCCCCCGAGTGACTCCTTATTTCCGAAAGCCTTGCTGAGGCCAGCGCGCCCATTCTTGAACCTAAAGGGCGATTGAGGAAGGCACTAGTGACGCCATATCACAGCATATGCGGCAATTGAGGTGCATCACATCTGCGTCACGGGCCAAGTTTACAAAGCCACAGACACTTGAGGTCAGCTGGAGTATTTGGGAGCAGCAAAAGAGGACACAAGTTGGAAATGAGCAGGGGGCTGGCAAGTGGAAGATGCTGGCTAGTGGCCCACTTCCCTTGTAGAATTGAGGCAGCAACAGCCCCACTAGGCCTCTGCGATGAGGGGTCTAAAGTAGCGGCCTGGGCAGTGAACTCCCTCTATGCTGGGAGACGGACCCTAAGCTGTATGGTCGGGGGTTAAGTAGTTAGACCAAGTAATCGTTCTGGATTGCCGGTTGGAGAAGGAAGAAGACGCCGACCACCAACATAAAAATCAAATACAAAAGGTGATCCCAGGATGATGGGGAATCCCAAAGGGGCGGGCTGCATTCAAATAAACAAAATGGAGAATTATACGGTCCCCCGACCCCCCATCGAGGGAAGAAGAAAGAGATGATGAAGAGCCCTCCCGGCGACTATGGCTACAATAAGGGATGTCAAGGACACCCTTGAACCTAAGATTGACTCTGTATCAGTCGAGGTGACCCTCGGAGTGGGGAGCAACCCTTGACCCTGCTTCCAGGCAGGTCGCTCCCCATGCCGCCTAGCTCCACCAGACTGCACCCGTGCGCCAGCCCAGCTGCTGCCAAGTTTGAGTTCCACCTCCACCCACAGACTACTACCTGCGCCTCTTCCCTGGTAGCCAGTGGTTTTCCTTAGGTTTGTTTTCTGACATTTTTCACTGTGCCTGCTTTGCGCTTCTGCCCGTCTCTATTGTGCTTGCTTTGTGCCCCTCTGGTGTTTAGTATTGCATTTCTGTATTTATTTCTCCTCTTTGTCCCTTTGTGCTCGTTTTTTGCCTCTAGGTTTGTTTTCTGGCGCTTTTCACTGTGCCTGGTTTGCGCTTCTGCCCTTCTCTATTGTGCTTGTTTTGTGCCCCTCTGGTGTTTAGTATTGCATTTCTGTATTTATTTCTCCTCTTTGTCCCTTTGTGCCCGTTTTTCCTCTATTCCTCCACCGGTCCTATGTCCTGCTGCTGCGTCCCCTGCGGCCCCACCCCACCTCCAATTCGTCCATTTCCCCCCATCCAGCTGCTCCTCCCACCCACCTCCCCTTCTTATGGCGGCCACTGGCATGCCTAGGGTAAGCCTGTCTGCGTCCATCAGAGCCTGGACCGCGCACAGTACCAGAACACCTGGCCCCCGCGGACGCAACAACTCCGACTGAGCTACGACGGCAGAACCCTCCACGTACTCAACACCGGCCAAGGACACACCTGCTACCAGGCCACCCCGAAGTGCACCCAAGGACCCTTCACCTGCCGGAGCTGAAGCTTCACCAGAATCCGACCAGCCAAACCGCCAACCAAGGAACCTAACTACCTCAAATGCATCCTCCTCAACACCTGCTCCGCCCGCAAACACGCAGTCGAACTCTGGGACCTTCTCAACTCCACCATTCCGGACGTCGCCTACCTGAAGAAAGACATGGTTGAACCCCGCCCCAGCACCTGACATCGCCATAGCTATCTCGGAAGGCTACAAGATCACCCGCAAAGACCGTACCAACAGAGTAGGAGGAGGAATCGCCATCGTACACAGTAATACTCTCAGAGTCTCGACCAACACCGACGACACCCTCAGCACCGCCGATCACATGAACTTCCAGTTCCACACCGACCCCAACAACACCCTCAGAGGAACCCTCATCTACAGACCCCCCGGATCCTGACCGCAGTTCAGCGACTCCATCGCCGACTTCATCAGCAAGCACATCGTCACGTCCACAGACTACATCCTCCTAGGAGACCTGAACTTCAGCCTTGAGAACAACAACAACACCAACTCCACCACCCTGATCGACAACCTCGACAACCTCGGACTCAGACAGTTCATGACAACACCCACCCACCCCACAGGCCACACGCTGGACCCCATCTTCACCGCAAGCTTCCACGTCTCTTTCAGCCATACCACCGAACCCCACTGGACAGACCACCACTGCATCCACTTCACCTTCAGGAAGCCCACCAGGCACCACCGCACTCAACAGAGGCCTCGACGCTGCTGGAGCAAAGTCACAAAGACCAGCTAACAGCCACCCTCACCCAGAACCTGCCGGCCGACTCCACCGATCCCGACACTGCCTCCCGCAACCTCATACAATGGATCGACGACTGCGCCAACACCCTTGCCCCGCCCAAGTCACCCTCCAACAGCTGCACCAGCGAGAAAGTCACCTGGTTCACCGATGATCTCCAGGCCTCCAAACGAACATGCCGAAAACTGGAGAAGAACTGGCTCTGCGAATGATCACCCGACAGCTACACAGCCCACAAGAACACCACCCGGAGACACTATCAACTCATCAGAGTCGCCAAGAGGGCCTCCTTAAAGTACTGCCTAGACAACAATGCACACATTAGTAAAAAGCTCTTAAACATCGTGAATGAACTCTCCAACCCCAGCTCCAACACCAACGACATCCCGCCTTCGCAAGACCTGTGTGATTCACTGGCCACCTTCTTCCACTGCAAGATCGCCGTCATCTAAGACAGCTCCAGTGTCACAACCACCCCGACAATCACCTCCCCCAAGACCACCAGCCGCACCAACCACCTGCTATCCTGGACCAGTGTCAACGACGAGGACACCAGCAAGATCATGAACACCATTTACTCCGGATCACCATTAGACCCATGTCCTCACCACATCTTCAACACAGCCAGCACAGCCATAGCACCACATCGCCGGAGAGTAATCAACATCTCCTTAGACACAGCAACCTTATCGGACAGCTAGAAGATCAACGCCTTACTCAAGAAATACAAGACAGGCCCCAAGGACCTCAAGAATGTCCGAACCATCTGTTCCCGGCGAAAGTCACGGAAAAAATCGTCAACAAACAACTAACCCGCTACCTCGAGGAGAACAACATCTTGGACCCATACCAGTCCTCCTGGACCTGTCAGCCGCCTTCGACACGATCTGCCACAGCACACTACGAACACGCTTACACAACGCTGGAATCCAAGGGAAGGCCCTGGACTGGACTACATTGTTCCTCTCCGGCAGAACTCAGAGTGTCCACCTCCCCCGGTCTGCTCCAAAGCTACCAAGATGATCTGCGGTGTTTCCCAGGGCTCTTCCCTCAGTCTGGCGCTGTTTAACATCTACATGGCACCCCTCGCCCACGTCGCCCAACAGCACAACCTCAACATCATCTCCTATGCCGACACCCAGCTGATCATCTCCCTCACTAAAGACCCTCACACCACCAAAACCAACCTCCACGAAGGAATTAAGGACGTCACAGATTGGATGAAGAACAGCCTACTGAAGCTGAACTCATGGATGTCCTCATCCTCGGCCCCACCCCCTCAGCCTGGGAAGACTCCTGGTGGCCGACAACACTGGGAACAGCAGCGACACCCACCAACCACGCACGCAACCTAGGGGTCATCCTAGACACCACCCTCTACATGACTAAGCAGGTCTCCTCGTCCTGCTTCAACACCCTCCGAATACTCCACAGGATCTTCAAGTGGATACCCACCAAAATGAGAGAAATAGTCACCCAGGGCTTTTTCACCAGCAGGCTAGACTACGGAAACGCCCTCTACGCAGGAACATGGGCCAAGCTCCTGAGATGGCTGCAACACATCCAGAATGCCTCAGCATGCCTGATACTCGACATCCCCCACCTCAGCCACATCACCTCCCATCTAAGAGACCTGCACTGGCTCCATGTCAACAAGAGGGTCACCTTCAAGCTCCTCCTTCACGCACACAAAGCTCTCCACAACACCGGCCTAGCATACCGCAACAGACGACTTAGCTACTACACCCCCAAAGCCCCAGCTCTGCTACGCAGGACTCACCCTCGCCACAGTGCCTCACATCCGAAGATCAACTGCCGGTAGCAGATCCTTCTCCCACCTCGCCACCAAGAACTGGAACATCCTCCCCACAAAACTACGGCAGACCGAAGACCTACTGGCCTTCAGGAGACGCCTCAAGACCTGGCTCTTCGATCAGTAGCTGTCCCCATCCCCCCCGCGCCTTGAGAACCTAATGGGTATGTAGTGTCTTGATTGATTGATTGAATAAGAGCAGACCTCTCTAAGCTCAACAGAAAAGTAGCGGCCACAGAGACTGACATTAACCAACTTCAATCCACAACTAAGCCATTAGATGAGCCTGTTCACACGCTCAAGCAACAATCGTTGCAAATGGAGACCTGGCTAGAAGACCAGGAAGGGAGAGCAAGGTGAAATAACATAAGGGTGGTGGGGGTGCCTGAAGGAGCGGAGGGGCACAGCATCGACCTCTTCTTAGAAGATCTCATTCTCAGCAAGCTATGGCCCCCACACCTTTCCAAGTTTTTCACCATCAAGAGTTCACATAGAGTCCCGGCAAGACCTCCCTGTCCCAGGAATCTGCCATGGACTACAAACACCAGAATATTCAACCACCGGGACAGAGACACAATACTCCAAGTTGCCAGAACGAAAGGAGACCTCCCATATGAAAACTCAATCATCATGTTTTTTCCTGATTTCACATTACAAGTACAGAGACAAAGAAGGAGTTTTGACCAGGTTAAAAAGGAGCTGAGGTCTAGAGATCTCAAGTAAATGATGCTCTTCCTGGCCAGACTAAGAGTAATTGCAGAAGGAAAGTCATAGTACTTCGCAACACCGGAGGAGGCCAAGGAATAGCTGGAGGGCTGGCTTACTACTGGGAAAAAGCAGGACCGTGCCCCTTGCCGAAGAATTGAACCAGTGGAAAAAAGAGGGGAACCCTCGGTGGAACGAGAACAGCGTGCATCGTTGGCCTGCCCCGGGGGATCAACTGTGGGAGAGGACAATCCAAATGGGTGAAGTAAGGATGATATACAGAGCTAAGACGGTCCCGATGGGGACGGGGCCAGAGAGGCGCTTGATGAGAGACAATCACATTTAAGACTCTGAAAGTATTAGGAGAACAAGAAGTACAGAATTGTAACCCAAGAAGCGCCTAAGACATTTATCTACTGTGTGGTCTGGTGTGGGGAAACAAATTTTACTTCAATTGTTTTTGGGTCATACTTGATTGACCACCCTCCTTCAATTTCAAGCTAGTATTGTAATGTTTCATTTGGGACGACAGGTGGTCGTCGGGTAGGAGAGTTGGGGTTTCCTAAACCTTATAAGCAGGGTAGCAGGGTGGGAGGAGGGAGCAGGGGAGGGAGCGGGGGAGGGGGTATGTAGATAGTTTAGTCAGTTTAGAATTGTCCTGCAAGAGTAGGAAATGAAAAGTAGAACACATTAAAATCATTGGTGTCAATGAGAGCTGCAAATTGAATGTATGCATAGATGGGGAGTCACAGACAAGCACAGTCCTCATTAAAGGTATGGCACTGGAACGTTAATGGGCTAAATGGGAAACTGAAAAGATCATCTGTATTACTGTTTATCAAACCCCACCCGCCTGACATATTTCTCCTGCAAGAAACGCCTCTGAGCGGTAACCACTGCAAGGCCTTAGATAGGTTTAGATACACTCTCAGGGTGCGCGCTGGGTGCACGCTGGGTACACTTTGGGTTCTAGAGGAGTAGGGATTTTGATCAAATGCTCATGTCCGTTAATACACCATAAAGTCTTGACAGATGACCTCAGTAGATATATGACACTTAGTGGGGTGTGGGAAGGGGTGATAGTTAACCTTTGCTCAGTCTAATCGCCACCAGGGCTACAATCTACTACGTTAGACTCACTAGGCAGCATACTACTGCAGCTGCCGGAAAGGAGACTGATCCTGGGAGCAGATATGAATGATATAATTTTGGCTGAACTGGATGTACTGAGTAGGAAGCAGACAGGTATGAGTAACCCACCACAGGGCACCAATTCTAGAGGGTTCCTGGAGGCATTGGGTCTGGGCGATGTATGGAGGCATCAAAATCCCAGTGCAAAACAATACACACACCTCTCTGCAGGAACGGGCAGTCTCTCAAGAATAGACTATATCATGACTCAAGAGGAAGAATTGGGGGAATTTAGGGAGGCAGCTAATATTGCTAGTGGTGTATCAGATCATTTTCCCCTGGAAGTGCAATTAGCAGGTCAGTGGAAGGATTGCACGTCGTCACAGAGAATCGAACCCTGACATTTCAAAGATGAAAACTTCCGGGAAATAATGGGGTCTGAGGCAGAGAAGTACTTTGCTGAGAAGCTTGGTATGGTGGACTAAGCCTTGATTTGCTGGGAGGCCTTCAAAGCGGTCATCAGGGTCCGTGCCCAATCCAGAATAGGCACTTGTAGGAAAAAGAAATATGTCAAGTGTGTCGCTCTCGAAACAGAAATACTCCAATTGAGACACAGGTAGTGTGCAGGGACCAACAGGTGGATAAGGAGAGGCCCCTCCTCTGAATCAGACAGAAGGAACTCAGTAACCAGAGGAAGATAGCGCAAGGGCTATTGCAAGAGCAGCGCAAAACTGACTATATGACGTTGGGGACAATGCGAACAAATTACTTCCATGGTTAGAAAGAAAGAGGATAGGGGGAGACTGGGTTCCCGGACTACTAGATGAGACAGGGAATGAATATGAAACCGGAGTGGAGATAGCATTGGGATTCGCCCATTATTATGAAGAAGTCTACACATCCCATTCCACACACTCAGTGGAAAACTGTGGAGCTTTCCTAACAGACAGCTCCATGCTGCGCCTTAGGAGAGTAGATTGTAACAGCCTGGACCAAGACCTAACATTAGATGAGGTCAGGGCAGTTGCCAGAGCCCTGCAATGAAGTAATGCGGTGGGCCCCAATGGTCTACCAGTGGAGCTATTTAAGGCAATGTTAGATGTAAAGGCAGACCATATTATGAATATATTCATTTAGGCATTACAAGATGGCAGGCTACAGGCAGACCAAAGAACAGTAGTAATCATGGTAATAGGTAAGTCAGGCAAACCACCCACAAACTGCATTTTTGGCTAAGCTTCTGGCTACGAGACTGGCAGAAGTGATCAAGACACTCATACACCTGGACCAGTCGGGATTCCTGCCGCATCGTAGTACCAGGCTGAACTTGCACCTACTGTTCGGGATACTACATATAACCCAGACAGAAAGGAAAGAGCAGATGGCCCTCTGTTAGACATCAGGCGTCTTGCATTATTCCCTGGCGTTTTGGGGAAGTTTGCATGCAGGCTTTGTGAACACACTTTTGACACGGTCCATAGCTGCATAGATGAGAGGAGGAGTTATGGACGTTTTTTCCCTTTAAACATTTTGCGTGGACAGGAAGCCGGTGCTTGGCTTTCGTCCTGGTGAATCCTCGCCCATTTGTTTCCTGAGAATTGAGTCCAGTTCATTTTTCCTGACTGCTCCTATCATTCCTAGCCTACTCCGGTTTTCCCCACCCTCTTTCCTTTCTTGTCCCTTTACTTTTGCCGGCGCTGCAGTCTGGCGTTCGTGAGCGTTTGTTTACTTTCATTAAGCGCCCCACTTTATTTTCCTCTTTACACCTTGCTGCGTTGCTGTAAATAATTACAGCGGCTGTGTCTCCTCGTTATCTTGTGGTGCCCCGCAATTTTGTATTGTGCCTTCTAGGGATGGCTTTGTACTCCACAATTAGTGGACCTTATTGTCAGCCTGTGAGGGTATTTCAGACGCGCGTTGCACCTACGTTATTTTCGTGCAACTTTATTGAAGCTGTTTGCCTCATACATTTATTTTTGTGCAACTTAAATGAAACTGTGACTGCTCCTGTAATAGACAACTACGTTCCCAGCCCCATGCGCTTAGTTGGACTTTAGTCTCCAGCCTGTGTTTCTGGCTAAGGCTGTATCAGTTCTCTATCCTGGAGAGTTCACTGAGCCCTGAGCTGACAGATTATTGTTCTGCACTGCTGGTTATCCTGTTATCTTGTTTTGGGGCATCAGGAGATGTCCAGTGGGTAAGGGACTATGTGTCTTCACAAAGTGTGCATGCTAATATTTCAGGTGTATTCATTCCAGGGAGGGAAGGTTATTTACTCTTGTCTTGTCTTTCCTTATTTTCTATGTAGGTTACCCTTAGTACGTTGGTCATTTGACGGAATCCACTGAGGGATTTAAAGCATCACGTCCTGGCTTTTATCCTCACATCTCCGGCAGTCAGTTTTGGGGTGTGAGAGTCCTTCTTTTTTTCTCTTCCCTGGACTGATTTTAGGAGAGTGGGTAATTTCTTGTCGCTCCTGTGGACTGGGCCTATTGCAGGTTAGTGGAATCGGCAACAGAAAGCCAAGCTCAAGTATTTTACTCCACCCCAGCGACGATGAATACTGAAGGAGATAGCGCCTTAATGGAGGGTTCTCCCCCAGAGTCCCACGGTAGAAGAGTTGGCAGCTGCTCTCCTAGATCTTCAACGAGAAGTAGGGAGACTTTGAGTAGAAAATCAACAATTACATACACAATTAAAAAGAGTACAACATACAGCTAGTAACCTCACAGCAGAGGCTGCACAAAATAAGCACACTTACATACAACTGGCCCGATTCACAGTTCCTTCCTCTTCAACAGAACCTTCTACCTCTTGTTCCGTTAACCCGCAGGCCATTCAAGTGGTAGTTCATACACAGAACCCAGTTCCTTTAGCCGCACCTGAGAGGTTTTTTGGAGATAGTTCCAAGTTTGGTGTATTCATCAACTAATGTCAATTGCACTTTTTGTGTAAGGCATCTGCCTTTCCGGATGATGCTGCTGAGGTGGTTTTTGTAATCTCGTACTTAGGGGGTAATGCAGCTCATTGGGCAGTGCCCTTAATTGAAAGTAATGATCCCCTTTTATATAAGTACACTTTATTCAAAGATAAGTTGAAAAGTTTTTTTGCCCGGCATACTTATGTACAGGCTAGCGACAGTGAATTATTGAGCCTCAAACAAGGAAACAGAGATCTCCTACATTATATCACCGAGTTTAATTGAATGATAGTAGAGACACATTGGCCTGAGGAGAAGAGGACTTCCTTGTTCTATAGAGGATTAAATGATGATTTGAAAGATCTTCTTTCACAAATCGTTGAACTTCCGGAAGATTGTCCCACCTTTATAGACCTAGTGGTAAAATTAAATCACAGACTAACGGAAAGAAAAAGTGAAAAATCTCGGGGAAACCTGGCACATTTCCTTGTGGTTAGAGGGGATAAGAAAGAGTCTGAAGACCCTAAAGACATCAGTGAATCAATGCAAATAGGTGGCATAAGATCCCCTTTAACTCCAGAAGAAAAGGAAAAACGCAGAAAGAATAACCTCTGTCTATATTGCTGCAAAGGAGGACATTATGCCCGTTGATGTCCTGTAAAAAGCTCTACATCTATCAAGAAAACAGCTCTGTGTCAAGAATATTCCCCTTTGACGGAAAACTAGAAAACTTGAGGAAAGAGGAGACTGTTTCTTCAAGTCCTGCTTTCAAGGTCTCTCCTGATATAGTTAATTTATCGGCTCCGGTGACACAGCATTTTGCGCTGGCCATCACTCTCATTGTCCCTGTTCAGCACCGAAAGGCCTTATCCATTCTCTTAGATTCAGGGGCCACAGGTTTTTTTTTTTTTTTTTAAATTGGTTTTGTTGCCAACGTTGGGTCAAAATAGCAGAGTACATTCATACAGTCCATATAGAAACATCCAGAAAATTTCTTATACAGTTGATTGATTCCAGCTTGAAAAATTAAATTAAATTGATTCGTTACAAAATATATAAATACATAAATCAGGAAGCTATTCCTGTTTATATTCTTTAAGTAGCCCCCATGTCAATAAACCAATCTTTTTTTTCCTTACCCCTTTTAACCCCTTCACTGCGGCGGTTCAAATGGGTTTGGGCATGGAGCTGTGGTGCTCATGATGGAGCCCAACCCGGGCCCCTGGCCCCATCTGGGAGACCGGAGGCGCTGGGGACACCTCCCCGGGCCCTCCCGGACCCCTTCCAGGGCTTCCTGCCACGCGGCAGGCCCAGGAACAGACCCGGGGCTGGGGCAACATCCTGGCCCGTCCAGCTGCCGGCTGAGGACCGCTAGGCCGAGAGTACCTTGTCCCTATCAATCCGGAGGAAAATTACCCATATTTCTTGTAATCCGTGCACACAAGGTGACAGAGGGGACCCAGGGCGAAAAAGTGCGCAAGCTCCCGGAGCCCTCGCTCGGATCCGGGAGGCGAATGGCACCTCATCGGGACTTCCAGGGAAGTCCGGCCATCTGGTCGCTACATAGGAAAGCATTGCGGGCGACCAGATGGCCGAGGCGAGAGGGGCGACAAGATTGCCGCAGCCGAAATGACACCAATCTGCCTGCCCCAGGCCTGTAGGGATCAGGAGCTGCAGGGCTCCGGGGCTCCCTGCCGCGCGGCAGGACCCAGGACGGAGCCCCCGGTATGGAGGCCACCCTCTCAGGGGCCCCGGACGGGGCTCCCAAAACCCAGCGGAGCAAGGGGAGGCTCCCTGGGCACCACGGAACCCAGTCCCGGGCCTTTGGCAGTGCGACAGGCCGGAGGGACGGGGCCCTGGGCCCAAGCACCCCACTCGGGGCCCGGCGAGGCCCCTGGACCCTGCCGGGGCTCCCAGGCCCAGAGGCGAAGGTGAAGCCTACCCCGGGTCCTCCGGACCCCGTCCCAGGCACCCTGCCACGCGGCAGGACCCAGGACGGACCCCCGGGCAAGGAGGCCAACCTCCCCGGGGCAACTGAGGGCCCCAGGACGGAGCTCCTGAACCCAGCCAAGCACGGGGAGGCACCCCGGGCACCACGGAACCCAGTGCCGGGCCTTTGACAGTGCGGCAGGCCGGAGGACAGGGCCCTGAGCCAGAGCACCCCATCCGGGGCCCGGGGACCCCAAGGCCCAGAGGCACAGGGGTAGCCTTCCCCGGGCCCTCCGGAACCCATCCCGGGCACCCTGCCACGCGGAAGGACCCAGGACGGTGCCCCGGCCGGAGCTCTTGAACCCAGCCAGGCTCCCCAGGCACAACGGACACCGCTAGGCCGAGAGGGGTCCCAGAGTACCTTGTCCCTATCAATCCGGAGGAAAGTTACCCCCATTTCTTGTAATCCCTGCACACGAGGTAACAGAGGGGACCCAGGGCGCAAAAGTGCCCGACCTCCCGGAGCCCTCGCTGGGATCCGGGAGGCGAATGGCACCTCATCGGGACTTCCAGGGAAGTCCGGCCATCTGGTCGCTACATAGGAAAGCATTGCGGGCGACCAGATGGCCGAGGCGAGAGGGGCGACCAGATGGCCGGGACCGAAATGACACCAATCTGCCTGCCCCAGGCCTGTAGGGAGCTCCGGGGCTCCAAGGCTCCAGGCCTCCGGGGCTCTGGGGCTCTGGGTCTCTGGGTCTCTGGGTCTCTGGGTCTCTGGGTCTCTGGGTCTGCAGGGCTCGGGGACTGCAGGGCTCCACGGCTCGAGGGGCTGCAGGGCTACGGGGCTCCGGGGCTCCGGGGCTCCAGGGCTCCAGGGCTCCTGGGCTCCAGGGCTCCACGGCTGCAGAGCTCCGGGGCTGCTGGGCTCCAGGGGCTCGAGGTCTGCAGGGCTCCAGGGTTACAGGGCCTGGGACCCATGGAGCCCGTCCCGGGTACTTTGCCACTCTGTGGGCCGGAGGAGGGAGCCCCGGATGCCTGGGACCCATGGAGCCCGTCCCGGGTACTTTGCCACTCTGTGGGCCGGAGGAGGGAGCC